>NC_089585.1:33478975-34078975 GCF_019320115.1 Miscanthus floridulus
ATCATCTTGCTCAAATATGGGTTGTAGGTTTTGTCCATGAGTTGTAGTCAAATCAGTTGCTACTGACTATGTAGATGCGGCACTGCCACCCTTAGTGCGGCACTGCTGCGCTCTGGAGTTGCAGTAGGTGTTTACTGTAGTGTAGCATCAGGTACGTCAGCGGAAATTGGTGCAGCAGCAACTTGAGGAACCTCCACTTCAGTGACTTCTTCTTCTTGTGGTCTAATATCACCAATAGCCAATTGCTTGATTGCTTCACATGGTGGATCCTCCTTTCCTACAACACTTGAATCAACTTGCTCTACTTGAGAGCCATTAGATTCATCAAATGTCACATCTACCGCAATCTCAACTCTTTTGGAGGTTTTGTTGAAGACACGGTAGGCATGCTCATTTGATCCATAACCAAGAAGAAAACCTTCATCAACTTTAGGTGCAAACTTAGAGGTTTTGGGCTTCTTGTTAAGTATGAAACACTTGCATCCAAACACTCTAAAGCAAGACACCTTAGGCTTGTTACCAGTTAGAAGCTCATATGAAGTTTTCTTCAACTTCTAGTGTAGGTAGAGGTGGTTGATAGCATGACAAGCGGTGTTGATGGCGTCACACCAAAAGATGTCTGGCATCTTGTACTCATCTAGCATTGTCCTTGCCATGTTAATGAGTGTATGGTTCTTCCTCTCTACCATGCCATTTTGTTGAGGGGTGTATGGAGTTGAAAACTCATGCTTGATGCCCTCTTCATCAAGAAACTCCTCAACTAGAGTATTCTTGAATTCAGTCCCATTGTTGCTTCTCACTTTTCTGATGGGAAGATCAAACTCCTTTTGAGCTCTTCTAACAAATATCTTCACCTTCTCTTGAACTTGGCACTTGTCATGCAAGAAAAATACCCAAGTGAAACAGGAATAGTCATCAACAATAACAAGACCATATTTGTTATCCCCAATACTTAGGTAGGCGACCGGTCCAAAGAGATCCATATGTATTAGCTCCAATGGTTGCTTGGTGGTCATGATGCTCTTTGGTGGGTGAGGTGCTCCAACTTGCTTTTTGGCTTGACAAGCGCTACAAATCCTATCTTTCTCAAAGTGAACATTTGTTATTCCAAGGATGTGTTCATCTTTTAGAAATTTGGCCAAGTTCCTCATTCCAACATGGGCTAGTCGGTAATGCCAAAGCCAACCCATGCTAGATTTTGCCACTAAACAAGCCTCAAGCTTAGCTTTACTTTTGTTGAAATCAACTAAGTAAAGCTTATTCTTTAATTGACCCATAAAGACAATAGAGGAATCCTCCCTTCTAAAGACTTCCACACCCTTATCTGAAAAGAGATAATTGTAGCCCATTTCACACAATTGAGAAACGGACAACAAATTGTGACTCAATGAATCAACATGTAATACATTTGTAATTGAATACTCAAGGGTTATAGCAACTTTACTGTCGACACAAAATTTTGTCCTGTGCTGAGGACACACGTAGCAAGCCAGAAGGGTCCGCTCAATGGAGTTGGAGATCCGCCTAGCTTTAGTGCAAGGGTGGTCGATCCTGCGCACTCCTCCTGAGACATGCCAATCAATTTGACCCTGCAATTAACAATGATAGAAAGCTTATCAGTAATTAAGGGCGGAACTTGCTAGTGTTGCCAGACAGTCCCGAATATGCGGCTCTGAGAGCCGATATGAAAGGAGATTGACTAAATAGTCGATTCTAGCATATTCATAAGAATAAATTAGTTAAAGCTCATTGGGTTGTATAAGAAGAATCAGTTATCATTCAACATAAATGTTGTTATTTGAGCAAATATTAATCAATGGCAATAAGATATCAACAATGATTGGTTTATGCTAAGCCAATGACTGCAAGTAACCGAACTCCTTTATAAAAGAAATAGTTCATCATCATTCAACCATTTAATAGAAATAAATCTAATGAACATATTAGATCTCATCTATCGCTATGACCAGTGGGGCATGAGGCAGAATCATGTAGGCCGTAGACACAATAATAGACTCGAGGACCCTAACTTATTACTAATATCAATGGGGCATGAGGCAGAATCATGTAGGCTTTAATACAATAATAAGATCATGGGGCTAACACATCTTTCAACCTATCTCTACTTCAATGATCTCATGATGCAAACTGTTTGTGAAAGCGCTCGATATCGGCTAAAACAGCCGATTCAGGCATAGCGCATAGTTAAGGTCATGCCCTCTCAAGAACAGATCTACCAAATAACAATCCCTACTCCACGGTGCTAATAGTGGGGTATAAGGCAGAATCACATAGGCCATGATAACGGGCCAATGAACAGTTTTCACTAACCAATAGATCTACTCAAGATCAAACATGCCTTAACCGCATGCTATGCACGATCAAGATTGATGTAAAACAGCTAATAAAACATAACTCATCGTTTAAAGTACAGATTAGATCAGTTTTAGATTAATAAACGATGGGTTAAAAAGGATATAAGGCCGATCTAGATCAATCCCAATTGGGCAAAGTGATATTGCTATAATTAAATAAATAATGGAGGCAATAAGCAATATCGGTAACTTAATGAATCTATCTGAAGGAACGCCACCCTTAGATAGAGCCGATAACTTGACCTTAATCTAGTTTGAGCAGTGGAGGTCGACCGGATCGATGCAACCATACTTTATCTAGACAAGAGTCGATAACTAACTTATACCAGAGTCATAGTGGAGGTCGACCAGATCGATGCAGCCGTATGAATAGAGGTATGAGCCATGATGGTACTTATTGACAAGCAGTGGAGGTCGACCGGATTGATGCAGCCATACTTGCTAAAGAACTCGCCGAGATCTACTCTACTCCTACTCCTAAGGGGTGGCCAAAGCCGAAAAAAGTAAATGACTTGTATTTGATTGATTGTGTGTTTTACAATAGTCGGGGTTTGATATTTATACCCGAGACCTACGCATGACTCCTGTCTAAGCATGACTCATCACAATTTTTTACCCTAGAGAAAACATTCCTAATTTAAGATAACTTGGACTCTAATCTTTCCCTTTTTGTAGAGTCCAACATATCTCGTCCTGGCGCCAATCATAGCCTTCGTCGTTATCCGCTGGCGCTATCTAAAGAAAGCCGATTCTAGTTTTGCATTCAAATCTGCACGCAATTGATTCCTTGATGACATGATCTTGGGAGTTTTTGAGTCCCTATGACTCTTCTTCCAAATTTTGTTGTAAACACATGCCCCCCAATTTTGGAATAAAAGTAATTTTATTCCAAAATTATCACATCTGTGCCCCCGATAGGTCCATAGTCACGGGTAAAGAATCTTGATCTGGGGTCTACTGTTTGTCACCGTCTATGTTAGCTCATGAGCCTATGCTTCAAAACTTTTACAAGAGCATCATTGCTTCATGGGCTCTTGGATTCATCCTTCTAGGTCGGCTATAAAAATGTCTATCCGACCCTAGCGAGAGCAACTCAACAATTCAACCATGTTTCTCTTCTATCTTCCTCCTCAAGTGGTCCCGATTCCACTGGACCCTCCATGGTCTATCCTTTTGCTATGAAGATCTTGAGTGGTTAGAAGAATTCTTGTGCATAGTGTGATTGTGTCTCCCATCTTAGCACCTTGTCGAGTAAGTGAATTAGCTACTACGGTTAGAAGAATTCTTGTGATATTGCCTGGGTCTTCTCTCCATTAACAGCTCATCTCTAGCTCCCTTATTATCAAAGGAGGTGGATCAACAACGACGATCTACTTGCCTCCATTGATCAGCATGGCCAGAGTCTCATTGAATGTCTCTCCCTCGCAGAATCAGCCCTAGTCATGGTTCGATGTCGATCACCTCCTGAGGTCGATTCAGTGGAGGATAAGTTGGCCAAGGTCGAGGCTAGAATTATGGGTGAGATATCTGTCATAACCTTTGCTTCCTTTCAATTTCATCTTCAAGACTCTCATCATCTCCCCTTTGAATCTTTTTAGATCTATCTACCCAACTAGAGAGCCTCCAATTGGCTGTGGAGCACGTGGTAGGATTCGTCAATGCCAGAGGCGCTGTCTCGGTGGTTTGCCTACATGACATCTCGAACCATGTCAGGGAGGTCACTTTGAATGATGTTCACCATGGTGCTGCCATGGCATTCGCCATGGTGCCGCCATGGCATTGGCTTCTGCGCAAGTCCATTCTAGCCACGAGCTTCGATTCCTTCCCCATGGTTTTCCAGCTGCGACGCACCCTGAGGATTATGAATGTCTGATTGAGGATTTCTTCAGTGTGGCTAACTTTGTAGCCTTTATCTCTTAGGCCGATGATATAGTGGCCAAAGTGTTTTCCGGCCCATAGTTTGTAATAGGTGATATTAGCAAACAATTTCTTCGTCTTGAGTGATTTTCCTTTTGTTTTGTACTTCATACTATATGCATCATTTTGTTTGTGTTTGCTTTACTCCTGCAGGCAATACACATTGTACCAGCTTTTACCCCTATGGGTTTATCTTCACACTAGAAGCGATACCCTTCTGGTATCGGCTATTAGAGCTGACAACCGAGCAAATTGGTTGTCAAGTACTAATCCAAACGTTAGGGTAATATTCCTTTAAATATTCCCCATTTGATTGCTCTACTAAATTCTTCTTCACCTTTCAGTGTTTCCAAAATATAAGTATTACCAGGTGCACAATGCTTGATCCCATAAGGTCCTTCCCAATTAGGTGACCACTTTGTCAGATTTGCTATCCTTTGACCTGATCGACAATTTTACTCTCCAAACCAAATCTCTCTTAGAGAATTGCTCATTCTTGACCTTTTAACTATAATATTTTGCAATCCTTGGTTTATGGACTTCAATGTTTTTCAAGAGCACACAGCCGAAGGCAACTTAAGTCTTCTAAGTCATTCATCACAAAATTTCTTGTAGACTTCGGCTGATAAATTGCTCTACAACATAACATGCCTCGATCCAGTTGAACTTCTCAAGGAAGGACTGTATAATGGATATACATGAGTTCATAAGGCAACTCTATTAGCTCTTTTGCTCTTGGCCATTAAGGGTATTTCATCCTCAGCCCTCTCCAGAATCTTGTCTTCGTTCTCCATTTTTGAAGATCAGGTCCTGAAGGTGACACAGGCTTTAGGGGAGTCTTTTGATCATGAAATTCTTTTGGCCAAGGGGAACTCTAACAGGCATGAGGTTAAAGGACTATCATAGTCAATTGATCACCTTTGTTCTAGCTAAAGAGCCGATTTTGAAAATAGCCGATTCTAGACTCTTGGTTTTAATCCTATCAAGGTCTAAAAACACAACCTTTATTAAGAGAGCCCTTCAATCTTCTATCCTTAGTCATCCGATGCCATATTCTCTTTGGTACCAGCAAGGTGATGCTTCGCCTCCTATTAATTGTGGTTGCCTTTTACATGACCCGATGCATTCACCCCTTCGTCCCATGGCTTCAAATACCGGCCGAGGGCTCTGGCCTTGAACACATCCGCACTTGCAACCATTCTTGTTTCTCTACCTTTCTCTGCCCTCATAGAACTCTGTAGCGGCCTTTCTCTCTTCTTATAGATTCAATCAACTTCATGGCCGGTGAGGAGAACCGCGACAAGCGCACAGCAGAGGAGGTCCTAGAGAAGAACATGCCAATGAACTAGTGCCTTTGACGCATGAGGTGAGATTGATATCCTCTATTCATGATGATGATCTTTTCTGACTCACCTATAGGTTCATCGTGAATGACAGTCTTTGTCTCCTCCCTAGGGCTGGCAAGCCCTCTAATGCTACATCTTTTGCGCTGGCTTCATCATCGGACTCTTCCAACTCATATGATGGCGACGATGCTCGATGCTTCTTTCAAGAATGGAGGGCGGTGGAGGACCATTATTCTAAAGCGATTCAGAAAAATGGCTAGCTTGAGATCTGTCTAGCGGTCTTCCAAGTGGCCCTTAATGTGGCTGAGGAGGAGGCCAGCGCCATTCGAGAGCGGCTGGCAGAGTCTGACGCCATGGTGGTAGGTAAGATGAGTTCCATGAACGCTTCTATTGTGGTTTCCACTACCTTTGTCTTGATAGTCTTCTGTAATTGTCAGCCCAAATGGTGTAGTTGGAGTCTCCAACTGGCGGCGAACATGGCCGCAGACGTCATCAATGCTCGAGGTTCCCTCATTGATGCTCATCTCCAAGACATCCTGGCCTATGTTCAGGAGATTGCCCTCCATGATGTTCGTCATGGCATGTCAATGGCATTAACCATGGTGTAGGTCCAAACCGGGCATGACCTCCACGCCATGGAGGTTGTCTTCCCGATTAGCCATGGCCCTGAGGGACATGAGGACTTGATAGAAGAATTCATCATAGCGACGGAGGCCATCATGGACATCACATCCGCTAAGGATGTAGTGAACAAGGTCTTTGATTAGTTTGTATTTAGGGTAAACCGATGAGCAAAGACTCCTATTCTTTCATGAATGTGTCTCAGTGCAATACCCTTGTGTATGACTATTTTTGTTTTTACTTCTTGCTCTAGAGGCGATACGTATCGTATCAACTTTTATGTCTTTGAAGATTTTCATCTTAGATCTCATTTTCTGAACTAGAGGCAATACCCTTCTGGTACTGGCTATTAGAGCCAACGACTAAACGAATCGGCTATCAAGTATTAATCAAATGCTAGGATAACATCCCATAGAACCTTTCATACCAAAGGTCAAACGATTAATCAACCCAGGTCAAGCATTTCATTAAGTGCCACAAAACTTCATTTAAGAAATCCATTGATTCTGATCCGCACTTAGGATTCCATTTAGCATTCATAGGTCGGCCTAAACCCATACTCAGAACTAATGCTTCCTTAATCCAATGGCCGACGTGAATCCATGACTATTCACTAAAACAAACTCTCAGAGCCAATCGCTTGCAACGGCTATTGGCTTTCATTGTTGATTTTAATGAAGCCTCCTTCCCATAACTTGCCAGAAAGGCACTCGAAGTCTCCTAGTTCCTAGAAGACTGGATCAGTTGTTGCGATGCTCATAGACTCATCAGTGCAAACCAGTTCAACATCATCTACATGCCATTGAATCAAACATTGATGCATGGCCGATGGCACACAACAGTTTGCATGAATCCAATCACGATCGAGGAGAAAACTGTATGACCCTTTTCCATCGATGACGAAGAATGTGGTGAGTAGAGTCTTACTCCCGATTGTTAGTTCGACGTTTATTGCCCCTGGGTCTTAGATGCATTACCTCCAAATTCCTTAAGCATCATGTCAGTCTCCATCAGATCTTCTGGTCCCTTGCCAAGTTTATGAAAAGTGGTGTAAGGCATAAGATTGATAGAAGCACCTTTGTCCACCAACATCTTGTTCATCGGCCTCCCATCAACCAAACCTTTCATATATATAGCCTTTAAGTGTCGATGCTTGACTGGTTTATCAAATATTGCTTGTTGTACAACTGTCAACTTGGCAACTATTTCTTCATACTCTGATTCATCAAAATCTGAATACATTTCTTGATTTGTCGGAGCTCTGAATTCTGATGGCAACAGAAAAGCCATTTGGATATTAGCCGATGGTTGCTTTTTATCGGCTGTTTGCTTAGTATGTCATACTTGAGGTTTACCGGGTGCCTGAGCCTGTTCCAACTCTTTATTCCTTAAGTGTTGCACCCTTCTCTTCTAGCTTCTTGTTAAACCTCTTGGACACCATTGGCCTTCCTGCCAAACATATTTTCTGTTGTTGTCTTCTTCTGCATAATCAGCCCTATCTTGGTCAACAACTCATTTTCCAATCTGATCATGAACACTTTTATTTTTTAAGCGCCGATCCATGTTATTATGATGATATGTGTCTTGAGCATGGATAGACTAGCGGTTAGTTTGAGATTGCCTAAACTCCCAATATTGATTGCTTCATTCTGGACAGTTATGTCTAGTAGGCAACTTCAAACCTTCATTCTAGCAATGTCTAAAGAAAGGACAATTCTAATGTGATTTGGCTTGCTTCCTTTCATACCTCTCTTTTTCCAGTTGATGATGGTATTCTTGATCCTTTAACCAATGCTAATAATCCTTTTCCTTCTGCCGCTGCCACTTATTCAATAGAATCTGAGATGTAACTCACGGCCTTGTCACCCCTGCTTTTGACGTTTCCTCCTGCTTATATCGGCTCTTTTGCTCATCGTGATGTCTCTTAATTTCCCTGTATTCGTTGGCCGATACTTGCATCTTGGGATTGACTATTCTAGCTTTGTTTGATTTGGTTGATGTTAGGACCTTAGTCTTTCCTTTGATCAGTCTAGCATCAACCATGTTTTGATCTCCTAGGAAAGGATTATCATCAACTTTCATTTTCCGAGGCATATCAAATTTGAGCCTTCCTTACTGAATTGCCCTCTGTATATGCTGTTGGAAGATTCTGCATTCATTAGTGGAATGAGAAGTAGCGTTATGTAACTTGCAGAACTTCTTATTCTTCAACTGATCTAGGGGCAACATAACATGACCAATGGGCAACTTGATCTGCCCCTTCTCAAGCAAGAAATCGAAGAGCTTGTCTGATTTTGTGACATCAAAGTCATAGCTCTCCTCGACTCCTCTTACCCAAGGATTTGACACCATTACTATCTTTTTGCCCCAATTCTATTTAGCTACGGCAACCTCTTCTTCTTCATCCTCATAGCCATTATCGACTGAGTATGGATTATAAGCTTCGGCCACTATGGTACTCTTCTAGAATTGGGTATCTCTGTGCATACTCTGGAATTGGCTATTGAGCGCTGCCACTCGTTGAGCCAATTGACCCAAGTTATCAAATTCTTGTCCCAGCAATTTCTCTTTCCACATTGGCAGCATTCCTTAAAGAGCTAAAGCAGCTAGTTGATCATCAACCAAGTTTAAGGAGAAGCACAAGTTCCTAGTTTCTTGAAAGCTCTGAAGAAACTCGGTGTCCGATTCATTAGTCTTCTACCTTATAGCTATCAAATCGGTTATCTTCTTTTCCCTAGTCCTAGTGTAAAAATATGTATGGAACTTCTTCTCTAGGTTAGCCTAATTGATAATGGAATTGACTGGTAGTGATAAAAACCAAGTGAAGACTGGTCCTGACAGGGACAAGGAGAAGAAATGAACTCGATGGGCATCCTCAATTGATCTTCGCCCAATTATGTGAGATATCGACTGACATGTTCTATCTTGCTTGTACTGTCTTGGCCAGTGAACTTAGCGAACTTTGAGAGCCTATAATTTGTGGGAAGAGCGACCAAATCATACCATTCTGGATATGGGCATTTGTACAAGAAGGTCAGCCCTTTTGGCTTCAGACCGAACTGATTTTTCATCATCTCGGTCACCTTCAGCAGCAACTCATCAGCATTTAAATTTGGATTTCTCTGTATTTGCTGACCCATCTATGGATTGAAATCCCATGTGCCTTGATACCCTAGCTTTGGACTCATGTGAAGGGTGTTATAATCTGATCCATAGTGATATCATTGTGGAATCTCTATCTATTGGGTCCTTTGCTGGCTTGTTGCTTGAAGTCTCTGATTATAGATATAAGGATCTATATCTCTATGGATCCTTTGAATTGATGGTGCTATTTTTTGAGCCAACAATGGTATGTGGCCTGATGTGCCAAAATTGATCACCTGGTTCTGACATTGCCCCGCTGGCTGTTGCACATGCTATACTGATGGTCTAAGATTATATTGTATCTAATTCGTAGTAGTTCCTTGAGTCTATTCAGATGAACCTTGAACTGTCTGGACATCATTATTACCAGCTGGTGCTACTTCTTGATGGCTGGTACCAACTTGATTAGTTCCTTGGGTCGACGGATCTAGAATGTTGTAATAAGCCAGCCCAACTTGACCAACTAGAAACCCATGAATTGCCTCTTTCATGGTGTTGTGGAATATATCCAAGAAAGCTTCGTTATGGCTTGATATGGCATCACAAATAGATTTGTCTACAACTTCCATAAAGAAATGCATACCTTCAGCTTCAGTTGTATCTGTCTGTCCATGTAATATAACTCTTGGTAGTGGAAATTTCTGAACAATTGTGTTGTCACGTGTTTTGGTGTAGGACAACAAACACTTGTTCTGAAACTCTTCTGTAGCTTTGCTGATGACACCTTTATCTCCATCAGGTAGATCTTCATAACGTATCATAAGGATGTTGTTGTTGTTGTGAACCACCATGATGATTGTGGTGTCCCACCGGGCATGCCAGAAACATGTGTCGACATAGAATTTTGTCCCGTGCCGAGGACACACATAGCAAGCTAGAAGGGTCCACTTAATGGAGTTGGAGATCCACCTAGCTTCAGCGTAAGGGTGGTCGATCCTGTGCACTCCTCCTGAGACGTGCCAGTCAATTTGACCCTACAATTGACAAGGAGAGAAAGCTTATTAGTAATTAAGGGTGGAACTTGCTAATGTTGGCAGACAGTCCTAAATGTGCAGCTCTGAGAGCCGACAAGAAAGGAGATCGACTAAATAGTCGATTCTAGCATATTCATAAGAATAAATCGATTAAAACTCATTGGGTTGTATAAGAAGAATCGATTATCATTCAAGATAAATGACGTTATTTGAGCAAATATTAATCAATGGCAATAAGATATCAACAATGATTGGTTTATGCTAAGCCAATGACTGCAAGTAACCAAACTTCTTTATAAAAGAAACAGTTCATCATCATTCAACCATTTAATAGAAATAAATCTAATGAACATATTAGATCTCATCTATCGCTATGACTAGTGGGGCATGAGGCAGAATCATGCAGACCGTAGAAACAGCAATAGACTCGACGACCCTAACTTATTACTAATAACAGTGGGGCATGAGGCAGAATCATGCAGGCCATAATACAATAATAAGATCAAGGGGCTAACACATCTTTCAACCTATCGCTGCTTCAACGATCTTGTGATGTGAACTATTCGTGAAAGCGCTCGATATCGGCTAAAACAGCCGATTTAGGCATAGCGCACAGTTAAGGTCATGCCCTCTCAAGAATAGATCTACCAAATAACAATCCCTACTCTATGGTGCTAACAGTGGGGTGTGAGGTAGAATCACATAGGCCATGATAATGGGCCATGGAACAGTTTTTGCCAACCAATAGATCTACTCAAGATCAAACACGCCTTAACTTCACGCTATGCACGATCAAGATTGATGTAAAACAACCGATAAAACATAACTCATCATTTAAAGTACAGATTAGATCAGTTTTAGATTAACAAATGATGGGTTAAAAAGGATATATGGCCGATCTAGATCAATCCCAATCGGGCGAAGTGATATTGCTTTAATTAAATAAATAATGGAAGCAATAAGCAATATCGGTAACTTAATGAATCTATCCGAAGGAGCACCACCCTTAGATAAAACCGATAACTTGACCATAATCTAGTTTGAGCAGTGGAGGTCGACCGGATCGATGCAGACATACTTGAACTAGACAAGAGTCGATAACTAACTCATACCAGAGTTGCAGTGGAGGTTGACCGGATCGATGTAGCCATATGAATAGAGGTATGAGCTAAAAGCATCTAGGCCCCTAGTTGGGTTTTGGTGATTAATGATAATACATGATTACTATGACTAACGTATGTTTTGCAAAGGCAATTAAGTTATGTCATGGTAATGGAGATCGATTGGGCTATCATGGTGGTCATGCCCCTATGATGGAAATCATTTTGGTTTTCAAAGGATGGATGACAAGGTTAAGGATGGACTAGTTCTAAGTGTCATTTGGTGTTGAAGAGACACTTAGAGTAGTTTAGGACTTTGTTTTTCCTTTAGCTATACTATTAAGGGGGGATATGGATGGTTAGCTTGACCTAGGTGAGTCTAGAGGGTTAGGTGTGGTGCACACTTGCTAAACCTAGCACTAGGTAGCTCATAAAAAAGTCATACTTGCATAGTCTACAACAGTTCTAGTTGTTGATCCGACCCAAACTGCTTCAGCGTTGCTTCCAGCTATAGAGGGTCAGACTACTCAGAGCTCTGGTTTAGATGATGATGGCACTCAGTTCCAGCTTGCTCCTCATACCTCAGCACCCGACTCGTCCGCTGCAGCCCCGCCGACCGACCCTTAGGTTTTGGTGTTTGACGCCAAAGGGGGAGAGGGATCGAGTATGTTAGTCTTAGGGGGAGCAACATATCTAGGGGGAGCTTAGTTTATCTATTAGATTATCTATTATATTTGGAGTTTTATGTGTGATACACTATTATGCATTCATGTGTTTACTTTTATGCATCAAACTATATTTTTGTGATAGTGATATCTACGTGATCGTGATATATGACATGTGTGCTCTCTACTTTGGATTATTTATATGTCATATCACTTGTGCTATGCTCATTTGCTTTGCTTCCGCATTTTACTCTGATACAAATGAGCTTTATTACTTGTACTCATGCTTATTTCATATCTTTTGAGTACATCATGTTGGCTTGGGTCATATAAGCTTGCCTAACTCTTTTTGTTCTTATTGTTAAAAGCTTATATGAACCAAGCATGTTAAAAACCTCAACTCTTGCACATACTCGAGGTGGTATTGTTATCAATCATCAAAAAGGGGGAGATTGAAAGCATCTAGGCCCCTAGTTGGGTTTTGGTGATTAATGACAATACATGATTACTATGACTAATGTGTGTTTTGTAGAGGCAATTAAGTTAGGTCATGGTAATGGAGATCGATTAGGCTATCATGGTGGTCATGCCCCTATGATGGAAATCATTTCAATTTTCAAAGGATGGACAACAAGGTTAAGGATGGACTAGTTCTAAGTGTTGTTTGGTGTTGAAGAGACACTTAGAGTAGTTTAGGACTTTGTTTTTCCTTTGGCCGTACTATTAAGGGGGGTATGGATGGGTAGCTTGACCTAGGTGAGTCTAGTGGGTTAGGTGTGGTGCACACTTGCTAAACCTAGCACTAAGTAGCTACTAAAAAGCCCTTAGATCCATTGGAGCAAACTTCATTCATGTATGATCGAAAGTTGGAAGTGAATGGAGGGTCAAATACTGACCGGACGCTGGCTTCGGTGTGACCAGACACTGGCGTAGAGTCCGCCTAGTTCATTTGATCAAGGTGAAGTCATCTAGAAGTGACCGAACGTTGAGAGGTGAAGTGATCGGACGCTGAGGTCCAACGTCCGGTCGACTCCAATAATGTTCCAGAGAGGGAAAATCATGACCGGATGTTGTCCAGTGTCTGGTCACTATTTGATCACTGGAATTTGGGGTGAACTGACCGGCGTGTGTGGTCAACAAGATCGGAGCATCCGGTCACCCCATAGAGGCACATAATGGTTCGTTTTTTAGCCCATGTTATAAATACTTGCTCCATTCATGTGTGGGGGGTACTTTTGCTCATTTTAACAACTGAGAAACACCTTTGAGAGTGCCAAGAGGAGCAAGGTCCTAGTGAGGTGATTGAGATTTGAGAATCCCAAAGAGAGCCCTCATTAGTAAGATCAAGAGTAGCAAAGTGTGCATCCACCCTTCTCATTAGGCTTGTTGTGGTCAAGTGAGAGTTCGTGCTTATTACTCTTGGTGATTGCCATCACCTAGATGGCTTGGTGGTGATTGGGAGCTTGGTGATCATCCGGTGGAGCTTGTGGATGACCCAACTCAAGTTGTGAGCGGTTGTGGGTGATTCACCATGACGGAGTGTTGAAGAATCAACCCATAGAGAGCACTTGATCCTTGCACGGATCAAAGGGGAGCTACACCCTTGCGCGGGTGCTCCAATGAGGACTAGTGGGGAGTGGCAACTCTCCGATACCTCGGCAAAACATCGCCGTGTTCCTCCTTCTCTCTTTACTTTGAGCATTTACTTTGAGCAATTCAATACTTGTCTTTACATTTATAGAATTACCATGCTAGAGTAGGATTGGAACTTAGGTTGCAAGATTTTTTGTGTGATAGAACATTAGAAACACTTTCTAGGCACAAGGGGTTAATTGGGCTAACAATAGGATTTAATTATTGCAAAGACATTTAGAATTAGCCCAATTCACCCCCTCTTGGGCATCTTGATCCTTTCAATTGGTATCAGAGCCTCGTGCTCACATATTTAGGCTTAACTACCTAGAGAAAGATGTCTCATGGGGATGGACCTCCTCCTATCTTTGAGGGGCATGATTTTCCATATTGGAAAATTTGCATGGAGGCGTACTTAGAAGCTCTAGATGTTGGAATACTTACAGCCGCCTAACAAGGCTTCCCAAAACCTCAGGATGCTACTAACCTTCAAGGCGATGAGGTGAATTATGAGAAATGGAATGCAAAGGCTCGAAACACCATTTTTAGAGGCCTTTGCAAAGATGTGTTTAACCGGGTGAGGAACCACAAAGACACCCATGCACTATGGTCGGACATTTGTGCGCTCCATGAGGGAATGAAGAGTGAGCATGAGGAACGCTATCATCTTGTCATGAAAAAGCTTAACTCCTTTGAGATGCTTCCTAAAGAATGTGCTAACGAAATGTATTCACGCTTGAATGTTCTTGTAGAGGAAGTCAATGGGCTTGGACTCACTCAAATGCAACCATCTGATGTTGTAAGAAAGATCTTGAGTGTCCTCCCCATTTACAAATATGGGCATATTGTGACCGTGCTTCATCAAGGTGATCTTTCCACCGCTACACCGACACAAATCTTAGGAAAGATCAATGCTCATGAGATGTACATGCACATCACACCTCAAGATGGCTCATCCTCTACAAAGAAGAAAGAAAAAGACTTAGCATTCAAAGCTAGCCAAGAGAAGGGCAAAGCAAGACTTGAGTATGAGAGCTCAAGTGATGATGAAGTTGATGATGCAAGTCTTGCTCTCATGGTGAGAAAAACCGCCAAGATGCTAAAGAAGCTCAACAAGAGTGGCATCAAGTTCGATGGCAAGAAGAAGAAGTTCTTCACTGGCTCTAGAAGGAAGCCAATCTCCGAGATAGATTGCAACAATTGTGGAGAACTTGGTCATCTAGCACACCAATGCACCAAGCCTAAGAAAGACAAGTTCAAGAACAAGTATAAGGGCAAGAAAGATGACTTAAGTAATGAAGAAGAAGATGAGAAGAAGAAAAACAAGCCATACAAGAAGAGAGATGGCAAGAAGAAAGACTTCCACAAGAAGAAGAGTGGAAAGGCATACATCATCGGTGATTGGCTCATGGACATTGATTCATCTAGTGGCTCATCCAATGATGATAGTGACAACAAGAAGGTGGCCACAATTGTTATTGACTCTTCATCATCTTCACCGCCACCACCACCATCATCCTCTACACACCTATGCCTTATGGCTAAGGGTGAACGCAAGGTATCAAATGATGATGATAGTAGTGGTGATGAACATGCTAGTAATGATGATAGCGATAGTGATGATGATGAATATGAATCACCTTCTTATGATGATCTTGCTAGATTGCTAAAACAATACACTAAGATCATTATAAAGACTAGAGCTAAGAATGAAAAGCTAGAAGCTAAGAATGATTCACTTTTAGCAAAATGTGATATGGCGGAAAAGGCTAGTATTGAGCTTAGAGAAGCAAATGATGCTATATCATCCAAACTCAAGGAGCTCAAATCTTCTAAGAAAGAGCTTAGAGATAAACATGATAAACTTGAGAGGATACACAATGAGCTCATTACTAGCCATAACAAGCTAAAAGAAGAATATATAACTCTAAAGATCAATCATGATAATCTTGTTATTGCTCAAGAATTCTTATCCCATGAGCCACATGATGCTACTAACGATATTGTTAAGATTGATATAGCTAATCATGTGATGATTTGATCATTGAGAGCATTGAGCAAAGTTCTAGTAGCAAGGGCAGGCAAGTGGTTGAGGCCGATGATTATGATGAGTTTGTCAAGCTCAAGAATGACAATCAAAAGCTCAAGAAAGATCTTGAAGAGATCAAAAGCCACAACACTATTATGCAAGAAACTCTTGATCATGATGGTGACTTGATAATTGAGAATGAGAAGCTTAAAGAAGAGAACAAGAAGCTCAAGGAAGAGAAAAACAATTATGCTCTCAAGGAAGAAAACAAGAAGCTCAAATTGGAGAAAGAGCATCTCAAGATTAGATTGAGCAAGTTCACAAGAGGCAAGTATCTACAAAGTGAGCTACTTATGAACACCATCATGAAGATGGATAGAAGTGGCATTGGGTATTTGGCAAACCAAGAGAAGAAGGCTCAAGCTCAACAACAATAGAAGTCAAAGCCAAAGCCAAAGAGATGTTTTGAGTGTGGACAAGAAGGTCACTTTGCCCATGAGTGCCAAACTCCACCACCACAACCCTTGGCCAAGCATGCTAGACCTTTTGCCTTCAATGCTCACTACATGCTTAGAAAGGATTCTAGTGGGAAAATAAAAGTCATGTTCTTAGGACCTCCCAACAAGAATATGCCTAAGAAAATTTGGGTTGCAAAGTCACTTATTGAGAAGGTGAAGGGCCCTCAATAAGTTTGGGTTCCTAAAGCTTGATCTCTTATGTGTAGGTGAACTACAAGACCGGTGGAAGTCATTGGGTTATTGATAGTGGTTGCACACAACATATGACCGGTGATCCTCATATGTTCACCTCACTAGATGAAGAAGTAGATGGACAAGAAAGAATCACATTTGGAGATAATTCAAAGGGCAAGGTTAAAGGATTGGGCAAAGTGGCAATATCAAATGATCATTCTATCTCAAATGTGCTATATGTTGCTTCATTGAGCTTCAACTTGCTATCTGTTGGACAATTATGTGATCTTGGCTTCAAATGCCTGTTCACCGAGAAGGAAGTTGTTGTATCTAAGAAGGATGATGATCAAGTGATATTCAAAGGATTTAGATACAACAACCTATATCTAGTGGATTTCACCTCTGAAGATGCAAATTTGAAGACTTGCCTATTTACCAAAACAACACTTGGGTGGCTATGGCATAGAAGACTTGCTCATGTTGGGATGAGCTCACTCAAGAAGCTAATGAAAAATGATTTGGTGAGAGGGTTGAAGGATGTGAAGTTTGATAAGGACAAACTTTGTAGTGCATGTCAAGCCAGCAAGCAAGATGCAAATACTCATCCAACCAAAGCTTTTATGTCAACCACAAGAGTGCTAGAACTCCTTCACATGGATTTATTTGGACCAACAACATACAAGAGTTTGGGAGGAAATCTTTATTGTCTTGTGATTGTTGATGACTATTCAAGATATACATGGGTATTCTTCCTTCATGACAAATCCGAAGTTGCATCTTGCTTCAAGAAGTTTGCCAAGAGAGCACAAAATGAATTTGAAGTGAAGCTCAAGAAGATTAGAAGTGATAATGGGAAGGAATTTGACAACACAAACATAGAAGCCTATTGTGATAAAGTTGGGATCAAGCATGAGGTCTCCGCAATATATACTCCTCAACAAAATAGTGTAGTTGAGAGAAAGAACCAGACATTGATCAATCTTGCAAGAACAATGCTAGATGAGTACAACACCCCCAAAGCTCTATGGGCAGAAGCTATCAACACCGTATGCTATGCATTCAACCACCTATTCCTTCTAAAGTTCCTTGGCAAGACACCTTATGAGTTACTTAATGGGAAGAAGTCGGACGTCTCTTTCTTTAGGGTGTTTGGTTGTAAATGCTACATCTATAAGAAGTGGCAACACCTAGGGAAGTTTCAAAGACGTTGTGATATTGGTTTTCTTATTGGTTACTCATCAAAGTCCAAAGCATATAGAGTATTTAATCATGCCACTGGCTTGGTTGAAGAAACATATGATATGGAATTTGATGAATCTAACGGCTCCCAAGGAGCACATGAGAATCTTGATGATGTAGGTGATGAACCATTGAGGGAGGCTATGAAGAACATTCCAGTTGGAGACATCAAGCCTAAAGATGATGAAGATGATGTACAAGTGATTAATCCACCTTCTTCATCAAGTGTGCCACAAGATTGTGATAAAGATGGGAGAGTAGAAAATGAAGATACTCATGTCTCCCATGATCAAATGGTGGTACAAGCACAAGATGTTGATGCTCCACAACCTCCTCCTCAAGTGGTCAATAGAAGAAATACACTTCTACTACAAGATCATCCACAAGATCTCATCATAGGGAGTCCATCAAAGGGTGTAATGACTCGCTCACAAAAACTTGCTTCATTTATTGCTTATCACTCTTTTGTCTCTTGCTATGAGCCTACCAAGGTAGAAGAAGCTCTTCAAGATCCGGATTGGATAAATGCCATGCATGAAGAGTTAAACAACTTCACCCGCAATAAAGTTTAGACTCTTAAAGAGCGGCCAAAAGGTGCAAGAGTCATTGGAACAAAGTGAGTGTTCCACAACAAGCAAGATGATCAAGGCGTAGTTGTGAGGAACAAGGCAAGACTAGTTGCAAAGGGGTTCTCTCAAGTTGAAGGATTGGATTTTGGAGAGACCTTTGTACTGGTTGCAAGACTAGAAGCCATTCATATCCTCCTTGCATATGCATCACATCATGAAATGAAATTATATCAAATGGATGTGAAAAGTACTTTTTTAAATGGCTTTATTAATAAACTAGTCTATGTTGATCAACCTCCTGGGTTTGAAGACCCTAGATATCCTAATCATATTTATAGGTTGTCCAAGGCATTATATGGGCTTAAGCAAGCCCCAAGAGCTTGGTATGAGCACCTTCGGGACTTCCTCGTTGAGAAGGGCTTCACCATCGAGAAGGTCGACACCACACTATTCACCAAGAAGCTTGATGGGCACATCTTCATTTGTCAAGTGTATGTTGATGATATCATCTTTGGATCATCAAATGAAGATTCTTGCAAAGAGTTTGGTGATTTGATGTCAAAGGAGTTCGAGATGTCAATGGTTGGAGAGCTTAATTCTTTCTTGGTTTTCAAGTCAAGCAAATGAGAGAAGGGATTTTCATCTCTCAAGAGAAATATACAAATGATCTTCTCAAAAGATTCAAGATGGATGAATGTAAGCCAATCAAGACACCAATGCCAACTAATGGACATCTTGACCTAGATGAGGGAGGTAACACGGTTGATCAAACTATCTACCACTCTATGATTGGTAGCTTGTTATATTTAACCACATCTAGGCCCGACATCATGTTTAGTGTGTGTATATGTGCTAGATTTTAGCTAATCCTAAGGAAACTCATTTGATTGCCGTTAAAAGAATCCTTAGGTATCTTAAGCACACACCAAGCATTGGCCTTTGGTATCCCAAAGGAGCTATATTTGAATTAGTTGGCTATTCCGATTCAGATTATGCCGGTTGCAAAGTTGATAGAAAAAGCACATTCGGAGGATGCTATTTGCTTGGTAGACCACTTGTGTCTTTGTCCTCCAAGAAACAAAATAGTGTGGCCTTGTCCACCATCGAAGCGGAATACATTGCCGTGGGTGCTTGTTGTGCACAAATACTTTACATGAAGCAAACTTTGCTAGACTATGGTGTAGTTCTACAAAAAGTACCTCTTTTGTGTGACAATGAAAGTGCAGTAAAACTTGCAAATAATCTAGTTTGACACTCTCGCACCAAGCACATAGATATCCGCCATCACTTTCTTAGAGATCATGTTGCTAAAAATGATATATCATTAGAAGGTGTAAGGACCGAGGATCAATTGGCGGATATCTTCACTAAACTGCTAGATGAGGTGACTTTTTGTCGATTGCGGAATGAGCTCAATGTTCTTGATTTTAGTAACTTCACTAAAAAATGAGCTTGTGTTGTCCCTTGGATTGCATTGTAATATACAACATGTTTAATTTTTGGTAATGCATATAGGGCTTGTCTAACATGGTTAAGATAACCGTCGTAAAGCGTGTGAAGAAGCTTAACCTTGGATCAAACTTGACAAGCAATTAGATTTATTTTCAAGTATTACATTGCATATGCATGAATGTGGCTTTGTTGTTTATCTTCAATTGCCCTCTTATTGCCTATTTTCTTAAAAAGAATTATAGCCTAAGGCAAAATATTTTAGAAAATTTGAGGGTTTGAGAGAGGTCACTCACATCAGTCCCAATTGGTGTTTATTTGGATCTTATTGGAGTTGGGACTTGATTGGGAATAGGCAGCACGAAGGACTTTGAAGATTTGCTGGAAAAAGGGTGACCGGACGCTGCACCGGACTCTATTGTCCAGCATCCGGTCAGTTCATAGGAGGTGAACTGCTGCTGAGAAGGAGTGACCGAACACTAAAAAAGTGTTCTCCCAGCGTCCGGTCAGATGGTGATCCAGCATCCGGTCGATCGAAGACGATGAAGGCAGCTTGCACCGGACTCTGGCTGCATTTGGTCGGTGTTCACTGGACATGTTCGGTCGCGATTCTAGGGATTTGGACCTCTCTGGAATCGACCGGACGCTAGGTGGCAGCGTTCGATTGCTGCCACTAGAGCGTCTGGTCAGTAGAAAACGTGTGGGATTCAATCTCTTATCTATGTTTCCTTTTCTGTCTCATGGGGGACCCCCATATAATCCCCACGCTGTTGACCTAATCCACCACCGCCTCGCATCCCGTGCTAGACCCGCTGACTTCACCACGCTGCTGTGCTCGAGCTTCTCCCACACCACCACACTCACGTAGCCATGCCTCCCTGCTCCTGCTCCAGCATCACCGTGCCATGCCCACGCCTACACCACTGCTCGCAGCTCCGCACCTACGCCGCTGCTCCCGCTTAGCCACACCCACGCTACCACTCCTGCTCAGCTGCCTCATCGCTAAGGCCTTCTAGCGCCATCGAGCTCTTGCCCTAGCCCACGCTCATGCCTCTACTTCACATGCCCGAGCCACATTGCAGTGCCCTGCATCCTCTGTCGCCGATCCATGCTGCTGCAAACCCTAATCACCAGTTGCTAACCCGGTGGTCCCCCGATCTGTTCCTTTTCTTGTCGTTTTGCTGGTTCGTCAGGTAGTGAGCCCTCAGTTCTAATTTTGAATCCAATTGCTTGCTTTCCTAGGGTTTCATATCTCTAGATGAATAATTAAAATTATTTGTATAACCTCTATTATATCATGCAGCGAGTCGGTGCCATTGAGGTCCTATTTGCAGTTGTCAGTCAACTCGAGGCCAAGCTCGCGAGTATGGATCGAGGCCAAGCCTCGGAAGTGATAGTTGGCAGTTGATCTTCATCAGCGGTAGTTGTTCTTTTCAGATCCATTAGATGGTTCATGTTAAGAATATTGGACGTGGTCCTAGTGATGAGGATCTGAGACACCCGCCTCGCTTGCCTACAGATCCAAAAGGCGAGGCAATAAAGAAGCTTGCCACAAAGAAGCAGAAGTATCCAGATGCAGATACTGCTAGAGCAGCCATAGTTGTAGTAGCAGCAGAGCATGCAGAGGCAGGAGGTGCTAGGAGTGGAGTCCAGATCATAGATCAGCTCTCTCCATCTATAAGAGCTGCACTAGAGCAGGTTGAGCACCATCATGGTGGTCTAGCTAGGACTGTCATGGTTGTGGGACGGTGAGTTGTCTTGGAAGAGAGTCGACCTCAAGGGGGGTCTCAGCAGGAGCCACAGCCAGCAGCGTAGACTTAGGATGGAGAGTAGGCCATGGAGACAGAGCAGGCACCTCAACCATAGCTTTGCCGCTCTAGTCATACCCATGTGCCAATCACTCTGAGGTCAGAGACCCAGCGGAGGGGTTCACATCCACCGCCTAGACCACAGGGTCCGTCTCTAGTGACCCACTTGGATTTGAGGGCCGCCACAGCCAAGCAGGTTTAGTAGCTCAGATTTGTGGACTTTGAGCAGTGGTTTCCACCAAGGCAGGATGAGCGTGCTTTAGAGGGTTTCTACACACCTCTGCAGGAAGATTTCTATAATGCATATCTTAACAGTGGGGCTGTATTCAGATCTCAGAGGGTGTGTAACATTGAGACCATTGTTGCAGTAGCTAGAGAGCACATTCGCCCCTACCTATCTTACCTGCTAGGGCTGATAGATTTACTTGGACGGATAGGCTTATATGTTCCATCTTGGGTCCGTTAGTTCTATGCTTCTCTCTAGATTAACCCGTAGCATAGATTTATACACTTTACATTCAGTGGCAGAGATTACATGCTGATGAGCACTAGGGTTAGAGAGATACTCAGGCTTCAGGAGTAGCCCATCTATTTACATGAGGTTTGCTATGGACAGACAGCGCCCCCTAGATGCCCTCATGGTGGTATGGTGCCCCCTACATATCTAGTGCACCACTACTTCACAAAGCCATTCTGCGAGGGGTCTAGCAGGACACCTAGTGATCTCACTCCCACTGCTAGAGTGCTTGATGTTATTATGAGGAGGACACTACTTCCAAGGATGGGGTATCACGAGGGCTTGACTCGCATACAGTTGTGGTTACTAAACTTTCTAATGTAGCAGACAATGTTTGATATTTGGGATCTCCTTCTATTAGAGATGGAGGATACTATTGCAGAGGGGTTCAGGGGTCACAGGTAGCTGTCGTATGCTCACTAAATTACATTCCTGATCCACAGGGCAGTTACTATGAGGCCACCAGAGATGCTGACAAAGTAAAGTGGTGCCACTATAGAGTTTCCTGCATACAACATGACTCAGATGATCTAACATAGTGCAGTGAGGACACCCAACCAGCCAAGCCAACGTCTAGAGGTGTCAGAGACTATAGCTTAGTAGGATGAGACTATCAGGGGCATAGCAGCTATAGAGGAGGAGTAGCTTGACGCTCAGCAGGAGGGGATGGTCGAGAGCGACCCTAGTGATAGCTCAGATGAGGACAACTAGGATATTCCTCAGATGCCTCCACGTCGACATGACCATGAGGCTGGTAGCTCTAGTTCAGCTCCACCTGCACCACAGATAGACCTAGCTCTACTTGCCATACTTGAGCGGATGAGGCAGGATCAGGTTCGCTAGGCTCAGGAGACCGCCGCCACTTTTGCATAGTTTTAGAATCAGTAGGATGAGTTGTAGTGGCAGTAGCAGGCCATATAGTAGCAGCAGCAGTAGGCCATGCATCAGCAGTAGCTCCTCATGCAGCAGTAGCTCCTTGGATTTATGCAGCTATAGTGATAGCTATTAGGGTTCCACCGCCATAGCCTTCACCCTAGCTTGGTCAGCCTGCCACCACTTCTATGACTTCAGCTTTATAGCCTAGTGGGCTTCAAAGTCAGGGATAGCCACCAGCATAGTTTGCTTCACTAATAGAGCAGGTGTCCTAGTGGTTTGCTTCACCAATGTTAGCCCCACAGTTCACACCTCTTTAGATGGGCTTCACACCAGCTTAGACTTCCTCGCTACTAGTGCTAGATACCTTAGTCTCTAGGAGTCTTGGAGTGACTTTCAATGAGTTGATAGGGCAGACTACTATGCCATATTTGCATGTCCCAGGTCCTTCTATAGTTGCACGTATTACCAAGACTACAGAGATGCTCCCTTCCTTAGTGGCATCATTAGAGTCGGCTGCTCTAGTCATACCTACATAGTCTATAGCAGTTCTAGTTGTTGATCCAACCCAGACTGCTTTAGCGTTGCTTCTAGCTACAGAGGGTCAGACTGCTCAAAGCTCTGGTTCAGATGATGATGGCACTTAGTTCTAGCTTGCTCCTCGTACCTCAATGCCCGACTCGTCCGCTGCAGCCCCACCGACCAACCCTTAGGTTTTGGTGTTTGACGCCAAAGGGGGAGAGGGATCGAGTATGTTAGTATTAGGGGGAGCGACATATCTAAGGGGAGCTTAGTTTATCTATTAGATTATCTATTACATTTGGAGTTTTATGTGTGATACACTATTATGCATTCGTGTGTTTACTTTTATGCATCAAACTATATTTTTGTGATAGTGATATCTACGTGATCGTGATATATGACATGTGTGCTCTCTACTTTGGATTATTTATATGTCATATCACTTGTGCTATGCCCATTTGCTTTGCTTCCATGTTTTACTCCGATACAAATGAGCTGTATTACTTGTACTCATGCTTATTTCATATCTTTTGAGTACATCATGTTGGCTTGGGTCATATAAGCTTGCCTAACTCTTTTTGTTCTTATTGTCAAAAGCTTATATGAACCAAGCATGTTAAAAACCTCAACTCTTGCACATACTCGAGGTGGTATTGTCATCAATCACCAAAAATGGGGAGATTAAAAGCATCTAGGCCCCTAGTTGGGTTTTGGTGATTAATGACAATACATGATTACTATGACTAACGTGTGTTTTGTAGAGGCAATTAAGTTAGGTCATGGTAATGGAGATCGATTGGGCTATCATGGTGGTCATGCCCCTACAATGGAAATCATTTTGGTTTTTAAAGGATGGACAACAAGGTTAAGGATGGACTAGTTTTAAGTGTCGTTTGGTGTTGAAGAGACACTTAGAGTAGTTTAGGACTTTGTTTTTCCTTTAGCTGTACTATTAAGGGGGGTATGGATGGGTAGCTTGACCTAGGTGAGTCTAGTGGGTTAGGTGTGGTGCACACTTGCTAAACCTAGCACTAGGTAGCTCCTAAAAAGCCCTTAGATCCATTAGAGCAAACTTCATTCACGTATGATTGAAAGTTGGAAGTAAATGGAGGGTCAAATACTGACCGAACGCTGGCTTCGATGTGATCGAACACTGGCGTAGAGTCCGGTCAATTCATTTGATCAAGGTGAAGTCATCTGGAAGTGACCGAACACTGAGAGGTGAAGTGACCGGATGCTGAGGGCC
Organism: Miscanthus floridulus; assembly: GCF_019320115.1. NCBI lineage: Eukaryota > Viridiplantae > Streptophyta > Magnoliopsida > Poales > Poaceae > Miscanthus > Miscanthus floridulus. The sequence goes on from NC_089585.1 coordinate 33,503,694, forward strand.
AGCATTCGGTCGACTCTAGTAAGGTTCTAGGGAGGGAAAATCATGACCAAACGTGTCCGGTCAGTGCTGACCAGACACTGTCCAGCGTCCGGACACTATTTGATCACTCGAATTCTGGGTGAACTGACTGGCGCATCTGGTCAACATGACCAGAGCGTTCGGTCACCCCGCAGAGGCACATAATGGTTCATTTTTTAGCCCATGTTATAAATACTTCCTCCATTTGTGTGTGGGGATACTTTTGCTCATTTCAATAGCTGAGAAACACCTTTAAGAGTGCCAAGAGGAGCAAAGTCCTAATGAGGTGATTGAGATTTGAGAATCCCAAAGAGAGCCCTCATTAGTAAGATCAAGAGTAGCAAAGTGTGCATCCACCCTTCTCATTAGGCTTGTTGTGGTCAGTGAGAGTTCGTGCTTGTTACTCTTGGTGATCGCCATCACCTAGATGGCTTGGTGGTGATTGGGAGCTTGGTGATCATCCGGCGAAGATTGTGGATGACCCAACTCAAGTTGTGAGTGGTTGTGGGTGATTCATCGCGACGGAGTGTCTAAGAATCAACCCGTAGAGAGCACTTGATCCTTGCACGGATCAAGGGGGAGCTACACCCTTGCGTGGGTGCTCCAACGAGGACTAGTGGGGAGTGGCGACTCTCCAATACCTTGGCAAAATATCGCCGCATTTCTCCTTCTCTCTTTACTTTGAGCATTTACTTTGAGCAATTCAATACTTGTCTTTACATTCATAGAATTGCCATGCTAGAATAGGATTGGAACTTAGGTTGCAAGACTTTTTGTGCGATAGAACATTAGAAACACTTTCTAGGCACAAGGGGTTAATTGGGCTAACAATAGGATTTAATTATTACAAAGAAATTTAGAATTAGCCCAATTCACCCCCCCCCTCTTGGGCATCTTGATCCTTTCATGCGCCATGATAGTACTTATAGACAAACAGTGGAGGTCGACCGGATCAATGTAGCTATACTTGCTGAAGAACTCACTGAGATCTACTCTACTCCTACTCCTAAGGGGTGGCCAGAGCTGAAAAAAGTAAATGACTTGTATTTGATTGATTTTGTGTTTTACAATAGCCAGGGTTTGATATTTATATCTAGGACCTATGCATGACTCCTGTCTAAGCACGACTCATCACAATTTTTGACCCTAGAGAAAACATTCCTAATTTAAGATAACTTGGACTCCAATCTTTCCCTTTTTGTAGAGTCCAACATGTCTCGTCCTAGCACCGATCATAGCCTTCGTCGTTATCCGCTGGCGCTATCTGAAGAAAGCCAATTCTAGTTTTGCATTCGAATCTGCACGCAATTGATTCCTTGATGACATGATCTTGGGAGTTTTTGAGTCCCTGTGACTCTTCTTCCAAATTTTGGTGTAAATATTTACCAAGACCAATCATACCCCCCTTTGAATTGTCTCCAAAGATAATATTTTCATTTGAGTGCGTCATCAGGGAATATGATGAGAACATACTCCTTTCTCCGATCATATGATTTGTACATCCACTATCAAGCACCCAACTTGATCCACCGGAGGAGTATGCCTACAAAACAAGTTTAGTTGCTAGATTTAGGTCCCCAATTTGACTTGGGGCCTTGCATGTTAGTCACAAGAATCTTAGGAACCCAAATAGAAGTATTCCTATATATGTTGGTTTCCTTTCCAACATATTTTGCAACCACTTTCCCACTGCTATTGTTCCTCAAAATAAAGCATGATGTCAAGATTTGTCGAGGTGCATAAGTCTTCGGTTGATAGGCATAATTATTCTTGGCGGCCCACACTGATTCCTTAGGCTTCTAGAAAACCTGTTTCTCCTGGTACACCTTCTTCTCGGGCTTAGTTTGATCAGGAGCAGAATTAGTAGCCTTCCCATTTTTGCGGGGCGTGGCACTGCCATCCTTCACCGCGGCACTGCCGCTCGAGGATGTTGCACTGTCGTGGTCTGTGCAGGCTAATCTATATCAATTTTGCCCTTTCTCTTAAACTGCACACACTCATAGTCATTCACTATCCTTCTTTCATTTATCTTAGCTCCTTTTGTGTGTCTAAGCCCATGCTTGATTGAGGGATGCCTACCTTGCTTGAATTATAGCCCTTTTGATTCATCATTCTTCTTGTCATTGGATTGGGTCTCACCCATCCACCCTTTTCCAATGACTTCATTGAGCCTAGCAATCTCCTTTCTCATAGCCTCCATGTTTGCAAGGTTAGTGGAATAGGCATTCAAATCAAGATTAAAACATTTTTCCACAACCTTGACTAGTAGAGGGAGTAGAGGTTTTCTTTGCCTTAGTGAGATGTGAGTTGCTATCCCAAAGAATGCTATATTGCATCTCAAGTTCTTTGTGCTTTTCATCTAAGTCACAATACTTTTTCTTGAGAGCTTTATTTGCTTTCTTTGTGATAGCATGGTCCTCTTGCTCTTTGACTAAGGCCTTGTGCAAGGATTCCACCTCACTTCTCTCTAATGCAAGAGCTTCTTTGCTAGCAATGTAGAGATCCTCTTGTTGGATAAGAGTCTCTTCTCTAGATTCTAGCTTGGCTTGGACACTCTCTAGATCCTCCATTAGCTTAGTGATGAATAATTTGGTCTTTTCATCCAAATTTTTAGTTATCATGTTAATTTCTTCATCACTAGATTCATCATCACTAGAGCTATCACTAATATCACTACTAGAGATATCACTAGGAGGTGGAGGAGATTTGGCCTTCAATTTAGATTTTACCTTCTCACCCTTTGCCATGAGACAAATGTGAGGGGAGTAGTAGTCATCATCAGACATGTCATTGAAGAGCCTTGGTGTAGGGGATGACTTGTGAATAGCAATAATTGCAACCTTCTCATCCTCCTCACATGTGCTCTCTTTAGTTGAGTCCCATTCATGCCCAATGTGAGCCTCTCCTATGTACTTCTTGCTCTTTCTACAGTCGGCCTTCTCCTCTTTCTTATCCTTCTTATATTTGTTGTCCTTGATCTCATATGGACACTTGGAAATGAAGTGATTGGTGCTTCCACAATTGTAGCATGTCCTGATTTTCTTGTTTGGAAAGCTTCTCTTCACTACCTTGCAGCCTTGCTTCTTTAGCCCCTTGTGATACCTCTTTATAAAGAGAGCAACATCATCAATTTTCTCATATTGATCATCACCATTTTCACTTTCACTTGAATATGATGTGGTCTCTACTCTTTCTTGAACTTGTTTGCTTGCTTTGGGCTTGCTAGTTGAAGCTTGTTGGTTGATCTTGTACTTGCTTATAGAGCCTTGCTTGCTTGATTTGTTGGCCTTGAGAGCTACATCTTTGATCTTGATGCCCTATAACTTTGCTTGCAATTCTCCAAGTTTCTTCCTCTCATTTGATTCTTCTCTTTGCATATCAAAGGTCAAGATCCTCCCAAGTACATTATTTGGTGTGAAGTACTCAAACTTCTTCCTATCTCTAATTAGAGTGACTACGGTCTTATTTCTAGGTGAATAAGCTTCCAACATAATATTGACAACTTTGTGATCATCTAGCTCATCACAACCATATCCTCTAATCTTGCCCACTATCGTCATCAACCTATTAAACATCTCTTATGGCCCCTCTCCATCCAAGATTACAAACCGATTGAGCTTTGACATCAACAAGTCAATTCTTGCCTTTCTCACTTTATCAACCCCCTCATGTGCTAGGTGCAAAGTATCCCATATTTGCTTGGCAACATCAACTCCAATCACTCTATTGTACTCATCACCATCCAAGGCACTAAGCAACACACTTGTGGCTTGACCATTGAGGTGAATGATTCTCATCTCTTCTAGTGTTGGGTTCTTGGGATCAACTGGTGGCTCAAATCCATTGCAAACAATCTCCCAAATGCCAGGGTGAAGACCTATAAGATAGGCTCTCATCAAGTGCTTTCACTTGGCAAAGTTAGTCCCATTGAAATGAGGAAACTTGCCTGTGGGCACAATGATGAAAGACCTCTGATCATGGTTAGTCATAGGAATAGAAGAATAGTTAAAGGATACGACGGCATATTTGTTGTTGTTGGCCTTGCCCTTTCCTTTCTTCTCTTTCTTGTTCCCCTTTGACACCTGGTATGACTCATCATCATCTCCATCTTTAGAACTACTTGATATGCTTGATGATACACTTGTTGCCTTCTCTTCTTCTTCCTTCTTCTTCCTAGCTTCTCTTCTTCTTTTTTCTTGCTTCTCTCTTGAGCCTTCTTTCTTCTTTCCTTTGCTTCTTCTCCTCTAACCGCTACTCCTCCTCCTTCTCTCTTGCTTCTCTTTTTAGCTTCTTTCTTCCTTCCTTCTTCTCTCATTCTCATTGAGAGCTCCTTTGGCATTGGTAGCCTCAAGATATGGTAGCGTGGTGTTGCTTGTTGTCGATGCGCTCAGCTCGCTGCTATCTATGTCGACATCCACCCGCTTCGTGCCACTAGTTCCTCCTTCGGGCTCCAAACCTCACATGGTGAAGCGTATATGAGATAACCGGCTTTGATACCACTTGTAGGATCTCTGGTTGGCCTAGAGGGGGTGAATAGGCCTATCAAAACAAACACTCAAACTTTTATCAAATTCACCCTACGGCACTACCACTCTGGAGGGTGGCACTACCGGGCCAGAACAACAGCACTGCCACACCTGTAGACAATTTTGAGTCACAGTTCAAAATCCATGAATGAAAACTTAGATCAGAGAAATTTCCTAGCTTATTGTAGGTATGACAATCACAGATCAAGAGCTAGAAGTGGTAGAAACACCACACACAAGTAGATTGACTAGAAACCCTAGAAATCACCTCAACCACAATATGTCATGCAAGTAATGTAAATCAAGCATAAGTGACACAAAGATTTATCATGTGGTTCGGCTCGTCACCAAGGCTTGCCTACCTCCATGTTGTTGAGGTTAGCCACTAAGGCTTAGGGCTTTCCAACCCTTCCTCGTTCTTAAGTCAAGAGATTTAACTCTTGAGATGAGGGGTGAGATTACTAGCTTCAAGAGATGGTTACAAACCTCTTGGGACTGCCACACAAGTTAGCAAGCTCTATGGACGATGCTCTAGCTGGCTAAGAGCCAAGCTCCAAGTGTAACAAACACAACCGCCAGCCAAAATGTGAACCCAGTGCTCTTTAGAGTTGGGGAATCAATGGAGCTGCTCTCTAATTGAGTTTTGGACCCTTTTCCCTCAAGGATTGATGAGAAATTAATGGATTTGCTTAGGGACTTGAGGTCAACATTGGAGGGAGAGAGAGCTCCTGCTCTGTTTTGGGCATGTTGAAGTGAGGAAGAAGAGGCAGAGAGCCATTAGGAGGAAGGGGAAGGGTATAAATACCCCCCAGCCCCCAACGGTCACTTAAGTCATGGCAGTGATGCACTATGGCAGTGCCTCTCTTCAAGCGCGGCAGTGCCGCACCACACAAGATAGCAAGGGTAAGAGTGAAGTGTAGATTGTCTTGGCTGTGAATCTGAGGATGCATGTGTATGTTTGAGCACTTGGTAGCACATATTAGCTTAAGCATTGTGTCCCCCTTTATAGTATGGTTTTTCCTATACTCAGATTCAAAATATAAAAGAATTTAAACCTCCTTTGAGTTTGAAGCCATCTACATTTGTAATTGGGGGGTCCTCCATTTCATGTAGCATCCTCGAACATGAATTCCTTGCTTGTCATCTTGATAAATCTCATTAGTTCTCTAATTGTGTGGTAATTATCACCAAAACCCACAATTAGGGCTTGATTGCACTTTCACTCAGACCCACCGGCATCAGATCAAGTCCAGAGAGCATCTAGAGCCAGTTTTTAGTAGCCAGACGCATCAGGTCAGAGGCGACCTAACGCGCTCGTGTGTCCGATTAGTGCACCGCTCGTGCGCGTAGTTGCCCAAGGCTAACGTCATGGTACATTAGCCGTGACCTGACGGCTGATGCAGCCCCTGTGCATCCAGTCGCGCGCTAAACCTGTGATAGAACTGCCTAATTCATACAAGCTCAAGTATGGCTATCCCCGTTTAACACGTTGAGGCGCACATACTTTCACTTGTATAAACTCAGTAGTCCACTGAGTGTCACAAAGGACCTCAGTAAATCAACATCACAGCCCAGATTGCACGATTAAGCAAATACACATCATATACACGGAGCTGCAGCGGAAATAATGTTTACAATGAGTTCACAAATAATAATACAAGTTTAGGTTTCAAAACCGATTAGTGAAAACAACATAGCTTTCAAATGATTACAATAATATAAGTTCCAATTACATTGCTAGCATACGTGACATCCTCTGACAAAAGTATACAGATAAGAACACTATATAGAGTCGCTGAGCCCACCGGCGGTTAGCCACCATCTTCAGCAGGCCAAGAACTTCACCTACAACATGGTGGGCTAAACCCTGAGTACTCGAATATACTCAGCTAGACTTACCCATCATAAACCAAAAATATAGTGACACCAAGGATCATGCAAAGCTTTATAAGTAGAGCTAGCTTGACAACATTTTGCATAAAAAGCCACTAGTTGAGCTATACATTTTATAATTCGATTCTAAGTTAATTGTAGCTATTCATCTCTAGATTAGCATCTAACCTGTGCCAAACATGCGATGTATGATTATGTAGCATAACAATAATACCCATAGCCATTGTAACATTCCCATGTTCATCATAACTATCAAATTCCATAGTTCAATTACTACGATGCTAGAGCTAGTCAAATTTCTCACTATCCGAGAGAGACGGTGATTCAAATCAATTACATCCAGCTGGGTAGTTATTCCTAACACAAACCTAGACATACATGTGCCAAGGTAGTCTTAGGTCACCTTTGATACAACTCAGGTCCAATTTGTGGGTTCGATCCGCGCCACACAATCAGGGACACTACCTGATGCCAGGTCGATCAGGACTCTAACCTGCCCTTGGCCTCACTCTGGCTCCCACACATCCTTACTACCTCTAGTGTGCGCACTCTAATAGAATGAGGCCCAACCTAAGTTGAGCTACTCGGCTTCATGGTCGGAACGAGTTATCCGACCAGCTAAGTGAGAGGCATGTGTTCCATCTCGGCAGAAGTGCCAGCAATGGTATGGTCCTTAATCGACACAGACAGGATAAAACATGCTTCCTCTCAATCCCTAGGTCCCGTTCGGTCTCCATTTATTAATCATCACATGGTTATTTTCCACGATAGCAAATATAGTCAACCATGCTTTGGTATCCACCTATATCTTGGAGGTGACAAAAAATCACTCAACTTCTACCAGTCTAAGCATTGCTAAGCATATGTTCAATCCTGGAGCTACATAGGGTTCAAGGTATATTTCTAGACAAGGAAATTATATGCATCAAGTGGCTCCAATCAACTCCTATAACCTAATGCATCAACATAAAAGAACTCAAGTTGATATTTGTAAAACAAAGGAGGCTTAGAATGCTTCGAGGCTTGCCTAGGATCCAACACAAAGTTAGTTCAGTTAGCTTACACCGTCTTGGGGAACATCTTCCACTCTAAGCATGCACTCCAGGGGTCCTTCCATCTTTGAGATAGGTCCACCAACACCGTCTTCTGGTTTGACTCCATTATCACGTGCTTCACATCCATGCATTGTGCATCTAGCATACCTAGATAAGATGCAACAATGCAAGTGCATCATATAAAAGCATTCAATACAAGTATAAGGTTACACCTCAAGACATATGCACTTAGAGAGCAAGTCATTTAACTAACTATCACTCAAGTCTAGCATAGGGGTAGCAAGCATAACAAGCATGGCACATCAGTTAACTCAAGTCAAACTATTACAAGCATTTAACAATCAAGAACTAATTAAGCCTAGCATCACATAAGAACTAGGGCTGCGGTGAACGACACCAACATAATTAAAACTCTATCAAAACATGCATCATGATCATTTTATGGCAACATGCATACATGACCATTTATTAGTTACGTGCTTGACCAACATTATATAACACATTTATAAGATACCTCAGATAGATCAATTTAACTCTAGTAGTGTCATGAGCTAACACTAACAAGCATACAAAGCAATGCAAAGTGAAGCAAACAACTTTAGGTACATGCTCAGATTCTGGGCAGCCGTACAGCAATCACTTGTTTCAACCATAACTAGAGCTATAGGCATCAAACAAAGGCAATCCAAGACTTTCTGGAAAGCTTAGGAAATCATCTACAATTTTTTATTTACACCTAGAGCTGATTCAAAGGTTAACAAGGGTGAAAAAACACTAACAAGCCGATCTGCTCAAACTAAAATAGAAAACTGACATGAACTTCAGAAATGCATAACTGGAGTTTTAATCATCCAACAAACATGATCGTTAACTTTATGAAAATATTATTAAGTTACTTATAACTTTCTTATTATCATATTAAGATGATTCTACAGCTAACAAGCTAACAAGGTTAAACAACCCAATAAAGACATCTCTATCCAAATTTGAACAGAACCTACCATTCCACTTTGAACAGTAATAACTAGAGTTCTAGACCACCAAAAGCAATGATTTTAGACATTTTAGAAATCTTAGGAAAATCAATACAGCTCTCCTATTATCACCAATACATGATTCCATGTTTAAATAAGCCAAACAATACAATCATTCAGATCTATTCAGAGCACATGCAAAAGCTGACAGGAAACTTGTAAAATCTATAACTCATAAACCAGCAGGCCTAAAATCATCAAATTTTAGGACAGGCAAGATAAGGAAATATATACAACTTTTGTATTCAACATATTTATAGAAAACATCATTTGCATCATGAAAATATCATCACCACAAAAACTGTACATGCAACCATAACAGCAGACATACAACTATATGCATTTACCATTTATGTTGTTAACAACTAACATTTTGTTGCTATATATGCATCTCCATGCAACTCCTAACTATAACCAAGCAATCACATTACCTAGCACCAATTATTAGAAGTATTACATGGCATAAACACAAGCATCTACTAACAAACTTTCATTAGCTTTTCTATATATAAAAACCTATATATTAATTATAAGTGATGTTGCAAACATCTCATTTGGATCTGAAATTTTTATGAGAGATAGATGATGACAAAACATGATGTTGCAAACATCTCATTTGGATCTGAAATTTTTATGAGAGATAGATGATGACAAAACATGATTATTGTATAAATCTTACATGCTTAGGTTTTATAGATTAATTATTATAGAAAAGACAAATTGCTAATGCAAGAAAACATATGAGCGCAAGATAAATCTAAAACACACTATTTTCTGCAAACACATGGTCATATTATATGTTATTATGGTAGAAAAACATCATACAAAGGTAGAGGAACATCACTTTCCATTTTTACACATTCATAAAAATTATAACTTATTTAAAACCATTTATCAAGCAATAAACAAGTTAAATCGATAACTCAGTCACACATGCACCAATAAATCTAAAATTTGTACCACATAACTCATATGACATCAGTAGCCTACCATAATAATGTCACCTCATTTGGAGCACCACAACTCTAGATATGAATTTATTCCTAGAAAACCCTAATTTCCAAAGATAAATGAAAATAGCAAAAACTTTCTACTAACACATATCATATTATGACTCTACTGCATAGGTTTACTCACAAGGATTCCAAAACATCTTCATTTGCTATTTTACGATTTTTCTATGATTTACTATGATTTCCAAAGTTTTAGCCATAAAAGAAAAAGAAATTTGCACCGAGGACCCCAAACTTTTACGAAAATAGATTCCAGTGTAACGGCCCTTCTAGTCACTATTCACATGAGTCATAGACTTTGTAGATAGGCCCTTCCCTTTCTTTGAATTCTTACACGAGGTCCTCCACGTGAATTGAACAGAGGAGGTCGTTAGGGACACTGGGATTTTGGCCGAAGAAGGGCCAGCGGCAACGGGGAATGGTGGGGGAGTGCCAAGGTGTCCACGCGCATCCATGAGACCTCTCGTCTAGGCCTAATGTGGCTTGGCCATGCACACCGATGGCCCCCAGCCATGCGACATGGCGGTGGTGGCGCTCTGGTGACATTTGGCTTAGGAGAGCGTGCGCACAAGATGGAGCATGATGAGGCGAAGGTGGTGATGCACGCGGTGGGGCGCTAGGGAGCTCAAAGACTAGGGAACGACAGTGGCCATGGAGATCCACTATTCGGTGGCAACCATGGTGGAACGCGCCCACGTTCCTACGGTGGTGAGTGAGGGAGCGGGCCGAGAGAGTGAGGGAGAGCGCTGGGGCGAGTGAGGGAGTCTGAGGGAGGGCTTGGGTGTTCGATCATAGAGGAGTAGGGGCATGACCACATGGCAAGAAGGTGGGGTGCTGCTGCCCTACATGGTGGCCATGCGCCCATTTCAACGAACAGGTGGAAGACGACGAAGTGACCAGCTTGGGGCGCGATTTTGGGCTGCTTACCGTCTGATCTAGGCCTTGAGCCTTAAAGCAAAATTGTTTCTTTCCTGATGCTCTCCAACTCATATTTAGGGTGCTCAGCCAATAGAGCAACAAATTAGTGGGTAATTAGCACCCAACATGATAATGTTAGCTCATTGACAGTGATGAGCAAAAATCCAAATTGATGGTCAAAACAAAGTCAAACTGGTGCCATCTTTTTGCATGCTCTTCCCCAAAACATATTGTCCAACTTTTTTATTTGGCTCAACTTGAGGTTCTTAACAAAAACATGAGAACATGGCATGTCAATTAAGTGGTTACTAATCCCGGACTTAGAATATTTCGAAGTCTGAAAACAGCCACAGATTCAATCTTCAAGCCTCTGTTTGACAAATGTCGAGGGTGATTTAGGATTGGGTCTTTGAACAAAGTTTGTTGTACACATCTTGATCTGCAACTTTGCTTAAAGGATGATGGACTGGTTTGGATTGGTTTGAAAGATATAAGGCTCCAAAGTGGGGTACTCGAAATTGAACCCGAAATTCAAATAACTTCTAGGAAACAGTTAGCATTTTCTGTTTTTGAAACCTTTTTTGAATGTCCAAACGTGCTTCAAAAGTCATGAGACTTGCTCTATTGTTTTCATACCAAAGTGTATTTCAACTCATATTAAGGAATCCAATTGAGTTGTGACACAAATCTAGAAGATAAAAATTCACAAACATGTCAACTAGCTACTGTCGATCAGAGACTTAGAAAGATTTCTAAGAGTCCAAAGGAGCACTGCATTCAAAATTCAGGCCACTGTTTGAGCCACTTAGATGTTGAATCACGGATTGGTCCAAAAATAAAGTTGGTAGCAAACAAACTAAACTACAATTTTTATTAAGGGTCAAACTTCACTGGTACCGAAATCATGGTTTCATCTTGGTCAAAGTAGTATCATGATAAAACTTAGATTATCTTTTTTGATCCATTGAAGCATTTTTTTGGACATTTGCTCAACATAAACCCTTCATAACTTTTGTTCATTAGTTTAATTAGAGTTGTTTGAGCAAGGTTGCAAGGTTTGGTCGATATCCCATGTTCTCATTCACTTAGTAAAGCCATTCACACAAGGACATAAATTATCATTTCATGTGACTTCTTGTTTCCAAACTTCATGAAACTCTTCCAGTGATCAATATAGATAGAGATGGATGTGATACACATGAAGGAGGCTCCATTAACATCACTCAAGCATACATTTGGAAAGGGGCAATCACCAGCAAATAAGCTTTGTCTTTAATTCACAAAAATTAAGTTAGGCCTCATTTCAAAGAGAAGAGGCTTCAACTCACTTGTCACCATTCCAATGTAGAGAAGAGGCTTCAACTCACTTGTCACCATTCCAATGTAGAGAAGAGGCTTCAACTCACTTGTCATCATTCCAATGTTGTGATCCAAACTCATGATCATCACTAGACATTGCTCAATTAAGTCCAAGCTCACTATCCAGCCAGTGGCTAACACCTAGGCTGTTACAGAACCCTACGTCCGCTCACCCAAAGAAGTGATCGGACATGCTAATCCTTGCATCTAGTCGCTCTATGACCCTCTCAGCCAGTGCAGCACTGTCACCTATAATTGACTGGACGCACCAGGGTGAGTCCGGTCACCCCGTGACCAGTGTCTGATCGTGGACAGTCTCCTCCTTTTCTTTTTCTAAGTCCACAACCGCTTCACCCTTGCTTCTAACTTGCTAACCACAAAGTGTAGAACTTGTGTGCACGTGTGTTAGCATTTTTCAAAGCATTTTACAAGGGTCAAGGTGAGCACACTAGGTTCCTAAATGCATATGCTAGAATCATGTCACCTAATGACACTCGATAAACCATTTAGCCAAAGATTTCCCCTCTTTATAGTACGGCTATCGATCCTAAGTCACTCACACCCTCTATGGTGTCTTGAGTGCAAAACAAAAACCTATCATATACCTTTGCCTTGATCATCTCAGTTTTTGTTTTTCTCTTTCTTCTTTTCAAGTTGAGCTTGATCATCATCATTTCATGTCCACCTTCAACTCCATGGACCTCATCTTTCTCAATCAGTTGGATTGCACCAACCTAGCTCATATCACAACTCATGATAAAGATTAGTGCTAGGTTTCATCAATTATCTAAAACCAAACTAGGGCTTTCAATCTTCCCCTTTTTGGTAATTGATGATAGCCTATTTACAAAGATATTCAATGAAAACTTTTTAGATTCATGTTGCTTGCCCAAGCATATTACCATATGTAAAAATTATGGACAAGTTTCATCAACCTAAATTGGTAGTATTAGCTCCCCCTACAATCAAGCATACACCACACAAGCATGGATATGTAATTAAAAGAAAACTTGTGCCATGCAATCAATCATATGTAATGCACATACAAATGCAACATAGAAGTTTATGAGCTTGCTCCCCCTACTTGTGTGTAATTTTGATTGATCCCCTTATAATGTCATTTCATTTGTTTGCTCCCCCTATCTTACTATCTTTGTGAATTTCTCTCCCCCTTTGTCAACAATTAGCACAAAAGGTGAGCTCAAATTTTAGATAGGTTGGGGTGAAACCATGTGAAGTGAGGATCATTTTCCCAATTTGGTTCAATCTAGATCACTTGCAAAAGATATTTAACTCGGTTTGATCCAAGGGCAAGCTTCTTCACACCTCCAAAAGAGTGTTATCATGCACCATGTTGAGTTAAACACTTATAGCTCATTTTCTAGACTAAACACTAGGTTTACAAGCCCATAAACATGTCATATGCTACCACTAGATCATTTCAAGCATACAAGCAATAGTGGTACCATACAAGCATCAAATTCATTTAATTTTTATGAATGAGCCTAAGACATGATAGGAATGACTAGATGCACTAAACAAGTCCTTAGCAATGGATGAATAACATGCCAATCAACTTTACCTTGCTTTGCTCGAAGGAGAGGCATGTCATATAATGGTGGTGCATCAACACATATTGGAGAAGTCAAGTATGGTCAATTCATTCCTTAGCTTACAAAACCTCTTCTCATCAAGTGGCTTGGTGAAGATATCAGCAAGTTGATCAGCAGTGCCAACACTCTTAATACAAATGTCCCCTTTTTGTTGGTGATCTCTTATGAAATGATGGTGGACATCTATATGCTTTGTTCTTGAATGTTGAACCAGGTTGTTGGTGAGCTTCACGACACTCTCATTGTCACATAGCAATGACACTTGCTTGAATTTGATTCCAAAGTCACTTAAAGTAGCCTTCATCCAAAGTAATTGAGCACAACAACTACCAGCCAAAATGTACTCCGCTTTGGCAGTTGAAAGTGCTACACTATTTTGCTTCTTTAATGACCAAGACACAAGTGATCTTCCCAATAGTTGACATGTGCCCGATGTTCTCTTTCTCTTAACTTTGTGTCCCACATAATTGGAGTTTGAATATCAAATCAACTCGAATCTTGCTCCTTTGGGATACCACAATCCAACATTTTGTGTATGCTTCAAGTACCTCAATATTCTCTTTGTTGCTTTCAAATAACTTTTTCTTGGTGAGGCTTGAAATCTAGCACACATGCATATACTAAACATCACATCCGGCCTTGATGCGGTCACAGAGTAGGCTTCCAATTATAGACTGATACATCTTTTGATCCACCATGTTGCCACTAGCATCACTATCCAAGCTTCCATTTATCCCCATTGATGTACTAATAGCTTTAGCATCATCCATTCCAAACTTCTTGAGCATGTCTTTGATGTACTTGCCTTGACTCACAAATGTGCCATTCTTCATTTGCTTGATTTGAAGACCAAGGAAGTAACTAAGCTCTCCAATCATGGACATCTCAAACTCACTTGCCATCATCTTTCCAAACTCCTCACAAAAATCTTGATTGGTTGACCCAAATATGATATCATCAACATAGATTTGCAATACAAACAAGTCATTATCATGCTTCTTGGTGAAAAGAGTGGTGTCAACCTTTCCCATCTTGAATCCCTTAGAGAGTAGGAAATCCCTTAATCTTTCATACCATGCTCTTAGTGCTTGTTTCAATCCATACAAAGCCTTTCTCAACTCATAAACATGGTTGGGTTTCTTCTCATCTTCAAAACTAGGAGGTTGCTCAACATACACAAGCTCATTGATGTACCTATTGAGAAATACACTCTTCACATCTATTTGGTACAACTTGATGTTGTGGGCACAAGCATAGGCTAACAAGATCCTAATTGCTTCCAATATTACAACCGGGGCATATGTTTCTCCAAAGTCAAGACCTTTAACTTGAGTGTAACCTTGAGCCACTAATCTTGCTTTGTTCCTTACAACTATCCCATCTTGATCTTGCTTGTTCCAAAAGACCCACTTTGTTCCAATCACATTATGATCCATAGGCCTCTCAACTAACTCCCATACTTGATTTGTCTTGAAGTTGTTTAGCTCTTCATGAATAGCATTGACCCAATCAACATCATTCAAAGCTTCATGTATCTTCTTAGGTTCAATGGATGACACAAATGAGAAATGTTCACAAAATGATGCTAATCTAGATCTTATTTGTACACATCTAGAGATATCACCAATTATAGAGTCCAAAGGATGATCTTTTGCAACATTGGTTGGTTGGAGCACTTGCACTTGATTGCTTTCATTTGATTGATCATTTGGTTGAGAAGATGAACTAGCCACTTGTTGATCTTGTACTTTGTCAACACTAGCACTTGCTTGACTTTGATCTTGAGAATGACTAGCTTGCACATTTGAGTTAGAGAGCACTTGATTCTTGTCATCTTCAACATCAATCACCTCTCTAGGTTGAAAGCTCTAGTTTGGTTTTGGTAAATTGATGAAACCCTAAGTGCTAACCAAGTTTATCAAGTGATCATGAGATAGGTAGCACATTCCAAGTGATGAAGCAAATGAAGACCATGACATGATGATGGTGATGCCATGGGGGTGATCAAGTTCTTGGACTTGAAAAGAAGAAAGAGAAAACAAAAGGCTCAAGGCAAAGGTATAAATGGTAGGAGCCATTTTGTTTTGGTGATCGAGACACTTAGTGAGTGTGATCACATTTAGGATCGATAGTCGTACTATTAAGAGGAGTGAAACTCGTATCAAAATGCGGTTATCAAAGTGTCACTAGATGCTCTAACTCATTGCATATGCATTTAGGATCTAGTGGAGTGCTAACACCCTTGAAAATGTTTGTGAAAATATGCTAACACATGTGCACAAGGTGATACACTTGATGGTTGGCACATTTGAGCAAGGGTTAGGAACTTCACCAGTGGAGTGTCCACCCATAGAGTGCAGATAGTCTAACGGTGCCACCGACGCCCTATACAGAAAAAACGGAGGTCACTAGAAGTGACCAAACGCTAGTCTCGGTTGGACTGGCGTGTCTAGTCAGTAGAAGCTGCAAAGACGCTGGTGTCGATCTTTGACCAGACACTAGGTCACTTAGTGATCAGACGTTGGAGGGTTGTGTCTGGTCTTGTTGATGTGGCAGCGCACAGAGGAGATGCTAAGTGACTGTCGATGCGGGACCCATAGGATACCCCGCAAAGGACAGAGAAGATCTAGTCTAACTAGGATTCTTCCCCTGTAATCTTAGTAGTATAACTATTAAGCAATCCTACTAGGATATCTCATTATAAACCGACTAGGACTCTGGCCTCCTGACTATATAAAGGAGGGCAGGGCTCCTAAGATAGGGAGAACAATTGTACAACACAGCACTTGACAATCAATCCAACGCAAAGGCTAACGCCGACTGGACGTAAGGTTATTACTCGATCTACGATCGAGGGCCTAAACCAGGATAAATCGACTGTGTCTTGCGTTAACCATCGTGTTCGGCATACGCCGAAGCCCGAACATACTGCCCCAGGTACCCCCGTGGCAGGCTATCGGTGATAAAACATCGACAGCTAGTGCGCCAGGTAGGGGGCTTCGGCGACTTTGCATCCAAGAACTCGATGGACCTCGACGACATAATTTTCCCGACGGAATCAACTTTCATCTTCGGCTCATGGATCTGCGAGGCAGACAACAACGGCAAGCTTCAGGGCCATCTCCTCAAAGATCCAGATCATCATAAAGAATTTCATATTTCACCAAATACAACGGATCAGCTCACCAGAAGATTCGCACAGCTCACAGTATCCGATTCAAATCAGATTTCACGGCCACTCGCGTCCGATTCGAATTCAAACATCAAGGCGAAGTTTTATCCGAGTGCTTTCAAGAATCCGAGTTCTTTTTTGGCAAGATTCCAGAGCACATCCCAAAACAACTCGGATCACCCTCAGAATTCTTCCAAGAAGTCGAGTTCTTTTCCATTTGGACTCGACAACATGGCAAAATCCTATCAAGGACAGTTCGAAAGATCTTTTAATCCAAGATGCGGGATACCACTGACAGGAGCTCAGGAGGGCCTCGTGCTAACAATAACATCCCAAGACTACATCATCCACTAGCCAGGTTCTGTTCCTGAGGACAGCAGTACCCAACTAGTCGGCACGACGACGACGGCAATCCTACCCTACCAAGAAGGAGACTCAATCTACGACACCGAGGCATCCACTAAAGTTATTAGCAACTCCGACAGCATGAAAGCTAACGCCAATAACAGAGCGACTCATGCGCGAGAAGTGCTCATGGTTCGACGACCGCGATCACCATTAAATCCCCTAGAAGCACCCGATGTCAGATCATCAGATGAATCAGAATCCAACATATCACCGTTCGCCCAAGGCTACGATGGAGAAACAGATAGTCAGAAACAAGCTAGAGAAAGAAAAAACAAGTTAAAGCAAGGGCGTCAACACCGTGCTAGGCAGCGAAGGGAAGCTTGGATCAGATACGAGTCAGAATTGGCTGAGTACGACAAAAGAAAATCGCAACGAGAAGTAGAGGGGAGACGCACGGCGAATACACCTTACGATAAGATTCGAGAAGCATTAGAAGAACTCGGAAAAACTTCACACCCTAGTGAGAAGTATGAACAGCTCCAGGACTTGCTCCGATCGACGATCCCGAAAACGCATGAAGAGAGAGCTCGATCAAGACTACCCGCAAGATCAACAACCCGTAGGCAAGAAGATCAAAATCAAAGGAAATCCGCTTTTGAAAGACTTGGGCCGAGTGGAAGCCATGACGAAGGAAGTAGGAAGGAACATAATCAGAGCCACCGATTCGAACAACCAAGGAAGACTAGGAGTAGGGTACCTACCCAGACAATCTCGCAAGATTATTCCCGTCAGAACGACAGCTGGCCAGAAGAAGGTGCCGAATCCGAATTCAGAGAAACCAAGGCACACGATAGATTCCCCTATTTTGCGAACAGGCTTGCAATGGCACGATTACCTCACAAATTCAAACCGTCTAACCACTCCAAGTATGATGGCAAAACTGAACCAAGGCAATGGCTCAGAATATATTCACAATCAATCGAACTAGCCGGAGGAGATGATGATATCAAAACCCTGTTCTTTCCCATGGCACTAGAAGCCATGCCTCTCCAATGGTTCGACAAACTGAACCCAGGATCTATCAGAAATTGGGAGGATTTGCAAAGAGCTTTTTGTGAAAATTTTGCAGGAATCATTACACATCCAATCACCCATGCAGAATTAAAAGGACACAAGCAAAAGGGAGGTGAAAGTCTCAGAAATTATTATCGACGATTCGGCAAACTACGAGCCCAAGTGCATGACATAACCGAATAAGAAGTAATTGAAGCTTTCTCTCACGGAATCATGGCTAGGTGGCAATTTCAAGACTTCTACAAAGAAAATCCGAGAAACAATGAAGAATTCAGACGGACAGTAGAAAAGATGATTACTGCAGAAGAAAAAACCCGAGAAAGGTTCCCGGACAGAAACAACCAGGACAACTCGGACAAGCAAAATCATCGAAATAGCAGACATCAAGAAAGAAAATGTAGACCAGACAATACTGTGGCAATGGCCGACAAATCAAAGAAGTTTACCAAACCCAGAAGATATGATAACATTGAAAACATACGTTGCCCATTGCACCCTA
Source organism: Miscanthus floridulus (assembly GCF_019320115.1). Lineage (NCBI taxonomy): Eukaryota > Viridiplantae > Streptophyta > Magnoliopsida > Poales > Poaceae > Miscanthus > Miscanthus floridulus. The sequence goes on from NC_089585.1 coordinate 33,522,216, forward strand.
ATGGGAGACACACCATTGGAAATTGCTATACTTTCAAAGATCAATACACAAGAAAAAATAGTAAGGAAGACACCAAAGAGGACAATCAGAAAAGAGAAGAAGACGACCACGAGGACAAAGGATTCCAAAAACCTAGGGGAACGGTAGCAGTGATTTTCTCAGGGACTCCGGATTGCAGAAGCAAACATCAAGAAAAACTAGCACTGTGGACCATTATGACAGCAGAACCGGCTACTCCAAGATACCTCAATTGGTCACAGTATCCTATCCAATTCACCAGGGAAGACCAATGGACTAGCGTGGGAAACGCAGGCCATTATCCATTGGTTCTGGATCCGACTATAGCTGGTATGACTGTCACCAAAGTACTAATCGATGGAGGAGCTGGGCTTAACATCATCTTTTCAGAAACTCTAAGAAAAATGGGACTACAACTCGCCGGGATGATTACACCAACAAGCACACCTTTTTACGGAATAGTACCCGGCAAAGCAGCCATGCCACTCGGACAAATTACTTTACCTGTTACCTTTGGGACTCCTTCGAACTACCGAACAGAGTTTATCAAATTCGAAGTCGCCGATTTCGATTCATCATATCATGCAATCCTAGGACGTCCAGCACTGGCCAAATTCATGGCAATACCACATTATCCGTACTTACTACTAAAGATGCCAGGACCCCATGGTATCCTTTCTCTTCGAAGCGATTTAAAGCGCGCTTTTGACTGCGACGTCCAGGCAATCCAAATTGCAGCCAAAGCACAAGCTGACAATGGGAGAAAAGAAATAGCCACAATCGCGGCAGAAACAAGCCAAGAAGAATTAGAAATACCAGCTAAAAAACCCAGTATCATCGCACCACCAAAAGAAGCTGATGTCAAGCGAATCGACTTAGGCACGGGCGACACCTCCAAGACAGCAACTATCAGTGCTCACCTCTCGGAAAAATAGGAACTCGCGCTCACCAACTTTCTTCGGGACAACAAAGATATCTTCGCTTGGAAGCCAGCCGACATGCCAGGAGTCCCAAGAGAGTTGGCTGAGCACAGAATTGATGTTAACAAAAGCTCCAAACCTGTAAAACAACGGCTACGACGATTCTCACCCGACAAGAAGGCAGCAATTAAAAAGGAAATAACAAAACTGATGGCAGCCGGGTTCATCAAGGAGATCCTACATCCAGACTGGCTAGCAAACCCGGTCCTTGTACAGAAGAAAAACACGGACGAGTGGCGTATGTGCGTCGATTACACAGATCTCAACGAACATTGCCCAAAAGATCCGTTCGGGCTACCACGCATTGACCAAATAGTTGACTCGACAGTAGGATCTGTGTTATTATCTTTTCTCGATTGCTATTCAGGGTATCACCAGATCGCACTAAAAGAAGAAGACTAGAGCAAGACATCTTTCATCACCCTGTTTGGTGCCTACTGCTACAAGACCATGTCGTTTGGACTAAAAAACGCTGGCGCCACGTACCAAAGGGCTATCCAGACTTGCCTGGGGAATCAAATCGGTGAAAATGTGGAGGCATACGTAGACGATGTGGTGGTGAAAACAAAAAACCCAGACACTCTAATTGAAGATTTAAGGCAAACTTTCGAAAACTTGAAGAAATGGAGATGGAAATTGAATCCAAATAAATGTGTATTTGGAGTTCCCTCAGGACAACTACTTGGATTTTTGGTCAGTCAGCGCGGGATCGAAGCCAGCACCAAGCAAATTCGAGCTATAACAGAAATGGGCCCACCTAGAAATGTCAAAGATGTGCAGAAACTAACAGGATGCATGGCGGCCCTCAACCGTTTCATATCAAAACTCGGCGAAAAGGGGTTACCTTTCTTTAAACTACTAAAGAAGACAGACAAGTTCGAGTGGACAATAGAAGCCGACGAAGCTTTCAAAAAACTTAAAGAATACCTCACTTCATCGCCTATCCTGACACCTCCAAAGAAAGATGAAGATATGATGCTATATATCGCGGCCACTCCCACCGTAATCAGCACAGCAATAGTCATAGAAAGAGAAGAACAAGGGCGCGCGTATAAAGTGCAACGTCCAGTATACTACATCAGCGAAGTACTGTCAGAATCCAAAATCCGATACCCACATGTACAAAAACTACTCTACGCTCTACTCATTACCTCTCGGAAGCTTCGCCACTATTTCGAAAGCCACAAGATTACCGTAGCGACAGATTTTCCACTTGGAGACATCCTACACAATAAAGACGCCACAGGGCGCATATCCAAATGGGCAGTTGAAATTGGAGCTCTAGACATCAATTTCACCCCACGGAAAGCAATCAAATCTCAAGCCCTCGCCGATTTCGTGGCCGAATGGACAGAGATTCAACAGCCCTTATCAGATACCATCCTCGACCATTGGAAGATGTACTTTGATGGATCACTCAAACTAGGCGGGGCCGGTGCAGGCGTTCTCCTCATTTCTCCAGAGGGAAAACAACTCAAGTACGTCCTTCAGATATTATGGCAAGCTACAAATAACGAAGCAGAATATGAAGCCCTCATCCACGGGCTACGAGTCGCGATTACCCTCGGAATAAAAAGATTACTCGTATATGGCGACTCAGCAGTGGTCATCAACCAAGTCAACAAAGATTGGGACTGCACCAAAGAAAACATGGGTGCTTATTGTGCTGAAATACGGAAACTTGAAAAACACTTCCAAGGATTAGAAATTTTACACGTTTTACGCAATTCCAACATTGCAGCAGATGTCCTTGCCAAGCTCGGATCAGACAGAGCAAAGGTTCCACCCGGCGTGTTCATAGAAGAGCTATCAGTTCCCTCTATCAAACAACCCGGTGAAACAACACATGAAATTCAGGCTAAAGGTGTTCAGATATTGATAATCAACACTTCATGGACTCAAGTTTTCATTGACTATATCAAAGAAAACAAATTACCAGCAGATAAGGCAGAAGCCACCCAAGTTGTTCGCAGAAGCAAAAACTACGTTCTAGTAGGAGATAAACTTTACAGAAGAGCAGCATCATCAGGAGTACTCCTAAAATGTGTTTCGTTTCAAGAAGGAAAAGAGATCCTAGACGAAATACACTCAGGCTGCTATGGAAATCATGCCGCTTCAAGGACACTGGTTGGCAAAGCATTTCGCACCGGATTCTACTGGCCAACCGCTTTGAAAGACGCAAAAGAGCTTGTCAGAAAATGCAAAGGTTGCCAAATGTTTGCAAGACAAGCCCATGTACCAGCTCACAATCTTATCTGCATCCCACCCGCTTGGCCTTTTTCCTGCTGGGGGCTAGATCAAGTAGGACCCTTGAAAAAGGCAAAAGGCGGTTTCGAGTACATCTTTGTGGCGGTTGACAAGTTTACCAAGTGGATTGAATACAAACCACTCGCGAAATACAGCGCAACCAAAGCAGTCGAGTTCATCCAAGACATTATGCACCGTTTCGGCATGCCAAATCGAATCATCACAGATCTAGGCTCCCCCTTCACAGCTACAGAATTTAAAAGCTGGGCACAAGACTGTGGTTTCAGTATAGACTATGCGTCTGTTGCACATCCAGAAGCCAACGGACAAGTAGAAAGAGCTAATGGACTCATACTAGCCGGATTAAAACCAAGGTTATACGAAGAACTAATGGACTATGGGTCCAAATGGATTGAAGAACTACCGAAAGTAGTATGGGGGCTACGAACTCAAATAAGCAGAGCAACAGGCCACTCACCTTTCTTCCTAGTTTACGGGTCAGAGGCCGTACTACCCGCCGACTTGATCTGGACATCCCCAAGAATAGAACAATATGATGAAGGAGAAGCAGAACAAACAAGAAGATTAGAACTCGACAGCTCAGAAGAAGTCAGAATAAACGCTACCCTTCAATCAGCTAGATACCTACAAGGTTTAAGACGGCACTACAACAAAAGTACCCAACCTCGATCACTACAAGTCGGAGACTTAGTGCTAAGAAGGATACAAAAGACTGATGGACGACATAAGCTACTCAGTCCTTGGGAAGGCCCGTTCATTGTCACAAAAGTCACCGGACCCGGCACATACAAGTTAATGACCGAAGATGGAAAAGAAGTCAGCAATACATGGCACATCAGCCAGCTAAGAAGATTCCATGCGTAAAAACAACTCAGGGAAAAGCAGACATGCAAGCCACAAAGGACCTATGTTCACAATCAACGAAAGACAATACTCTTCAAAAACATATGTATTAGTTTATACTCATGATCAATAAAGATGATATTCATCCACAGCACGTCTTGTCATGACTTCCAACGAGTTGTTTTCACAAAACAAAAAAGCAAAATGGCTGAAAACATGCCTGAGCATCCCGGCCGAGAGCAAAATAGCTGAAAAGACGCTTGAGCCCACCGATGAGGGTAGCTAAAAGCTAACACCCGAAACAAAAAGCAAAATGGCTGAAAACATGCCTAAGCATTCCGGCCGAGAGCAAAATAGCTGAAAAGACGCTTGAGCTCGCCGATGAGGGTAGCTAAAAGCTAACACCCGAAACAAAAAAGCAAAATGGCTGAAAACATGCCTGAGCATCCCGGCCGAGAGCAAAATAGCTGAAAAGACGCTTGAGCCCGCCGATGAGGGTAGCTAAAAGCTAACACCCGAAACAAAAAGCAAAATGGCTGAAAACATGCCTGAGCATTCCGGCCGAGAGCAAAATAGCTGAAAAGATGCTTGAGCCCGCCGATGAGGGTAGCTAAAAGCTAACACCCAAAACAAAAAGCAAAATGGCTGAAAACATGCCTGAGCATCCCGGCCGAGAGCAAAATAGCTGAAAAGATGCTTGAACCCGCCGATGAGGGTAGCTAAAAGCTAACACCCGAAACAAAAAGCAAAATGGCTGAAAACATGCCTGAGCATTCCGGCCGAGAGCAAAATAGCTAAAAAGACGCTTGAGCTCACCGATGAGGGTAGCTAAAAAGCTAACACCTGAAACAAAAAGCAAATGAACCAAGCCGACCGAAATCTAACTTCAAAAGACCCTCCAGCACTTCGTTCCGAAAAGCAAGAGGCTCAGGGGCTACAACCAGATGGAGGTACTTCTTCTTCAAAAAAGCACAAGCACCACTCAAGAAAGCACTCGGATGCCGAAGTTTATCAAAGCTGCATTCTATACCGAGTCGTTTTACATAGTGCGGGCGAAAGGTTGCTAACGCGAAGATCTACATCTAACAAAGTCATCACACGGACAAAGCACTCAACGAATCACAAAGGAATGATAAAAGAAAAGTACCCGACAAATCAAGGGGCCCCATAAGAATAACACATAGAGCCGTTTTGCGGAGCAGAGACGGGAACAGAACAAGGTACTCAACAAGTCAAATAACTTCAACCGCACCCAAGCAAAGAATACATCAACAAGAATAAAGAATCTTCATTTAAAAAGGAGTTTTATATTACAAGGGGATGCTCAAGTGAGTCAGGCATTGTCATCAGAGAGGGAAAGGTCAATATTTAAACCATCTACAATCCTACTGGCTAGATCTTCGACCTCGGGCTCCATCTTTTCAACGGCGTCAAGATATTCTTGGCTTTCAGCTTCTTCCGCTATCTTGGAGAGAGGCGCCTCCGGAGCAAGGACCCGGACCTGGGCCAGCACATTTTTGGTACATACTTGGGCGCACCTCTTCGCGAACTCTTGGAAACGAGTCGGAATCCAAGGAATGAACTGCACCCAAGATTGCCCGTCATCCGCCGAAGTCCAGAGGACGTCGGCTACCGAACGAAAAGATTTCCACAAGGCATTCCAATTCTCGGTAGCCGTCGCCAGCTTCCCAGATAGGCCTTCAATGGTTTTTTGGGCCTGCACAAGATCTCTGTCAGCTCCACGCCTAATCAGCCTAGCAAGGGCGAGTTCTTCCTCAGCGTGAGTATTTACCTCCTCAGCTCTATTATGACTAGAACGGACAAGGGCCTTCATTTCATCAATACTCTCCGAGAGCTTTTGTTTCTCAACCCGGAGAGCTAGAACAGAACACCAAAGAACAAGTCAGTAGAAAAAGAAGTCAAAATACAAGAAGAAACAGGCAGAACCCGCGGCACCTTTGCTTTCATTCTTCGCAGACTCCACCGCAGCATCTCTCTGTTTCTCCGTCTCCACAACCCGGGCGCGAAGGGCTTTCTCCTCCTTTTGGTGCAACCGGCGCTCCGTCTCCAACTCAGCCCGGAGAAGGTCAAGATCGGCTTTCAGAGCGTCTACCTCCGAAGACAACTTCCTCTCATTTTCAGATGAGAAAAAGAAGCCAGAATGATCACGAGAAAAAGACTGAGCAGAAAGAGGCAAAGAGAAACGGGGCGTAAGGATAGAAGAAAAACAAGCATGCAAAAGAAAAGTGGCAGAAAAATTTACCTGGAGCTTTTCACCAAAAGAAGTCGCGAGGGTCGACAAGCTCCCCCAGGCTGCGGTCAGCTCCGATAACCGATGAGTGGCATCGAATTGTTGCACCACATCATCGGACAGGGAAGGGCCGCCGGAGGCAAAAGAAGGGGAAAAAGAAGCCGGCTGGGGCGAAGCAGGAGCGACCAGAGCAACCTCTAGGGAAGCCGGAGCCAAATCCCCAGAAGAACCCGGCGCGACGGCCACAGTTACCTCCGGAGCGACCAAGCCCGCAACTCCGCCAGGAAGCTCTGAAGCCCCCGCCGCGACTTCATCAACAGAATGATGTGAGTCTCGAGGCTCAGAACTCGTTGGCACAGCAGGAAGCAGAGAAGAAGTCGGTGGAGAAGTTAGAGAAGACAAAGCACTGAAAAGTGATAAAAGGAAGCACCAATAAGAACCAGAGGAAGGAAGATAAAAGACAAAAAGACGAAGCAAGAATCTACTCACCCGACTACTTTTTTCCTTGCAAAGCCAAGAGAAGGCCTCGCAGGGGGAACCACGACGGCGAAGACATCCCCGTCACCCAGCGACGGGAGCGGGACAGCCGACAACGGAGCCACGGAAGAAGCCGGAGCCGGAGCCATGGAAGAACTCCACACCAGAGGAGCAATACAGCTCGGGGCGGAAGAAACTAAAGAACTCGACCCCGGAGCTTCGAAAGAAGTCGGCGTGAGAGCATCGGAAAAACTCACACCCGACCTCCGATTACTTCAAAAAAGTTCAAGACTAAGATTAAAAACAAAGAGGAAAAATTCAATGCGACAAGAATATGAAAAACAACTCACCGCCGCGTGATAAGGGGAACTTCATCATCCTCTTCTTCCTCAGCCAGTGAAACCAGAGCACCCGCTGAAAAAGAGATGAAAAGTACTCGGTTCAAGAGAGAAACATGAAAATAAAAGAACAAAGAAGTACTAAATGTGCTCACCTAAGAGCATGCTAGCAACAACTGGAGTACCTGAAGGAGTACTTGGTTTGCGAGGCTTCTTGGAGACAGGCAAGCCAGATGAAGACCCGTCCATCCGCCCCCTCTTCGGGACGCTGCGAGGTCCGCGAGGGACTAGACGAGGAACATACTCTTCATATAGATCATCAGATCCGAAAGATACCCCAGGAAGGGCTGTAAAAGTTTGAGACTTACTAATTACAGAAGTACCGGCTAGATGATCCCCGGCCTCCGCCACAGCAGGGAGAACATCAAGGCGGATCGGATCAACGAAGTTCCGACCAAGCACCTACGAAAAAAGACAAAACACCAAGACAAAGAAAAACTAAGCAAGAACGGACGCACAAAGAGTACATAAAGAACTCAAATAAAAGAAAAAGGAGGATAGACAACTCACAGCTGGGGGCGGGTTGTTGGCCGAGTACTCAGGGACGGCAGGAGGAATGACGCTCACTCCTTTCAGCATTTTCTGGAGACGCTCGAGTACCTCCTCACCGGTCAGCTCAAGAGCTGGGACCATGCGCGAAGAATCCTCGGCCCCAGAATACTCAAAGCCGAGATGCCCCCGCTCTTTCAAGGGCTGAACCCGACGACGAAGAAAACTTGAGACAATACCAAAGCCGGTCAATCCTTGCTGTTTTAGCGTACTAATCCTATCAAGGAGAGGTTGGATCGCCTGAATTTCAGCAGGAGACTCAAGCTTTTTGTCCCACTGGTCGTTCGCCACAGGACCGGATCCGGAGTGGACAATAAGAGAAGGGATCAAATTGGCAGCGTAAAACCACTCGGCGCGCCAATCCTTGACAGAATCGACCAGGTCATAATCAAAAAACTTGATTTTGAGACCCTGGCGAAACTGAATCCCGCAACCACCAAGGACACTGGTTTCCTCGCGGCGGGGTTGAGGTTTCAGGCGAAAGAAAAAACGAAAAAGAGATAGAGAAGGAGGAATCCCAAGGAAGGCTTCACAAAGATGGACAAAAACGGAAAGATGGAGAACGGCATTGGGGGTTAGATGGTTCAAACTAACCCCAAAATACCCAAGAAACTGATGAAGGAAGACAGAAGCAGGGAGACAGAGACCAGCGCGGACAAAAGAGACAAAAAGGACAATCTCACCAGGACCCAGGGCCGGAACCCGATGCTCGCCCGGAACTCTCCATTCAGCGATGACTTTGTCCTGGATCAAGCCATCACTAACGAGCTCGCGCAGCTGGTCTTCGCTGGTTGTTGGAGCCGGCCAAACCTTCTGAGCTGCCCTCATGGCCACGAACTCCTGGTTTTCGATCAAAGAAAGCGACGACTCCTCGTCCACAAAGGTCGCCTGAGATTTGCTTGTGGTCTTCTTCTTTCCCATGAATTGACGGAAGCAACAAAGGCGCTAAGGAGGATGAAGCTAGAACGATGGAGCTCGGGCGATAACGACAATGACGGCGGCGGTTTTCTGAGAACTAGGGTTTAAAGGAAAGAGCTGGGTGACAAGGGAAAGAAGATAAAAGGTCTTTAAATAGATTTCTCAGTGATACAAACGGCCCATAAGGCCCGTTAAAGCACATCGTGGGAAAACAACGGTCCATTTACCGACGCAGCTAAAACGACAGAGGGCACGAATCCACACAACGGTATGAACCAACGGGCAGATTTCAGACTTATCCGCGCAGCAACACAGTAGGGTTATCAGATGACCACAGGAACAACTCGTTGAACCAAGAAGAAAGAAAGGGCTACCTCACGAGTAACAAAAGAACCCGGTTATGTAAGAAAGAACTCGATAATCCCATGATTGACAGGGATCACAACAGAAGAGTCAAAGACAACTCAGAAGACAAGATTCGTTACATTACAAGCAACTTCAAAAATAGAAGATTACAAACCCTACAAGACCCAACGAACTCGGCACCACGAAAAGCAAAGTAGCAAAGAGGAACACGGACACGACTAGGCTCTGGAACGACTACGTGTCCCAAATTGCTACTCGGAAGGACAGACCGCCATCAGCTACACTGTTTTCTTCAAAGGACGAACGCAGTGCATCCAAGGCGGAAATCGGCAGCACGGCAGGGCAACATGGAGCAGAGAAGGCCGGCGGGCATCTGTCTACCCAAGACCGATGTGATGCTGGATATGATGTTGATCTGCACCGGACGGTCTCAAGACAGGCGACGAGGATCAACCCGGAACTGCCGGATGAAGGAACGAAGCCCACATCACAAGACTTCCTCCATCTACCACCACATACATCCTGGCATAATGCTGTCGCGGGATTAGCCTACCTCTAATCCCTATCACAAGACTTCCTCCAGCTACGACAAGACACACAGGAACTACAAAATACGCCCGGGGGCTGCTCTACTTCACAAACTACCATGTTCACAACCAAGAAGGTTTCAACAGAATGTCCAATGGATGAAAACAAGCACTCCAGGACGGTATTTATAGGCCAAAGGATCGGCGCACATGGACCAGGAGCACCAACGAAATAAGCCCAACAAAGGACACAGTGAAAAGACAGGACTCAATAATGGATGACTCAGGCGAGAAGAAACAGTACTCGAAGACGGGCATATTCGGAAGAATATACTAGCACAGTACAACCCGTGAACAAAAGGCATTTACGCTCAACCACCACAATACAACTACATCTGGCAACAGCAGACTATCAAAGAATACGCCAAGACCTCGCATCCGAGTTCTTCCTGAAACAAAAAGAACCCGGACATAAGCTCGGAGGCTACATGCCGCGAAACTACTCGGATAACGAAATAATCCAAGTCTCGGGGACTACTTCAGAACACAAATTCTTCAAACAACATAAAAGATCAAGACCCTCCAACTTTTTGTTCCAAATAGCAAGAGGATCGGGGGCTACACTCAGTGAGTGCACTTTTTCCTCGAAAAAGCGCACGTCACCAAAAGATTTCCTCAACGCAGACCACTTCAAGACATTACGACAAAAAGAACCCGGAACGATCCATATTCGAGCTCTTTTTAAAACTTCAACGAACAATCAGAGCAACTTCAAGACAAGATCCTCCAGCTCCTTGTTCCAAATAGCAAGAGGCTCGGGGGCTACAACTAGATGGATGTATTTTTTCTTCAAAAAGCACTCGCGACTCAAAGATCCCAAGAAGCGCTACAAGGTTTCACTCCAGAAAGCACTCGGATGACATTTTGTTCCTACTCAACAAGACTTGAAGGAGCAGAGCGAGACTTTCAGAGCTCAACCATGAAGTGCTCAGGGGCTTGTCGATGCGGGACCCATAGGATACCCCGCAAAGGATAGAGAAGATCTAGTCTAACTAGGATTCTTCCCCTGTAATCTTAGTAGTATAACTATTAAGCAATCCTACTAGGATATCTCATTATAAACCGACTAGGACTCTGGCCTCCTGACTATATAAAGGAGGGCAGGGCTCCTAAGACAGGGAGAACAATTGTACAACACAGCACTTGACAATCAATCCAACGCAAAGGCTAACGCCGACTGGACGTAAGGTTATTACTCGATCTACGATCGAGGGCCTGAACCAGGATAAATCGACTGTGTCTTGCGTTAACCATCGTGTTCGGCATACGCCGAAGCCCGAACATACTGCCCCGGGTACCCCCGTGGCAGGCTATCGGTGATAAAACATCGACAGTGACTAGACACTAGGTGAGTCCGGTCGAGCATGACCAGACGCGTTCGATCATGATTTCTTGTTTCTGGATGCTTACTAGAAATGATTAGACATTGAGGTCCATTGTCCGGTCACTTCATAGCAGCAAGTCCAGTCATCACTTGACCATTGGGATCGGGCGCTTAGTATTTGAAGAGAGGGGACACATGGCGTGCATTGCACGACTGGGCACTAGGGTCCTATGTCTGGTCGATATGACCAGAGCGTCCAGTCACCCCATATTGTGCCCAGTGAAGGGGTACAATGGCTCTATTTCATGGGGGCTTCTATTTATGCCCCATGGCCAGCTCAAACTCACTCTCTTGGCCATTTGCATTGACATAGCAACCTTGTGAGCTTAGCCAAAGCCCTCCCACTCATCTCCATCATTGATTCATCATCTTTGTGAGATTGGGAGAGAATCCAAGTGCATTGCTTGAGTGTTTGCATCTAGAGGCACTTGGTATTTGTGTTTCGCTATGGGATTCGCTTGTTACTCTTGGTGGTTGCCACCACCTAGATGGCTTGGAGCAGCGAGGATCATCGAGCAGAGGTTGGTGATTGTCTTTGGCTCCGATCGTGGTGATTGTGAGGGGTTCTTGACCTTTTCCCAGTGGAGAGCCAAAAGGTACTCTAGTGGATTGCTCATGGCTTGTGTGATCCTCATCTTGTGTTGGTTGTGTGGCACAAAATTGAGGTTTTGGTGTGTGATGCCAATTAGCGCATGAACCTTTAAGTGAGTGAATCGCCACAACAAGGAGTAGCTTGCTGGCAAGCAAGCGAACCTCGGTAAAAAATCATTGTGTCGTCATTTGATTCCGAGGTGATTGGTCTTCATTGTTATTCATTCTTGTGATTGATTGGCTCCTTCCTCGACACGGTGGTATAACCTTTTTGCTCACTCTCTTTACATTACCGCAAACTAGTTGTCAAGCTCTTTAGTGTAGCTAGTTGTGAGAGCTTGTTAGTTTAGTTAGTGTGGCTCTTTAGTTAGCTTTTGAGAGCACACTAACTTAGTGTAGTGTCATAGCTATTGTGTGGATAGAAACTATATAAATTAGAATTGTGGTAGGTGGCTTGCTATTTTAGTAGGCTAGTGCAACACTTGCTTCGCCTCATAATTGTCTAATTGGTTTGTTAAGTGTTGTTATAGAAATTTTTAATAGGCTATTCACCCCTCCCTAGCCATTAGGACCTTTCAAGTGGTATTAGAGCCGAGGTCACCGTGATTTGAGGCTTGACAACCTTCAGTGTAAAAATGGCTTAAATCAACAACACCAAGAAGCCACCCCAATTTGATGGCACAAATTATCCATAGTGGAAATCAAATATGACCACACATATCTAGTCAATCAATAGAAAAGTGTGGAAGGTGGTAGAAACCAAAATTGAGATTGATGATCTGGAGAATCCCACCACGGCTGAAGAAGTGCTTCTCTAAAATAATGGCATTGCTCTAAGTGCCATTTATGATGCAATTGATGAGAGAACATTTGAGCAAATCAAGAATATTGAGATGGCTCATGAGGCTTGGAAGAAGTTGGAAGAATCATTTGAGGACACTCAAGCCGTGAAGGGTGCAAAGGCATACATTCTCAAAGAGAAGTTTACAAGCTTCAAGATGAAGGAGGATGAGAGTGTGCCAAAGATGTTCCATAGGATTCAAGTGCTTGTCAATGATCTCAAAGCACTTGGAGAAGAGGTGAAGGACAAGGACTTCTCCCATAAGTTCTTGAGATGTTTGCCTTCAAGATTTGGCACATTGGTCACTATTCTAGTGAGGAGTGGTTTGGACACCATGACACCAAACCAAGTGTTGGGAGATATAATGATCGATGATTCATATAGAGATGATGATGAAAAGGAAGAAAATAAGGAGAAGAAAGATGAGAAGAAGGATAAGAAGAAGAGCGTGGCATTCAAGGCCACATCATCCAAGGGCAAGGCAAAGCAAGATACATCAAGTGAAGATTATGGCTCATGGGATGATGATGATGATGATGATGAGAAGATGGCTCTCTTTATCAAGAAATTTGGCAAGTTCATGATGAAGAAAGGGTACCATGCTAGAAGAAAGAAATCTTCATCCAAGAACAAGGAAGAGTCAAGAAGGTGCTTTAAATGTGGAAGCAAAGATCATCTTGTTGCTCAATGTCCATACAATAGCGACAATGATGATAACAACAAGAAGAACAAAAAGGAAAAGAAAGAGAAGAAGGACAATATGACCTTCAAGAAGAAGAAGGGTGGTTCATATGTGGTCACTTAGGATAGTGATGCTTCCTCAAGTGATGATAATGATAGTGATGATGACAAGACCACCAAGAAGAAGGCACTTGCAAGCATTGCTATCAATGAGAAGCCTTCTCTCTTTGACACTCCATCATGCTTCATGGCTAAGGCCACTAAGGTACAAACTTATGATGATGGAAGTGATGAGGAACATGATAATGAAAATGATAGTGATAGTGATGATGATGAACCCACCAAAGATGAATTATTTGACATGCTAGAAGATGCTAAAGAACACTTTGACACTAAGAGAAGGGAATGCAAGAGCTTGAATAAGGGGGTAAAAGCCCTTAAGCAAGCCCTCGATGAGCTCAAAGCAACTCATGAGAGGCTAGAGGAAGCCCATGAGAAGCTTGGCAAGGCTCACAAGAAGCTTGAAAAAGCTCATTCTTCTTTGCTTAATGAACAAAATACGAAGAAGCATGTTGAGACTTGTAATATAGGCTTGACTTGTGATATAATTGATGAATCATTATCTATGCCTATCATTGTTGCTCCCACTAATCCTTCTTGTAGTACTTCTATTTCCACCTCATCTAGTAGTGATGGTCTCACTTGTGATGCCTCACTAATGGTTGAGAATGAGAACCTCAAGAAGGAGGTCAACAAGCTCACTCACACCTTGGCTAAGGCCTATGGTGGTAAGGACCGCTTGCTTATGTGCTTGGGTAGCCAAAGAGCTTCTCTCTACAAAGAGGGATTGGGCTATAACCCTAAGAAAGGTAAAGCGGCCTTTGCTCCTCACAAGACTAGTTTTGTGAAGAACAATGGTCGGTTTTGCACTAGTTGCAAGCAAGTTGGTCATGTAGAGCAAAAGTGCATGAACAAGAAGTCACAAGCTAATGTATCCTCCATTAAGCTTGATTCTTTTTATATGCTTACAAAGGGTGCAAATGGTGTAAAGGCTAAGTTCGTTGGTAAACCATGGATGGGCTCAAAGAAGAAAGCCATTTGGGTACCAAAGAGCTTAGTGACTAACCTTCAAGGACCCAAGCAAGTTTGGGTACCTAAAAAGAATTGATCTTCTTTTATAGGTAAATTACAAAGCCAGAGGAAGGCATTGGGTTCTTGATAGTGGGTGTACTCAACACATGACCGGTGATGTAAGAATGTTCAACTCAATCAACACCAATGGTAATGATGGTTATGATAGTATCATATTTGGTGACAATGGCAAAGGCAAGGTCAAAGGGCTTGGTAAGATTGCAATATCCAATGACATGAGCATATCCAATGTATTGCTAGTAGAGAGCTTGAACTTCAATTTGCTATCCGTGGCTCAATTGTGTGATCTTAGATTCATATGCATATTTGGGGTAGATGATATAGAGATCATAAGTGTAGATGGCTCTAACTTGATCTTCAAAGGCTTTAGATATAAGAATCTATACTTGGTTGATTTCAATGCTAGTGAAGCTAGATTATCTATATGCTTGTTCACTAAGTCTAGCATGGGTTGGTTATGGCATAGAAGACTTGGTCATGTTGGAATGAAACAATTGAATAGATTGGTTAAGCATGACTTGGTTAGAGGCTTGAAAGATGTTGTGTTTGAAAAGGATAAGCTTTGTAGCTCTTGTCAATCCGGCAAACAAGTTGGAAACACCCATCCTAAGAAAAGTATGATGAGCACTAGTAAAGCATTTGAGTTATTGCACATGGACCTATTTGGGCCAACACAATACACTAACATCGGGGGTAACAAATATGGCTTTGTGATAGTGGATGATTATACTAGATACACATGGGTATTCTTTCTAGTTGACAAAAGTGATGTGTTTGCAACATTCAAATCATTTGTCAAGGGCATTCATAATGAGTTTGAAACAACCATCAAGAGAGTTAGAAGTGACAATGGTAGTGAGTTCAAGAGCACTAGAATTGATGAGTTGTGTGATGAATTTGGAATTAGACATCAATTCTTGGCCAAGTACACTTCACAATCAAATGGCCTTGTTGAGAGGAAGAATAGAACACGTATTGATATGTCAAGGTCTATGCTTAGTGAGTACAATGTGAGTCAATCTTTTTGGGCCAAAGCTATCAACACGGCTTGCTATTGTAGCAACCGTCTCTATTGTCACCCATTGAAAGAGAAGACACCATATGAGCTCTTGAATGATAGAAAGCCCAATATTGCATATTTTTAGGTCTTTGGATGCAAATGCTATATCTTGAAGAAAGGCACTAGATTGGGCAAATTTGACAAGAAATGTGATGAAGGATTCCTACTTGAATACTCAACCACTAGCAAAGCATATAGAGTTTGGAATTTGGATAGTGGTACTCTTGAGGAAGTTCATGATGTTGAATTTGATGAAACCAAGGGTTCACAAGAAGAGAATGAGATCATGGAAGATGTTAGAGGCATTCAACTTTCAAATGCCATGAAGAACATGGATGTTGGTGAATTGAGGCCTAAGCAAGTGAATGATGATGAAGATGATCAAGTGCAAGTGCTCTCTAACTCAAATGTGCAAGATGATACAAATCAAGCTAGTACAAGTGGCTCTCATGATAATGAACAAGATCAAATGGCTAGTACATCATCTCAACCTAATGATCAAGCAAGTGTAAGCAATCAAGTTCCAATCCTCCAACCAACCAATGTTATAAGGGATCATCCATTCGACACTATCATTGGTGATATTTCAAGAGGTGTGCAAACTAGATCAAGATTGGCTTCATTTTGTGAGCACTTCTCATTTGTGTCATCCATTGAACCAAAAAAGATAGATGAAGCATTAAAGGATGTTGATTGGGTGAATGCTATGCATGAAGAATTGAATAATTTCATAAGAAATCAAGTATGGAAATTAGTAGAGAGACCAAAGGGACACAATGTGATTGGAACCAAATGGGTCTTTAGAAACAAGCAAGATCAAGATGGGATAGTAGTAAGGAACAAAGCAAGATTATTAGCACAAGGCTATACACAAGTTGAAGGTCTTGACTTTGGAGAAACATATGCCTCGGTTGCTAGATTGGAAGCAATTAGAATCTTCCTAGCCTATGCTTGTGCCCACAACATCAAGCTCTATCAAATGAATGTTAAGAGTGCATTTCTCAATAGTTATATCAATGAAGAAGTATATGTTGAGCAACCTCCCGGTTTTGAAGATGACAAGAAGCCCGACCATGTGTACAAGTTGAAGAAGGCATTGTATGGATTGAAGCAAGCACCTAGAGCATGGTATGAGAGATTGAGGGACTTCCTACTCTCTAAAGGGTTCATGATGGGCAAGGTTGACACCACTCTTTTCATCAAGAAGGTTCGAAAAGATTTATTTGTATTGCAAATCTATGTCGATGACATCATATTTGGATCAACCAATCAAGACTTTTGTGAAGAATTTGGAAAGATGATGGCTAATGAGTTTGAGATGTCCATGATTGGAGAGTTAAGTTACTTCCTTGGTCTTCAAATCAAGCAATTGAAGAATGGTACATTTGTGAGTCAAGGCAAGTATATCAAGGACATGATCAAGAAGTTTGGAATGAGTGATAGCAAATCTATTAGTACACCAATGGGAACAAATAGCAACTTGGATAGTGATGCAAGTGGCAATATGGTGGATCAAAAATTATATTGGTCTATGATTAGAAGCCTACTCTATGTGACCGTATCAAGGCCAGATGTCATGTTAAGTGTGTGCATGTGAGCAAGATTCCAATCCTCACTAAGAGAAAGTCATTTGAAGGTTACAAAGAGAATATTGAGGTACTTGAAGCACACACAAAATGTTGGTTTGTGGTATCCCAAAGGAGCAAAGTTTGAGCTAGATGGTTACTCTGACTTGAATTATGCGGGATGCAAGGTTGAAAGGAAGAGCACCTCAGGCACATGTCAATTGTTGGGAAGATCACTTGTTTCATGGTCATCAAAGAAGCAAAATAGTGTTGCATTATCAACCACCGAAGCCGAATACATATCCGCCGGTAGTTGTTGTACACAAATACTTTGGATGAAGGCCACTTTGAGTGACTTTGGAATCAAGTTTAAGAAAGTGCCATTGCTATGTGACAATGAGAGTGCAATCAAGTTAACCAACAATCTGGTTCAACATGCAAGAACAAAGCACATTGATGTCCGCCATCATTTCATAAGAGATCACCAACAAAAAGGGAACATTTGCATTGAGAGTGTGGGCACCGAAGATCAACTTGCCGATATCTTCAACAAGCCATTGGATGAGAAAAGGTTTTGCAAGCTAAGGAATGAGTTGAATATATTGGATTTCTCAAATATGTGTTGATGCACCCCCCCCCATTTATATGACATGCCTCTCCTTCGAGCAATCCAAGGTAAAAGTTGATTGGCATGACATACATCCTTGTTAAGGACATGTTTAGTGCATCTAGACATCTTTCATATTTAATAGGCTCATTCATGAAAATCAAATGAATTTGATGATTGTATGGTACCACTATTGCTTCTATGCTTATTTTGATCTAGTGGTAGCATATGACATGTTTCTGGGCTTGTAAACCTAGTGTTTAATCTAGAAAATGAGCTCTAAGTGTTTAACTCAACATGGTACAAGATAACCCTTATTTGGAGGTGTGAAGAAGCTTGTCCTTGGATCAAACCGAGTTAAATATCTTTGGTAAATGATCTAGATTGGACCAAATTTGTGAAAATGATCCTCACTCCATTGATTGACATTGATAATCTCAACCTATCTACATTTTGAACCTTTGTGGTCATTGATGACAAAGGGGGAGAAAAACAAAGATATTAGTACATGGGGAGAAAAACAAAGATATTAGTGTGCTAAAATTATGAAAAGACAACAAAGGGGGAAAACTTGACATAGGGGGAAAGATATGACAAAGGAAAGGGATCAATTAAAATTTTGAGCACACAAGTAGGGGGAGCAAGCTCAAGAACTTATATGGTGCATTTGAATGTGCATTTCATATATTTGCTTGCATGGCATAAGTTTTGAATTTCAATATCCATGCTTGTGTGGTGTATGCTAGTTGTAGGTTTGAATGATGAAATGAAAATCTAGCATGCATAAGTTTATCTAGTGATTTCATTTCCAAGTGTTTCCAAGTGGTATCGAGTTAACCATGGTGCTAAGGATGGTATAATGGTGCACTTCGATTGGTATTATGCTTCAAAGGTCCATCTTTTATACCTCAACATCATTTGGTAGACATTGTCTCCTATATTTCCTATCTAAGCATATGTGCAAGCTACAATCCAAACTCTTAGCACATATGTAGGGGGAGCAATTGCTACCATTTGGGGTTCATGAAACTTGTCCATATTTCTTTTACACATGGTAAATATGCTTGGACAAGCAACATGGATTTAATTGAATTTCAATTCATATCTTTGTGTAAGGGTTGTCATCAATTACCAAAAATGGGGAGATTGAAAGCACTAGTTTGGTTTTGGTGAATTGATGAAACCTTAAGTGCTAACCTAGTTTATCAAGTGATCATGAGATAGGTAGCACATTCCAAGTGATGAAGCAAATGAAGATCATGACATGATGATGGTGATGCCATGGGGATGATCAAGTGCTTGGACTTGAAAAGAAGAAAGAGAAAAACAAAAGGCCAAGGCAAAGGTATAAATGGTAGGAGCCATTTTGTTTTGGTGATCGAGACACTTAGTGAGTGTGATCACATT
Organism: Miscanthus floridulus; assembly: GCF_019320115.1. Taxonomy (NCBI): domain Eukaryota; kingdom Viridiplantae; phylum Streptophyta; class Magnoliopsida; order Poales; family Poaceae; genus Miscanthus; species Miscanthus floridulus. The sequence continues at coordinate 33,541,159 of NC_089585.1, forward strand.
TAGGATCGATAGTCGTACTATTAAGAGGGGTGAAACTCATATCAAAATGCAGTTATCAAAGTGCCACTAGATGCTCTAACTCATTACATATGCATTTAGGATCTAGTGGAGTGCTAACACCTTGAAAATGTTTGTGAAAATATGTTAACACATGTGCACAAGGTGATACACTTGGTGGTTGGCACATTTGAGCAAGGGTTAGGAACTTCACCGGCAGAGTGTCCATGCAGACAGTCCGACGGTGCCACCGGTGCCCTATACAGAAAAGACAAAGGTGACTAGAAGAGACTGGATGCTGGCCTCGGTTGGACCGGCGCGTCCGATCAGTAGAAGCTACAAAGACGCTGGCGTCGGTCTCTGACCAGATGCTAGGTCACTTAGTGACCAGACGTTGGAGGGTTGTGTCCAGTCCTGCTGACATGGTAGCGCACAGAGGAGATGCTAAGTGACCAAACATTGGGTGAGTCCGGTCGAGCATGATCGGACGTGTCCGATCGTGATTTCTCATTTTTTGATGCTTACTGGAAACGACCGGACGCTAAGGTCCAGTGTCCAGTCACTTCGTAGCATCACGTCTGGTCATCACTTGACCGTTGGGATTAGATGCTCAGTATTTGAAGAGAGGGGACACATGGCGTGCATCGCACGACCGAACGTTGGGGTCCTGTGTTCGGTCGATATGACCGGAGCGTCCGATCACCCCGTGTTGTGCCCAGTGAAGGGGTACAATGGCTCTATTTCGTGGGGGCTTCTATTTAAGCCCCATGGCCGGCTCAAGCTCACTCTCTTGACCTTTGGCATTGACATAGCTATAACACCTTGGGTGTTAGCCTTGCATAACTTGACTCGCATAGCATGAGCATGATCATAAAGCATTCATATACAAGCTTTGACATTTGAAACATTTGATTAAAACATCTGCAACATTTGCTTGTTATCGCATGTTTCATTAACATATGCAACCTTTCTCGTTATTTCATGTCTCCATGTGTATATGCATATGATCATGAGTGGACACATGTACTTGGTTAATGTGAGTCACACAAACATGTAGCCACACCTAGGGTAGCAAATAGAACCTTGTTCAGGGTTACATTTCATGAACCAACACTTAAGCTTTCTTATGATTACACTAACTAGCTCAATGAGTGACTACTACATTAAATGATTGAATGACCTTGCAAATTGCTTAAACATGTTTAGAGTATCATTATGAACAACTTTGATATTCATGGTTAAGGGTAAAAAGGTCATTAAGCCATGCTTTGATGAGTATCATCATTTAAAATGACATGTTTGACTAAAGTTGAACTAGGTATTAGAGACCTTGCATGGAGGAGATCACAAAAGCAAAGTTGTAGTGTTTGACATAAGGAACAACTTTTATTTTTAGGTCATGGATTGATTTAGCTTCTAACATGCTTGAATGGGTCCCACAAAAACTAGCAAAATCAAGCTTTCAACACTTAACGAATTTTTCTAAGTCCTGGATCACTGACAGCCTGACAAGCTGACCTTGTGCATGATTTTACTCCGTCTCGGTTGCGAATTAGAACTAGATTCTTGAATGAAAGTTGTAGATGGTACATCGGTCTACAAGTTCCATTTAGATGGTTTACGCAATAGAGCTACGGATTAGCTGTTAAATCATTGTCAATTCTTGCTGTTAGGCTAATACGCGTGCTACTGAATCGAAATGAACCGCCGTTCAGTGGTCGACCACTGGCAGAGCCCGCGCGCCGTGTGTCCACGGCGACGGCCACGCGTCGCCGTTGCCCTGACCGCGTAGGCCACGACGCACCTGAGCGTGCCTTCAACACGCCAGCACCCGCCCGCTCCTGTCCGTGCCCTCATTTCACATTTCCTGGCCTCCTTCTTCGCCCACAGCACAGCCACCGAGCTCCCGCAGCGCCGAGCAGCTCCGCCGTCACCGTAGCCAGCGCCAGCTTGCCCTTGTCGCTCCTCCGCCACCGCAACACCTCCACCTGAACTCCAGTGACTCACCGCCTCGGCCCGCGCTCGCTGATCGCACCTGGTAAGCAGCAACGCCGTGTGCTAGCTCGCCGGAGCATCCCCGTCGCACCCGTCACCGTGGCTGGGGCACCTCCCTCCACCGTAGACCGTGCAACCTTGCACGATAGGTTCGGCGTAGGACACTGGTGCTCGTCCGAGCTTTAGATCGAGCCACCAAGGTAATCACCGGTGTACCGCCATTGTCCCGCCATGCCAATCCGCCATGGCCGCCGCCATCGTCACTGGCGTCGACGATAGGGCCGGCCAAGTGGCTCATTAGATGCGCTAGGTCGAGTAGGTCACGCCGTGAAGATGTTACCACCGGCAAGTTCGCCGTCAGTGAGCTCTGGCCGCATCCATAGAGTAGCGCCGCCGGCTCTGTTTCCATCTCAATGACAGGTGGGGTCAACTGACCAGCGGGTCCCACCGGTCAGCGACTCCATGTTTTAAAGCTAGTTCATTTGATCCAGTTTTTTATTTCTTTTCTGAATTTTGTATCTTCAGTTTGCTAGCTTCAAAAATTGTGAAATAAATTTGTTAGTGTTCCTTAGGAACTGTAGTATTTAGGAAAAATATGTTCTTGACTTGTACAGTAGAAATTTTTGGAGATTTAAATAGGGATTCGAAATGTGCTTTTGAATGCATTCAAATTTGTTTATTTTATATCTAGAGTTCCTATGCTCCAAAAATTATGAAATTTTTGTGGTAAGCTAGTCTTAACATATATGAACTCTGGTAAAAATTTGAGGACCAGTGCATGTGTAGATTTATAGTTATAGATTTTTCTTTTATGAATAGTTAATCCTTGCATGAATTTTTATAAATTATTTATGAGTCCAAAATTCATGAAATTTGTTGGAGGTAATCCTAGTAGTATATGGATGCTAAGAAAAATAGGAAATCTATTGCTTGACACTTTTTAATAGGGTTTTCCATTTATCCTATTTCAAGCCTTGTTGTCTTGTCATTTTTGCATAGGATGTTCTACTTGGTAAAATGACATGAAATTTTTATAGTAGTCCTTTGATAGCATTAGTAAGGCACTATAAATTTTTGAGAATTTATGAAGTACATCTGATATATGTTTATTATTTAACCTAGATATCGAAATAAAATAATAAAGGCATTTAAATAAATAGTTTGGGCTTCACCATTATATTATCTAAAATGTATTTGGTATGCTTACACTGTTGGTAGATTTTATGTTGTCAAATTTGGAATGATTACATGAAGTAGAAGTAGTGTTACTTTATATTCATGTTGAATAGTTTCCGGACAGATTCTGTAGTTTGAGGAGTTGCATGTTGAAAATGATGTGTACTGTAAAAATGGTTAATAACAAAGTTGTAGAGAATTTGATAAGATTTCCAGAAAGTCTAGGATCACTGAATTTAGATTAGTAGAACTCTAGTTATGAGTGAAACAAGTAGCTACTGTTTTGTGGCATAATCAATGCATTGTGGAAATAGTTAATTAAATAATCAAGAAGAGATATGCACCTACTCAATAAACATGATGCACTTGTTAACATATATGCATTCATAATACTTATGCCATACTCATGCATCTAGGATCAGAGGAAGAGATCACATTGCTGGAATTCGAAGAAGCAGAGGAAGGGAATCAGCAGGAGGATCCGCAAGCCACAGCTCCCGAAGGCGTGGAGCAGAACCCTGAAGAGCTTCCGGAGTGTCCTGACCACCGCCCTACTTCCTTTCTGCGAGGTAAGCCCCGGAGCATTATAAGTCTCCCAGTAATTTACAAATGTTTACTTACGTACTTATGATTGATGCATTAGGTTATAAGAGTTGAATGGAACCACTTGATGCATATAAATTCCTTGTCCAGATATTAACCCTTTAACCGGTATAGGTCCAGGATCGAATATATGCTTAGCCATGCTTAGATCGGTAGAAGTCAGGTGATGTCCTATCACCTGCGAGATGTAGGTGGATACAGGAGCATGGTTGGCTATATCTGCTATCATGGAACGGAACCATGGGGTAAAAGTAAATCAAGACTGGATGGGAAGTCGATAGAGAAGCAACAAGACATGGAGGTCTTGGGTGTGGATCTATCCCTGTCTGTGTCGATTAAGGACCGTACCATTGTTGGTGCTTCTAACAAGATTGAACGCATGCCTCTCACTTAGCTGGCCAGATAACTCATTCCGACCGCGAAGCCGAGTAATTCAACTCAGGCCAGGAACCGTTCTGTTGTGCGCTCCTTCCGGGGAACGATCAGACTAAGCCCAAGGGCAGGCTTGGCCTAAGCATCCTAGCATCTGGTGTTCTAGATTGTGTGGCGCGGTATGGACCCATGAAATGTGTACCTGAGTTGTACCAAAGGTGACCTAAGGCTATCGTGGCTGGTAGACCTGGGTTTGTGTTAGAAATAAATTCCTAGTTGGTTGAAATCGATTCGAATCGCCGTCTCTCCCGGATAGTGAGAAACTTGGCTAGTCCCAATATCGTAGCAACTGTGTTATGAAATATGATGGTTCGGATGAATATAGAATTACAATACCTGCTATGGTTACTATTGTATGCTTCTAAATGATATACCACATGTTTGGCATAGGATTGTGGCTAATCTAGAAGTGGATAGCTATAAATAACCTGATAACAAAATTGTAACTGTACCATAATTCAATTGCTTTTACGCAAAAATGTTGTCAAGTTACGTCCACTTATACAGCCTTGCATAATCCTTGGAGTCATTTTATTTTTGGTTCATGATGGGTAAGTCTAGCTGAGTACCTTCTCGTACTTAGGGTTTATTATCCCATTGTTGCAGATGGCACTATGTATCACGGTTATTGCAAGAGTTGCTTCTATCCCGCCATGGATGAGGAGTAAGCCTTGGGCAGGCTTCTTTATTAATTCCTATCCTTGCTTTTGTGGACTGTGATCTTATTTGGCACTGTATCAAACTATGTTGGAAACTTTATTTTCGAACTTAATTACTTCCGCTTTGGTTATCAAACTCGGTTTGTAATAACTTTTATTTGTACTCTGATGATGAAATGTATCTGTGAACTTTATGTAATATGTGGCATGTATATTGAATCCTGTACGATCTTGGTTGTTGTAAATCGTTTATCGAGACCCGTCGTGGTACTCGACGGACTACCGGGTTTATATGGGTTCAAGTATGACAGTGCGTCTGCTTGTGGGCTGCCATTGTACTTGTACTCTTATAAATTGGTCGGTTCTGCGACAGCTGGTATCGGAGCAAGATTCAACGTTAATTGTCACAAGTGTATTTAAAACAAAAGTTTTTGTTTTTCAAAAAAAAAACCTTCTCTAGCAACTAATAGTTATATAATAGGTATTTGAAATCTAAAGTGTGCCAATGATTACTTTCCTTATGCCCAAATTAAGGACTATTAGGTGGCTATTTAAGTACTAACATGGGGGTTTCTACTTCGTCGTCCATATGGCGTGCTATTGTATGGATACCATTCAATTGAGTGGTAATGTATGGATCAAATGCCTCTACACCAAGGTAAGATGATGAGGGTATGACCGCAAGATGTGAGAGTGTGGTCGGGAAGAGTTAGCTTTGGTACGGCTATGTATGCATGCCTGCATGCGTATATGGTACGTATTTAATTGTGGGTTTAAATTATTGTCGGGTAGATTGATACGGAAGTATATGTATGGGTATACATATATGGAAGTATTTACAATTACATTCTGCATATTCATTATGGGTGTAGGGCTGAAATGAAATCTTATGCAGGTACACTAACAACAAAATGTGTAGCTCGACTAGTTACGCTATATATATGAGAGAACGAATGTATGCCACCGTGTCTACCGTTAGAAACAATTTTTCCTAAGTTTGTGAGGATGTACAGAACGAGCATGCATCATGATAATTACCATTCACAAAATTATATTGTTCCTCCCCTTATAAAATTCTTACTCAGTTATGTAACCCTTATCCATTATGGCATTGTCTCACCAAGTGGTACATGTTAATGGTGCAGATGGCACGCACCAAGTAGACTACTCGCAAGTCCACCAAAGGCAGAGCTCCCAGCCGTCAGCTTGCTCCACGTACCCATCAACGTCACACGTTCCTTGGAGAGTTTGGGATGCCTACACTCTTATGGAGAGTGCTCAGCTATGTAGGCTATCCTGATGGAATGGAACCCCGCTACTTCTAGGCGAATGAGCAGTTGGGAGAAGGTCTCTTAGTTACTGTGGAGGCCATTGTTCATCCCCAAGGTGACAATTCTGAGTGGACAGGTTGGTGTTATGAGTCGACTGGTAGGACTGCTGAAGAAGCAGCTGGTAGAGCAGCCTTTGGGATCCTGAGGGATATCATGGATCATTTTCCTCAGGAGCTGGTAGCCACTTTGGTTGGAGTTTTTCTGAGGGGTAACCCCTCCACTGACTCATGGCAGCAGGCAAGAGGAAGATCTTTGGAGATTGGTGCAGTAGAAGGGCAGAACATCGATAACCCTTCCATGAGCGCCATGTTCAAAGTGATGAGAGTGTTAGATGGAGTAGAAGGTAGCCTCAGACGTGTGTCTGGTGCTCTTGGTCATGCCCACGAGGGTCGACATTAGCTTCAGAGGGAGCATGATGCCGAGATTGAGAGGCTCACTAAAGAGATGACTCAGTTAACTCACTAAAGGAATGCGGCCTAGACCAGGGAAGATGTCCTGAGAGCTCGATAGTTTGAGCTGGGGCAGCAGCTGGCCAATGCGGAAGAATACAACGATAATCTACATGAAGAGGTTCATCTACTGAACAACCAGCTCCACCCTTATGTCCCACCTGGAGCCGCAGAGATGGATCTAGAAGGGGATGAGGAAGAAGAAGAAGTAGAGCCTGAAGAAGAAGTGGAGCCTAAGGAAGGAGATGATCCTACGTCTGACCTCGATAGTGATCATGATGAGGATTAGATCGCTTAGCACTTAGTGGAAGGTCTAATGTATCACCTTTATTCATGTAATGGACCTATAGTTTGAGTTTGGCATTAGTGACCCGACTATCATATAATGTTGATTAATTGCATGTTTGGTTGAACATCAATGTAATTCCAGTCCTTTGTTGGTAATCATGATTTAAATTTGCAGGCGTTATGAGCGCGATGAGTGGTCAAATTGGGGATGTCATGTTGTGAGAATGAATTGTTATGCCTCTATTTTTATTGTGATTTTGAGAATTTTCTCTAGTAATTTTAGTTTGGCATACGTACCTAATTCATCTACAATCTCTTGACATCAACCAATAATTGCTTATTGTTGCAATATCGTAGATGACGTGCACCCGTGCTAGAGCCGGTGGCAGCCAGGATGGCAACCATGATGACTTGCCACCCCCCACCACTGCCGTCTGCTCAGGAGTTCTTTACCTAGTTCCTAGGGAGCCAGAGGACAATGGAGGAAGCTTTACGCCTCATCGCGCAAAACACTACTCGTGGCCACCCACTTCAACCAGGGGCCGAGCCAAATCAGCACAGTACATTCAAGGAGTTTCTAGATACGAAGCCTCCAATCTTCAAGGTGGCTGAGGAACCACTGTAGGCCAATGAGTGGATGAATACCATTGAGTAGAAATTCCGTCTGCTGAGGGTCATGGAGCATCTGAAAGCTGAGTATGTGTCTCATCAATTGCAAGGACCAGTAGGGATCTGGTGGACACATTTCATGTCATCTTTGCCTGCTAACGCGCGAGTGACCTGGGAACAGTTCAAGCTAGCTTTTAGGGGACACCATATTCCCTCAGGCCTGATGCGCATGAAAGGAGCCGAATTTATGAGGCTCACTCAAGAAACAAAGTCACTCATAGAATATATGCACGCATTCAATAACTTGTCTAGATATGCTCCAAGTTTCGTGGATACTGAGGAGAAAAAGATAGAGAGTTTCAGCGAGGTCTGGGTACTAAACTAATGAAGACTATGGCAAATTCTAGGTGTGCCACGTACAATGAGTTTTATTAGTGATGCCTTGACCCAAGAAAACCACAACAACATGCATGCAGTTGCCAAGGGTCGCAAGAGGGTATATGAGGCTGCTGCGTCCGAATCTTTCCAGTCAAAAGTGCCTATCATAGCTAGGCCACAATTTCGTCCACCTGCCACCCAAGTTTAGGCCTCCACCACCTAAAGCTCAGAATAATAGGCCCACAGAGACCATTCTATAAGGCGTTTACTATTGCCTTACCAAAAGGAAATGGCAGTCAGGACAGTTCCACCGGATTCAGAAGTAATCAACCATGTTTCAACTACAACCAACTGGGTCATTGGTCCAAGGAATGCCCCCCACCCCAAGAAGAATGGCAACCCAAATCAGAACAATCAGAGACAGGTGAATGCTAGGGCATGTCAGGGACAAGTGCATTATACCACTATAGAGGAAGTGCCCACTAGAGAAGTTGTCACGGCTGGTATGTTTCTCGTCAACAAGCATCCCCGCTGTTGTTTTATTTGATTCGGGAGCTTCTCATTCATTTATGAGTCAAGCATTTGCATCTAGATATGATCAAGAAATAATTGAAGTAAGCAAAGGGGGTTTTAACATAAGTTCAGTAGGGGGAACTGTTACTACCAAAAAGATAGTCAAAAATGTACTCATCTCTATACAAGGGAGGGAGTACACCACGGATTTGATAATATTGCCGGGGTTATCGATAAGTGTAATCTTAGGCATGAATTGGATGAAGGATCATGGTGTTCTTATTGACACTAGCACCCGTACTATTATGTTGAAAGAACCCACGGGAGGGAATGCTTTTTCTAGTACCACTCTCCACGATTTCAAACCCAACATTTAGCATGCTATCCAAACCACCACAATATGTGATATCCCCATGGTTTGTGAGTTTCCGGATGTATTTCTAGAAAAATTACTCGATCTACCACCGGATAGGGACGTGGAATTTAAGATCGAGTTAGTGCCAGGTACGGCACCCATATCCAGAAGGCCCTATAGAATGCCACCCAATGAGTTAGCAGAACTTAAGGTTCAAATGCAAGATCTATTGGACAAGGGTCTTATCCAACCTAGCTCATCTCCATGGGGATGTCCAGCCTTGTTTGTGAAAAAGAAGGACAAGTCACTAAGAATGTGTGTAGATTACAGACCACTTAATGTTGTGACCATCAAGAACAAATATCCGTTGTCCCACATCGACATCTTGTTCAATCAGCTAGCGAAGGCAAAGGTATTCTCCAAAATTGACTTGAGATTAGGTTACCATCAGATAAAGATCAGACCAGAGGATATACCTAAAACTGCTTTCTCTACTAGGTATGGCTTGTACGAGTATTTGGTTATGTCTTTCGGACTAACAAATGCTCCAGCCTACTTCATGTACCTGATGAACTCGGTATTCATGCCCAAACTTGACAAGTTCGTGGTCGTGTTTATCGATGATATATTGATTTATTCAGAAAATGAGTCAGATCATGAAGAACATCTGAGGGTTGTCCTATCCAGATTGAGGGAGCATCAGCTATATGCCAAGTTTAGCAAATGTGAATTTTGGTTGAGCAAAGTACCTTTCTTAGGTCACATTTTATCAAAAGATGGAATCTCTATAGACCCATCAAAAGTACAAGAGGTCATGGATTGGAAAGCCCCAACTTTGGTTCATGAAGTTCAAAGTTTTCTAGGGTTAGCAGGATACTATCGTCGGTTTATTCTAGATTTCTCAAAGATAGCTAAGCCTATGACCAGACTACTTCAGAAAGATGAGAAGTACAAATGGACACCAGAATGTGAAATAGCTTTTCACACCCTCAGAACTTTGTTGACTACAGCACCTGTGCTAGCACAACTAGACATTGAAAAGCCTTTTGATGTATTTTGTGATGCATCGGGAATACGTTTGGGTGTGTGCTTATGCAAGAAGGAAGAGTAATGGCATATGCTTCTCGGCAATTGAGAAAACATGAAGTCAACTACCCTACACATGATTTGGAACTTGCAGCCGTTGTCCATGCATTAAAGATATGGAGACATTACTTGTTGGGCAATGTATGTCATATCTATACTGACCACAAAAGCCTCAAGTATATCTTTACCTAGCCGGAGCTGAACATGAGACAATGAAGATGGTTAGAATTGATTAAGGACTACAATTTAGAAGTGCATTACCATCTGGGTAAAGCTAATGTAGTAGCTGATGCACTTAGTTGAAAGTCCCATTGCAACACTGTGGAAGCAATGTTGGAAGATGGATTCAACTTGTTACATCCTGCTGTACTACACAATATCACAATCAGTTGTTCACTTGAGGGCAAAATCATAGAGCTACAGCAGACAGATGTAGGAATAAGTCACATCAAGAGAAAAATGCAAGAGCAGGAAACTAAATATTTTAGATTGGACGAAAGAGGTGTATTATGGTTTGAGGACCGGCTAGTGGTACCAAAAGACCGTGAGCTAAGGAATCAAATTTTAGATGAAGCTCACTCATCCAAATTGTCTATCCATCTAGGTAGTAGTAAGATGTATCAAGATTTGAAAACCCGTTTTTGGTGGACTAAGATGAAGAAAGAGATCATAGCCTATGTTGCTAGGTGTGATAACTGCAGTAGAGTAAAAGCTGTCCATATGAAAACCGCTGGATTACTTCAGCCATTGCCGATTCCAGGATGGAAATGGGAGGAAATCAGCATGGATTTTATCACAGGCCTTCCAATGATGCCACAAGGTCATGATTTAATCTAGGTTATTGTTGATCGTCTCACCAAATTAGCACACTTTATACCCGTGAACACACGGTATATAGTTGGAAAATACGCTGAGATATATGTTTCCTAGATCGTGAGATTGCATAGAGTACCCCAGACTATAATCTCCAATCAAGGACCATAGTTCATAGCTCATTTCTAGGAGCACTTACACCAGGCGTTGGGAACCAAGCTAATCAGAAGCTTGGCATATCATCCACAAACTTCAGGATAGACAGAGCGAGTGAACCAAATCCTAGAAGATTTACTTAGAGCTTGTGTTATATCTTCAAAAGGTTCATGGGAGAAATGGTTACCTTTAGCTGAGTTCTCCTATAACAATAGTTATCAAGCTAGTATCTAGATGGCTCCATTTGAAGCCTTGTATGGTAGAAAGTGCAAAACTCCATTGAATTGGATTGAGCCCGGTGAAAGGAGATACTTTGGTATTGACTTTGTCAATGAAGCCGAAGAGCAAGTACGTATCATCCGACAACACATGAAGGCAGCTCAATCAAGATAGAAGAGTTATGCCGACAAAAGAAGAAGACCACTAACTTTTGAAGGGGGTGACTATGTATACTTGAGAGTATCACCCATGAAAGGTGTGAAAAGATTTGGGATGAAAAAGAAGCTTTCACCAAGATATGTAGGGCCATACAAAATTTTGGAATGAAAAGGAAATGTTGCATATAAGTTACAACTTCCACCAGAGATGAGTGCAATCTTTGATGTGTTCCATGTTTCTCAGTTAAAGAAATGTCTTTGAGTACCTGAAGAAGCTATTGCACCCACCAACATGTAGCTTCAATCGGATTTGACCTATAAAGAAAAGCCAATTCGAGTATTAGAGGAGATGGAGAGAGTAACACGGAGTAAGATTATTAAATTCTATAAGGTGGCGTGGAACAATCATAGTGAACAAGATGCTATGTGGGAAAGAAGATTATCTACGAGAAGTTTATCTCGCATTTTTCCAAGAATGGTAGGTCTTGCAAATCTCAGGATGAGATTTTTATAAGGGGGAGGGGTTGTAACACCTCAGGTGTTAGCCTTGCATAACTTGACTCGCATAGCATGAGCATGATCATAAAGCATTCATATACAAGCTTTGACATTTGAAACATTTGATTGAAACATCTGCAACATTTGCTTGTTATCGCATGTTTCATTAACATATGCAACCTTTCTCATTATTTCATGTCTCCATGTGTATATGCATATGATCATGAGTGGACACATGTACTTGGTTAATGTGAGTCACACAAACATGTAGCCACACCTAGGGTAGCAAATAGAACCTTGTTCAGGGTTACATTTCATGAACCAACACTTAAGCTTTCTTGTGATTACACTAACTAGCTCAATGAGTGACTACTACATGAAATGATTGAATGACCTTGCAAATTGCTTAAACATGTTTAGAGTATCATTATGAATAACTTTGATATTCATGGTTAAGGGTAAAAAGGTCATTAAGCCATGCTTTGATGAGTATCATCATTTAAAAGTGACATGTTTGACTAAAGTTGAACTAGGTGTTAGAGACCTTGCATGGAGGAGATCACTAAAGCAAAGTTGTAGTGTTTGACATAAGGAACAACTTTTATTTTTAGGTCATGGACTGATTTAGCTTCTAACATGCTTGAATGGGTCCCACAAAAACCAGCAAAATCAAGCTTTCAACACTTAACGAATTTTTCTAAGTCCTGGATCACTGATAGCCTAACAAGCTGACCTTGTGCATGATTTTACTCCATCTCGGTTGCGAATTAGAACTAGATTCTTGAACGAAAGTTGTAGATGGTACATCGGTCTACAAGTTCCATTTAGATGGTTTATGCAATAGAGGTATGGATTAGCTGTTAAATCATCGTCAATTCTCGCTGTCAGGCTAATACGCACGTGACTGAATCGAAATGAACCGCCATTCAGTGGCCGACCACCGGCAGAGCCCGCGCGCCGCGTGTCCGCGGTGACGGCCGCGCGTCGCCGTTGCCCTGACCGCACAGGCCACGATGCGCCTGAGCGTGCCTTCAACACGCCAGCACCCGCCTGCTCCTGTCCGCGCCCTCATTTCGCATTTCCCGGCCTCCTTCTTCACCCACAGCGCAACCACCGAGCTCCCGCAGCGCCGAGCAGCTCCGCCATCACCGTAGCCAGTGCCATCTTGCCCTTGTCGCTCCTCCACCACCACAACACCTCCACCTGAGCTCTAGTGACTCACCGCCTCGGCCCACGCTCGCTGACCGCACCTGGTAAGCAGCAGCACCATGCGCTAGCTCACCGGAGCATCCCCGCCGCGCCCGTCACCATGGCTAGGGCACCTCCCTCCACCGTAGACCGTGCAACCTTGCGCGATAGGTTCGCCGTAGGACACTGGTGCTCGTCCGAGCTTTAGATCGAGCCACCGAAGTCATCATCGATGTACCGCTGTTGTCCCGCCGCGCTAATCCACCATGGCCGCCGCCGTCGTCACTGGCATCGACGATAGGGCCGGCCAAGTGGCTCATTAGATGCGCTAGGTCGAGTAGGTCACGCCGTGAAGATGTTACCACCGGCAAGTTCGCCGTCGGCGAGCTCTGGCCGCATCCATAGAGTAGCACTGCCGGCTCTGTTTCTGTCTCAATGACAGGTGGGGTCAACTGACCAGCGGGTCCCACCGGTCAGCGACTCCATGTTTTAAAGCTAGTTCATTTGATCCAGTTTTTTATTTCTTTTCTGAATTTTGTATCTTTAGTTTGCTGGCTCCAAAAATTGTGAAATAAATTTGTTAGTGTTCCTTAGGAAGTGTAGTATTTAGGAAAAATATGTTCTTGACTTGTACAGTAGAAATGTTTGGAGATTTAAATAGGGATTTGAAATGTGCTTTTGAATGTATTCAAATTTGTTTATTTTATATCTAGAGTTCCTGTGCTCCAAAAATTATGAAATTTTTGTGGTAAGCTAGTCTTAGCATATATGAACTTTGGTAAAAAAATTGAGGACCAGTGCATGTGTAGATTTATAGTAATAGATTTTTCTTTTATGAATAGTAAATCCTTGCATGAATTTTTATAAATTATTTATGAGTCCAAAATTCATGAAATTTGTTGGAGGTAATCCTAGTAGTATATGGATGCTAAGAAAAATAGGAAATCTGTTGCTTGACACTTTTTAATAGGGTTTTCTATTTATGCTATTTCAAGCCTTGCTGCCTTGTCATTTTTGCATAGGATGTTCTACTTGGTAAAATGACATGAAATTTTTATAGTAGTCCTTTGATAGCATTAGTAAGGCACTGTAAATTTTTGAGAATTTATGAAGCACATCTAGTATATGTTTATTATTTAACCTAGATATCAAAATAAAATAATAAAGGCATTTAAATAAATAGTTTGGGCTTCACCATTATATTATCTAAAATGTATTTGGTATGATTACTATTGGTAGATTTTATGTTGTCGAATTTGGAATGATTACATGAAGTAGAAGTAGTGTTACTTTATATTCATGTTGAATAGTTTCTGGATAGATTCTGTAGTTTGAGGAGTTGCATGTTGAAAATGACGTGTACTGTAAAAATGGTTAATAACAAAGTTGTAGAGAATTTGATAAGCTTTCCAGAAAGTCTAGGATCACTAAATTTGGATTAGTAGAACTCCAGTTATGAGTGAAACAAGTAGCTACTGTTTTGTGGCATAATCAATGCATTGTGGAAATAGTTAATTAAATAATCGAGAAGAGATATGCACCTACTCAATAAACATGATGCACTTGTTAACATATATGCATTTGTAATACTTATGCCATACTCATGCATCTAGGATCGGAGGAAGAGATCACATTGCTGGAATTCGAAGAAGCAGAGGAAGGGAATCAGCAGGAGGATCCGCAAGCCGTAGCTCCCAAAGGCATGGAGCAGAACCCTAAAGAGCTTCCGGAGTGTCCTGACCACCGCCCTACTTCCTTTCTACAAGGCAAGCCCTGGAGCATTATAAGTCTCCCAGTAATTTACAAATGTTTACTTACGTACTTATGATTGATGCATTAGGTTATAAGAGTTGAATGGAACCACTTGATGCATGTAAATTCCTTGTCCAGATATTAACCCTTTAACAGGTATAGGTCTAGGATCGAATATATGCTTAGTCATGCTTAGACCGGTAGAAGTCAGGTGATGTCATGTCACCTGCGAGATGTAGGTGGATACCAGAGCATGGTTGGCTATATCTGCTATCGTGGAACAGAACCATGGGATAAAAGTAAATCGAGACCAAACGGGAAGTCGATAGAGAAGCAACAAGACATGGAGGTCTTGGTTGTGGATCTATCCTCGTCTGTGTCGATTAAGGACCGTACCGTTGTTGGTGCTTCTGACAAGATTGAACACATGCCTCTCACTTAGCTAGCCAGATAACTCGTTCCGACCGCAAAGCCGAGTAATTCAACTCAGGCCGGGAACCATTCTGTTGTGCGCTCCTTCCGAGGAACGATCAGACAGAGCCCAAGGGCAGGCTTGGCCTGAGCATCCTAGCATCTGGTGTTCCAGATTGTGCGGAGCGGTACGGACCCGCAAAATATGTACCTGAGTTGTACCAAAGGTGACCTAAGGCTATCGTGGCTGGTAGACCTGGGTTTGT
Organism: Miscanthus floridulus; assembly: GCF_019320115.1. Lineage (NCBI taxonomy): Eukaryota > Viridiplantae > Streptophyta > Magnoliopsida > Poales > Poaceae > Miscanthus > Miscanthus floridulus. The sequence goes on from NC_089585.1 coordinate 33,556,491, forward strand.
GTTAGGAATAAATTCCCAGCTGGTTGAAATCGATTCGAATCGCCGTCTCTCCCGGATAGTGAGAAACTTGGCTAGTCCCAACATCGTAGCAACTGTGTTATGAAACATGATGGTTTGGATTAATATGGAATTACAATACATGCTATGGTTACTATTGTATGCTTCTAAATGATATACCACATGTTTAGCATAGGATTGTGGCTAATCTAGAAGTGGATAGCTATAAATAACCTGATAATGAAATTGTAATTGTACCATAATTCAATTGCTTTTACGCAAAAATGTTGTCAAGTTACGTCCACTTATACAGCCTTGCATAATCCTTGGAGTCATTTTATTTCTGGTTCATGATGGGTAAGTCTAGCTGAGTACCTTCTCGTACTTAGGGTTTATTTTCCCATTGTTGCAGATGGCACTGTGTATCACGGTTATTGCAAGAGTTGCTTCTATCCCACCGTGGATGAGGAGTAAGCCTTGGGCAGGCTTCTTTATTAATTCCTATCCTTGCTTTTGTGGACCGTGATCTTATTTGGCACTGTATCAAACTATGTTGGAAACTTTATTTTCGAACTTAATTGCTTCCACTTTGGTTATCAAACTCAGTTTGTAATAACTTTTATTCGTACGCTAATGACAAAATGTATATGTGAACTTTATGTAATATGTGGCATGTATGTTGAATCCTGTACGATCTTGGTTGTTGTAAATCGTTTATCGAGACCCGTCGTGGTACTCGATAGACTACCAGGTTTATATGGGTTCAAGTATGACAGTGCGTCCGCTTGCGGGCTGCCATTGTACTTGTACTCTTATAAATTGGTTGGTTCTATGACAATAGCAACCTTGTGAGCTTAGCCAAAGCCCTCCCACTCATCTCCATCATTGATTCATCATCTTTGTGAGATTAGGAGAGAATCCAAGTGCATTGCTTGAGTGTTTGCATCTAGAGGCACTTGGTATTCGTGTTTCGCTGTGGGATTTGCTTGTTACTCTTGGTGGTTGCCACCACCTAGATAGCTTGGAGCAGTGAGGATCATCGAGTAGAGGTTGGTGATTGTCTCTGGCTCCGATCATGGTGATTGTGAGGGGTTCTTGACCTTTCCCTAGTGGAGAGCCAAAAGGTACTCTAGTGGATTGCTTGTGGCTTGTGTGATCCTCATCTTGTGTTGGTTGTGTGGCACCCTATTGAGGGTTTGGTATGTGATGCCAATTAGCGCGTGAACCTCCAAATGAGTGAATAGCCACAATGAGGAGTAGCTTGCCGGCAAGCAAGTGAACCTCGGTAAAAAATCATTGTGTCATCATTTTATTCCAAGGTGATTGGTCTTCATTGTTATTCATTCTTGTGATTGATTGGCTCCTTCCTTGACACAGAGGTATAACCTTCTTGCTCACTCTCTTTACATTACCGTAAACTAGTTGTCAAGCTCTTTAGTGTAGCTAGTTATGAGAGCTTGTTAGTTTGGTTAGTGTGGCTCTTTAGTTAGCTTTTGAGAGCACACTAACTTAGTGTAGTGTCATAGCTATTGCGTGGATAGAAATTATATAAACTAGAATTGTGGTTGGTGGCTTGCTATTTTAGTAGGCTAGCGCAACCCTTGCTTCGCCTCATAATTGTCTAACCGGTTTGTTAAGTGTTGTTGTAGAAATTTTTAATAGGCTATTCACCCCCACCTCTCTAGTCGTTAGGACCTTTCATAGATCTTATATGTGGCAGAACTGCTAGAAATAACATGTCTTTGAAGGCACTCATCTTCCACTAGACACTGAGCATCCCAAAAGTAAGCTACATTGGGCAGTTCCATCGAGCACACCCTAAGGGAGAACTCAAACAATCCATGTTTTTTCACCCAGGATCCAATAATGAGAACAAGTTTACATAACTTAGTTCATTTCATACAACAAGAGTTCTCAGAAATACATTATTACAATACCAAGTTTAGAGTGCGGAATTTAAACAGCGGAATTGAAATAAACATCTAACGATAAGATACAAGGATCTCTCTGTGCCCACCAGAAGAATTCTCCACACAATAGTCACTCCTCAAGTTGCACCTGCAACAGGGGTAAATAAACCCTGAGTACACAATGTACTCGCAAGACTTACCTGACTAGTGGGAATAATTTCCTGACTCCAAGGATATGATAAGCTTTATGGTTTGTTGGGTTTCCTTTTTTGCGAAAAGAATTACTAATAGTGAATCCTTATGTATGTATTTTATTAGCATTCATGATTAGTTCATTAGCAAACCATTCTATGTATGCACCTATTCTACTTTCAAGGAAGAGTTGAGCAATCAGATCCATTCATCCCCTTTCATCTTCCAATTCTTACTATAGTGCTAGATCATAGGCAAGCCATACCATATCACACGGTGATTCATGAACCAATGTATCCCAGCTGGGTACTCTGAAACACATGCCCTGTTTGTACCCTAGGTACAAACAAGACCAACCCACCACTCTCCTATCAAGGGGTCTAGGTCCCTGTCCAAACTTGGACTCCAAGCCCCCACTCCTAAGTCCTAGACTCAATGTGGTGCTTAGACCTCCACCATCCCCATCTCCAATCAGTCAGTCTAAAAAGAGCCAGAACCCATGATAAGAGAGCAATGAGCCTTCTCACTCCCATAAGCAAGTATGTGCTCAAGATAATAAGTCTGTGACCTGACTACCATCCATAGCAATAGACGGTCCTTAACCGGCACAGATAGGGAAAACAGTGTAACAAGCTATGACCCATTGGCCATGGGACATAACCTATTACACCCACCAATACCCGTACCATATCCCTGCCCGGTCTCCATTTCCTTTCACCATTTTATCATGAGAGTAATAATAATCACCTATTGTGAGTAACAGTAGGTTACTCATGCTACCGATAGCCCAAGCATAACAGCTAATTGACCTATGCTAGTAGGACTCATAGGTAGGTTATCTATGCATGTAGTTTCAATATAAATCCTATAACATAAATGCACATCACATATATATATCCAATGATCATTCAAAATAAGGGTTATGCACCGGGGCTTACTTTGGGCAGGTGGGGTGTCAGCTAAGTTAGTCAGTGAAGGCTCTAGGACCTCCTCCTGCACGAGAACCTCCTCCTTGTACTCCTCGATCATCTCCTCATACTCCTGCTCTCCGGTGGTCATGAACTCCACCAACTCGTTCTCTACATGCATGCAATGATGATGCAACACTTAGTATTTATGCAATAGCAACTCTTAAAAGAAGAACACACATGCTAAGCTACTAAGCTAGCTCTAATGACAAAGGTACTAAGCTAACTATTATCTTTACCAAGCAAAGTGTTGGGTTCAACTAACAAATACCTAGCTTTACAATTAAAGGATATACCTTTATTTCTACTAATGATTTAATGTATATTTGAAACAAAGAGCATTTAACTACATTTATGTTTAGTCTATTCTAAAGCTACAAAATTATAGTGAGCACATAATAATACAATGAAACTACTGTAAAATTTTTAGGGCTAAAGCTATCACCAATTTACCACAAAAATTCCTACAATAATTCTCCTAACAATATTAAACATTTTCAAATGATTTAATAGCTCCTGGTATCAACATGTATATATATGAACTAAGTACACCAACAGATAGAGCACAATTTTAGGAACTTAACAAAATTTGTTTCACAATTTTTGGATACCTACATGATTTTATATGATTTACCGAAGATCAGCTCAAAAATTATATTAGAAAACTATTTCTAATTCCTCATGAAAAACAAAAATGTATTCTCTCGCGTGGCCCACACGCGTGGCCCACGTGATGCAGCGAGCGCGCGCCAGCGCACGGTGGCCCACGGTGTGGCCCATGCGGAGACGGCCCGCAACGGGGAAACCCCGCGCGTGCTGATGTTTTTTGCAAAATAGACCTCACATTTCTCCCAAATTATAACTAAGTACTAACACTATTTCCCCTTTCTCAAACCTTCTCACTTAACCCCCTGGTCTTTCCCTAATTCACCCGTGCGCACCCCCAGCGACTCCGTGCATGGTGGCACGGCGAGCGGCGGCACTAAGCGCTTACGCTAGCCACCTAGGACCTATGTGGGCCCACCTAACAGGTCGATCACCATTTTTGACCCAAGCGGCTACGCTAAGCAGCGGTGTAGGGTGGCACGACTAGTTGGGGAAAGCTGCAGTGACGCGTGGCCATCCGCGATGGTGGCGCCACTGCTCCGATGAGCTAGGGCGGCTATAGGCCTAATTGATTAACGCATGAGCATCAGGAGGCTACCATGGACCAGCCCGAGGTGACGGTTGGGGCAGAGGATGATGGGGGAAAGCTGGCCATGTGACAAAACCGCCCAATTTATACAAGATCAAGTATGGCTATCCCTGTTTAACACGTTGACGCGCACCTACTTTCACTTATATAAACTCGGTAGTCCGCCGAGTATCACGAAGGACCTCGGTAAATCAACATCACAACCAAGATCGCGTGATTAAGCAAATACACATCACATTCACAGAGTTGCAGCGAAAATAATATTACAAATGGGTTCACAAATAATAGTACAAGTTTGGGTTTCAAAACCACTTAGTGAAAACAACATAGCTTTTAAATGATTACATTAATATAAGTTCCAAATATAATGCTAGCATAAGTGACATCCTCAGACAAAAGCATATAGATGAGAACTAAATATAGAATCACCGAGCCCACCGGCAGTTAGCCACCATCTTCAACAAGCCAAGAACTTCACCTGCAACATGGTGAGATAAACCCTGAGTACTCAAATATACTCAGCCAGACTTACCCGTCATAAACCAGAAATAAAGTGACACCAAAGATTATGCAAGGCTTTATCAGTGGATCTAGCTGCACAACCTTTTTGCATAAAAGCTTGAGTAACCATTAGCATTATTCACCTGTACTAGCAGTGACTTTTAGCCATTACCTACCATCTATATTAGCACCTATACTAATCAATCACTTAATTAAGTTGCAAACAATAATAACCATATCAGGTATTTCATGGCTCATTATCATAATCATCATCATCATCATTTAACCATATCTTTAAATTTAGTGAATCTACGTTGCCGTTGCTCAGTCAAGTTCTCACTATCCGGGAGAGACGGCGATTCGAATCGATTCCTATCCAGCTGGAGAGGTATTCCTAACACAAACCCTGCTTCCCCCCATCGGAGTTGCATCAGGTCACCTTTGGTACAACTCAAGAATCATGGTTCTGAGCAGCGCCGCACCCTCAGGGAGTCCACTCTGCCAGGTGGTCAATCTCACCTCAGACTTACGCCAATAGCTCCCTGCGCATCCTTACTACTGCCAGGGTGCGCACTTTCACTTCCTAGACTTCCGGCCTGAATTGAGCTACTCGGCTTCGCGGTCGGAATGAGTTATCCGGTCAACTAAGTGATAGGCATGCGTTCAACATGACATGAGGACATACAATGCATCGGTCCTTAAATGACACATACGGGAATAGATTCACACCCAAGACCTCCATGCCTTGTTGCTGCACTATCGTCATCCCGCCCGGTCTCTTTTCATTATTAACACATGGTTCTTTTCTACGATAGCAAATATAGCCAACCATGATTAGAGCTCATCCTACATCTCGCAGGTGACAGGAAATCACCCGACTTCTACCAGTCTAAGCATAGCTAAGCATCATTCGATCCTACACTTAATTAGGATTCACAGGATTTTATCTGGACAAGGTAAGGATATAATGCAACAATTGGTTCCAACCAATTCCTATACTTAATGCATCATTAACAATAAAAGATACTCAAGATATTTGTAAAAACATGGGAGACTTAGAATGCTCTGGGGCTTGCCTAGGATCCGACACAAGTCAGTTCAGTTAGCTTGCACCGTCTTGGTGACATCTCCGGTCCTAGCACTTGCTTAGTGCTTCCATCTTCGAGATAGATCCACCAAACCCAATCTTAGAGTTCGGCTCCACATCACATCCTTCACATGGTTCATCTAGCGTATCTAAATGAGATGCAAGATGCATGTGTATGAATGTGATGAATGGTAACACAAGATGCATCACATAAGCATTCAAGACAACACAAGATTATGCAAGACATAAACACCAATAGCTATTTAACTAACATCACACAACTAACTATAGAGAGCAAGAACCTCAAGCATGACACAAGTTTAACAAGGTCACCAGTATCATAACTTGACCATCAACAAGGGCATAAGCCACACTTAGCAACACATGGAGTAAACAACCACAACTAGCATATGTCTATTTCTAGACTGGAAACAACAACTACATGTTTGGATCATAACTAGAGTTATACAAATCCAATAGCCATGCAACAAGACATTCTGGAAAGCTTAAGAAATTCTCTACATTTCATATATAACCATCACAGCATGATTCACAAGTTAAGTGGGTGGGTCAAAATTATATATTTATAGAAACTGGTCTAAACAAGACAGAGAGCAATCAATTCTGTAACCCAACTTTAAACAGCTGTAACTCTTAAACTACTTGGCCAAATGACACCAAATTTTAACAGAAGCTAGATACATGAATTATCTACAACTTTTGTATAAACAAGTTTCACAACAAAGCACATTATCATGAAGAACTTTGCTAAGTTTCCGGATCTATCCATAAACCACATCGGCAAGAGAATAATTATTAACTTATGTTGCAAACACATAATTGGGCAAAACCAACTTTACCAACATTTCACACATGACTAAAGAACTCCAAAAAGCATGGTGCTCACCTCTAAATAAATTTTCTTAAAGCATTTCTTAATTTATTTAGACATCAAGGTGTATTTATGAACATATACCAAAAATGCACAATAAATTCTACAAAAATTATAGTAGCTCACATATCCTCTCAATAGTCTACTGTATAAATTTCATACCATTTGCATAAGTATAGCTAGCTCTATGAAAAAGACAATTTGATATTGCAAGAAATCATGTGAGAGAGAGATAAACCAATAACTCACTCATACTTCATCCAATACTCATGAAATTTTTACCACACATCAACTATCACATGAGTAGCATGCCACAAAAATTTCACTTCACAAATCTATTTTTATAGAAAAATATTTAAACTAAAATATGTCATATTATAGATCTAATGCATAGACAATTTCACAAGGATTCCAAAAAGTCCACATTTGCTATTTTACGAATTTCCTACTAATTATTATGAATTTTCAAACTTGACCATCCAAATCTTCCAAAATCAAAGAAAAGCAATGTAACTCTTGCACCGGGGACCCTGCAGTTTACAGAAATTAAACCCGAACAAACAGATCCTTTAGTGCACTATTCATATGAGTCACCAATTCTTCACTTAACCCCCTGTAAAACATCTTATTCCCGCACGTGGTCCTTCATCTTCTCTATCTCATAGTAAGGTCACAGAGCACAGCTCGGTGGCCGACCGGCGGCCGACTCGGCCGGCAGGGGAGGGGCGTCGGTGGCGAGCAGCGGCATAGATGCTAGCCCAGGCCTGCGTGCACACACGCAGTGGCGCAGCTTGTGTGGAGGTGAAACGGAGAGAGCGAGCACATGGTGGCCATGGGAGCACCACCGGTGGACGGCGACGGCGCTGCTCGTCGGGGCCTGGCCGGCTGGCTACGAAGGAGAGCTGTGGCCATGTTGGGGCCTGGCTTGGCCAGCCATAGTAGCAGCAGTGTTCAGATCGACGACAAGGAGGGGGAGCAGGGGAACAGGGCAGCCATGGAGCAAAGCTCGGTGGCCATGGCCATACCCACGACGGTAGAGCGGAGGAGGGCGAGGGAGCAGACTGAGAGAGAGGGCAATGAGCGAGTGAGGGACATGGGAGCTCTAGCGCTCGGTTGGAGGAGCAAGAGCGCGACAGGAGGCAGGGCACGCGGTAGCAGCACGTGGCCATGGTGGGGTGCGAGCTTTGCATGGCTGCCATGCGCTCCCCCTTTGGGGAATTTCCCAGAGCACCTGGCAGGCGACGACGTGGCCACATTAGAACCAAGTTTTGGGCATCTTTGGGGCATATTCAGTTCTAGGCGCCTTAAGCAAAGTGGCTGCTCTCTAAGTCCTCTCCAACATTCGTTAAGGGTAATTGGCCATTAGGGCTGCAGGTTAGTGGCTAATTAAGCCCCAAAATGATAGTGTCAGTGCCTTGATAGAGGTTAAGTAAACGCAAAATTGAGGACCAAAACGGAGTCAAACTTAGTCCAACTTTTTATATGCTCTTCTCCATAATATAATCTTCAACTTTTATGTTTGGACCAACTCAAGTTGCTTAGCAAAATTTGGAGAACGCGGAATGTTGATGTTGATGTCGTGAATTCCGGACTGCAAACACTGTTGGGTTGATTTCAGCTTTTCTATTAGACTTTGAGCCTTGTTTTGATCCATTTTGATAAAGCAATTCATGCAAAGATATGACTTATCATTTCATGAGACTTTTTGATTCCAAACTTCATGAAACTTTTCCAATGTTCAAGAGAGATTGATACTAAGGTGATGGACATGAGAGAGGTGTGTTTAACATTATTCAAGCATACATTTGAAAAGAGTCATCATGTAGGTAAAGGTGTATTGTCCAAGTTTAAGTGCTGGCTCATTTTCATATATTTGATCTAACATCTCCATCACCACTTAACATGTCATGGTTGAGCTCAACTAGTAACAAACACCTAGGGTGTTACAGGCCACATGCGGCCGAGCCGTGCAGTGGCGCACCGCGGTGGCACGGTTGCGTCAGCGACGAAGAGAAGGCAGTAGCGGTTCGACTAAGGCATGCAAGGTGGAGAGGGAGTCAAGGCGATGCTAATGGTGCATGTGAATTGGCTCGAGAGGGACGACGGGAGAGCTGCCTACACTCGCGGCTGGACGTGGTCTTATCGGCGCGACAGTGGGGAAACTCCAAAATTGAAGCTCGACCAGGCCCCATTCAAGGTAGGGTGGGGACGGGTAGCTAGGCAGTTGTGTGATGGAGCCAACAACGCAATGAAATGACTTGAGGTGATCTCTCCCTAACGAATTTAATGGCATCGCTCGACGATGGCAGCAGATAGAGAAAGAGACAGAGCGCAACAGGTGGGCTCAGCCTGTCCTCGCCTTGGTGGGACATGGCCGATTGGACCTAAGACGGCGTCTATGCACCTGCTACACAACAATGTGGCCAAACCACATGCACGCGCGTGGAGGCAGGTGGGGGTGTGGCATGCGCGGCCGCAGCGCCATTAAGGCGAGGCGACGGCGTGGGGCAACCTGGATAGCCCACGTGCATGCTAGGACAAGGCGAGTGGCAGTGCAGCTCAGCGTAACAATGGTGTCAGTAGTGGCAATGCGAGGTAGGGCAGTAGTGCAGACGCGACGGCGAGGTGATGGCGCCAGTAGCGGCTCTGTTGCGGCGTGGGGTGGGGTAGGCGGCGGCGGCGGTAGCTCCACGTGGTGGGGCCAGTGGCAGTCGAGCCATAGCCAGGCCATAGACGACCATGGCCAGCCATGTGTGGTAGCGCACATGCGTGACCAACGTGATGACGTCGAGCGATAGAGAGTGGTGATCGCGCCCACGCAGCCAGCCAACCTGAACCCGTGTCGTGCATGAATTTTAAAGCGACCATAAAAACTTAATGGTTGCTTCTGGACCTAAACCATCTTCATCATGCTCAAGACGGCATATGAGACTACCAAATTGAGCTATAACACTACATCACTCTTTAACCCAATCTCTCACAATAAATTGCTAAACATAGCAATGTCTAGCTATTGGAAGACTTGAAAATTTCTAAGTTTTTTAGCTGAATTTTTTTTCAAGTTCCATTTCTATACTATTAGAAATACCAGCTAGTAACATGATTTTTCTACAGCAAGTATATCATTGTCATCTACAAAGTTTGTACTTCAAACTTTATTTAAGTGTCATATACATGTTCTATAGTATTTTTGTTCAATAAAAAATAGTTTCAAACCCTACTTGATATGCATGAACTATCGAATCAACTTTCGTTTAGCATTTTTATTGATCATTTTGAGTTACGGAAATTGATCTACACACTTTATCACATGCATTATCACAAAAACATGATGCTCATGACATAGTTTAGCAAGTTGTTTAAGCGATAACATCGAGGGTGTTACATTATATCACCAATGTCCATGTTCTTCATTGCATTGATCAATTGAGTGCCTCTCATATCATCTAGATTCTCATCTTCCTCTTGGGAACCATTGGTTTCATCAAATTCCACATTATGAACCTCCTCAAGAGTACCACTAGCCAATTTCCAAACTCTATATGCCTTGCTAGTAGTGGAGTAACCAAGAAAGAAACCTTCATCACATTTCTTTTCAAACTTGCTCAATCTAGTGCCTTTCTTCAATATGTAGCATTTGCAACCAAAAACCCTAAAGTATGCTATATTGGGCTTTCTTCCATTCAATAGCTCATAAGGTGTCTTCTCCATCATGGGGTGACAATAGAGTCAGTTGCTATAGTAGCAAGCCATGTTGATTGCTTTGGCCCAAAATGAATGACTCACATTGTACTCACTCAACATTGATCTTGCCATGTCAATCAAAGTTATATTCTTTCTTTCAACTAGGCCATTTGATTGTGGAGTGTACTTGGCCGAAAATTGATGTCTAATTCCAAACTCATCACACAAATCATCAACTCTTGTGTTATTGAACTCACTTCCATTGTCACTTCTCACTTTCTTGATGGTTGTTTCAAACTCATTATGAATTCTCTTGATAAATGTCTTGAAGGTTGTAAACACATCACTCTTGTCAACAAGAAAAAAACATCCATGTGTATCTAGTGAAATCATCCACAATCACAAATTCGTATTTGTTTCCATCAATGCTAGTGTATGTGATTGGTCCAAACAAGTCCATGTGCAACAACTCAAATGCCTTAAATGTGCTCATCATGCTCTTCTTAGGATGTGTGTTACCAACTTGCTTTCCGGCTTGACATGCACTACAAAGCTTATCTTTCTCAAATGTGACATCCTTCAAGCCTCTAACTAGGTCATACTTGATCAACTTGTTCAATTGTTTCATTCCAACATGACCAAGCCTTCTATGCCATAACCAACCCATGCTAGACTTAGTGAGCAAACATGTTGACAATTGAGCTTCTCTAGCATTGAAATCAACCAAGTATAGATTCTCATATCTAAATCCTTTGAATATCAAGTTAGAGCCATCTACACTTATGATCTCTACATCATCCACACCAAATATGCACTTGAAACCAAGATCACACAATTGAGCTACCAATAATAGATTGAAGTTCAAGCTCTCTACTAGTAGCACATTGGAAATGCTCAAGTCATTGGATATTGCAATCTTACCAAGACCTTTGACCTTGTCTTTACCATTGTCACCAAATGTGATACTATCAATCCCATTTCTCTCATTCTCATTGATTGAATTGAACATTCTTGAATCACCAGTCACGTGCTGTGTGCACCTACTATCAAGCACCTAATGTCTTCTTTCGGCTTTATAATTAACCTACAAAAGAAGATCAATTCTTTTAAGGTACCCAAACTTGCTTGGGTCCTTGAAGGTTAGTCATCAAAGGTCTTTGGTACCCAAATGACCTTCTTCTTTGGGCCCATAATTGGTGTACCAATAAACTTAGCCTTCGCACCATTGACACCCTTAACAAGCATGTAGCTAGAATCAAATCTAATTGAGGATACATTAGGTTGCTTGTTCTTGTTAGTCTTGCAATATTGCTCTATATGCCCAATTTGCTTGCATCTATTGCAAAACCAACCATTGCCCTTCACAAAGCTAGCTTTGGGAGTAACAAAGGCCGCCTTGCCTTTCTTGAGGGTATAGCATAATCCCTCTTTATTGAGAGAAAACCTTTGGCTACCCAAGCACTTTAGCAAGCAAGCATCTCCATAATAGGCATTGTCTAAGGCACGAGTGAGCTCATTCACCTCCTTCTTGAGGGTCTCATTTTCCACCATTAGTGAGGCATCACAAGTAAAACCATCACTCAAATGTGAAGTAGAAATAATAGTGCTACAAGAAGGGTTAGTGGAAGCAACAACAATGGGCCTATAAAATGATTCATCAATAATATCACATGTTAGTCCCATATCACAAGACAATCACTTGCTCCTTCTTGGCTTCCTCCTTCTTAACTTGCTCAATGAGAGAGGAGTGAGCCTTTTCAAGCTTAGAGTGTGCTTTGCAGGTGTCGTGGGTCTCTTGCGCGTCATGTGGCTAAGGCGGAAGGTGGGGTCATGGCTGACCCTGGCCTTGGCGTCAGGCCTGTTCTGCTTGGCTCAGCTAAGCCTCGGTCGTTTGGGCCTTCACTAGCTGATGTGTCGTGGGCTGCTCGACCTGCTAACTAATCGGTGCCTTGAGACACCTGGGGATTATAACCCCAACAGTAGCCTCCGAGCGTTTTTACGATCACGGAGTGATCGTGAAAGCACTGTGTGCATATCGAATGTGGTTTTGTAGTTCACGGCTTGTTCAAGCTTCGTCGCTCGACCCCTTGCGGGCTAGCGCGTTCAATGCGGTAGGTGGCCGTTGTGAGAGTCTTGATTTTCCTGAACTCACGCAGGCATCTGACATTGGTTGTAACCTCCCATGGTTCGCCGCGCGGTGCGGGGATCTCAGGCGGTTTAATCCATCCCTGGCCTATAAATGAGGGCATTTCTACCGTTTGAGGCACTCATGACCGTAACTATGAAATGTTCTTTCGCCTCTCTGAGCGATTAAGTGCTCTGAGAGAACAAGGAGATGAGGGAGGAAAATCTGAGGAGAGCCACGCGGCTCTCGTTTTGCGTCCCGCTGGGGATCGCTGGTGATGCCCGGAAGCTGGTGGCGCCCCTTCGACAACTAGCGCTAGAAGGGGCCTTGCGAGCTGATGGGTGCGAGATAGTGTGACTGCCAAGTCGGGTCATACGCGACATCAGCCCACTATCTCATCGCTTTCTCTAGCCCCGAACTTCGGAGGTTCGGGTGCTCGAAACGTGCGACAGCCAGTGGAGTTGTCGGTTCCTCCCTGATTCCCACGCGTGGTCCGGTGCTGCGTCAGGGTCCCGTCGGGGGACTGTCCGGCGTCTGCCTGAGACTACTCGCAGGGAGGGAGGAGGCCGGAGCAACGCTGTCTTGCCACGCTTCCTGCGTCGGATGAAGCGGGATGGTGACGTGGCTTGTAACCGGTCGTTTATATGATTTGGATGTGGAACATTTTGTTTCCGAAACAGTTTTTTTTTTGCCGTATATGATTTTCGATCTAGATGAGTTTGTTTTTAAAACGGTTTTTTTGCCGTATATGTTTTTTTTGCAAATGTTTTTTGTTGTATTTGTTTTTTTGGAAACGGTATTTTTTTGGAAACGGAGATGTGGAAGAGTTTGTTTCTGAGACGGGGGATGCAGAAGAGTTTGGTTTTTTTTGTCGTACATTTTTTGCCGTATTTGATTTTTTTTTTATTGGAAACGGGGACATTGGGTTTTTTTACGGTGTTTTTTTTTTTTGCCGTGTGGTGGGGCGACGCTGACGATAACTGTAGGGAGAAATGGTTTTTTTTTTTGCCGTATATGTTTTTTGTTGTATTTGGTTTTTTTGGAAATGGTTTTTTTTTTTGGAAATGGGGGATGTGGAAGGGTTTGGTTTTTTTTTTGCCGTATCTTTTTTTTTGCTGTTTTTGATTTTTTCGGATTGAAAACGGGGATGTTGGTTTTATTTACGGTGTTTTTTTTTTGCCATGGGGCGGGGCGACGCTGACAATAGCTGTATAGATTTTTTAGGTGTAATAGATAGATGTTGTCGGTGGGTGACACGACTCCTATATTTAGAGTGAGTGCGTGTTTAGTTCGTGAATTTTGGGAATTTAACTACTGTAGCACTTTCGTTTTTATTTGGCAATTAGTGTTCAATCATGGACTAATTATGCTCAAAACGTTCGTCTTGTAATTTCTAACCAAACTGTGCAATTAGTTTTTTCGTCTATATTTAATGTTCCATGCACGTATCGCAAGATTCGATATGATGGCTACTATAGTATTTTTTAGGAAACTTTTTGGGAACTAAACAAGCACCGAATTGTATAGAAACAAGTCACCAAACAAACAACACCCTGTACTATTGTGTGCGGGCAATCAGTTCTAATAAAAAACAAAATGAGATAACAACATGTTTTAGCTATGGGCATGTAGATATGATTTGATATTTGAAAAGAAACATGTTTAGCTATGGGCATGTAGATATGATTTGATATTTGAAAAGAAACATGTTTATTCTTTTTTTTTTTAGGTTGTACATTTGGTTCAAAAGAAATCAGAGTTGTGCCACGTCACTTGCACGATCACGGACGCCACGCCGGCACCAACCGTTGCTGCTGCGTGCTGCCAGGGGCTCAGGACCCAACCAGCCGGCCAGGCGGATCGCTTCCTCCAGACAAGAAACCAGACATTGATCTCGTTCCCAAAATCAAACGCCCAGACAAAGTACACGGTGGCTGTGACCGTTTTTTAAGGATCTTTAGAGATGCTCGAGCGGTGAACAAGGTACGCTCGTGCCTGGACATCTTCACAACCCCCTGCTCTAACTGTCCGTGCAAATGTCTCGGCCATTCACTCATCTCAACATCAGAGCATCTGCTTCGGTCTTCTTAAAAAAAAAAGCAAACGGTATGCACCAGTCCTACATCACAGCCAAATATGGGAAACGCAAAAGTGTCTTGTTCCAATTTCAATCCTTCTTTTAAGCAACACGAAAACATAAGCTAACAAGAGTACACTGAGCCGAATAACACGGGTACAGAGTTTTAAAGAAAAGAAAAACACGGATAGACTGAACTGAACGGTGCCAAAAATACAAATCATCTATCTATCTATTTTATAGACAGGGTACCAGGGAACGCTTCCTCGACTTCGCTCCACTTGCTACCGAACGTCTCCGCCTCGAGTCCGTCAATCTCGTAGCGCACCTCCTCCATGTGTTCGTTTATGCTGGTCACGGCCTCCTGCACGCCCTGTATGGCCTCCTTGAGGGCGGCGTCATACTCCGCGTCCGCCTCGGCATCCTCGGTGCCGGCGGCCTCCGTGATCTCCTTGACGTGCACACACACGTGCTGGGCCATGCTGCGCGACCTGCAGTCCTCGTGGTTCACCAGGCGCTCTGAAGGCCTGCTGGCTTTCTTCAGCACCTGAATCTTCGCTGTCTTCAGAAATCAGCGAACCAAACCAGGAAGGCCAGAGACAAATAATCAGCGATTGAAGAAAATGGCAATATGAAAGGGTGTACCCAGTGCAGAGAGCTCCAGCTCTGTACGGGGTCTGGGGAAGGGTGTCAGTGGCAAGTCTTACCCTCGCCTGTGCAATGCGAGGAGACCGCGACTCGAACCCAGGACCTTCCGGTCAAGCAGATGATGGAAACAATGCTGAATGTTGAAAGTTGAAAGCACAAATATCTTACATCTAAATTCCGGCCAGTACCACAGGTCACTCAGGAAATTACCCAAATAAGTCGAAAGATAGTAGTTAGACTACAATACAATGCAATTTCAAGGGAACATTGGTCAGGGCCTAAGGCTGGTGTAGCTATCAGGTGCAATAAGGAGGGGTAGCAAACGTGGAAAAGTTATCATGACAAAAACAAAAATGCTTCACTTGTACAATTTAACACATGTTACTCTTAGCAGGGAAAATTAGACTAAGTTGAAATCATTTTATATAAATTCAAGTGTGTTATAATGTATTGCGAAAGAGGTAAAGCTTTGGTTTCCTTTAGGATTTAATAAAACATGGCCTGATATAAACCATGAGAAATGAAATTACGATCTCTGATGTGTTAATGATTCCTCCAATCACAGTATTCCTAGGCTAAATGAAATGTCAAAACACATCATTACAGTTTAAATGTGAAAGAATGAAATAAGTTTCCACTCTTAAACAAAATCTAGTTATTTTAAGGAAGCATTATTTCATGGCCCACATGGCAATACAACAAGCCCAACAGCCCAAGCTAACTTACCAAATGCAACTTCTCTTTCTCGTGTGCTTGAACACCCTTCAGTAAATCGGCAAGATCGTTACGACTAAATTCTGGCATTGAGAGCAGGGAAATTATTTCAAGGACCTGGAGAAAGAATTATTAGATGCTGCTTTTTATGGATAGGAAGAAGATGAGACAACTAGAGCTAACTTGTTTTGAGCAATCATTGAACTCCGCTGTAATATTGCCACACAGTTGTTGATAGGCCAATTCACCTCCATTAGCCATATACTCAGAAAAACCCCTGCTATATAGTATTAATGAGCCAATGAGAAAACAAAATGGTAGGCTTACATAAAAAACTACTGTCATTAAGTACTTTTCACACAGAGATATGCAGATGTAGTCACCAGAATTATAGATGACTAAAAAATCTTTGACAAAAATGCATAATCAAAGTGCCTAACAATTATATTTCTGACTGAGTTACGGAGTACTATACTTACAATTAAAAAAAAAACACATTGATAACATTTTTCAATTTACCACTTGCACCATTCTAGCATGGAAATATAGTGACAGCGCAAATTCCTTTTGCTAATATTCCCAGAAATGTTTTCTCTTTTGTGAATATATTACATGCCAGATAGCTAAGTTTCTAGCGGGTTCAAAGCAAAAAAACATTCTTTATGGCTAGATCAACAACCGCAAGACCAAGAAGCTTATGTAGCTACATAACACCAGACCTCTTTGCATAATAGGTCTGAACATTATAAAATTCTGTTTGGAAGCAATACATACACATTGGAATCATAGAAATGCATTCAGCAGTGCTCCTGATGGGAAAAGAAACTACCAAATGAGCATTCCGCACATACTATTGAATTGTACTATGTATACTCCTTTGTGTACAATTGGTAGTAGATCAAAACGTAAATGAGCCTTATCTAGTATCGAGGAGACTACTGCAAATTGAAAACAACTGAACCCTTCTAATCATCTATCCCTTCCATCTCAAAATTTCGTCCAAGCTAACATGACATCTGATCTTCCTACATAGGCCAAGTTCTCATTTAAATTGGCACAAAACATCTAATTTTATGTCCGAAGAATTTTAGGCCTACTATTATGCTCTTTCTTTGAACAGCAAGAAAACACTTGATGCACAATGGGCAACTTTGGAGGATTCAATGCTAGAAACTTCCTATATCCTAAGAGCATCTCCACCAGATTGAGAAAAATCAATCCCCTTTTCCCTGTAACCAGCAATGAAAGGGATTGAAGCAAAAAAACAAGCTCCAGCAGATCCCCTTTCCCTAATTTTTTTTCTCAATCTCTCAAAATCTCACCTTAATCCCTCAAATGAAGGGGAACAATCACCATTTTTCTCAATCTCCTTTCTTCCTCCTCATGTCACTAACATTGTGGGTCCACAGGACAGGAGTGCCTTTGAGCCACCAGCACATTGAGCGGGCGAGCACACGGGCCTCCGTGCCGCCGCCACCACTCCGGGCGGTCAAGTGCGTGAGTCGGCTGCGCCACCACCACATCGGGCAGGCGAGCACGCGGGCCCGGACCACGCCAAGCACGCAAGCACTTGGGCCGCCGCATTGCCACCTCATGCAAGCATCGAAAGAGATGGGAGGGAGAGGGAAGAGAGAAGAGGAAGAGAAAGGGAGAGAGTTGCCATGACATGTGGGTCTCATGTACATATAGGGGATGGATTTTCTCAATTGCTGCAGAAGCCCTCCCCCATAACCTGGAATTCAGTTTTATTAATCCACTATAGGGGATTTTAAGGGAAAGGGAAGCTTAACTAAACATTACAGATTCTAAAGGTTTGTTTGCTTAGCTGTGGAGAAACTATTTTGAGCTATGAAAAAGTTGGTGTGAGCTATGTGCTGTGAAAAATTGTAAGTTGTTTGGTTGAAACAACTATAAAACCTACACCATCTCTTTATTTCCCTTGAAACAGCTACAAAATATTAAAATGTCTCACTGTTTCCACTTATTTGAGAAAGTTGAAAGCCAAAAGAAGGGTTCAAGGTGTTGTGAAAATTGAACTACGTGAAAGGAGTTTCTCAAAGATCCTGTTTTAACAAATCACACGTAGAGATATTGCTAGTACAGAAGCACTTTCCAGAAGGTTGAGCTTCTGGTTCTGAGCAGAAACACTTTCTAGAAGCTGAACCAAACACAACCTAATACATGGTGCAAGGATCCAAAGTTCAAACTTACTCCCTCCGTCCCTAAATAACTGTCGCTTTTGGTGTTCGTGCCGTAAGTTTGGTTGGATTTGTAGAAAATACGTGCAATATTTGTATCTCCAAATAAATTTATTATGAAAATAGATTCAACTATCTATCTAATGATATTATTTTTGTACCATAAATATTA
The DNA here is from genome assembly GCF_019320115.1 of Miscanthus floridulus. Lineage (NCBI taxonomy): Eukaryota > Viridiplantae > Streptophyta > Magnoliopsida > Poales > Poaceae > Miscanthus > Miscanthus floridulus. The sequence goes on from NC_089585.1 coordinate 33,574,851, forward strand.
ATATTTTATATATATATTTAGTCAAAGTTATTTCTCGGGAAACGAAAACGACAGTTATTTAGGGACACAGGGAGTATGTTCCAATCACAATGATCCACTACGACTACAATAATAACTACTCTAACCACCCAACAAGTAAACTCAAATCCACACTCCACACCAGCAACACAACCTAAAACTACGAACATAACGGATGGATATCCGTGCAATGTTAATGCCAGAACTTTCCCAATTCTGGCAGGAATAGAACTGTTTCCTATGAACCTTTGAAACAGGGCCTATACTGTATCGACAACCACGTTCAAGGCTAGCAAATAAAATGCTACAAAATCATATAAGAACTAGAGTCCCAGCCCAATCTGGCCTACAGCACTACACAGTCACACGTCACCAGAAATCCCTCGTATGATCATTAGGGTTTATAGTTCAGAACCGGGGCGGCTGGGCCGCACCGGAGAACGACGGCGGTACCTTCGTAGCGTGGAGTAGGCCTCGGCCCGGCGCTGCTGCACGGCGAGGAACCCGCGAAGCAGGCCCACCAACGCGGCCGCGCTACGCCGCTCGCCGCCGGTATCTGCGTCCATGGCGGCCTCATCGGTGGCGGACGCGGCCAGAGTCGGTTGGTCCTCCGCCATATGGTCCCCGTTGCTCGGCTCCATCTCCACCATAGCTTCTCCGCCTCACAAGGGGAAGGAATCGAACTCCCAACTCGCTTTCCGTGTTTATACAAGAATCGTTTATAATCTAATCAAGAGATAAGCTACGATCTAAAAAAATCTTAGCAATCAAGGATATAAAAAGACATATCTGCCCCTGACTTCCTCGGCCATCTTACGGAGCGAGGGAAACCGGAAACGGAGTCGGATGGGGAGCGGAGTCGGAGCGAGGGAACTGAGTCAGCAGCATGTGTCATTAAAAAAGATAGCCTAATCGTCAATGTCCTTATAAAATTGGGTCTATCACTATTGTTTCTGGGTTTAAAAACTTCTTTCGTCCAAGCTATTCCATCTATTGTAGTTACTAACGGTGAGTAACGGAGGTAGAAAAAGACTCTTGAATACCACTGAGGAGTAGGAGAATGACTGAAAACTTGTGTTTCTTCTATGCCACTCCTAGGACCTAGCCTCTCGACGCTATTCAGGTGGGTTTTGACGCCAATCTCGTTGGCTTTGGTGCCAAAATGACCCTGGCTCCCCTAGACAGTGCACTCCTCATTTCTTCACCACTCACTTCTCTCAACACTCACCATTTCTTCACCACTCACTTCTCTCAACACTCACCATGTCTGAAGCTTCAAGCAGTAGCTATGAGAGGCGGCTCACCAGGCGGGTGTGTTTGCCCCAACTGTAGGGTGCTTGCTAATCGATTCACCTCGATGACCGGCAAGAACACCAAGCGTGTCTTCCACAAGTGTCTATACTTCTCGGTATGTCTTTGTTCATTGGTCATGTTCTTGTTTGTTCCTACTTCTCAAGTGCTTGGTTCCTACAATCTGGTGACTATTTTGTGCTCAGGCTGGAGGTTGCCAGTTCTATCAGTGGAAGGATGAGATGGATGTCACTCCTGAACAAATTGCAGCTCCAGTGGCTCTGTAGCCAGTTGCAGCAGGACCTACTGCAGATCCAGCTCATTTGCCCATCATCCATGAAGCTACCCAGGCTGCTGCTAGAGGTGAAGTGGAAGACAGAGCTGATGGGGTTATGCAGCAGCTAAAATGGATTGAGAAGCTAGTCTTTGTTGCCATCTTTCTTGCCTTGTATGCAATAATGAAGAAGTAGGTGTGTGTTTGTGTGTTTGGCTGTGCTCATCTATATGCATGTATGAATGAACAATGATGTATCAATGAATGAATCAATGTTGGAATGTCATTACAGACCACACAATAGTGCTAATTTATGGTGAACATTTCATTTGACCAAACTGATGATACCAACATTGCACAGGCATAAGTTCAACATAGTATTTCAACACAGTCATAAGTTCACAACACAGTCATCAGTTCACATCACAGGCATAAGTTCAACATAATGTTAACATGATAGGCATAAGTTCACAAAAAATGGGTGTTCTCCAACATGAGTTTTTTCAAAAGGACAAGAGTTGAGTCACCTAGCTGAGTCACCTATTTTTTAATTAAGATGAAGCTTTTCTCTGCCTCTGGTATTTGCTGCTGGGCTAGATGGGTCAACTGCACCCTATAGAGTGGAAGTAGCAACCTTCTTTGGAGTGAGCTTCTTCTTGAGACCAATCTTCCTCCTCCTTGGACTGGCAACCTAGCTGCTTCTCTGCTTATTCAATGATGCCATCACTGTGGCACTGTCTGTGGCTTCAGTTGTGGCTTTAGCTGGGCCATGGTAAGGTGCCAAGTGCATAGCTTAGATAGGAACAGGATCATTTGATCCAGTTCTAGATCTTAAAGAAGTAAACACACGTTCAAAACATTGTCCACAGTTAGAAAATTAAAAACATGACAGGGAGAGGAATGACCATCATACCTGCTAGAAAATTACTTCTGAGATGTTGATGCACTTGTAGATGTGGATGAGGTTTTTCTCTTCCTTTTCTTGGTAACAGCATTGTCCACAGCCTCATTTGGAGGGAAAACCATCCCTGCAGCAGGTGTGACCACCACAATACTTGTCTCTGTGTTGGCTGCAGTAGCTTTCTTTAGCTTCTTCTTTGGCTGACTCCTGCAGTTAGGACATCATATTAGAAAAATTTGCAAGATGACTCAAAAAATGCTTACCTTTCTAGTTTCATTGCAGCAATGTCTGCTGGATCACCATTCTTGCAAGTGTACTAGTGGTGCCCCAACTGATGGCATATAGGACACTCATGCCTCTTTATCTTCCTACTGCTTCCTCCTAATGCTCCTTTGTGTTTGTTCTTCCTTCTTCCTGCTGTGGACTTCAACAATGGAGGATGCATAAAAAAGCCATGTGTGGCTTTGGGCCACATAGACTTGTCTGGAATGGATGGGATCACATCATCATATGCAGCTCTGAACCTCTCCACTGAATAGCAGTCATCCACATAGTCCTCTAGCTTCTGTCCAGGAATGAAAGTGATGTAGGCAATTGCATGCTTGCATGGTATTCCTGTTCCTTGCCACACCCTGCAGACACAGGTTCTCTCCTTTAAATTCACCACAAACCTAAATGCTGTATCACTGCTCCCCTTTGCACAAACTTCTGCTACTCCATCATTCTCTATAATGACATCAATGTCTAGGTTGAAGCTGTTCTCCCTCAACTTCTGCACAATGTGGGGTAGGATCTTGCCTTTAAACTTCTTTGCAACTTTTTTCCTGTTATTCCATTTAATCAGCATCTTCTGTCTGATGGTATCCATCAAATCATCTAAAAGCTTGCCCTTTTCTTTCTTTATCCAATCATTGAAGGACTCAGCTAAATTGTTGGTCACATAGTCAACCTTGCTCTGTACTCCATACTGGCTCCTATTCCACAACTTCTTATGAGTTTCTTGCAGGTACTTCATACTCTCTGGTTTGGCTCTAGCCATAGCATTGTAATGCTTATCAAACATGTACCTAGTCCAAGAATAAGAGGATGCCCATAAATGATCAGCAAATATTTTGCCATTGTACCTCTTCTTAAAGTTCTGCACAAGGTGGTACATGCACTCTCTGTGCTCAGCCTGTGGAAAAACCTCACTAACCCCATGCATTATAGCATGTCCACAGTCTGTGCTTATTGTCAGACCATCTAGGGTGCCTATTGCATCCTTCAGCCTCTCCATAAACCAAACTCAATTCTCATTTGTTTCAGAGTCTATGATACCTACAGCAACTGGGTACATCCAGTTGTAACCATCAACTGCACATGCTATGCATAACTGTCCCCTGAACCTTTCATACAAGAATATGCTATCTACTGCCAAGTAAGGTCTACAACCCCTAAGGAAACCATCAACACAAGCTTTCATTGCAAAAAAAGAACCTATTGAACCTTAGCTTGTTGTTGATTATGTGGTTATCAATCACAACCAATGACCCAGGACTCTCACTCTCAATCTATGCCTTAAATCTATACAAGTTGTCAAAACTTTTATCCCATGGACCATAAATCTTATCAATGGCAAGATTCTTACCATTGTACACTCTCATGTAGGGCATCTCCACCTTGAAATGTTCCTTGAGTTTCTTGATCAATTCAGTAGTACCCAAAGTTCCATCTTCTTTGAGCCAGTCCATAACTTTCTCACAAACCCAGTACTGGGTGTAACCAATAGGGACTCCAGTCCTCCTCTTGCTCTGACAGTCATGGCTGGCTAGGTTCACCTTTACCTGTGAATCAAATCATCAAAGTTAAGGCAGTAGACTATGTTAAATATGAACAAAGAATAATGCTAAATACTAATGAACATATATATCACCTGAATTGTTTTACCATCCCTCATGGTTGATGCATGGATTCTCTAGGGACAACCATCATTCCTCCAGTGGCAGTACACTGTGTACCTTCCTATATCACTCTTTTGAATAAAATATCGATTCTCTCTTATTGCAGCATGAGTAGCTAAAGCCATCTTAAATTGAAACATGTCTGCAAACATATTGCCTACAGCCATAGAGGGGTTGTTTCTGTCATAATCAGCTGGTGCCATCAGATTAGGCTCATGGTCTTTCACCATTTCATCTAAGTCATCAGGGTCAATTTCATAGTCATCGTCAGAAACAGCTCTATCAGGACTATCATCAGAAACAACTCTATCATCACTGTCACTTTCATTGCATGCAGCTCTATCAGGACTTGGGCACTCATTTTGTGTGATGGTAGGTTGAGGCTAAGACTGAGGTTGTGGAGGTGGTGGGTGCTGTGGACCAAGGTCAATGTACAACCCTTCCTCATCAACACCCACATACTCATTCTCTGGGTTTGGGTTTGCAAGGATTGCATCATCTGCATTTTCACTGTTTGTTTGACTTGGTTCTGCAAAGCTAGGACAAGGCATGGAATGAGTCATGGTGGGTTCAACAGATTGCTTAGCAGTGGTATCCCAAGAAGGAATGATAGGAGGGTCAGTGTTGGGTTTATGGTAGGCTAAAGTCGTGTAACAGCACTTGCTAGCTTTATTTTTGGCAAACATCTCAAGTAACTACTGGTCATTGGTCAAGGGGATGTTCATCTTTGTGTCATGGCACCAGTAAAACAGACTGAAAACATCCCCATAACGCCCAGGATACTTATCCACAATGCCAGACACCACATTTGAGTAGTTTGCAACATCAGCATCCACAACTTCGTTCAAGCTAAACCACGGCGCATGAGTATTTTCAGCAACAATCCAAAATTCTATGTTGTAGCTACTATTTGGATCCGTCCTACAGATGAACAACAACGATCACAAAAGGCAGCAATCACACATAACACACTTAGACCTAACTGTCCACAATCACCACGAACAAGCAAGCAAGGGGGGGAAATAGAACTCACCCTTCTCGAAACCAGGAAGGTCGGTCAACCGTCGCCGTGTTCGCCTTCATGGGCCGCCAATGCAGAGGATGAGCAATGTTATCTTCGTTGCACCACTATCCCATGCCGAGGCTCAGGAACGAGGGATCGATTTCTTCTCTCCCCGCCGCCGCAGCTAGTGACTGTCCTATCGCCGCTAGGGCTTGGGGGGTGGGGACAGAGGAGGAATCAAGCGAGATGGGGAGAGTAAGAGCGGTCAATACCGGTCAACATGGAGACCTATTTTGTCTCTATACCCATGGGCAACTAGGTCATTTCTCATGCCTGACCCCACATGTCAGGCCTCCCAAACGGCAAAAAACAAGCGGAGAGGCGATAGAATGGCTTGGGCGAAAGAAGTTTTCAAACCTAGGGACGACAGTGATAGACCCAACTTTGTAGGGGCATTGACGATTAGGCCATCTTTTTTTACTGGCACTGGCGTAAAAGGCTCCTGAGTCAGAGGGGAAGCCTGCGACCGAGTGCCGGTAGAAGCAGCGGAGTCGGAGGGGAGCTCGAGCGGAGGCGGGGAAATGATGGAAGGCCGCGAGCGAGCGGAGACGGAGAACTGACAGAAGGCCGCGAACGAGCGAATGGGAAGCGGGGCGCCGCAACGAGCCGTGCCGGGCGAGCGGTGGCGGTGGCGGTGGCGGGTGGAAATCGTCTCGCGGCGGGGAGAACGCGGCCCTCCCGCGCGGTACAGGCAGGGAACGTGGCTGGTAGTAGTGTTTTGTTTCACCTCCCGCTTATCTCAGAATATAGAGGTGCTTGGGTGGGACTATTGGTTATTTTTGTCATGATTTTGATTTTAAGCGGTCCTATGTACCTTCGCCGCAGCGTCAAGACGACGACGGACGGTTCGGATCATAGACTAAATCTTGAATCGGGAGACACTTTTTATGCCAAAACTGCAACGGGTTCGAATCGACAGCTGCGGAGATCACCCGCTGAAAAGCTATCTCTCGCTTGTGTTAAGTAGGCAGGGACTCGATTTGTAGTAGTAATAAATCCCTGCCTCCTCCGCGCTCCAGCTCCTATTTCAGACTGTTCATGAGTTTGCCGTTTAGTGTTCCATCAGTTTTAAATAGAAAAAGTCTACTTACCCCCACACCTTTCATATTTGGTCTACTTCACCCCCAACTATGAAACTGTCTGTTTTACCCCCCTGAACTTTTTAAAACCGTCTATTTTATCCCTGGGCGGTTTTCAACGGCGGTTTTGCCACAGTAACAGCGGGGCTGCTACAGCAACAGCGGGGTTTGCTACAGTGTCGGTGTTTTGAATTTTTTCCCTTATTTTTGGTGAATTTTTAAAAAATCATAGTAAATCATAGAAAAATCATAAAATGAAAAATCTAATTTTATTGGACTCCACATGAGTAGATCTACACAGTGAATATATAATACGGTATGCTTTAGTATAATTTTTTGTAGCTTTAGATTAATTGGAAAATCTAATTTTGTCTGTAATTAATTAGAATAATTTATAGCTGCAGCTTCTATGGTCCAATTATGGTGAAATTTTTATGGTACGCTAATTATTGTATGCTTGAACTATAGTAAAAATTTCGTACTCATTGGACTATGTATAACTTAGTTATAGATAAATTCTAATTAATTACAGACCCGCTGTTACTAAAGCATACCGTATTATATATTCACTGTAGCAGACCCGCTGTTACTGTAGTAACCCGCCGTTGAAAACCGCCCAGGGGGTAAAACAGACAGTTTTAGAAAGTTCAGGGGGTAAAACAGACGATTTTATAGTTGGGGTGAAGTAGACCAAATATGAAAGGTGGGGGGTTAAGTAAACTTTTTCCAGTTTTAAATAGTCCCCAACTAACTGTTGTCCATCATTTTTTACTGGACATCCGTTTTTACTGTTCACTGATATTTTAGCACCACGTTTTTACATATTCCCCGTTACTGTTCGCGTGTCTTTAAGAGTGGGCGCAGCCGCAGCGCGCCTACCGGGCTAGTACTTTATGGGGGGAAAACATCTCGGCTCAGTCTAGGTCGTTAGGATCTCTAGCTCAACTAGGCTCGGTATCCTAATAACGAGCTAAAAGTTAAATTTGGCTCGGCTCGTTCTCTGCCTCGAGTGAGCTCGTTCAGCTCACAAGGTAAAGCTAACTCATGCTAGAATAAGAAGAGAAAGTAGCACTTTGATTCGATTACAATAAATAAACAGAAAATGTAGAACAAGCAATTAATCATCTAAAAAAGTGAAAACTGAGGCTTAGACAGTGGACATTTTTTTCAACTTTATTGTTTAATTTAGTGGGAGATACTCTATCTATCATGCTGGATAGAACCAAAAGCAATGGTTTATTTAAAGGCCTTGTGCCACACTTAATAGAGGGAGGCTTAACTCACCTACAACTTAGATTTAATTGGTATCGTAGGGCTCTCAACATAGGAAATAACCTTCCAGTTCTCACTAGTCTCGAGTCGGTGGATGACACTCGATTAATTAACGCAGCTTACCCCTACATCTCCCGTGTAGAAATAACGCCCCCCTTAAAACTAGCTTGTTCAGCTTCTTTTTTCAGCCGTTGACTTTTTTTTTAATCAGAACAATATTTTTCTCTCACAATAATTTATCCAGAACAGTGTTTTCCAACCAGTTTCAGCAAACCAAACGGAGTCAGCGTTTTTCTCTCACAATAATTCAACCAGAACAGTATTTTCTGCTAGTTTCAGCGAGACAAACAGAGCCATACTCTAAGCGAGATCATCATCTGCGACACAATTGCGTCTTTATCAAATGAACTGGTGTTTCACGCACCAAAGACAGATCAAAGTCTCGGGTAAAAATGGAATACAGCCACACCGCATGACATTCCACACCACATATCATCATGCACAATTACATGTAATTATAAATTATATATATGGTTCCTAATTCAACACAACATATATATCATCCGGTTACGGTCCGTTTGAAGCTGCAAAGCTAGTGGAAGCAGGGCGCGGGCTCCCACGTTCCACCACCACCTTGCCACTCCCTCCTTGCGGGCAACACTCTCCCTTCTCTGAGAATTGAACAGATTGCCGCCATTGTATACAATTTACAGAAGAGAGCTTTCTGCCGCTATATGCATCACTTGGACCTGGTAATGTATGCATTTCGTACTTACCTGCCTCAACTGCAAACACGCCTCAACCGGCCTTGCCGAGACATTAAACCAAGGAAATAATCAAGTCATATTGGATCAATCAGTGCTAGAACTCTATCTTTAACTGCTTTTAAAACTTGTGATGCCACAATCTATACCTATTTGGTGTCATAAATCTTTATAATTGTCTCTATAATTTTTATCAAACTTGAGATGTTTTGACTCTCCGAGAAAGTTGGAATGACTTAATATTTAGAATGGATGGAGTAATACAAAAGCCTTTGATTTACGAAGTGGCATTATCATAGTCTAGTGCGCTCATGCAAAGGAGTATGTCAAATTGGCAATGAACCTTCACATAAAAAAAACAATGAGGTTCATAACAAAACAGAGGTTCCCTTTGCCGACAATGCACAAAGTCAGATGGTATACAACAGTGTGCACCTGCCACATAATCATAATCAATTGTCCGGTCAGATATGAGAAAGATAAGCTATACCAAGAAGATCATTCCAGCAAAAAAAGTCCTAGCAAGTAGCATTTAGTAGCCTCTCTTTCAATACCATGAACAAATATTTCACTTGAACCACTCCCTCTATCCCAAAAAGAATGCAATTCTCACTTCCTGAGAAGTCAAACAATTTCAAATTCGACCAAATCTATATGAAAAATTACTAACACTTATGATACCAAATAAATATCATTAGATTAGTTATGAAATATATTTTCATAGCAAACCTATATTTAAAGAAAGCTTGACTCATCTCAAACCTACAATTGCATTCTTTTTAGGACTGAGGGAGTAGCAAACATTCTCAACTTTGACATTTTGTCCACATAAAGCACATTAATTGCAAACTAGGGAATATTATTTTAGATATAAAAAAAGAGAGAAATATCAACTTTGTTAAGAAATAGACCTGCATTGCCTGCAAATTAGGATGGCAACTAAAATGACACTTGTCAATGCAGAGTACAAATTATGTCTAAACATAACAACAGCTTTATGGTACAAAAAAAGAAAAAAAAGGTGAAAACAGAAACATAGTAAAATCCACAATGTTTTACAGCAGTCTTGCAAGCCACATGATCGCCTCTTTAGAAACCATACATATAAAACAAGAAACCATTGTCGTTAAATAGCTCAGTGCTTTAAACCCACAGGAAGTCTTTTACAACAGTTTTGCAAGCCTTAAGTTGGCCTTTTTGAAAACCGTACAAAAACAGTAATATCTTTAAATACCGCAGTGCTTTAAATCCACATTAAGTCTTTTACAATAGTCTTGCAGACATAAGATGTCCTTTTGAAAATTGAAATAGTTGTACAAAGCACTGTTTCGTTTTGAAATGATAGGTGGAGGGAACTAAAGTTCCTATGAAAACTTTGACCACAGGCATAACTGAGTAGCCAGAAACAGCTTAAAACAGCAAGTTTATATAAGTGCCAAGCAGGAATATGTAGAAATCATCTGGCCACAGTAAAATAGTTATAACCATCCTGTCAAATAGCAAGATAGATTAAAATAAGTGAAACAGTTCTCAAAGATAGTATTTGTGTACAAAGACAACCTTCCCAATAAAGCATAACTGTGGTTTGTGGTCTGGGCTGTCAGTTGAAAACAAGTAATACAAAAATAGGTTGTCAATGCATACGCACTATCTGCATGGCAAACAAAATAGTGCAAATTGGAGACACATGAAAACAATAAGACTTGTCATGAAACTAATTTATGCTTGCAAAGTGCAAACAAAATTTGCCTGCCAGGCATACTGTACGCCAATAACTGAACTAATGTACTACGATGAAGGTTACACGTTAAATGAAGGAACAGCAAAACTGACTCACATGAAAACTGTAGGACTTGTCACAAACCTCAAATATGTAGATAATGAACTACCGAGGACACTGTACAACCAGATGAATAAATACCTCAAACCTCTAGCTAATAGCACAGCTATCCCATATAAGCAGCAAACAGCAAGACAATAGACAATTATTGAAAAATGAAAATACTTCGATGAAGACATTAATAGTTCTCAGGCCATGAATGTAAATTTCAAACTCTAATCCCTGACATACAAACTGGCCGTTTCAGAAAACTAAACCTGAAAAGATAACTAAATTTCTACTGGGGACATGCTAATTATCATCATAAGTACCTGGTTAACCAGAAAAAAATCTAACCATGAAAACAATGCAAATGAAAGATTACTTTTATACAGCAACAATAACGAGGATAGTGGTGAGTCTAACATCTATGGACATGCAAAACCAATTTCCGTATCAGAATCAGAACAAGTAAAATCGCAAGGTTTCTTTTTTTGCAAAACAAGTTTCCTGCAGTTCGATGCATCTACCTGCCAAATCTTACCTAATGACCCATGTAATTTCTTCTGGGGCCTCCTGAAGCAGCACCCCCATACCCACCAGAACCACCATAGCCACCCATATAACCACCTTGCATCCCCGGCACACCGCTACCACCCAATGCTCCAGTTGCCCCATGCGGAGGCAACCCTGATCCATTAGCACCGACCCCCAGAATGCTATTCAAATTCAGCCCAGCCCCCTGCTGGGTGGCAAGCAAAGCTGTCAAGGCCTGCCCCAGAGCAGGATCCACGCCTGGGGCAGCAGAAATACCACCAGGCAGTGAAGCCAATCCAGGTGCCAGAGGTGACATTGGCTGGACAATACCAACAGTTCCGGGCAGAGAATGACTAGTAGCTCCATAACCAGCAAACCCCTTGCCCCCACTTGAAGCCCCAGCACCAAAAAAGCCTCCAGCTCCTCCTAATTTGCTCGGCTTTGGTCCATCAATCGCCTTCTGGCAGTGCAGCACCACTCCATCAAAATGCTTATGTGGCTCCTCAAGAGCCTTCTTGGCACTTTCAATGGTCTTGTAGACAAAAAGAGCAAATCCCTTGGGTTTCCCAGTGACTTTGTCAAGCCCAAGCGGGCCTGCCTCGATCTCACCATACCTTGCAAAGAACTGAAGCAGTTTGTGCGGATCCATATCTGCACCAACATTGCTGACAAATATCTTCCGTTGCGTATACTCTGACACTGGTGGCAGCTGCAATTGAGCCGGGGCTGGCACAGCGCTGTTGGCTGCACCACCAGGGACAGGGCCAACAGAGGCGAGCTGGCAGGCGGTGCTGCGGTTACCAATCTTCTTCTGGGGCTCGCGTAGCGCGGCTCGGGCACCAGAGTGGTGACGGAAGAGGATGAACCCGTACCCCTTGCACTTGCCCGTGTTGCGATCGGTGACGACCCTGAGGTCCTCGATCTCGCCGTATGGGCCGAACGCCTCAGTGAGGGTGTCGGTTGTGGCGTCCCAGCCGAGGCCGTGGACGAAGATCTTCCGCTGAGCCGGGTCGGCGTCGGCCACGTGCCGGATGGCGGTTAGCACGTCGCCGTGAGCGACGGCGGCGTCGCGTAGCAGCTCGACGAGCTGGTCCTTGGGGAACGAATCCAGCAGCGCCTGGATCGAGGCCGGGTCGCTCTCACCCTCGCCATCCCCCTCTTCCACTTCCACCTCCTCCTCGACCTCCACCTCCTCCTCGATTTCCTCCTCTACCTCCTCCTCGCCGCCTGCCCCCTGGGGCAGCTTCTCCTTGGCCGCCTCAGCGGGGGCGAGAACCTCGGATAGACCGGCGGCCTTAGCGGTGGCGGACCTGTTTGCAGCGGCCGAGGAGGCCTTGGTGGTGGTCGGGGAGGCCTTAACCGGCTTGACGGCTGCCGCCGATTTGGGCTCGAGCTTCCGCTTCTTGCCCATGGCGACGGCGATACGGCGTGGGAAGCCGGGGATTGCGCGCTAGGGTTTCGATGGATAGGGGATTTGGGGAGACGATGGGACGACTTCGCCGTCTCGTACGGGTAGTTAACGGCGGCGTCGGACGGGGCTGTCTGTGCATCCTGTGTCCTGGGCCTGAATAATGTAAGAAAGGCCCACTAACAGAGTTGGGGGTTAGTTTTTCTCTTTTTTTTTAGGGGCGGTTCGGATTGAAGAAATTTTGGAGGAAAAAAAAGTACATGAAATGTAAAATGGAGAAAAGAAACTCGGAGAGAGTGTTTAGAATGTAGGCAAGATCGTTTTCTTTCCTTTGAAATACTATTGCCAGCCTACCATTTCGAAGGAAAATAAACATCCACTCTCACCCTTGTTTTGATTTCCTTCGTGAAGTTTGAGGTGGCCTGCTAACTAAAAATATATTCCCTCACGGTGTGAGCAACGGAGCAAGCATGCTGTAACCATGTTGAGAAGCATTAATAAAAAAACTCGACCGGGGTTAAGACTGCCCCCGCAGCATTATAAATAAGAAGAATGACCTTCTCAACCGGCCGAGAAAACTCCCGAACCCCCGCCCCCACTCTTACGTGGTGGCTTTCCGTCGCCCAAGTGAAAATTGGGGCGGTGTGCCCCAGTGCTTTAGTTATGGAGACGGACTAACCTCAGCCTGAAATTCGCTCTCACGGGAAGTTGAACCTAGAACGAGTGCCGCTGGATCACCTAACCGTTTGAGCTAGACGCTCTTTGGCTGAGAAGCATTAATGAGACATCTGTGTATATTTTTTGTGTGTATTCCTGTTTGCTCGTTCCTATGATTCAATTCTTTTTTTTCCCTCGAAAGCTATAACTAAAAATATATTCCTCTTTGCCGGTGGGAACTCATCTTTTGGATAACCATCATTGGTAAGATCAGCAAAATTGAAATACGAGTCTAAGGAAGGCACGTTCCTACTTCCTTCTGTTTTATTAGTTCCTCGAAATCCTCTACTAGTCATTAGTTTCAAAGCAAAGATATCAAGACAGGTTAGTGTTTCCATAGATGCTTGTGGTAAGTGCAAAGCATGACGAAAAATATGGGCTATGGAATGTTTGAATGTTTAGCCAAATCTTACCTCGTCTAAGTAGCAAAAAGATCAAATCTAGTTAAGTGTTTGGATGCAGCTAAAAAATAGTCGTGCGTGCGTTAGGCACGCATGGCCGCCTTCAACCTCATGCCCCCTTTTTCCTCCTGTTAATGGCTGCACTAGTACCTCGTCCTCGGCCCTAGTCGTCGCTCGCGCCCCGCCACGGTGCGCTAGGGTTTGGCCAGAGCTCCGCGTCCGATCGCAGCCGCGGAGCTCCGGCCAAACCCTAGCGTGCCCCGCGGTGGCCGCCTTCCCCCTCCCCCCCCTCGCCGGAGCTCCCCCACCCCGACCTGGCCCAGCCGTCTTCGCCGCCACTAGGGCCCCTAACCGCCCTCTAGCCATCCCTACCGCCTGACCGGCCTTCTTCCCCCAAACCTTCCCTTCTAAGCCTGTCGGAGTTAGGGTAGATGAGAGGAAGAGCTCACTAGAACCCTAACTCGGAGATCCATGAGGAGGAGGAGGAGGAGGAGGCCTACCTCGTCGGATCCACCATGGCCGCCGTCGGATCCGCCGAATCCCCCATGGCTGGCACTGGGGGAGGAGCTCGCGCGGGTGGGGCGTGGACATGGGGAGGAGATCGTCAGGGAGGAGCTCGTCGGTCGCCAGAGAGAGAGAGAGAATGCAGGTGCTGGGAGTACGGGAGTCGGTGGGATGTGAGTGTGCGCACGGGCTAAAAAACTGTAGTGCGTATGAAAGTCTTTACCTAAGTGTTTAGATTGCTGACGAACCTCCTCATTTTCTTTATTGTTGAGGTTTTTTCTTGCCATCTCAGGCTACCTAGCTCCCTCACTATGGCAAGGGCTAGTTTGTCCTAGTGAGACAAGATGAGGTTATTTGATCTATGGGCTTGTTTGGTTGTCTCAATTAGTTTGATTCAAATCTGTGCAGTGCATTTACCTATATTAGGTTACTTATCGAGGTTCTTCTATAGACTTGTACAATATTCAAAGCACATCAAAATACAATATTAGTTAGTATGCTAGTTTTAGTTATATTAAGCAATGCAGATTTTCACGAAGGCAACATATCAGGTGCAAACCAACCAACCAGTGCAAACTTGAAAACTACGAATCAGGACCACTAGATGCTGATCCAATAGATGGGGTGAGGGGGCTTAAGCGCAAAAAAAAGCCGACGGGTAGGGGGCTTAAGCGCAAAAAAAACCCACCTCTCACCCCATCCATTGGATCAGCATCTAGTGGTCCTGATCGATAGTTTCCAAGTTTACACAGGTTAATTGATTTGCACCTGATACGTTGTCTTTCACGAAAGGCACAGTTGATTAGACAAACAAATATAAAATATATTCTCACCTTCCTTACATCTGCTAAAACATAAAGCCTCTAATAGACCATACAACCATAGAGAATACTACATGCCACATAAAAAACAACCAAATATAATTTTACCAAATATATTTTGCATGTACAGGACAATTGCATATTGCCTTGGATTATGCATTTATGTTGTATAATATCTAATTGAAGCTAAGGCTAATGCAAGCACCATATATGCCTATATACTTACCTTGATCGACTAGGTAGAAAGCAAATACCTTCTCCGCTCATATATCCTTGACTGATGAGGCAAAAACTATACAGCCGTCCGTTCCCGTTCATAAATACTTTTCAACAAAATATGATCAAATTAAATATTTAGTTTGAAAATACTGAAGATGTATTTCTCTTAAAATATACTCCATCTTAGAATATATTTACTCCGTTCTAAATTGTGAACCGTCTTAGATTTTCTAGATACACAGTATTTAGAGTTTGATTAATTGCCTACATTAACCTACAGCCAACCATGTGCAATGCAGTCTGCCCATGATTTTTTTATTAGACAATGTAAATTTGCATAAATCGTTGGAAACATAAAACAAAGTATGTCACATTCTTTATTTTTACTATAAATTTGAGAACTCTAATAGAACATATAAGATGACTATATGCAATAAAATATAAACAAATAAATATAATTTTATCATGCAGGACAACAAAACACAAAGACAATTTATATGTTGACTTAAATTGTGTTGCATAAGGTCTAACGAGACTAAGTCTAATATAGGCAACTATATTGTATAGTTACTTAGTTAGAGGTACATAGCCGAGACTTGTTCGTTTGAACTTATCAGTCATGTAACAATATTTTTCTCTCACAATAAATCAGCTTCAGTCAGCCGTACAAACCATCAGCTAAACAGCCTGATTTGAATACAATTTGAAATAGAGAAAATGTTTTTATACGAAGCTGTTCGACTGATGATTTCTGTGACTGATAAGTCGGTTAAAACTATTTTGTTGTGAGAGAAAAACAATGTATCATAGCTGATAAGTCAGGCTGGTAAGTTCAAGCGAGAACAGGGCATTTGTTGGAATTTAAAAATACATTACAATAGAAAAATAATGATTGAAGGCGACATCCGTGACCATGTCTTGACCGGAGTATGTATGTGTTCATGTATAGCTTCAATGGAGTTACCAACGCAAAGAAAAATCTTTCAGCTAGTACGAACACTGTTATTAGCACAGATCAAACAGGCTGCACCATAAAAAGGGTAGTCTTGCAACATGATTCTCCCGGGTTACCACGTTAGGGCAAGATTTACAGACTCCAAGATGTGCAACATAAACTGGCGATAAAAATCAAACACCTAACATGGGAACCTAAAAGTAGCCTTGAGACAACCACTCATTAAATCGATCTAAGCTCCTTTAACACTCAATTAGTGCTTCTTGGTTCAAAACATTCATTGGTCAAAGTTCGAGGCACCAAAAAAGGAATAATCTGGGTCTGCTGATGATCCTAGCAGAGGAATGTACTCTGAACCTCTCACATGAACACTGAAGCAAGCTGAAACACAAGCATATGCAGAAGTTAAATGTTTCTGAGCATGTAATGACTATCTTTAAAAAAAAATGCTAGCAATTGAACTAATCAATATCAAATATCAAATATTAAAGAATGGATGGAGTGCAATACTAACAAACTGGAAACACATGCCTAACACGATAGTATCACGGTATCACAGATATGAATATCTTTCAGAAAAGCAAGCAGAAATATTGACATCTTTCAAAGAAGCTAGCAGGAATGTGGGCATCTTTTAAAAAAATATATAGCAGACTAAGGACACCAAATGTTGCATTTCAAATATTTCATATTTGGTTACTAGTCATATTGCAAAAAGAAAAGGTAACATAACAAAAGGTAGTGACTAGGATAACACTAGCCAACAAGAACAGAGTGCAAATATGTTCTCAGAAATTTAAGCATGTGAGGTAACTACATATGGACCACTGAATCTATAACTCTTATAAAGCAAAACCCCACTACAATATTTTTCTGCAATTCTGTGAAGCCACGTCATCTCAAAGCCCCACCAAGTCACTAAGCTCAGTTACAAATTACACTTCCACCAAATCTATATCTATACTCCTCCTTAATGGCACACTATCCCTCTTCCAGTTCTTCTCCTAGCTCCCACTAAACGCATGATGGAGTCACATAGAACGATAGAAACTGCCTCCACTATATGTGTAATCGAAGGGTCGCCACTAATTAATGGCATTACCTCTTCTCCAGTTTATATTTCCTATAAAGCAAGAGGTATCACACTCACAACCTGTTTTATTTTTTTCCTATAAAGCAAAGAGGCAACCCCTTGCTCCCGCTCATCTTCACTTGCTCCTAGCTATACAGGATGTTCCCAGTCATCTTGAGCTTGATTTGATAGTCGACCAATGCCATCAAATATTGGGGAAGCTAACCTTGGTTGGAAAAAAATCATTGTTGTTTTCCTCCTTCCCCACAAATGGAAATCGATGCACAAGTTCATGCTCTTCATATGAGTCGATCTAGGTGCAAATGGAGACCACCGAAGAAGCAGCGTCACATTGCACTCGCTCCCAGCTGTCATTCATAGCCGGATCCCCAAATCCATGCAACTTTTGTTCTGACCACAGTTCAGGTAAATCTCTCTTAGATGTTTGTTCTGAGCAGAACCAAGGGCCTGCTCCTCTCCCTCTCTCACTATGTCTGTATGTGCAGGTTACGCAAGGAAGCAAATCATTTTCTTTTGGCCTGATTGTCACCGATTCACAACAAAACATACTTTCACATAGCTACAGAACCAAACCAAGCTAGAGGAGAGGATATGACAGTCTTTGCATTTTTAAAGCAAAAACACTTATGGATTCCTTCCTACGCAATTTCAATTTTAGCAACGCATGGTACATGTTCTTTAATCACATATGCCGATTCTTTTTACTTTTGTCTATCTAAAACCAACCAAATATTCTTTAGAAATTTCCGCAGCAACGCACGGGGAACCACCTAGTAATTTAAAACAGCAGAAGACAGAAAGATGTTCAGTGACAAATTATGAAGACATTCATGTGGGTAACTCGTGATGTGGAAAAAAAATTTCCTATCATATTATCAAGTGCTACATTTATAAGACTAAAATCTTTTTCTTCATTGGGCATAACGACTGATTGAGGACACACGAATTTAGGAAGGCAGCAAGACTAGTACATGTCATGTTTGTGTTTTTTCCATCGTACACGTGCACGAGTCTAAAAACATCAAATAAAAAAGAACAGAGACAATTATATATACCACATCTCCTGCTGGGAACAAGCCTCTAAAAGCAGCCATTTCAGGAAATGTGCACAAAAAAAATATATTTCACTTAGCTTCTCCTATATTAGTATATAAGTCAGCATCAGTACTCAGGTCTTGTATTCCTGGTGATATGGACTAGTGCATATCAAAGGGATCAAAAGCTATATAGTATGCCATGCAATTGAAATCAAAGATATTTTTACGTTTCATCTTTTAGTTGAGGCATGCCTGAAGCTTTCTGGTTGGTTATAGTCTTATAGGAGTGAATAAAAAATATTAACTCTGTCAGGCATCAATCAAATAATACCATTCTCAATTTTTACTACACTTTGCAGCATGACCTCCATTTTCTTCTTCATCTCATTATTGTCATCCATTAGAGGCACCACAAGAGTCAGCTCCCTGTAAATATCACGTACAAAAGCACAGATAGTTTTTGCATATTCAACTTCCCCATCAGATATACGGCCTATTGCGAGCCTCATAAGCTCTCCTGACAAATCAGCAACCTAAGACATGGAAAATGCAGAACTGTTAACGGCTTCAAACAAAACAATATTTGACATTGAGAATTGAATTATAGATGTACAGTGTATTTACCCCTAAAAGATAGTCAAGCACATTTAACTGTAAGGGCTCAACAGATTTATCACTTAGTGCTAGTAAAGAATCATTAATTTCAGCAAGACTTAATAGAGTGCCAGTCTTGCAAAATCTACACAGTGTTGCAGCTTCAACATATTCTTGTACCTGCAATGGTCAAGAGCAAACATATCAGATCTATTACAATTTAGAGTAAAGTAAAGTGCACCGCAGGTCCTCCAACTTAGCTCGGGGTGTCATCTACGTCCCCAAACTTAAAAATGTACATCCAGGTCCCTAAACTTACTAACTGTGTCATGAGGTCCAAATCGCCATAACTTGTGTTAATCCGCCCACATGGCAAGCTGATTACGGGATGATGGGGCACCGACATGTGTGTCCACATGCCGGTAGGGGAGAGAGATGAGCCCGGCATGTGGGCTCCACATTTTTGTGCCATGTCATCGTGCAATCAACTTGCCACGCAGGCGATTTGATTCTAGTTTTGGTGATTTGGACCTCACACAACACGATTAGTAAGTTTAGGGACCTGAATGTGCATCATGGAAGGACCGGCAGTGCATTTGATTCTACAATTTATAAACAAATGTAGAAAAGTAAGATTGGTACTAACACCAAAGGTGTAGGCTCTTCTGAGCTTCCAGAAGTCAGTTCCTTGTAATTCTTTTACTAGTTTTGCAATGTATTGATTAACCACTGCAGCAATATCATTTTCTGCCTTGGAGAGAACTTCGTCCCTGTTAACTTTTGTGATTCTGAAACAAATCAACAGTATATGAAGGCATATGAACTCTACAGCAAAGAAACCAGTAAAACAGTTGGACTATTCGGTTATGAAGCCATGATAAAGAAGCTTCTTGGCATGGTATCAGCACTCAGAAACATAGACACTCAACATTTAAGGACACTTGCACATGGCCAACTCATTTGTTACAGCTGGTCTTTTTAGTATAGCATCAAACGATTCACATTCTCACAGGCATTACAATTAACGGAAACATGCTGTCTAGTGAAAGTTGACTTTAAACAGAAATTGATTTTGATCATCAACATGAGAAAAACAAATGATCCAAACAGCTTAACTAATGTATATTTCTTGATTGTACACACAGTAAGACTTAGCAGCATGGGATAGGTTTTTGTAAACCCATGTTTTTACAGGGAGGCAAAAAAATCCAACTGGTATATAGACATACGGAACGTGAACAACTCCGATGATGTGTTGCCACATGTTTAGGTGCTACTGTGCTACCAATGAACGGTAGCACCACTAAAATGTGCAACAAAAATTTCTATCAGCTATTTGAATGAATAGATCTTATCATCATCTAACATCATGCTAAATTTGAGGTTGAACAAAAACATTTGCAAGGAGGAAAGAAAAAGATAAATCAGCTTGTGAATAGCGGTGAATTGTGGCTTCAGATATGAACAGTTGCACCCTCAAGCTGCAACTATTTACATGCTGATTTCTCTTTCTCCACATGCACAAAATTTTATTCAACCTCAAACTTTGCATGATTGTTGTTGATGATATGATATGTCCATTCACATTTTTTGTAGATTTTTTATGCCAGGTGCTACCATGCAAGTGTGATAGCAAGATATACCTATTCATTAACAAGGTTCAGAGTGACCAAGTGACTAGACAATCAGAATCTCTGCCTACAAAACTTACATAAAGCTTCTTTACTTTTTTTCACACAAAACACTGAAACGCGGACAGTATAATGTTTAATACTCAAATTGAGTAATGGCATGGAGAGATCTATGATTCTGAGGATCACAGTCTGCCATTAAAAAGTATGTCCTTTTCTTGTCCTTTTTTTTGCAAAATATAAAATAATGCAGCAGCACAGTTGCTAAATGTTGAAATCAAGCAGAGGTACAAAGCCCTATACTGCTTACCTGTGGACCTGAAAGATGACCTTTTTGCTGTTCATTGTCACATCCCGACTAGCTTTCACAAGCCTTTCTCTCTTGTCATTCTACAGTAAACAGAGAGAAAATATAAAAAAACATTGATAATTTACACAATATTGTCGAACATACTATGTGATAATGATTTCAGATTGTAAAAGGAGGAAAGGCTTTGACAAACTATAAAACTAGTGTGACGATGCCAGGTGCTCGAAACACTTTAATCAAATTTAAAGGAAAGCTAACCAAATTTGTAGCATATGGTTGAAGTGGCTTTGAAGAGTTAAAGACTTGGTCTCATATAAATTAAATGCAATTAACTCGGATAAGAGGATATTTGCAGAAGCGGCAATGTTGCAATGTTGAAATATATTTTGCAGCCATACGCATGGTCAAGTACAAGTATAATTATAAATCACCTATATTGTGACTCGTCTGTGTGTGAAAACAACATGCTAAACAAAGTTTGACTTCAATCAGGAGATATCATGGCTGACATCGCCTGCAGAATACAGTATATCTTGGGAGGAGTTTGGTGTCAACTCTAGACGAATAATTGTATCCAGTGAACCATAGTTCTCGCAAAGGCCATTGTCAACTCTAGACGAATAATTGTATGCCAAACTAAATAGGGGATCGACTGCAGGTTGGCCTGACGCAAATGAATTATGTGCCCGCAAGGTCAGCACACTTGCCTCTCAGAAATATTCTCATTCAACAACATTGATTTAGGGGGTGTTTGGTTCCTACAGAAAAATTTTAGTCCCTGTCCCATCGGATGTTTGGACACATGCATGAAGTATTAAATATAGACGAAAAAAATAACTAATTGCACAGATTGTGGCTAATTTGCGAGACGAATTTTTTAAGCCTAATTAGTCCATGATTTGACAATGTGGTGCTACAGTAAATATGTGCTAATGGCGGATTAATTAGGCTTAATAAATTCATCTCGTAAATTAGTCTCCGTCTATGTAATTAGTTTTATAATTAACTCATATTTAGTTCTCCTAAATAGCATCCGAACGTCCGATGTGACATGGACTAAAATTTAGTCCATGGAACCAAACACCCCCTTAACCTGAACTCCAATGTGATCCTGCCAATATCAGTTAAGTGGACGCCTAATCCAAAATCTGGATTCGTACTAATTCCCCCAAACACCTAGCGCGCGCGCACATTAGGCCCTGGCAGCTCATTTCTCGCACCACCCTACAAACCTATACGATAACCCCTACTCTTTGAGCGCATCGCGCGGGACAAAAAACTCGAGAAGCGAAAGCTTCTCGCTTAACACAAAAGCGGAGGAGCGACACATAGACGGGCGCCGTACCAGGGCGTTGAGGTACTCGGCGTGCTTGGCGAACTCCGCCTTCATCGCGGGGCAGCCCCTGGCGGCTGGAGGATCCGCCGCCGCCGCGACGTCTGTGGCCATCGCCCTGAACCTCTTGGGCACCGACCCGGAGAGGGGAGCTGGAGAGAGCAGAGAAAAAAGTGAGTGCGCGGAGAAGTGGGGGCGAGGGAGGGGGACGAGATGGAGCAGGAATGACGTTGGGGTTTCAGAGGTCAAGAAGACATACGCGAGGGATTGGGGCTCGGGAGGGTTTTACCAGGTTGCTGGGGCGCCGCCATGGAGAGGAAGGAGGGGAAGCGCGGGTGGCGGCCGAAGCGGTGGCAGACGCGCAGAAGCACCATCTGGATTGGCCCAATTGTGAAATTTTAAAGAGACAATTTCACATTACAACTTGGTAAGTACGGATTCGTAAGAGAACAAGCAAGAGGTAGGGATCACTTGTCTTGCTAATTTAGGACTTTATCCGTAATTTTATTTATCTGCTTTCTGATCTTGATCACCAAATAATTTCTGTCTTCCGATTTCCTCAATTTCTGCGAAGACCGGCCTTGTGGAGACTAATGGCTTGGAGCTTGACGTTTGGATGGTAGGAGGGATAGGGTACCGGGAAATATAGAGCTGGTTGGTAAGGGTTATGGACCGGGAAATAACAACATGTTCATTTGGCTGTGGCTTGTTGTAAATGATCGTAAATTTCTAGTCGAAACAGTATTTTTCTCCCACACAAACCAGTCAGCAGTACTTCTTCACGAACCAGCAACGATACGAACCAGCCAACCGAACAGGCTATAAGGTGGTGTTTGGTTCATGGGACAAGGGGGTGGGATAGGGATATCATAACCCAATAGCAACATAACCCATGTTTGGTTCATTGGTTTGGGGGCCTCTCGTCCCACCAAATCTATCCCAGTGGGGAGGGTGGGTTACGAAAGGGATAGCACTGTAGCGACGAGATTGGAGCAGCGAGGCGAGCAAGAACCACAGGCGAGCAGCTCGATTCCGACGGGGTGGAGATCGATCCGACAACTTACAGCTCGATCCTAGCTCAAGTTGGCATATAACGTCGCCGGCGCTGGCACCATGCTGCCTGACATGCGGAGCAGCAGGCGCTGCCGCCACCACGGAGAGGGACGTAGTGGCGCTGTCCATTTGCTCTCCGGAGGTCGATTGGGGGGTGCTGGTGGCTAGTTCGCAGTTGCTTGGATGAGCACCGTCGACCCCGACCTGGCTGCCCTCGAGAAGCTGTGGCAAGAGAGGATTGCGCAAGCCACTGCTCTACGCGGATTGGCAGCCTGGAGAGGGCTTGGATGGTGACGGCAGATGGCAGATGGGACCTAGGACGAGGAGCTCGCGGGCGACAGTGGGCTTGCTGCATGGAGCGTGAGCGGCAGCGGTGGCGACGGCTCCTACGAGCGTGAATGGTGGTGGCAGGTGGGAGGCCGGGGAGATTTGGGAGTCGGGAGAGTCATGGGCTCACGGCCTCACAGGCCACGGTTTGCATTTTTTAATAGAGAAGGCATGGGTCCCACTTCTAAACCCAAACCCATACCCAATCTCATCCAAACAAAGGATTTGCCTTCCAACCTTTATTTCCCCGTCCATAACCAGCTCTATATTTCCCAGTCCATAACCCTTACCCTATCCCTCCTACCATCCAAACGCCACCTAAAGGTTGGAAGGCAAATCCTTTGTTTGGAAGAGATTGGGTATGTGTCGGTGCGAAAAGTGACCAACAAGTAAATATTTGTAGTTTTGCCGTACGTTATGATCGGATGTAGTCTAGCACTCAATGACATAGGATTTATACTGGTTTAGACAACAGGTCCTACGTCCAGTTGAGGTTGGTCGGTGACTTTATTTCCGAGCCCAGGTGCTCGAAGTTTGCTATGGGGTTACAAACGAGTAAGGAATGAGAAAGGGGGTGTTAGAGGCCCGGTCGGACTCTGAACCGAGTGGAAGAGAGTGACAGATGCTCAAATGTGTGCTAAGTATTGGAACGTATGCTCTGTGTGTCCGAGCTTATCAGCTGTTGAGAGCGTGTAGACTGTGTAGCTGTCGAGTTCAGAGCTATTGAGTTGTCGAGTCGACCAGTCTTCGGGAGGGGGCTTTTAGGAGAGAGCTCATCCCCTTTTTATAGTTGAAGGGGATGGCCTTACAAGTTAGAGAAAAAGAGAGAGTGTATACGTGTGTTGTCCAGTCTTGTTCCCACACCATCGGGTACGGGATGGCCATCGACGTCCACAATACTGTTTATGTTCAGACACATCTGGCAGGCTCTACCATGTCCGCTTGGTATGGCAAACGACGGCGCCCATAATACTATTTATACTCTGACACGTCTCGTAGGCTCTACCATGTTCACCTGACATGCCCCGATGGCACCATCCTATAGGTGCGTAGGGCATGGCAGGGTACAGTCCTCGGTATTGCGGTTGACTTGAGTGCCTTACCTTATCTGCTCCGCCTGCTCTCCGGGCCTACACCGAGCGGGCGTCCCCGGCCAGTCGTTCCCAGTCGGTCCCGGTCGTGTCGGTCGGGAAAGAGCAATGAGCAGAGGTCTAACGTATCCTTGATCGGAGAAGGGGGTCAAAGTCGGACTATGGTCCTACCTTGGCCAGGCCTTCCGGTCGGGGACCGGATCGTTATCTTGACCTGTTATTATGTATCTGGGTTGGCCTAGGCGTGTGCTGTCGCTGCACCATCTGCTAGGCCGGGTTTTGTAGGGAAGTGGGTCCATTGGGGACCTCGGGTTTATGAACCCAACAGGAGCCCCCGAGCCCCTTTGGGACTTCTATGAAGCCATGGAGGGGCTGTTCACACACGTTTTGCGTAATATTTGTAAAAGCTAGGGGCTTGTGTTTTTAGCTTAATGAAAACTTGAATTTACTTTGTAATTCATGTACCCATCGTGCCGTGGAGGCGAGCGGTTATTGGAACTTCGGTGTTTTCCCCCCTCAGTTTATTGTACTATGTAGGGTAACCGAGTAGGATTTAGGCGCCTAGCCTCCATGTGGAGGACTGACAAAAGCCGTGGAGGTGCGCAGAGTGGATAAGGGTGCCCAGCCTCCATGGGGAGGACTGGCGAAGGCCGCAGAGGCGTGCCGGAGGGATATTGGTGCCCAGACCCTGAGGAGAAGACTTGCTGGTAATCCGTTTTCTGTAGGGTGCACGCGAGCGCACCCGGTGGGTGTAAGGTAGTGGGTCACCGTTGGATGAGACAGAACCCACGTCCTTAGGGTCGGGTGAGACGGAGCCTGCACCTAAGGAGTCAGGCGAGATAGAGCATGAACCCGAGGGGTCAAGCGAGATGGAGCCCACAGCCTTAGGGTCGGACAAGATAGAGTGCGAACCCAAGGGTCGGGAGAGACGGTGCTCGAACCCAAGGGTCGGGCGAGATGGAGCCCGCGGCCTTGGGGTCGGGCGAGACAGAGCGTGAACCCAAGGGTCGGGCGAGATGAAGCATGAACCTAAGAGTCGGGCGAGACGGAGGTGGGCGTAGCCCCCGAGCCTGTGGCCGACTAGAGAGTCAGTCGGAGGCTAAGCACCTTAGTACTCTTTTCTAGGGCTATGGACTCTTGTGTTTCTTTCGGTCGGGGTGTTTGCCCATGTCCATTCCGACCACAACCTGTGCGGTCAGTCGGGTTCCTAAGTAGGGACCTAGTAGCTCGAGCCCCTGAGCCACTAGGGGTCGATTGAGGTTGGTCGCATGATTTCCTACGTCACCCTATCCGCGGTTTCCATAACCAGAGGGGTTAAGCTGACGCCACTTGCCTCGATGGCTCGAGTGGTGAGCTTCGGTGAGCTTGTTAACTAGTATGTCTGGGTGGAATCTAGATCCGTCGTTCATGATGAGGTTGGCATAGCCCTCAAGTGGCACTCCACTTCTCCTTAACCCACCTCTCGGTAGATGCCCAAACCGTTCCGAAGACCGACTTAGGTGGCCCGCTGGTCTCCCCTCGATGGAGATTCTATAGGCATGGCTTGAGGTCAGGATCAAACGAGAAGGTCAAGATGACCCTGTCTGCTTCTGAGCGGATCAGGTGAGGGCCACTGGGGCTCATCTACGTTGTCTCCCCTAGCTCTATTTGACACAAGGTGGCCTCAAGCCCTTTACGGGCCGGCCTTCGAACCCCGGTCGGTCGTCGCTCATATCGAATGAGACGACTATCGCTTCATGACGCGACGCGAAGTGTTGTGATGCAACAATTGCATATGCAATGCTTGTATGTATGGGATAAATGTATGGATGAATATATGACTAAATGTATGAATGCATGCATGAGAATGGATGAATGAATGCTCATGTACTGGGAAAGTAGAATGGGGGTTGGTAAAGTTACCTCGATGGCTTGAGTGACGGGTCCAGAGAGCTCCTATTGGATATGTCCAAGTGGGATCCATGTCTGTCATTCGTGACGGGGTCGGCATAACCCGCATGGGGCATCCCACTACTCCTTACCTGTCTCTCGGCAGCTGCCCGAGCCATCTGATCGACTCGGGTGACCCGTTGACCTCTCCTCGATGGGGATTCCATCGGTGGGCCCCTCCAAACCCTACCTAGAAAGGCGGAGAGTCGTTTGTGTGCGGTTGTGCCTCGTTTCCCATGCCTGGGTTGTGGTAGTGGTGGGCCCTGCCTAGGCCACGTCCCGTTAGCTAATCGATGTTTTGTCGGGCAAGCTGCGTCCCGTGAGCCAGGGCCACGTCCCACCGCATGCCTTTCCACATTAAATAGGGGGAAGAGAGAGGGCTTTCCTCTCATTCTTTTGCCTTTCTTCAACCACTGCCGTTTCTCCTTCCTCCTTTTCGCTAAGCCTGTTCATGTGCCATGTTGATTTCTAGGAGAGAGGAGGGTAGAGCAAGGGAGAGGAAGAACTCATAGATTCGTTGGTAAATCTCGAGGTGCGATGTCGAACTGGTGGCCTTCCAACGTGGATGAGGTCATGTTGGCCGACTTCACCATGAAGGGACTGCTTCCATCAAAGGAGGTGGCGCACTGGAGGGCTCCCGCGCTAGGGGAGGTTGTTCCACGACCCCAGTCCGATGAGGTCGTCTCCTTCCTCGCATTCCACGAGCGCGGGCTCGGTACCCCGCGCATTGGTTTCTACGTGGTCTCCTCAATGAGTGGGGCCTAGAGTTGTAGCATCTCAACCCAACTGGGGTGTTGTACATCACTGGAATTGTCACCGTCTATGAGGCCTTCCTTGGGATGGAGCCGCATGTGGATCTATTCTAGTGAGTCTTCATCGAGCGAGCCCTGTCCGAGGGGAAACCGCCTAGAACCACACTGGTTGGGGGGTTTGCCCTATAGAAGAGGCCAAATCCGTCGGTCCCCTACCCCGCGTACTCTCCTAGTGACTCCAACTGAGGGTGGCATGACGAATGGTTCTATATCAAGAACCTAGTGGAGGTGCCGTTCCCGACGTTTACCGGAGGGGAGGTCGGAGAAGAGGGAAAGTTGGACGTGGTGTCCTTCCCGTCAATAGAAAAAGCTGGCGATCATCGAGCCAAAGCTTCAGAAGCTCATGCGGAATGGCCTCGATGGGTTGCGGGTCTTCCACACCTTCTTTCGCCATCGGGTGGCCCTAGTGGGGGAAAGGATGCGACCGATGTGGGAATACTCTAGCTTGACAGATCCTGACCATGTATCGCCAGAGGAGTTGTTCTTGTTTTGATGTTTTGATTGATTTTGAGTTGCCCATTTCGAAGGGACTCATGGGCTATAAATCCCAACCACATCTTCTAAGAGGGCCAGAAGGCATGGTTCGGCAAGCTGCCTAGAGGGAGGCTACGCTTGCTAAGAAGAAGAAGAAAGCTGAGAAGGTCCGAAGGAGGTTCGATAAGGAGATGGAGATCAACCGGTGGGTCTAGGGTGACAAGAGCCAAAGCGATGTGGTCGCAGAGCTCGAGTCGGAGGAGCCCATGGAGATGGGTGATGATGCATGTGCCTTGGAGGACGAGGGAGATAGGGGTGCTGCCATGACCTTAGTCGAGTGCCGTGAGCGCATGGCCATGCCCATTGATGGCGGACGCGGTATGGAGATGCATGGTGATGTTCCTGAGTTGAGGTAGCGTGCCACGAGTAGAGACACCATCGTTGAATGAGAGGTGAAGTGGGTGCGGTCGCCATGCCCTTTGGAGGCACCGTTGGCTTCTCAGCCCCTGCTTCGAGTGTGACAGAACACGCCAGTCGGTCGGAGGAGCGTGATCATCCACCCATTCCCTCGGGGTCACCATGAGCTGGTGGTCGTGATGGTTCATGAGCCGAACAAGGACTGGCCATGTCATTCCTACCCTCGGTCGGTCCGAGGGGGCGCAAATTGTGACCCCCAAGCGATCCTCGTCTGGTCGGCTCATCATCAGCTAGTCGGATTTTCAAGCTTCTGCCACTTTCATCTGGGTATGTATTCATGCTTCCCTTCGCCCTCATAGTTGAGTTTTTTGGGTGTGACTAACCTACGCTTGTGCCCTTTTTTCGTAGCGGCCAGGAGCCAGCAGGACTATGGATCTCCTCACTTCCCGTGCGAGAAGGGTGGAGACCAAGCCTGCTGCGGGTTGCGACGAGTGAGGGGGAAGTAGGCTAGTGGCGGTGCAACCTTCCTTAATGGGGGTTGTGTCTTCCCGATCGGTCGTGAGCACGATGGTGGCCGTGATGGCGGTGATCCCCATGGTGACGACGGAGGCCAGGTCGGAGGTGACTCTTGCAGTTCCTCCCCCGATAGTCGCAGAGGCGGAGAGGAGGGAAACTGGGCTACCTATCTTGCCTGGTGGAGGAGCGCATGGTTTGTTCGCCTGATCAGAGCTGGAGGGGTCCGGAGGAGCTATGGCCAGGCCGGAGGTAGAGTAGCCGCCGACGAGCCATGGTGTCCTAGCGGTGGGCATCCCCTTCGATGGCGAGGAAGACACCGAGGTGGAGCCGCTAGCCATCCTGTCATCCTAGGAGTTGGTGATGATTTGGTCGTCGCATGATACTACGATGGCTAGATCTTCCAGCGGGTCAGGGGCAACCTGCGAGCTAGTGTGGCCTTGCCTCGATGAGCCGAGAAAGGCCTAGTTCATCCTTTGTGATGAGGAGGAGGTGAAGCTCTAGCACCTGCTCGAGGGAGAGAGGACTATCGATGGAGTCCGATCTCGCACTTACCAAGGTGAGGTTTAAGGAGGCCTTGGAGAGGGTTGAGCTCATCCATCAGGCCATGATTGTTGACCTACCACGCATTGCAGAGGTAAGTTTTCTACTTTCTTGGTGTTGTCTTTGATTCCTTGGCTTTTAAATGGTTGTCTCAGCATGCCTGCTTCTTGTCTTATAGGACCTAGAGATGATGTCGATCCATAAGTCTTGATTTCTCTAGGAGGAGCATGGTCGGATGGAGCAAGAAGCGGTGGCGTCATGGTGGGTCAATGAGCTCAGGCACTAGCTAGAGTCCACCCACTGTGAGTCCCAAGACTAGGCAGCCAAGGCGACAGGAGCACGGGCGGTGGAGCTGCGTGTGGTTGAGTAGGCGACTGCTGTTGAGTAAGAACTCGACGTGGAGAAGGCCCACTTGGTGGAGACCGAGGTGGTGCTCCAAAAGTCCTTGGAGGCTCTGGAGGTGGAGCAGAAGGCCTGGTCGGACACCGAGCAAGAAGTGGTCATGCTTCGGGGGTAGATGCTCAGGGTAGGGGAGTCGAACGCTCAACTGCTCGAGAGGGTGACCTGGCAAGAGGAAGGGCTCTCCATTCTCGAAAGCACCCACCTCGGTACGTACCTATTTTGCCCTCGGTTGATGCCTTGAATGTTTCTAGAACTAGGTGGAAAGATCGGCTCTCTAGAGCAAGAGCTCAAAAGCGGTGGTCGGTTGGAGCACGGAGGCACTAGCCCAGTCCCTTGAGGAGCGATGCGTTCTTAAGGAAGAGCTTGACTAGCTTTGCAATATTGCATAGGTGGTCATCTATGAGGTGTTCGGATTGGGACCAAGCACCAGTACGCCCACTGTCCAGCTGGCAGAGGTCTCAAATGAAGTTCAGGCTCTCATGTCTAATGGCATGTTCTATGGGACGTCGGGGGTGCTGACCTCGGTGGTGACCGACTACCCTGATCTAGACTTCGTGGCCATCTGAAAGGTCCTTATGTGGTTTTGGTAATTGAGTAACAACCTGGGTGGACTAATTGTGTTTGTGTGAGATACACAGGTGATTAGTCCATGGGTACATGTGTGTAAGCAACATATGCCATGAAGGTGGAAATGGCTCGGAGATGTTGCAAAACTCACACATGTGATGATGAAGGAGCTCATTGCATATGATACATGACATTGAGTCATGTGATCGAGGTGGAGAAGATCAAGACAAGGCTTGGCTTGATGGACCGGTTGCAAGCGTGAAGGGCAAGTCGGAGGCTTTAGAGCGATGGATCACATGGTGGTGAAGCTTGAGCAAGACTTGGCACCGATGGATGAAGGAAATGGTGAAAAGCAAGTGAAGTCAAGATCGATGAACCAATATGATCATGTGATAATATGAAGTGGATCATATCATTGTTGATCGTGTTGGTGCATGTGTTGCATCGACATTGGAGAAGATGGAATGGAATGCGCAAGGCAAAGGTATAACCTAGGATATTTCATTTTACCGGTCATAGGTGTGTAGAGAAGTTTATGACTAGGTTTAGGATAGATGTCCGTACTATCAAGAGGGGTAAACTTGTTTGCATATCGGTCATCTAGTACCACTCGAGTGATCTAACTTTGCATCATCGCTAGGATCAAGTGGAGTGGCAAGTTGAGTGGCTAATCCTTTGAAAAATGTTTGTGAAAAGCTAACACACATACACATGGTGGTGTTGACACATTTGCAAAGGAGAAGAACTTG
Organism: Miscanthus floridulus; assembly: GCF_019320115.1. Lineage (NCBI taxonomy): Eukaryota > Viridiplantae > Streptophyta > Magnoliopsida > Poales > Poaceae > Miscanthus > Miscanthus floridulus. The sequence continues at coordinate 33,605,708 of NC_089585.1, forward strand.
GTGAAGAAAAGGAGTTAGTCATGCTGGTCACAGAGTGATCGGACACGTCTGGTGTGGATACCAGACGTGTCCGGTATGTTATCTAGACTTCGGGTAGTCTGACAGAAGTGACCGGACGTGTCTGGTATGGTGACCGAATGCGTCCGATATTTGGACCTGAGGTGAGCGACTAAGTGTAAGCGACCATACACATCTGGTCACCATACCAGACGCGTCCGGTATGAATCAGCGAGTGTCGATTTTTAGTGTAACAGTTGATCAGACGCTGGGAGCATCTGATCCAGAGTGATCGGACGCATTCGGTCGACCTAGAGCGGCTCTGGGAGCTCTCTAGATTCGATCGGATGCTGCGTCTCCTGCGCCTGGTCTAGAGTGACCGGACACGTCCGGTCGGCCCTGGGAGCTTACTGGACTTGACCGGACGCTGCGGCTTAGTGTCCGGTCATTTCCTAACAACGTGTCCGATGCAGACATGTTAGAGAGAGCCATTGGTGGCAATGGCTAGTTTGAATGGGACATGTGGTGGGTCAGCTATGATCGAACGCAGGCGACCGGATGTGTTCGGTCACCAGCAAACACATCTGGTGCAAATGACCTACGTGTCTGGTTGTCCTGAAATTTGCCCAGTGAAGGGGTAATGACTAGTTTAGGCCATGGGGCTATAAATAGAAGGTGGTCTTGGTCATGGCATGAGCGAAGCACCTCGGGGGACTTTGTGTCCATGCTTGAGAGTGATAGAACCACCTAATCCAATGCCTCCTAGGAGCACTTGTATTCCATTAGACACTAAGCACTCAAAGAAAAATACTAAATTATAGGGTCCCAGCGGGCACACCCTAGGAGAGAACCCAAAAATCCACATTTTTCCATCAGGCTCACAAATGAGAGAATAAAGCTTACAACATTATTAACCATTTCTTACATCACTTTTAATACAACATCAGAGTATAATATTTATTTTTATAACAGCGGAATATAATCATATTATCAGAGTTATGAACAATTTAATTGAACAACAGAATATAAACATGTGAACAGAGTTACAACGAAATTAAACAATTATTTTTGACATGATGAAATATTGATATATAAACTATGACAACAGATTATAAAACTTCCATTTAATAAAACATTTGGTTTGATTTATAATAAAAACTATGATCGCATCATAAAGGAAATCCTCTCTGAGCCCATTAGGAGGAATCCACATATAAAGGTCAGCTTTAGCATCCACTTGTCACCTGCAACAGGGAGAAATAAAACCTTGAGTACTCAATTGTACTCAGCAAGACTTACCCGATAGGAGGAAAGAAAAGACTCCAAGGATATGCAAGGCTATCTGGCTTGTGAGTTTATTGCATTTGCAGGAAGCATTACTAAGCATGCGTCCTTATATTCGATTTTTATTAACAGCCGCATTAGTTCATTAACCAACAATTCTATGTAAGCACCTGTGCTACTTTCAAGCAGGTTGTAAGCAATCAGATTTCCTTTTTCCCTCTTTTAGCTTTCAGTTCTTACTATGATGCTAAACCGTAGACAAGCTGTACCAGATCGCTCGATGATTCGCGAATCAGTGCTCCTAGCTAGGTACCCCGAAAACACACGTCCCGCTTATACCCTAGGCACAAATAGGACCAACCCACTACCCTCCTATTGTGGGGTCTAGGTCTCCATCCAAACTAGGACTCCAAGCCCTCGCCCCTAAGTCTCGGACTCAGTATGGTGCAAGAACCTCCTAACCCAAAAACCACCAAGACAGTCGGTCTGGAAAGAGCTGAAACTCATGACAAGAGAGTAACAAGTATTCCAAGCACCCATACCTAAGTATGTGCTCGGGATAATAAGTTTGTGACTTGCCTAGAGCCTTATGGAATGGCTGATCCTTAACCGACACAGACAGGGAAAGCAGTGTAACCAAGCTATGCCCCGTGGTCATGGTGACACAACCTCTTACACCCACAAATACCCAAATCATATCCCTGTCCGGTCACCATTTTTCATTTCCACCATTTATATTTTCTAAGTGATAATAATACAGTAATATATTTCCTATCTCTCACGAGTGATAGGCAATCACTCGACTTTTACTAGAGTCCTGTAGCATAGCATTCTACACGATCTTGTAATACTAGTAAGACTCATAGGATAAAGACATATATGCAAGTGTGTTTTATTCAACTCCTTAAAACTTAATGCACAAATATAATTTAAAGTGTAGAATAATAGGGGTTATGCACTGGGGCTTGCCTAGGTAAGATATATATTGAAAAGTTAGTATCTACATCTTCAGATCATCCACCATCAACTGAATAGAAAGCCCAGGAGAGAATACCATCACACCATCTATAGATTCCCACTCATCCTTCACTTGATCCATTGATCCATCATCGTACCTATATGATATGCAATGCGATGCAAATACATAGATGTAAATAATGAATGACAGCCGAAATGCTTAGAAACCCGATCAAGCCTCACAAGCTAATGAGCTAGTTCTAACGACGACCGTACTTAGGCTACATATCCATTTTGTCAAATAAGGCGTTATTTCCCAACAAATGTTTTAGTTATACAAAACCCAAGGTGTTTCTTTATTCCATTCTATCAATTTAATCTTTATTCAAAATAGGGCATCATTATTAATGTAGTAAACTAATTATTCTGGAGCTACAAAAATTATAGTGAGTACCTAATATTGCTAGGAGCCTATTGTAAAAATTTCAGATTCAACACTATTACCAATTTATCACCACCATTCCTACAAGTTTATATTTTTTTATAATATTAAATACCTTAAATTAATTATATAGCTCCTAAAAATATTATCACACTATGTGAACATAATATACTAACAGGTAGATCATGATTTTAGGAGACTAACAAAATTGGTTTCATAATTTTTGGATTCCAATACCATTTTATATTGATTTTGCAATTTAACTAGAAACCTATATTAGAAAAGTATTTAATAACGGAAAGGGCCAGAGGCAACCCTATCAGCTCAGCAACTCCCATAGCCCGCAGACGCACGCATGGCCCAGTGGAAACCAGCGGACCACGCAGACGCGCAGCGCGCAGTCCAAGCGCGGCGGCACAAGGCCGGCCCAAGCAAGCGGGCGTGAACGGCCCAATGTGGCGGGCGTGGCCCAACGCGGTGAGCGCAAGCGGCCTAGGCGCGCAGTCATCGGCAAGCCAGCCCGGCATGCAGCCTACCCAAACTGGCCAGGCAATTTTTGCAAAAATGTCCCTGCATTTACCTCTATTCAACTCGAGATCCACATGCACTATTTAAATGAGTCACGTATTTTATAATAAGAACCCTGTACAAAATTTTACATGGATTCTTACCCTTCTCGTCATCCTCAAAAGTAGAGCACATATGGGGAAACACCGGTCGACATCGGAAACGACGCATCCAGGCATGTGGCTATGCAACGGCGCCGCGCGTGCGTGGGGGGAGGAAAGAGTGTGTGGCCGGGTGGTGGTGGCCACAGTGCATCGGCGGAGCGACGGCACGGCCACGGTGCGCGGACCATAGAGGAGGTGCACGAAATGGAGCAGCACCATGGAGTCGGAGGTCCGGCGTGGCCATAGGGCACGCGCACTCGTGCGCACAAGCGAAGGGTAGGGCGATAGTGTGGCCACAGAGGCACTGTAGGGTGCGGGTCCTCGGCACCGGTGGTAAGGTGCTAAGGTGAGGTTGTACGAAGCTCAGCGTGAGGCAAGCGCAAGCCTAGGGCGCACGGTGGGGCTGGGGCACGGGAAGCAGGCCAGGGCAACACAAGCTCCAGTAGCAGGGCGACTTGGCAGTGGTCTAGAGCAGGGACGTGGCACGTGGCAACGCAGGGGCATGCGACATGGGGAAGAAGAGGAGGGCGCTGGTGCTTGTGGAGGAGCGGGGATGGCAGCGCGGTGGCCGAGCACGGTGGTGGAGCGGTGGTGTGGGGACGGTGCAGACCCGAGGAGAGGTGATCAAGAGCTGGGGCGTGACTCCAGCATGGGACCATGGAAGCTATGCACACTCATGAGGAGGAAAGGGAATATAATGGGGACGGGGATCCCGATCTTCCGTCAGGTAGAGGTAACTATCGTTGTGACGGAGAATGACACACCGATCCGGCTTCAGATCCAAAGATCGAACCCTGCAATCTTAGCACCATAACTCCACCGGTTATCAACTGAGACATGGATACGGTTGACCTCACCAAGAAGGCTAATCCCTACCTGCGCAACGAAGAACACAAGCAAGAACAAGAAAGAAAACAACCAAATTGCAGATGAATGATTAATCTCACTAGTTGGGGTATCACAAATCGATGAACGACGAAACTGTTCTTGATAGATTAATCTAAGCAAAACCCAAAACCTAATGATGGTGGCAGCATATGATTATAAAGGTCTTAGGTTTGTCGCCTACCTTGGATAGGCCCCCCTAATGGGTTCAAAGATGATACACGAGCCATTGGACCAGATATGGTGATGCAGCACCTAGATAGATTCTGGATGCTGACTTGTTTCAATAATTCCTATGGATTCTGAAGAGCTTTTGATGTGAGACCACTTGGATTAGCTTCCTTATCAAATTAGCTTTCCAACCATATGTGGATCGTCGAAAACGGAGTTCGGATATGTCCTAGTGACCAGTTTAAGGTAGACTAGTCCTGTAGGCCGAGGCAGACTCGAAATCATGTTAGACCGGGCCTCCAGTTTCTGTTGGACGTCCTTGCTGATCATCATCGCCTCCACCTCTTCCTCTAAGTCCCTCATGACCCTCTCCAATGTTCCTAAGCAAGATAACATCATTAGGTAGTAGTCCATTCTCAAAAGTATGAAAAGGATCACTTAAGAACGAGCTCACCTCTAAATTGAGTTGACGCATTCGAGCTCGGGTCATTGAACCTTGCATGACGATTGGAGGATCAGCGGGTACATCTGAAGGAGTGATGTCCTCATCATCCTCCCCCTCTTAAAACTAAGTCGTCCTTGACTCAAGCTCATCTTCTTCTCCCAAATAAGGCTTCAAATCTGCAATGTTAAAGGTGGGACTAACCCCGAACTCGGGTGGCAACTTAAGTTTGTATGCATTATCATTTATTTTCTCAATTATCTTATAAGGACCAGCTGCTCTTGGCATTAATTTAGACTTACGTAGCTCAGGAAATCTATCTTTTCTTAAATATAACCAAACCAAATCATCTAGTTCAAGTTTAATTTCTTTTCTACCTTTACTACCAGCAATTCTATACTTTTCATTCATTCTTTCGATATTTGCTTTAGTTGTTTCATGCAACTTACGAATGAAATCAGCACGCTCTCTAGCATCACTATGTGTTCTCTCAGTGGTAGGTAAAGACAAAAGACCAATAGGAGCACAGAGGTTAAAACCATACACTACCTAAAAAGGACTTACCTTGGTGGTGGAATGTTCCGCCCTGTTATATGCAAACTCCACATGCAGCAAACACTCATCCCACACCTTCAATTTGCTCTTCAAAATTGCTCTCAACATGGTGAACATTGTTCGATTCACAACCTTAGTTTGCCCATCAGTTTGGGGATGACATGTTGTAGAAAACAGCAGCTTGGTCCCTAATTTATTCCACAAAGTGTGCCAAAAATGACTCAAGAATTTTTCATCACGATCTGAAACAATAGTAGAAGGCATACCATGCAAGCGAACAATTTCTTGAAAGAAAAGGTTAGCAATATGAACAGCATCGTCACTCTTATGACAAGGAATAAAATGTGCCGTCTTAGAAAAATGATCAACCACCACAAAAATACTATCCCTCCCCCTCTAAGTCCTTGGCAAACCCAACACAAAATTCATAGATATATCAGCCCAAGGAGTAAAAGGTACAAGAAGAGGCATATACAAACCATGTGGGTTCAACTGCGACTTAGCTTTTTGACATGTGGCGCACCTAGCCACGTACCGTTCTACTTCTCACCTTATCCTTGGACAAAAGAAATGTGTGGACAACACCTCCACCTTCTTGGCACCAAAATGTCCCATCAATCTACCTTCATGTGCCTCCTACAACAATAAAAGACGAACGGAGCCAACTGGAATGCATAGGCAGTTAGCTCTAAACAAAAACCCATCATTGATCATAAACTTATTCCATGTACGTCCCTCTCTAGAATTCAGCAACACGTCCTTAAAATCAGGATCAAGCGCAATTTATTCTTTTATTGATTCAAGCCCAAAAATCCGACCATCAAGTTGGGACAACAATGTATATCGTCTAGACAAAGCATCAGCAATCACATTATCCTTCCCTTTCTTGTGTTTGATAATATAAGGAAAAGATTCAATAAATTCAACCCATTTAGCATGCCTACGATTCAGATTATGTTGAGAGCGAAGATACTTAAGTGATTCATGATCAGAATGAATAACAAATTCTTTAGGCCACAAATAATGACGCCACGTCTCTAAAGAATGGACAAGTGCATACAATTCCTTATCATACGTGGAATAATTCAGAATAGGGCCATGCAATTTTTCACTAAAGTAAGCAATGAGTTTACCATCTTGCATCAAAACACCCCCAATGCTAACTCAACTAGTATCACATTCTAGCTCAAAAGTCTTACCAAAGTTTAGAAGTTGCAACAATGGTGTGTGTGTGAGCTTGTCCTTCAAAGTGTCAAAGGACTCCTCATATGCCTTTCCCCAATGAAACACCACCCCTTTGTTTATCAACTCATGCAATGGGGCAGCAATGGTGCTGAAATCTTTGACGAAGTGGTGGTAGAATCCTACAAGACAAAAAGCCTCCTCACCTATGTGATGGTTTGGGGAACCGGCTAGCTCTTTATGGCTTCAATTTTCATATCGTCCACCTCAATTCCCTGTGGAGTTACAACATAGCCAAGAAAAGAAACTCGATCAGTGCAAAAAGTTGCACTTCTCAAGGTTACCAAATAATCGTGTATCACGTAAAGCATTAAAAACAGCATGTAAGTGATCCGTATGTTCAACAAAAGTCTTGTTGTCAATCAATATATCATCAAAGTAAACTACCACAAAATGACCAATAAAAGCTCTCAAAACCTCATTCATTAAGGGCATGAAAGTACTAGGTGCATTTGTCAAACCAAAAGGCATTACTAACCACTCATACAACCCGAATTTGGTTTTAAACACGGTTTTCCATTCATCTATAAGTTTCATTCTAATTTGGTGGTAGCCACTTCGCAAGTCAATCTTGGTGAAAATTATAGAGCCACACAACTCATCAAGCATGTCGTCTAGCCTAGGAATAGGATGATGATATCGAATAGTAATATTATTGATAGCTCTACAATCAACACACATACGCCAAGTTCCATCTTTCTTAGGAACCAAAAGTATAGGAATGACACAAGGTCTAAGGCTTTCACGTATATACCCACGGTCCAAAAGGTTTTGGACTTGCCACTAAATTTCCTTAGTCTCCTCAGGATTGGTTCGATAGTTAGCATGGTTGGGCAAGGTTGCTCCCGGAATCAAATCGATTTGATGCTCTATCCCTCTCATAGGTGGCAGCCCCAGGGGTATCTCAGTTGGAAAATTTTCCTCATACTTCTGCAAAAGGTTAGTGACAGTAGGAGGCATCGAGCTAACAATATCATCAAGCGAAAACATAGCTCGTTTGCATACCAAAGCAAGCAAATATCATCATCAGAAATTTCAGCAAAGTCACATTTTGTTGCAAGCATAACACCACCCTTCAATTTAATCCCCTCGGCCTTAGAAATAGATGTAGACTTATCCTTTTTAGGTGGGAGAATAGAATTAGCAGCTTGTTGATTTTCAGATTGAACATCATTTAAACTAGCAGCGTGTTCTCTATCAGCTTGTACAATTTGAGCAGGGGTCGAAGGTACCAAAGTAATTTTCTTTCCTTTATACACAAAAGTGTATTTATTACTTCTACCATGGTGTGTAGCATCATTGTCTTGTTCCCAAGGACAACCCAATAAGAGTGAACAGGCTTGCATAGGTATCACATCACAATCAACAAAATCAACATAAGAACTAATGTGAAATGATACTCTACAAGTTTGTGTTACCTTTGCTTTTCTAGAATCATTTAGCCACTAAATATGGTATGGATGTGGGTGCGGGTGTGTGGTCAAGCCAAGCTGCTTGACCAAATTAGAACTCACCAAATTATCGCAACTACCTCGATCAATAATGACACGTGCTCGACAATTGCTGATGACGAAGAAAATCTGGAACAAGTTATGGCGTTGTAGCTTCTTAGGTTGCTGTACTTGTGAGCTGAGCACCCACTGTACAATGATGCTCCTATAGGCCATCGTGGCCTCGTCACCAAGGACTTCGCCATCCTCCTCATATGTATCTTGGTCTTCTTCATCCTTAATGTTAGAGGTGCTGATGTAACCATCTTCTGTAGCAATGTATGCCCGCTGACTTGGGCAGTCCTTCTATACAAGGCCAATGCCATGGCAGTGGTGGCACTGAATGCCCGAAGTGCATCCCATCGATGCAACAGATGAGGCACTCTTGGCAGGCACCTGCAAAGAATTTTTACTTGAATCGGAAGGTCGTGCGGGAGGTGCCTTAGGTGTAGCGGTAACTCTAGAGGCCGCTGGTTGCTTGCTCGCTGGTGGAGGTGCCCAAAAAGTGGTTGGCTTGGTCAGCCCTGAAGATGGTGCCGAGCATGGCGTGTATGTGGTGCTGACCTTGCTCTTGCTCTGCTGTTCACACCCCTACAATTTCTTTTCTGCAAGCATAGCAAACTGAAACAACTGGTTGACAGTGTTAAATTCTTTATAATCAACAATGTCCTAAATCTCGCGCCTCAAACCCAAATAAAAATGACAAATGGAATCTTCATTCCCCTCCACAACACTACAACACATCAATCCCTTTTGGAGCTCACCATAGTAACCCTGTACAAATTTCTCTCCTTGTTCTAAACGCATCAATTTCTTACGCAAGTCTCTATGATAAGAAGGAGGAACAAAACGATCACGCATAGCTATCTTAAGTTCTTCCCACGTACCAGGTAAAGCATCCTGTGCAGCTTGCCCATTCCACCAAATAATGGCAAAGTCCTTAAACTCACTAGTAGCTTGTCAAACTCTATGTTGCTCAGGCACAAGGTGGGCACTAAACTTTTGTTCTACTGTCATCTCCCAATCAAGATATCCCTCAGCATCATAATGACCCAAAAAAGATGGTATTGTGAACTTAATCTTAGCATAAGGATCATCGGGCACACGATGATTATTACCTTGATGATGGTGGACACCACTCATACCTGTCATGTTGCGGCGAAGACATCATTGTAATCTTGCTTGTCAGAAGGCTGCTCGATCTATGTTCCTAGTGACATCATGCACCGTGTCTTCTGGCAAGAGACCATCAGTGTTGCTACCGGAGACATCGTTGTTGACCGCCACTAAGGTTTCTAACTCAGTAGCCTTGTCGGTTAGCGTGAAAATTCGTTTGTCCAATCTCTCCATGCTGTTGCCAATGTTGAGTTCAATGAGTGCATCAGTGACGGCCTTCCTGATGGCCTCATTCATCCTTTTTGGGCATTCTCTACAGCAGCTTATAGTTGCTCTTGGCTGACACACTCGTTGAAATCCTTGGGACTGTTATCTCTAGTCTAATCACCTCCTGCCATTGTAAACACAAAAATAGGAACAAACGGTGAAAGTTATCCCTACCAAATGACTACGTGGCTGCAGTGGTGTCACTTTTCACAGCAAGTGGAAGCATCTTACCAAGCTCTTACAAAGTTCTTACCAACATAAGCAGTGGGCGGTACAACCGGTGGCTGGTTCGTGATACCTATGAGGCAGTGGTACCGAGATTGCAAGGGCCTTTTTCTGTACTGATCTGAAGAGTTTGTGGAGCTTGGAAGGCACATAAAGAATAAGATGTATATTTGGCACACAAGTCAGTAACAAAAAGTAATGCTGAATTATAGTCCAAAGTACTTATTCTCGTTGTTGGTCTAAAATGTTCCAAGTGCTAGGTGTGTGACAAACAACTTTGGTGGATAGCAATGTGCTAGGTGTGTGACAAACATGTATGGTGGATAGCAAGAGCAACACAAATAAGGAAACAGACAGCACATGTTAACACAACTCACTTTGGCCTTCTCTATGTGCTCCTCTAGATATTGTTCCTCTTTTGTCCCTCTTTTTTTCTATTTTTGGGCTGTCGTTGTTTTTTGGGAAACTTCTACTTTTTATTTTTATTTTTTTGATATTTTTTGTCACTTAGGAGCACAAAAGAAGTAACCATAGAAAATATGAGCTTAAACAAGTGAAAGGCGTGGCCTGTGGAAAATTCAGAAGACGTGCTCAAAATTGATAAAAAACTTGTGACCACAAAAAGAGGATCTTGTGACCAGTTTTTGGTCAAAATAAAATTTTTTGACCCCAATGTGCCTAGGGATGGACAGATTCAAAATTTTTTTCTAATCGATTTTGATATATGGAACTTCAAAATCCGAGTTTATATGCAAAAACTAGACCAATTTTAAGAACTGACTCCGAATTAGAGGACAAAACTGGAACAATGTGCGCAAAATTGGTCATGGCAGCAAGGATTTGATGGAAACGATGGGGAAAAATACACCTATTGGACTCTAACACGACCTAACCAACAATAAGACCTTGACCAGGACACAAACTCAGCACGACTGACTCTGAAACTGAAATATGCAAAGGTTATGGCGCGGAAGGTTCTAGGACAGGAAAAAAATGAGTATGGCACTAGACTATGGGACGAATGCAAAACACTCAAAACTAGGGGATAAATGTGAACCTGATGGTATACCTTATCTCTAATACCACTTAATAGGGACGGGGATCCCAATCTTCCGTCAGGTAGAGGTAACTATCGTTGTGGCAAAGAATGACACACCGATCCAGCTTCAGATCAAAAGATCAAACCCTACAATCTTAGCACCACAACTCCTCTGGTTATCAACCAAGACACGGATCAAGTTGACCTCACCAAGAAGGCTAATCCCTGCCCGTGCAACGAAAAACACAGGCAAGAACAAGAGAAAACAACTAAATTACAGATGAATGATTAATCTCATGAAGTTGGGGTCTCACAAACCGATGAACGACGAAACTGTTCTTGATAGATTAATCTAAGCAAAACCCAAAACCTAATGATGGCGGCAACATATAATTATAAAAAGGTCTTATGGTCGTCGTCTACCCTAGACGGCCCCCTAATGGGCTCAAAGATGATACACGGCCCATTGGACCAGATACGATGATGCAACACCTATATAGATTCTGGACACTAATTTGTTTCAACAATTCCTATGGATTCTGAAGAGCTTTTGACATGAGACCACTTGGATTAGCTTCCTTATCAAATTAGCTTTCCAACCATATGTGGATCATCAAAAACAGAGTCTGGATGCGTCCTGGTGACCAGTTTAAGGCAGACTGGTCTTATAGGCCAAGGCAGACTTGAAATCATGTTGGACCGGGTCTCCGGTTTCTGTTGGACGTCCTTGCTAGTCATCATCACCTCCACCTCTTCCTCTAAGTCCCTCATGACCCTCTCCAGTGTTCCTAAGCAAGATAACATCATTAGGTAGTAGTCTATTCTCAAAAGTATGAAAAGGATCGCTTAAGAACGAGCTCACCTCTAAATTGAGTTGACGCATTCGAGCTCGGGTCATTGGACCTTGCATGACGGTTGGAGGATCAGTGGGTACATCCAAAGGAGTGATGTCCTCATCATCCCCCCCTCTTGAAACTAAGTCGTCCTTGACTCAAGGTCATCTTCTTCTCCCAAATAAGGCTTCAAATCTGCAATGTTAAAAGTGGGACTAACCTCGAACTCGGGTGGCAACTCAAGTTTGTAGGCATTATCATTTATTTTCTCAATTATCTTATAAGGACCAGCTGCTCTTGGCATTAATTTAGACTTACGCAGCTCAGGAAATCTATCTTTTCTCAAATGTAACCAAACCAAATCACCCGGTTCAAGTTTAATTTCTTTTCTACCTTTACTACTAGCAATTCTATATTTTTCATTCATTCTTTCAATATTTGCTTTAGTTGTTTCATGCAACTTACGAATGAAATCAGCACGCTCTCTAGCATCACTATGTGTTGTCTCAGTGATTGATAAAGGCAAAAGATCAATAGGAGCATGGAGGTTAAAACCATACACTACTTGAAAAGGACTTACCTTGGTGGTGGAATGTTCCACCCTATTATATGCAAACTCCATATGCGGCAAACACTCTTCCCACACCTTCAATTTGCGCTTCAAAATTGCTCTCAACATGATGGACAATGTTTGATTCACTACCTCAGTTTGCCCATTAGTTTGGGGATGACATGTTGTAGAAAACAATAGCTTGGTCCCCAATTTATTTCACAAAGTGCGCCAAAAATGACTCAAGAATTTTTCATCGTGATTTGAAACAATAGTAGAAGGCATACCATGCAAGCGAATGATTTCTTAAAAGAAAAAGGTCAGCAATATGAATAGCATCGTCACTCTTATGAAAAGGAATAAAATGTGCCATCTTAGAAAAATGATCAACCACCACAAAAATACTATCCCTCCCCCTCTAAGTGCTTGGTAAACCCAACACAAAATCCATAGATATATCAGCCCAAGGAGTAGAAGGTACAGGAAGAGGCATATACAAACCATGTGAGTTCAACCGCAACTTAGCTTTTTGACATGTGGCACACCGAGCCATGTACTGTTCTACGTCTCACCTCATCCTTGGACAAAAGTAATGTGTGGACAACACCTCCTCCTTCTTCTTGGCACCAAAATGTCCCATCAATCTGCCTCCAATGGCCTCCTACAACAACAAAAGACGAACGGAGCCAACTGGAATGCATAGGCAGTTAGCTCTAAACAAAAACCCATCATTGATCATAAACTTATTCCATGTACATCCCTCTCTACAATTCAGCAACATGTCCTTAAAATTAGGATCAAGCGCATATTGTTCTTTTATTGATTTAAGCCCAAAAATCTGACAATCAAGTTGGGACAACAATGTATATCGTCTAGACAAAGCATCAGCAATCACATTATGCTTCCCTTTCTTGTGTTTGATAATTTAAGGAAAAGATTCAATAAATTCAACCCATTTAGCATGCCTACGATTCAGATTATGTTGAGAGCAAAGATACTTAAGTGATTCATGATCAGAATGAATAACAAATTCTATAGGCCACAAATAGTGATGCCACGTCTCTAAAGAATGGACAAGTGCATACAATTCCTTATCATATGCGGAATAATTCAGAACAGGGCCATGCCATTTTTCACTAAAGTAAGCAATGGGTTTACCATCTTGCATCAAAACACCCCCAATGCCAACTCCACTAGCATCATATTCTAGCTCAAAAGTCTTACCAAAATTTAGAAGTTGCAGCAATGGTGCATGTGTGAGCTTGTCCTTCAAAGTGTCAAAGGACTCCTCATGTGCCTTTCCCCAATGAAACACCACCCCTTTCTTTGTTAACTCATGCAACGGGGCAGCAATGGTGCTAAAATCTTTGATGAAGCGGCGGTAGAATCCTGTAAGACCAAGAAAACTCCTCACCTGTGTGATGGTTGGGGGAACCAGCCAACTCTTTATGGCTTTAATTTTCATATTGTCCACCTAAATTCCTTGTGGAGTTACAACATAGCCAAGAAAAGAAACTTGATCCGTGCAAAAGATGCACTTCTTAAGGTTACCAAATAATCGTGCATCACGTAAAGCATTAAAAACATCACGTAAGTGATTCATATGTTCAACAAAAGACTTATTGTAAATCAATATATCATCAAAGTAAACTACCACAAAATGACCAATAAAAGCTCTCAAAACCTCTAAATTGAGTTGACGCATTCGAGCTCGGGTCAATGGACCTTGCATGACAGTTGGAGGATCAGCGGGTATATCCGAATGAGTGATGTCCTCATCAGAAGAGATGATGGCGGGCGGCTGGCATGGCACAACAATGCTGGTGCGAGCCAAGCAGAGGAGGGAGAGCAGCATAGGCGCACGAGAGGAAGGCGAGGAGCCACGCACGGCTCAGGCGCACCTACGCGTGGGGTGCCGGGTAGCGACGTCGGCGGCTAGCCATGGCAGGGCGCTGTAGTGGGAGGAAAACAATGAGAGAGTGAGGAGGATGAGCAGAGCTAGGATGGCTCCCCTCGAGAATAGAGAAGAAAAAGGAAGGGGAGGCAGGACTGACTTGGATTGATTTGCGACGCGACTGAGCAACAGTGGCACACATGTAGGCGTAGGCACGTCGGTTGCTTGGCTCAACATAGAGGCAGACAATAGAGGCAGGGCAAGGACAATCAGAGATAGAGGCAAGTAGAAATAGAAAAAGAAGGAGGAAAACAACATGAGTGACCGACCAACTTCATTACAGCGCGGCGTGCGTCGGCAGCTTTGTAGATCGACGAGACGATGCGAGCAACGAGCCGACCATCTTTCTTAAAGGCAAAACACAGTGGCAGCAAAGCAGCAGCAAGGATGCTCGCACAAGGCGTCGGGCGTAGGCCAACAGTGGCATGGACAAGACAGTGAATAATTACCATGCAACGAGTACATTGTATGCCAGGAAAATTAAATGAAGTTGCTGCGCTCTGTCACGTCTGTAACGTGTTTCACACCAACCACGTAAATTTATGAAGCGACCAGATGAGCAGCTGTCGCGGGTACGTTACCAACTTATCATATGGACTAAAATGAGTCTATACTTAAACATGTCACTAGACCAAGGCTATATATATATCGTTATATTTATTGATGGATTTTATTTTATTTATAAAAGTTACTTTTCTCGCTTAATCTAATAGAACAAACCATTTGCTATCTCTCGGCTAGAATTATCATTCGACATTCCTACATATCTTTACGCACTAAGTAATTTGACTTGGACATTTATTTGAGTCCACAAACTAAGTCACATAGGATTCACTTATCATGGCAAGTACGTTTTAAATAAAAAATCCAAGAAACTCATTTTAGAAATTTTTCGTAGGCCTAAATCACGGTGCTAAGCAAGCTCATAACACCAGATGTGTTACAACCAACCCCCCTTAAAAAGAATCTTGTCTCGAGATTTGAAGCAAGAACCAGAAGAGGGGAAACATGATTACATTACGTAGATAAGGGATTACACAAAGGATTACATGACTTCAAATGCTAAACCATACAGGGATTTAGGGATACATGGTTCAGAGCAACCTAATACAATGAAGACCTAATCTAGAAGTCGAGATAGACGAGGGCAATGAAGAAACAACAAGATAATGAATATCCAAAACATTCCGTATGACCAACAGATCTAGAAATAGTCGACTGAGAAGTCAAACATCATGAACCCTAAGACCGAACTAACCAATGGTGGACTTGAACTTCTTTGAAAACCAGATCCTTTCTTCTTCTCAGATTACACCATCACCTCAAATTGATGAACCTAGCTCCACAATGGCGACTGGATTTTGTAGCTCTACTCCAAATGCAAAGGGAATGGGGATGAAGAAGAAGAGCAAGGACCAAGGGTATCTTATAGAGGTGAATGGAGGTGGGGCACAACACACCGGAAGCGGATGCGGCAAGGTTGAGATACACAAACGGTTCATGCGACAGGGATAAACATGGCCATGGTGTGCTCCCTGCACAAGTGAGCAGATGGGAAATAAAGGAGAGGAGTTAAGAGGGTGCGCTTGATGAGGGAGGCATTCGGGCGGTTGTGTCCCCAAAAGAAGAAAGAAAGGAGAGGGAAGGGGGGGTCTGGTATGAGTGACAAGGCATGAGAGTCTAGAGCCGACCGGATGCCAGAGAAAAAGGAAAAGCTCATAGTGCACAAAGACGGCGAGTGCGGCATGATGCCACAGCCATGCGAGAACAGTGTGCTATTGGGCTTGACACAGACGGTGTCTGCAAGGCACGTAGTGACAAGAACCTAGCATGCATAGCGTGGTCAACTAAACACAGGGCTTGGGACATGATGTCCACGCCGGCTTTTACAATTACTCCCGACTATCCACTACTAGCTTTCCCTTCTACTCTTCTTTTTCTTCTCCTTCCTTGTCCACCATGTGTACCAACCTCTGTATGAACTGAGAGCACAACATACACACTTCCTCCAAAACCATGTTCTCTTGCTTTCTTCGATAGAACACTTTTTTATCAACCCATTGTGGATTTCTTGTTTGAACACTTGAACAATTCCAAGGAAATTATTTGTAGCAAAAGCAATATGGCAGTGTAACTTGACAAAGGTACTTGGTCAACAACCTCAATACCAACGCTTGCCGAGCAGCGTCACCATGTGGCAGCTGTTCCACAGGGAGCCCTCGGTTTTGTCGAGGCACCATAAGCTTTTAACTAGGCAACTATTACCAACTTACATGCCATGGAGGCGGTGGGGACATAGACCACAAAATAAGAGGAGTATTGCAAGAAAAGATTCAAACAACAAGGGTTCCCTTTACAACAAGGGACAAGGAATTCAAATCCAACGGTGGATTTGATTTAATGAGATTCAAGTGTTCTGCTGGGACATCCATAATTAGTCGATATAGTGTCCTATGTTCTCCAATCATCGTTGATCTGCTAGTATTTGAATGACAACTTCTCTTGTAACTCACTTAACATCGTCCTTGAAAACTTTAAGCAGTCTAACAAAACTTAAGGCAGATGAACGCAATAAACACAGCGAAATAAATAAAATGCATATTCCAATGGTCTTATATGGGTACATCATACAAGCATCTAGTCTCCCATTCATAGCACATCATTCACCTACGGTCGGATGATCTCAACAACTATGGATGAAAAATAACAGCAAGAGTACAATACTAGAGGACAGCAACAAAAAGCACTACTACTATGGGTACAGTATCCCAAGGCAACTAAGCTACTCTAGCCACACATCTTCATTCCCAGGCGTGGTGGATTCTTCTATCACCCTGGCTATGGATCTGTATCTTCTCATGGCATTGGCTAAGTGAGAGGAATCAAGGGCTCTACTTTTGACACTTCTAAAGGCGGAGGTGCTGATGGTGCTGCAACACCGGTTCTCCTTTCTAGCGGGTGGACAAGAATCCCCTCTAAGATTGAGGGATCCTGCCCTTCAGCAGCAAGCGTCCTCCGCTTGGCCCTGGTGGCAAGATAGGCCTCACCCAGCTGATGGATATGCTGATCTTCAGCCTCCTTTAGAGCTTTTGACATGGCAGTCTCCCGACTCTCTATGGCTGCTGCACTGGCATGCACTTTGGCAAGTTGCACCTGAAGCATTATGGAGAAGATCTCGGCTTCCTCCGACCACCGGAGGTAGATCCTTAGTTCCAAGGCTTGCCAGTCATACTGCTCATCCAGAGCAAGCAGGTACATGGTCAAGTGCACCATGGTAGGACTATCTTCTTACACATCCTACCCTTGCAAAGCCTCCATGCAAGCCCTCTATGCTCGCCGATTCTTGTCCAAAGGTGGAAAGAACCACATGGGGGTACGGGCAATTGGCTCTTCATTGATCTAGCAAAGGTACCGAAAGGCTTTGCAGGACACAACCTAGTAGGTGTTGATGAAGCTAAACCTGGTTGCGGTCACATTCTAGGCTTCAGTGAGGTCAGTGAACTCTTCACTCTTCTCGATGTAGACGGTAACCTCACATCGCTTGGTGCCACGCTCATCATACTCATGGCCCTCATACTCAGGACGATCTTTGACTCCGATCTTTTGCAGGGTGGCATGCAGGATTCTAGGAAAACCCTTAATGTTTAGGCAGTAACTACTAACCCAGGCTCCTACCATTCCTAGCGGTGGTTGTGAGGAAGAACTGAGCAAAAAGCTTGCTAAAAGGAAAAGCTGGACTAGCTAAAGTGCGCTGAGTGGTGGTACCAATGGCTAAGCTAGGCTCTACTTATAAAGGCAGAGCATTCAGTGGCCCTGATGCGGTCCACCAGGGTTCTTACGCAGGGTCACTATGAATGAATCGACCAAATTTTTCACGCGTTCGAGGCGAGTGAGGTCCAAGGCTATTACTGATGGGTACGACTATAGGGCAGGTGTCCGACAAGAGCATAGAAAAGAGTACGGGGAAAACATGGGTCATGATAGGCGTGAACCATGGGTGAACGCGAAGCATGAAGCCACAGTGCAGACCTAACTCTAGAATAGGAACGAGTCAGTTGTGCACAATATGACACATGTCACACCTATGGATGGCGTATCTGCCAGCAATATGGCACTATAATGCCCAAATAGGATATGCATGAATGCACGTCCTATACGTACTTTCACTGTTGCCAACATATAGGGCAACCCTTGTCAAATTTTTGGCACATCGTTCTCTCCCTGTAGCTAGTTGGTACCATCGGACTATGCTCGGGGTTAGTGTACCTGTAGAAAAATTGATTAAACCTACCTAAGTCAACAGAGTGCCATCTATCCTGGATACATAACCATAGTTATAGGGCTACTTATATAACTTCGCAGTTGAACGCCTTAACTTTTTGCAAAAATAGGTTCTCAAGTTTTAGTTTAGAAAAGGGTTTCAAAGCTCTATTTCCTCATTTATGCTCTGATACTACCTGTGGTAGAATTGCCTAATCTAATGCCTCCTAGGAGTGCTTGTCTTCCATTAGACACTAAGCACTCAAGGGAGAACACTAAATTACATGGTCCCATCGGGCACACCCTAGGGGAGAACCCAAAAATTCACATTTTTTCATCAGGATCACAAATGAGAGAATAAAGCTTACAACATTATTAACCATTTCTTACATCACTTTTAATACAACATCAGAGTATAATATTTATTGTTATAACAGCAGAATGTAATCATATTATCAAAGTTATGAACAATTTAATTGAACAGCGGAATATAAACATGTGAACAGAGTTACAGCGGAATTAAACATCTATTTATGACATGATGAAATATTGATATATAAACTATGACAATAGATTATAAAACTTCCATTTAATAAAACATTTGGTGAGATTTATAATAAAAACTATGATTGTAGCATAAAGGAAATCCTCTCTGAGCCCACCAGGAGGAATCCACACACAAGGTCAGCTTTAGCATCGACCTGTCACCTACAACAGGGGGAATTAAAACCCTGAGTACTCAATTGTACTCAGCAAAACTTACCGAACAGGAGGAAAGAAAAGACTCTAAGGATATGCAAGACTATCTGGCTTGTGGGTTTATTGCATTTACAGGAAGCATTACTAAGCATGCGTCATTATATTTGATTTTTATTAACAGACACATTAGTTCATTAACCAACAATTCTATGTAAGCACATGTGCTACTTTCAAGAAGGTGGTAAGCAATCAGATTTCCTTTTTCCCTCTTTTAGCTTTTAGTTCTTACTATGATGCTAAACCGTAGACAAGCCGTATCGGATCGCCCAGTGATTCACGAATCAATGCCCCTAGCTAGGTACCCCGAAAACACACACCCCGCTTGTACCCTAGGCACAAACAGGACCAACCCACTACCCTCCTGTCATAGGGTCTAGGTCTCCGTCCAAACTAGGACTCCAAGCCCTTGCCATTGAGTCCTAGACTCAGTGCGGTGCAAGGACCTCCTAACCCAAAAACCACCAAGACAGTCAGTCCGGAAAGAGCCAAAACCCATGACAAGAGAGTAACAAGTCTTTCAAGTGCCCATACCCAAGTATGTGCTCAGGATAATAAGTCTGTGACTTGCCTAGAGCCTGATGCAACGGTCGGTCCTTAACCGACACAGATAGGGAAAGCAGTGTAACCAAGCTATGCCCCACGGCCACGGTGACACAACCTCTTACACCTACCAATACCCAAACCATATCCCTATCCGGTCACCATTTTTCCTTTCCACCTTTTATATTTTCCATGTGATAATAATACAACAATATATTTCCTATCTCTCGCGAGTGATAGGCAATCACTTGACTTCTACCGAAGTCCTATAGCATAACATTCTACACGATCCTATAATACTAGTAAGACTCATAGGATAAAGACATATATGCAAGTGGGTTTCATTCAACTCCTTAAAACTTAATGCACAAATATAATTTAAAGTGTAGAATAATAGGGGTTATGCACTGGGGCTTGCCTGGGTAAGATATATATTGAAAAGTTAGTATCTGCATCTTTAGATCATCCACCATCAACTGAATAGAAAGCCCATCGCATCATCTCCTGGAGAGAATACCATCACACCATCTACAGATTCCCACTCATCCTTCACTTGATCCGTTGATCCATCATTGTACCTATATGATATGCAATGCGATGCAAATGCATATATGTAAATAATCAACGATAGCCAAAATACTTAAAAACCCGATCAAGCCTCACATGCTAACGAGCTAGTTCTAACGATGACCGTACTTAGGCTACATATCCATGTTGTCGAATAAGGCGTTATTTCCCAACAAATGTTTTAGTTATACAAAACCCAAGGTGTTTCTTTATTCCATTCTATCAATTTAATCTTTATTCAAAATAGGGCATCATTATTAATCTAGTAAACTAATTATTCTGGAGCTACAAAAATTACAGTAAGTACCTAATATTGCTAGGAGCCTACTGTAAAAATTTTAGATTCAACACTATTACTAATTTATCACCACCATTCCTATAAGTTTATATTTTTTACAATATTAAGTACCTTAAATTAATTATATAGCTCACAAGAATATTATCACACTATGTGAACATAATATACTAACAGGTAGATCATGATTTTAGGAGACTAACAAAATTGGTTTTACAATTTTTGGATTCCTATACCATTTTATATTGATTTTGCAATTTAGCTAGAAACCTATATTAGAAAAGTATTTAATAACGGAAAGGGCCAAAGGCAACCCTGTCGGCCTAGCAACTCCCACGGCCTATAGACATGCATGTGGCCTAGTGGAAACCAGCGGACCACGCAGACGCGCAGCGCGTGACCCAGGCGCGGCGGCACAAGGCCGGCCCAATGTGGCGGGCATGAACGGCCTAATGTGGTGGGCGTGGCCCAATGCGGTGGGTGCAAGCATCCTAGGCGCGCAGTCAGCGGCAAGCCGGCCTAGCGTGCGGCCTACCCCAAACCGGCTAGGCGATTTTTTGCAAAAACATCCCTGCGTTTACCTCTATTCAACTCGAGATCCACAAGCACTATTTAAATGAGTCATGTATTTAACAATAAGAACCCTGTACAAAATTTTACTTGGATTCTTACCCTTCTTGTCATCCTCGAAAGCAGAGCACATACGGGGAAACACCGGCCGACGACAGAAATGGCACATCTAGGCGTGTGGCTGCGCAACGACAGACGTGTGCGTGGGGGAGGAAAGAGTGCACGGTCGAGCGGTGGCGGCCATGGCGCATCGGCGGAGTGCCAGCATGGCCACGGTGCACGGACCATGGAGGAGGCGCACAGAAGGGAGTAGCGCCATGGAGTTGGAGGTCTAGCACGATTGTGGGGCATGCGCGCTCGCGCGCACACGCGAAGGGCAGAGCGATGGCGTGACCATAGAGGCGCTGCAGGGCACGGGTCCTCGACACTAGCAGTAATGCATGGAGGCGAGGTAGTGCGGAGCTCGGCGTGAGGCGAGCTCAAGCTTGGGGCGCACGGCGTGGTTGGGGCATGGGAAGTAGGTCAGGGCGATGCAGGCGCCAGTAGTAGGGCGATCCAGTAGCGGTCCAGAGCGGGGACACGGTGCGATGGCCGAGCATGGAGGTGGAGCAGTGGCATAGGGACGGTGTAGACCCGAGAAGGGGCGAGGAGGATCTGGGGTGCGACTCTAGCGTGGGATCATGGAAGCTGCATGCGCTCACGAGGAGGAAAGGGAAGAGATGATGGCGGGTGGCTGGCACGGCATGGTGACACCGGTGCGAGGCAAGCAGAGGAGGGGGAGCAGCATAGGTGTGCGAGAGGAAGGCGAGGAGACACGCACGGCTCGGGCATGCCTATGCGTGGGGTGCCAGGTAGCGACGTCAGTGGCTGGCCATAGCGGGCTCTACGGTGGGAGGAAAACCGCAAGAGAGCGAGGAGGACGAGCAGAGCTAGGATGGCTCCCCTCGGCAATAGAGAAGAAAAAGAAAGGGGATGTAGGACTGACTTGGATTGATCTGCGACGTGACTAAGCAATAGTGGCACACGTGCAGGCGTAGGCACGTCAGTTGCTCAGTTCAGCACAGAGGCAGACAACAGCGGTAGGGCAAGGACAATCAGAGATAGAAGCAAGCAGAAATAGAAAAAAGGAGGAAAATAACATGAGGGACCAGCCAACTTCATTTCAGCGCGGTGTGCGTCGGTAGCTTTGTAGATCGACGGGACGATGTGAGCAGCAGGCCGACCATCTTTCTTAAAGGCAAAAGATAGCGGCAGCATAGCAGAAGCAAGGATGCTCGCACAAGGCATCGGGCGTAGGACAACAGTGGCATGGATGAGATGGTGAATAATTACCATTCGACTAGTACACTATGCGCCAGGAAAGATAAATGAAGCTGCTGTGCTCTCTCACTTCTGTAACGTGTTTCACACCAACCACATAAATTTATGAAGTGGCCAGACGGGCAGCTATCGTGGGTACGTTACCAACTTATCATAGGGACTAAAATGAGTCTATACTTAAACATGTCACTAGACCAAGACTATATATATCGTTCTATTTATTAGTAGATTTTATTTTATTTATAAAAGTTGCTTTTCCCACTTAATCTAATAGAACAAACCATTCGCTATCTCTCAGCTAGAATTGTCGTTCGACATTCCTATATATCTTTACGCACTGAGTAATTTGACTTGAACGTTTATTTGAGTCCACAAACTAAGTCACACAGGATTCACTTATCACGGCAAGTATGTTTTAAATAAAAAATCCAAGAAACTCATTTCGAAAATTTTTCTTAGGCCTAAATCACGGTGCTGAGCAAGCTCATAACACCAGAGGTGTTATAGAGAGTGCTTAGGAGCCCTCTATCTCACATATGCTTGATAGTGATCATTCGATTGCGTGAGAGAGCGATTCTAGTGCGATTGCATCATGAGGTTGCATCGAGTGGCACTTGGTGATTGAGTTGCAAGCCGGTGGTGCTTGCTACTCTTGGAGTCTACCACCTCCTAGATAGCTTGGTGGTGGTCTCTGTCGAAGCCCGCAAGAACCTTGTGTGGTGCTTCGGAGAAGAGCTTTGTGAGGGGCATTGTGCTCACCCCGCGGGAGCCACAAGGAGCAACTCTAGTAAAGCAAGACGCGAAGGGCAACAAGTGGTCCAACTGGGTCAAGTGCTAGAGCTTGTGGTAAGCACTCCACATGGGAGAGTGTGACTTGTGGGTCACCACTAGCAAGAGGACCGGTGACAACCTTGGAGCTTGTCTCAATGGGGACTAGCTTGTTGGCAAGCACATGAACCTCGGGAAAAAATCATCGTGTCATCCTTGTATTCCCATTGATTTGCATCCTTGTTACACAAGCTTGTAATTACTTTCATATACATTGTGCTTGTGTAGTTGCTCTTGTAACTAGTTAGCTTGTGTAGCTCACTAGTTACCTTCATGCTTGTGTAGCATAGAAGTAGCTCCCTTGCGTGGCTAATTTGGTTTGTGTAACCTTGTTAGTCACATTGCTTAGTTTGTGTAGCTAAGTATTTGTGCTCTCTAATTTGGTATTGGTTGCCTTGTTATTGAGCATTGCTAGTGAGCTTAGTTGGCTTTGTGCTTTTGCTTACTAGCATGTGTAGGAGCTCTATTGACAGAATATCATCGGCAGTCCTCCGAGAGGTATCCCATGAAGGTAGATTGATCGGTAGAGAGGCGTGTAATCAAGAACAAGAAGGCAATAGAGACACACAAGTTAGACAGGTTCTGGCCATTAGTATGACGTAATACCCTACTCTTATGGTTTGTTAGTTTGTATTAGCTATCGTATGATATTGCGTGAGTTTGGAGGGGGTCCCTGCCCGCCTTATATAGTCTGGGGGACAGGGTTATAGGCCGGTTAGATCTAAGAAATAACCAGAAAGTAATAACAGATTATAGGAATCTTGAGATCATACGTATCCTAACAGATCTCATAGTATCTTCAGGATATCTTCCTGGTGTCTTGCAGAAGGCACCGAGCAGAGTCGTGCCCCACAAGGCTTCATCTTGTGGGCTAGGCCACCCCTAGGGGCGCAACCCATGTGGTCTACCATGGGTATCCGGGGGCATACCCCCACAACTAGTCCCCAAGCACCTTGTACCCATTGTACAATGTCGTCTTGAGCTTATCTGAGCAGGTGCGAACAAAGCCGAGCAGTCAAACTCATGGTCCGACCATCGTGATGAGTTGTCGAGCATTGTGAATCATAACCGAGCAATATAACCCAAGTATGACTTGCCATTAGGGTGTAAGGAGCTCAAGTTTAGAATCAAAAATTTCCTCATAGTGGACCAAGTGTGCCCACTTAGAGTCCGACCACAAGAAAAGGAGATAGTCTTCTTCAGCTTCAAGGGGCACGGAGTCTTCTAGTATAAAGCAAGCACATTCACCACGAGGTGAAGTGTGCCCACTTAGTCCCCAAGCTTAACAGTAGATGACGTAGTCATGTGGTGCCAGGGTCCAAAGTAAAAGAAAAGCACAAGACTAGCTGAGCAGACAGCCAGTCCCTGGGCGTAGCCCTGAAATGAAAAAAGCACATTCACCATGAGGTGAAGTGTGCCCACTTAGTCCTCGAGCCTGATAGTAGGTGACATAGTCACGTGGTGCCAGGGTCAGAAACATCAGTCAACTTGGAGAAAATAGAATCATGGAGAAAACACCAGAGCAATGGCTATATAGTAGTAATTACTGAGCCGTAACAGTTGGCGGAGATGTCGGTGAATATTCAGTGAGCCGTAACAAATTGCAGAGATAAATCAGCGATACGGGCCAGGAAGCTATGCGAAAGCCTAGGTAATGGCCCACCTTTAGTTGCAGAGAATTTGAAGAAGCGCAAATCATAGGGATGGTTTCCCAAAAACCCTCGAATGCGAAAAGGTGGGGGGTGCTTTATAACTGCGCCGCCGCACCCTATGCTCATACATTTGCCCCTTTGCCATTTCATGTTCCTCCTCACCTATCACATTTCTAGATTCACATCTACTCCTACTTCCACCACCAAACCCTAACCAAATCTGAGAAATGGCACCGAAGAGGGGAGCCGTGAAAACGAAGAAGACGAGCCCCCAGAAGGTGAGCGCCGAAATCCAGCATAATGAAGAGTGGGTGCCATCGCGTACAGGAGAGGCGGAGCTCAACAAATTGGTGGAGGCGGGCGTTCTGCTAGACCGTGTCACCGTCGGATGGCGTCCGGCCCTCTATGAGCCCTTACCCATGCCTCATACCAATGAAGTGGTGGTATTTGAGGATTATTTCTAGCGTGGGTTGGGATTTTCTGTTTATCCATTCCTGAGGGATCTGTTGGAGCTCTGGGTGGTTAGTCTATGCAACCTCCACCCAAATACCATATTGCACATATCTATCTTCATCTATTTCTATGAGGCGTATCTCAAAATCCTTCCACACTTCAATCTCTTGCATCACCTGTTCTGGCTAAAGAAGAGAGGCAGTGGTGGTTCCAAGGTGGTCGACAGAGTGTATCTTTAGCTACATGATGGGATGGTAGGGGAATACCTTACTGTTCCACTAAGCACATCGCTAAAGGGGTGGAACACCAGGTGGTTCTATATGAAGCAGAGCCACCCTGCAGTCCGCTGCAATGCTGACCACATACCAGAGAGCCAAAGGAGCTGGTCGAAGATGCCAAGCAGCGTTGATATGGAGCAAGTGAGGGAGCTCCTTGGCTTAATAAAGGGTGTGAAGACCAACAGTGGATTAGTAGCGGCAAGCTTTATAGTGCGTCGTATCCAGCCCTGCAAGGATAGTGCCCACCCCGTCTTTGAGTTCAAGGGGGAGACCGATGGTACCCGGGAGAGGTCAGAGATGCTATCGAGGGATGTTGTGCAGGAATAGGCCATAGAGCTGTTCGCTCCACTTGCCTCATTCAACTTGATAGGGCAGACGAAACCCTTTCACTGCAAAAATCTACGTCCTCAGGTAAATATCTCAGCTGTGTATTCCTGATGCTTTTGTATCTTTTGTCACTGCCGAGCAGTTGACTAATTTACTCATGCGAAGATCCATTCATAGGAAAGAGAAGTGTACTTCTTAGGCGTGCCGAGGAGCAATTGGCCGAAAGGAGTAGATTCCTGGCCACCACCGTAGCCTAAGGAGGAAGCCATCAGCATCTTGTCGGAGGGTCCATCCTTGGTGTTGGAGAAAATCTAGGGTAAGAGGGCAGCGGTAGACGAGCCGGCCTAGAAGAAGAGAAAGACAGCGGCCATCACTCCCCTCAAACCAGGCGACATCTCGCTTGGTGGCAACCAGACCACTCGAATGCGAAGGACCATGGTGTTCGAGTGGTCGGATGACGATGAAATTTCGGTGACTCCTCCACCGAGCACTGAAGCACCTCTATGCAACACACGCACAGAGGAATAATTGAAGAGAGGTGAAGAAGTCCTTGAGCAGTGGGCGAGGGGAGTCCCCACGCAGCAGACGATGGGAGTTCCCAAGCAGCAGGTGATGGGAGTCCCTGAGCAGCAGGCGACGGGAGTCCCAGAGTGGTAGGCAGAGGAAGTCCCAGAGTGGCAGGTAGAGCAGAGGCCGACGGTGGAGGAGGCAGGACCTCCATGTGGTAGAACCTCCTAAATTATAGGACCCACATGCACTTGTCACTATCCAACGACCTTTGACAACTATGCATATATTCCTGGTAACTTAAGAAGTCTGTCGAGTGTCCTAAAGGAACCCTGAATCATCCATGATTTCCGAGCAGGATCACATTACAGAGTCATTACAGTATTACAACATTTATTCAAATATATACATCAGAGTAAAATAGCGGAAGTCTTATGATAACTTAATTTACAAACTAGTTGTTTCAAACCTTACAAACTAAGTTCGATGATTATTACAAACCATAGTAGTAGTGGAGTGCATAATTGACATAAACATAACACACAAAATAAGCATCCTGCCCAAGGATCACATATTCACTTATCGTCATCGACAGAAACAACAGTCATGTAGCAAGGTCCAAAATAGACCTGCTCATGAGGCTCACCTGCAACAAGGGTCAACGAACCCTAAGTACAAAAGTACTCAACAAGACTTAACCGAAATAAAAACTAAGAAGACTCAGGAATGCAGGCTCAGGGATTCAAGGTATGGCTTTAGCAATACTCAAAGTTCTTTTGCGTAGAAGCTCTTTACAAAATTTTAGTATTTCAACATTTAAACTTCATAAGAACATTATATGAACCTGCCATGATCCATAATGAGATCATGAACTTCATTTCAAACCCTTTCTCAAATCTAGCTCAAGTTTCAGTTATTAACTACGATGATGAACAGTGAGTTGAGTCTCCATAATCGAGGAGCAACGATGATTCGAACCGATTATAAACCCAGCTGGGGATTCCAGACCACACGACATATGTAGGTCCCCAACTTACATATATCAACCTACCTTCGGATCCTCTAAAACAAGAACGGGTCCGCGCCACCTGAGAATACAGTACTCCACAAATCCGGCCCATTGCCACGTGGGTACACGCTATTCCCACCATCTCTCCACTCCTAGTGCATGAGTAGCCATTCTCGTAATAGAATAGCCGAGTTAAGGCTTACTAGAGTATGTGGTTAGTACTACAAAGTCTCATCTCATGCAATTCAACAACAGACGGACCTTAATCGACACAGGCGGAAAGAAGCCGCTCACAAGACCTCCATGTCTTGTGGCTCTCACACACCGAGTCCGCCCGGTCTAGATTTATTACTTCCCATGCTCATATCTCATGATAACATAAGTAACCAAAGATCCATTTAAAATTCTTAGGTGATAGGTAATCACCCGACTAAGCATGACTAAGCATATCTAGACATTTATGAATAAAATAGGTAATCAAGGTAGATATGGAAAAACAAGGTTGGTAATGCACCAATTAGGTTCCCACTTGACTCCTAATCACTTAATGTAGTATATAAAAGCAAAAGCGATAAAATTTGTAAAACACAAGGTTGGGTTAAATGCATCCGGGGCTTGCCTTCGTTGACGGAAAAGTTAGGTTCCGGCGACGTTCCACAAGTATCCGATCTGACCTCAACAGACGGATTAACCTCCTCCGCAACTTAATTAACTACCACATGTTCACCTTTGTTCACTACACGTAGTAACAATGCCATGTCTAACATGATGCGGAATACGAAACATGATGCTTGATGATGGATGTCAAATTAACAATTCGAATACAACTTTCCTTCGCGGTACAGTTGCAAGTCAAACGAACTAGATCTTTTTCGTAACACATACATCAATTGCCAAGGATCATTATCAACTAATGACCCAAGGTCATCACTCAATCCAAAATTTCAAACAAAAACCTAAATCATTAAAGGTTACTATTTGCTTTTATGAATTAATTATTTAATTCAAAATTATGAAATAAATCAACTTATTCCAATGGAGCTCAAAATTTTTGTAAATGTTCATCACATGATAACTAAGTGGCAAAACAATTTTCATAATTTTTGGATAATTAATTAAGCCTAGAAAAATCATGGAAACCCATTTATTAATTAATTGAGCAATTTTTATCACATTCAAAAAGTGCTGAAAAATAACATTTCATATTTTTCCTAAATAGTATTCATCACTGAGAGGTCACACAAAAATTTTCATAATTTTTAGAGCTCTAAATAAATCTATACCAAAATAACAAAAATAGACACTATTCATTCAATTCTAAAAAAGGAAAAATCATTTTCAAACTGCTGAGTCTCTGACACTCGGGTCCCCCCTGTCATCTTCACCTCCCGCCTTGACCACGACAGCGATGGCGCTGACCGACGAAAACTCGCCGACGGTGAGTCCAACGGCGACGGCCAAGGTACTAAAACGTTCACCAAGACTAGGCGCACCTACTGACGTCCCTACTTGCACCAATGACGGCCCTATACTAGCTCAACACTGGCCATGGCGGACGCAGTGGCTCGGCAACACTACACCGGCGAAACGAAGCCGAAATCGGTGAAACAAAAGGCATGGGAAGGTTCAGTAGCTCACCACTAACACGTTGGAGCAAAGAGCGAGACCGGAGAAGCAACGGTGACGCAGGTCGACATTGACAGTGGCCACAGCGGAGCAAGCGACGATGACGGTGGCGCTCAGGCGACTTTGATGGACAAAATGAGCAAGCAACCGGTCATAGAGCATCATGGAAACAAGGCGGAGCTGGCGGCATGCCAAGCACGAGCAGAGACAGACCGTGGAGCTCTGGCCACGGTGAAGCGCGCTCGACAAAGATGCTACCGGCCACGAGGAAGAAAGGCTGCTAGCGGCGGTTCTCGGTGGAATCAGGCAACCACAGTTGGTTGTCTATGTGCGCAAGGAGTAGGCAAAGCTATTGGGCACTTTGCTACGACAGCACAGGCACTGGTTCGACGACGAGGGCTCACCGAAGATGAGCAAGGGCGATGGGAAAAACAGAGCAACGAAAGGAAGGTCGTCAACATCGTCTGAGCTTTATAGAATGGTCAAGAGAGGAAGGAGATGCCACGCAGTGGCCTTCTCCACGCCAACATGAAGCCAAGAGCGGCCACAGGCGCATCTGGAACCGAGCAGAAGGTCACCAGCGGTGGGGCGGTGGTCGTGGCACTGTTCCACATATTTACAGAATTGCCATCCGTTTTAAAATCCAAATTACTCCCAAATTTGCATAACAACTCAAAAATCTCCAAATATAAAAGTTTCTCAAAATCCAAAGTTCTACAACTTTGCTTTTATAACCACCCCCTAATTCTGTCTACATTTTGAAATGAACTTTTGAATTCAAATAGGGGACATTTAACGAATTACGCCTTTTCAAATTACTTCAAATTTTTCATAACAACTTTGAAAACTCCAAAAACAAACTTTGTATAACTTGACAAGCTCTACACTTTTGCTTTTAGGCTCAACCCCAAAATGTGCTTAGATTTTGAAATGAGTTTTTAGGGTAGGATTTAAATGCTGAAAATCATGGTTTTCTTGATAATTCAATTCCAAACCAAATTTTGAACTTGATTCAAACAATACAATTCAACACATACCACATAAAGGTAAACTTGTTTTAGCATATGCATATCAAAATTTTCACTAAATGCCAAATGCTTTGCAATGCATATGATGACATGGCAGGTTTTAGTATTTAAACACCCGAGGTGTTACACTCCACCCCAGAGCACAGAAGTCAACACCACGGCCACACCTAGGGGCTTAGGTAGGCATCGCCAGTTCAAGAAATTGTATTGGTAGACCAAACCATAAGTATTCTTGCCTTGGAGTTACTTTGTTGTCATTTCTTAGTTTTTTGGTGACTGGCGAGATGATCTGATGCAGTGCAAAGTGTGCGGAGGATCCGACCTCGCCTATCTAGACTGTTGAGCAACCGAAGGCTGGTCCTGGAGCAGAAGAGGTGCCGGTAAACCCTATCCTAGAGTCCTCAGTTGCTCAGTGGCCTATGAAGGAGTCAACCATAGCTGCTAGCGGACTTAGCGGTGGCGAGAGGTTGGCTTCAACGATGGATGAGTCGGCGATGGTGCCGGAGGTGACAACGAAAGCCATCGGGTCTTTGAGGGCAGAGGCTGGAGCCACCGATGCCGTGCCAGCATTCAGAGCTGAGGGGCCTACGGTGCCGGTGGAGTAGATGGTGCTGCTAAAGGCATCAGAGGGCATGGTCAGACACACTATCTAGCGATCGAGCCCCCAGGTGGTGCCTCCAACTGTGGCGAAGGAGGAAAAGGTGGAAGAGATTGAGCATGCTGAACCTTGACCCCAATTTGTCCGAATCCTCCATAAGCACGGTGATGAGGTGGTGGTTGTCGAGGAGGAGGACACCACCAAGGAGATGAAGAGACTAAAGTCCACCCTTGCTAGAGTGATGAAACAAATCGAGGTCTATACTGCATCTAGAGTGCTTGTCTTTGACATCGGAGATCGAAGTTCATCATTATCATTGTGCATTTGTAGAGGATAACTCGAACTGTCGAGCAGCGGCACTAGCTGATAAAGAGGATGGAGCCCCTCGTCGAGGAGAACAAAAAACTCAAGGAGGCAATGAACCTCATGAAGAGAAATATCCAGAGGGCCCAGCATGAGTGAGACCTTGTAGAGTCCAATGCGTGGGACCTAGAATACCAGAAGGGCATCCTATTCGAGTAGCTAGCGGCCACGTCCGAGCAGCCACAGAGCAAGTTTGAGCAGCTAGCCACTATCTCTGAGCAACTGAGGGGGTGCTTTAGAGCAGTTGGTGCAGCTATAGAAAGTCTCCAAGCAGAAAAAGGTATGTCCAATCGGCAAAATTGATTGGCGTTGCTAAAGTATCATTATTACTGACGACTGTTGTGCTTGTAGAGCAAGATGCGAAGCTCGATCAGCTATGCCAGGCCATTGAGCAACTCTGAGAGGAGAAGGCGAAGGAGTTCAAGCAGGTAGACAAACTAGTCAGGGAGCTAAAAGGTGAGTACTTCCTAGTCGGAGTTACTATTGAAGTAGTTTCCTTGCTTAATGGAATCTTGTAATGCTTGCAGACTACTGTCGGAGGGTTAAGGCACAATTTGATGTGCTGGGGCAGGAGACCAGGACCCAACAGGAGAAGTTTGATGCCGTAGTCACCAGAGTTAAGCCGGTGCTCGACTGCATTGACCTAGAGGCGGCTCCTTAGCCCGACGGTAGGCCATCACGCTCAGACACTATCATCTAGAGGTGCAAGGCGGTGTGGGAGAGCTTCAACCGCAACACCGTTGTTACCGCCATTACGCATGCCCTTGCGGTGGTTCGGTCCCACTATCAATCCGTTGACCTTCAGGCAATAGGGGCTAGATTTGCCAAAGGGATGGGTGAGGCAGAGACCTAGTAGCTAGAGGATGAAGTGTAAGACGCAGTGAAAAAGCTAGCCGGTGACATAGACCAGTTCGACAAGATAGACGGCGATGGCAGAGCTCGGTGATCTGCCTAGAGAGAATTATCTACCTCATCTAGAGAGAGTAGTTAGAGCACGCGAGAGCACAGAAAACATTTATGTATTTGTATAAATGTTATAAAGTGCATGTTTATGCAGCTTTCGTATTTGTGACAAAAAATCATTGTAGTAATAACCCAATGCAATTATACATAGCATAAGTAGCAGCTGAGCAGTTAGTTCATTACTGAACTCTTTGGCCTCAGCTAGCCCATAGTCCATAACGTCGAGCGCGGAGCCCATGCACGTGTAGGAGGAATAGGCGTGACCAAGGAACCATAGCCACCACCCATAACGCAGAGCGTGGAGCCTGTAGCACATGTAGGGAGAGATCAGAGACTGGGTGTTCTCCATAGAGCATAGAGCAGAACGTGTGCTACTCGGTGGTTGGTGAAATAACTTGGAGATAAATGTTGTATAAGTGGCATCTGAGCAGTTAGTTCTTTACTGAACTCTCGGCCTTGGCTAGCCCATAGACCATAACATCGAGCGCGGAGCCCGTGCATGTGTAGGAGGAATAGGCATGACCAAGGAACCACAGCCGACCACCCATAACGCAGAGCGTGGAGCCCGTAGCACGTGTGGGGAGAGATTGGAGAATGGGTCTTTTCCATAGAGAATAGAACATAATGTGTGTTGCTCGGTGGTCGGCGAAACATTTTGGAGATTTGGAGAAAAGTGTTCGGCGATTTGGAGAAACCTGTCCGGCAAAAACATTGGAGAGTTGGTGAAACATGGTCGGCGATTTGGAGCACCTCATTTGGTGAAATACGCTGGTGATTTGGAGAAACAAGGTCGGCGATTTGGAGAATTTGTTCGGTGAAACACATTGGCGATTCCGTGTTGGAGTTCATTATGGAGTAGCTTAGAGCTCAGCGACTGTAAGTGGAGATTAAACTGTAATGGAGAAAAATGGAGACAAATTATGGAGACCAAAACTTTATTCATCATAAAGTGGAGAGTACATATCTGGAGCGTTTTAAGAATAGAAACGTATAAGGTGCTTGATGTGCCATGAGTTGGGGACATCGATTCCGTCTAAGTCACATAGGTGATAAGACCCTGGTCGGGTAACCTCTTTGATGACGTAAGGCCCTTCCTAGGGGGAGGAGAGCTTGTGCATCCCTTCGGTCTTTTGTTTTCTGTGGAGAACGAGGTCGCCGACAGCAAATGAATGACCTTTGATGTTGCGGTTGTAGTATCTCCACAAGCCTTCTAGATATTTGGCTGTGCAGACATAGGTGATTAGGCATTCCTCTTTGGCCCTATCGATGTCCTCTATCCGAACAACGTTGGCTTTCTCTTCATCATAATTTTCCACCCTAGGTGCTCGAAAGGCAATATTCGCTGGTAGTATGGCTTCTGAGCTGTAGACTAAGAATTATGGAGACACACCGGTGCTGTGACTAGCTTGAGTGCATAGTCCCCAGACCATGGCTGGTAGCTCTTTGAGCCATCTGCCTGGATGCTTTTCTTCTTTCTGATATAGCCTCTTTTTGTGGGCGTCAAGGATCATGCTGTTCGCCTGTTCGACCTGGTCGTTGGCTCTACGATGGGCAATGGAGACATATTTAATGGAGATGCATCGGTCTTCGTAGAAGTCCCAAAAGTGGTGGCCAGTAAACGTAGTTCCGAGGTCGGTGATGATGCTATTTGGGAGACCGAATCTGTGGATGATATCTTTGAAGAGCTCGACTGCTTTCTTTGTAGTAGCCGAGATGAGCGGTTTATACTCGATCCACTTGGAGAACTTGTTAATGGCGACGTATACGTACTAGAAGCCACCTGGCACTGGCTTGAAAGGCCCAATCATATCTAGTGCCTAGCATGCAAAGGGCTAGGAAGCTGGGATGGTCTGTAGCTCTTATGCCGACACGTGTATTTTCTTGGCAAAAAATTGGCATCCTTCACAATGTTGGACGAGGTCTTCTACCTTGGAGATGGCCATGGGCCAATAAAAACCAGCTCGAAAAGCTTTGCCGACCAGGTATCTCGAGAGTGCATGGTTGCCGCTAGAACCAGAGTGAATTTCAAGAAGCAGCTTCACTCTCTCTTCTTGGGTGATGCATTTCTGCAGTATCCCTTCCTTGGCACTTTTCCTCATCAAGTTGCCATCCACCAACGCGTAATGCTTGCTTCGATGGATTAGGCGTTCGGTTTCAGTCCTATCGGCGGGTACTTCGGCGCTGGTGAGGTACTTGATGAATTGTTCCCTCCAATCGGTGGCCGATGAAGGTACCATAAGTACCAACTGCTCAACGGGGGGAATTTCCTTAACTTCTTTCTCTTCCTTAATGGATGGCGCCAAAAGATCTTGAACGAAGACCCCTAGTGGTATCGCGGTGCAAGAGGAGCCTAACTTGGATAGGTGGTCGGTGAGCTAATTTTGATCTCGTACCACGTGGTGATACTCGATACCGTAGAACTTCCCTTCAAGCTTCCTTATTTTGGCACAATATGAATCCATCTTCTCACTAGAGCAGGACCAGTCTTTATTGAGCTGGTTAATGACCAGCATGGAATCCACGTATACCATGAGGTGTTTGACATCGATCTCAATGGCTATACGGAGTCCATGGAGACATGCTTCATATTCGGCGGTGTTTTTGGAGGCCAGAAAGTGTATCCGGAGAACGCATCGGAGCTTATCCTTGGTCAGCGTAATGAATAGAATGCCCACACTAGCATCGTTGATGTTGAGAGCACCATCAAAGTACACCACCCAATGCTTGGGGCAAGTAGCGACAATGGGCTCTTGAATCTTACTCCACTCAGCGACAAAATCAGCAGGCACCTAAGACTTAATTGTAGGCCTACTTCTAAAGTCAATGGACTAAGTGCTAAGCTCAACAGCCCACTTGATGATATAGCCGTTGGCCTCTTTGTTGTAGAGAATGTTCCCCAGAGGGAACTCGGTGACCATGGCGATCTTGTAATACTCAAAGTAGTGGCGGAGCTTGCACGACATAATCAGGACGACATACAGCAGGTTCTGGACCTAAGGATAATGAGTCTTGGGTTCATTGAGAACCTCGCTGATGAAGTATACTGGACGTTGCACCTTATAGATGTGCCCGACCTCCTCACATTCGACCACAATGGCTGTGCTAACGACGCGAGAAGTAGTGGAGATGTAGATTAGGAGAGTTTCATCTAGCCATGGCGTCGTCATGATCGGAGGCTTTGTTAGGAACAACTTGAGCTACTCGAAATCTATGTCTACCTCCTTCAACTAGGAAAAGCGCTTGGAGGCCTTGAGGAGTTTGAAGAACGGTAGCCCTTTTTCACCGAGGTGCGATATGAAGTGGCTTAAAGCAGCCATGCAGCCTGTAAGCTTCTATATATCTTTGATGCTTGTTGGCCATTTCATGTTGGTGATGGTGGAAACCTTATCAGGGTTGGGCTCAATACCTTGTGCACTGATAATGTAGCCTAGGAGTATACTAGATGGAACTCCAAAGATGCACTTTGAAGGGTTAAGCTTCCATCGGTACCTTTTAAGGTAGGCAAACATTTCTTTGAGGTCAACGATAAGATCATTGGTGGTTTTGGACTTGACGACCACATCATTGATGTAAGCTTCGACATTGCAGTTGATCTATTGATCGAGGCACATCTGGATAGCCCTTTGATAAATTGCCCCGGTGTTCTTGAGTCCAAAGGACATGGTGGTGTAGCAGTACACACCAAAGGGCATGATGAACGACATCTTGATCTGGTCTTCTTCCTTAAGGGAGATCTGGTGATAGCCGAAGTAATAATCAAGGAAGGAGAGCAGTTCACAGCCGGCGGTGGAGTCTACAACCTTGTCTATTCAAGGCAAACTAAAGGGGTCCTTATGGCAGTGTTTGTTAAGATTAGTGTAATCAACGCACATTCTCCATTCTTTATTCTTTTTTCGAACGAGAATAGGGTTTGCTATCCACTCAGGATGATACACTTCTTTTATGAATCTAGCCGCTAGGAGCCATTTTATTTCTACCCTAATTGCTTGCTTCTTATCTGGCATGATTCGGTGGAGTTTCTGCCTGATCGGTTTGGCGATCGATGAGACATTCAAGGAGTGCTCGATCTTCTCCCGTGGTACCCCTGACATGTCTGTAGGTTTCTAAGCAAACACGTTGGTGTTGGCATGTAGGAAGGAGATGAGCGTGCTTTCCTATTTGGGGTCAAGGTGAGCCCCAATCTTGATGGTCTTGGAGGGGTCGTCGAGGCTGAGGCCAACCTCCTTGACTTCCTTGGACTTGGTGGAGGCGTGAGGAGGCTCTAGCTTTAGGATCTCCATGTTGTCGGCAGGCACTGTCTTGGCTTCGGTGACCACACTGGCCATCTAGATGGAGAGGTTGGTGGCTTCGGCGAGGGTGAGACTGTCTATCTTGCATGCATAGGTGATAGAGAGGTTGGCCCTCAAGGCTAGGACTCCTGCAGGCAAAGGCATCTTTAGCACCAGATAAGCGTAGTGCGGTATGGCCATGAACTTGGCCAGAGCTAATCGACCAAGTATGGTGTGGTAGGCGGTGTTGAAGTCAGCGATGTAGAAGTTGATGTGCTCGACGTGGTAGTTGCTTGCCGTGCCAAACTGTACTAGTAGGGTGATCTCTCTAAGTGGTTTGGATGCCCTGCTAGGTACCACACCCCAAGAAGGAGGAGTTTGAGGGTTTGAGATCTGTTATCCCGAGGCCCAACTCCTTTAGGGCTCCGACGAAGAGGAGATTCAGAGCGCTCCCACCGTTGATGAGCACTTTGCTAAAAAGCACCTTCTAGATGGTTGCATCGAGGACGAGAGGGAAATGCCCTATGTAGGGGATGTCTGCCCACTGGTCGGCCCTACTGAAGGTGATGGGGACCTCGGACCATGGGCGATAACTGGGGTTGGCGGTGGCGTCTTCCGTAGAGACGACAAGGACCCACCGGGCGGTGAGCTTCCATTCTCTTCTGCTTTCTATGGAGGCAAGGCCCTCAAAGATGGTGGTGACCACCTTGTCATGGTTCTGGAAAGCATTATCATTGCCCCCAGGTGGTCGGTGGCCTCCGGCTCTGTCGTTGGTGTCGTCATCTAGCCTTTTGTCTTGGAACTCCTTAGCCAAGCCGAGGCAGTCCTTCATCTTGTGCTTGGTGTTTTTGTGAAGAGGGCACGTGCTGTCGAGGAATTTCTTGTACTACTCATCATAGTTGCGCTTGGTGCGAGGTTCATTGATGGCAGCGACGATGTGGTCTAGCCAGCGACGGCGATTTTGACCAGACTTGGGTCCTTCTGGCCAATCACGACCGTTGTCATGATGGTAACTATGGTCGTTGTAGCAGTGGTCATTGTGGCATCGATCATCAGGGTGGTCGTCATAGCAGCGTGTTGGGCGATGAGTGCCCGCATCCTCGTTGAAGCGCACCTTGGCTTCCTCAGCTTTGGCATACTGGTTGGCAGTTGTGATCATCTCGCCAATCCCTATTGGTGGCTTGCGGTTGAACTTGGAGTGAAGCTCACGGTGATGGAGTCCTCAGATGAAGGTGGTGATAACCTCAGCCTCCATGATGTTGGGAATAGAATTCCTCATCTCGAAAAAACGTTAGATGTAGCTATGGAGGAGCTCAGACGACTTTTGCTTGATGTGGTTGAGATCATGCTTGGTTCCCAGGCGAGTACACATAGCCATATAATTGTTGGTGAAGACTTTTTTCAGCTCGTCCCAGGATCCTATGGAGTCTAGGGCAAGGCTTGTGAACTAGTTCATGACGGTTGGCGCGAGCATGATGGGAAGATAGTTTGCTATGACACTGGTGTCTCCTCCGACAGCACGGATAGCGGTGGCGTAAGCCTGTAACCACTATGTTGGACTCATCCTCCCCTCGTAGGGCTTGACCCTAGTGATTTTGAAACCACGGGGCCACTGAAGTGTTCAGAGCGCCCTCATGAATGCTGGGGGCCCTTCAGGGTTGTGGTTGGCATTGGGATCTACAGTGTTGCTGGCATTGAGTGGCTCGAGAGATGAGTCTGGGTTTCCATACTCTTGCTCGTACTCCTGACGATGGCGTACTTCTTCTTCATGGCGATCAAAATGGCATTCGTCGATACGTCGTCGTGCATCTCAAAGATTGTTGAGGTGCATTTGGACATCCTGGTTGACCTCTTGGTTGTGTTGGCTATGATGTTTGGTGCGGTTGCCCCTAGCTCCACCCTAGAGGGGTTCCCTATCATCGTGGTGCTAGTCGGTGAAGTGACTTGGGCGGCGATCGGTT
Organism: Miscanthus floridulus; assembly: GCF_019320115.1. NCBI lineage: Eukaryota > Viridiplantae > Streptophyta > Magnoliopsida > Poales > Poaceae > Miscanthus > Miscanthus floridulus. The sequence goes on from NC_089585.1 coordinate 33,644,000, forward strand.
CTTGTGGTGACTCATCGGCGAATCAAAGTTATGGAGTAAGAATGTCTCTGATCCTGGCGGATCTCATTGACCTGGCAATGCGCCACTTTAAGCATTATGGCAACCTTGGTGACCTCCGGTGTCTGTAGAAGCTGGGTGAGCTCATTGGCAGCCATGGCCAGGTTGGTGCTTGGGGTCTTGTAGATGTCGTGGCCATCGACACGGACAAACTCATCGTCGAGGTTGCATTGGAGCGGTCTTCCTTGCGAGTCAAGCTGCTGCTCGGCTCTCGTAAGGACAATCTTGTTTGCTCGGCGCTGCGCGCGGTTGACATTCTAGTTCTCATGAGCGGCGCGTTCCTCCTCGATTTTGCCATTTTGAGGGGGACTGTCGACACTGACATTGAAGATTGCGTCGCCATAGAACTGAGGGGGAAGAAGTAGTTCGGTGGTCATCTCGGCGATGGTCTCCATAGAGCCCTAGGACTGAGAGTCTAGATTCTCCTCTAGGATAGTCTGAACATATGCTCTAGAGCGTCGATCGACATGGAGCATGTTGATAACCGATAGAGGCTGGTTGGTGATCTGGTCGGTGGGAGGATGGATATCTCCAACCTAGTCAGTGAATCTGCCCCTTAGGGCATCTTGGTAAGCAGCGGCGGCGTTGGTGAACCTAAAGGGTAGGGCTATAACCCCTAGAGTTTCCTAAGTAGCCTCCAATAGATCTAGATCAGAGGGTGGTCGACACTGAACTAGAGTGTCTAGAGCTAATTCGGCGATGGAGAGGCAATCGGTGAGCTTGAGACCAACTCGATCGATGGATGCGATTAGATCATCATTGTTGATCTGTCTCCTCTGGTAGCGAGGAAGCAGGCGATGAGTCATGGATGAGGGCAACCTTAGTGGTAGCTCTGAGATTAGATCTATAGTCACAGGTGCGGGTGTGATTAGCGCAGAATTGATCTGCATCGGCTCAAGGAGCTCTCTGACTCCATCAGTGTTGATGATCCACGAGATGGATCCGACCATGAAGATTTAGCCAGGCTACGGGAGGGACGAAGAGCCTATGGAAAAAGCCATCCTATTTGATAAGGAAACAATAGGCATGCCCCTACTTGTCGCGCCAACTGTCGATAGGATATCATCGGCAGTCCTCTGATGGGTATCCCATGAAGGTAGATTGATTGGTAGAGAGGCGTATAATCAAGAACAAGAAGGCAATAGAGACACATGAGTTAGATAGGTTCATGCCATCAGTATGATGTAATACCCTACTCCCATGGTCTATTAGTTTGTATTAGCTATTGTATGGTATTACGTGAGTTTGGAGGGGGTCCCTGCCCGCCTTATATAGTCCTAGGGATAGGGTTATAGGTCGGTTAGATCTGAGAGATAACTAAAAAGTAATAACAGATTATAGGAATCTTAGGATCATACGTATCCTAACAGATCTTGTAGTATCTTCAGGATATCTTCTCGGTGTCTTGTGGAAGGCGTCGAGCAGAGTCATGCCCCACAAGGCTTCATCTTGTGGGATGGGCCGCCCCTAGGGGCGTAGCCCATGTAGTCTGCCATGGGTATTCGGGGTCTATCGATGAAATATGGTCGGCAGTCTACCTAGGGGTATGCCCAAGGTAGTAGATTGTCGGCAAATAGATGCGCAAGCCACAAACAAGATGGTGACACAAGACAGACACGTGGTTTTATCCAGGTTTGGCCGCCAAGAAGGCGTAATACCTACGTCCTGCGTCTGATTGTATTGCTGTATGTCAATGAGAGATGTTTTTTAGAGGGGTCCCTTGCCCACCTTATATAGTCTGGAGAGCAGGGTTATAGATCTAGAAACTAATCCTAGCCAGTTACAATTGCCAGAGGTGGCCGGATAAGGATTCCTATTCTAACCAACCAGGATCTTGCTTAATTGCCAAATCTATCTTGACTCCTTACGCGGGACTCCGAATAGGTTGGCTGGGCCATACGTTGTCCTTTGGTGGACCGGACCCTCTGATCTAGGCTGGCCCAAGCCTAGCCGTAAGGGTATAGGGGTCAATACCCCCACAGCTAGTCCCTGAGCACCATGTATTATGCTACGACATGCCATTTTAACCTTCTCCGAACATTGAGGCTTGAGTTCTTGACATCTCTGACCACCGTATTCAATCGGAGATGTAGGTTGTCTGAAGATTGTGTGGTGCTCTTAAGAAAAAAGAAAAAGACTTCTGTCCTAGGAAGTGTGCCCACTTGTATTTCTGAAAAGAAATGTAAGGGCGTCTCGAAGCGTAGCGTCCTTGATCATCATAGGCGTAGTAGTCGAAAAACAAACACATTCACCGCAAGGTGAAGTGTGCCCACTTAGTCCCCGAGCCTGGTAGTAGGTGACGTAGGCACGTGGTGCTAGGGTCCAAAAAGAATTTCCACTGGAGTTAAAAATCCAATCGTCGTACAGGCGATACGAGATGCACCGGCAGGTGCATCGTACCGATTTAGTCCCCGAGCTTGCTAGAAGGTGAAGTATGAGCCTTGTAGCAAGGTCTAAATAAATGTCTCTCAACTGTATGTGAGTACAAATCATATGTAGCCAAGGAGAATAGTCTCCGAGCAGTGGTCGGGACAGTTCCTGAGCATAGCAGTGGTCAGAGCAGTCCCCGAGCACGAAAGTGGTCTGGGCAATCCCCGAGCACGATAGTGGTCGGAGCAGTCACCGAGCATTGAAGTGGTCTGAGCAGTCCTTGAGCATGGCAGTGGTTGGAGCAGTCCCCGAGCACGGCAGTGGTCGGAGCAGTCCCCGAGCACAAGACATGCAGTGAAGAAAAGAACGCCTCTTGTATTATTATTTGGTGTATTTATTTATCTTCTTACTTTGTCAAGTCCAATCTGACACGCCTAGTCAAAAAAGCAGACGAGTATAGCACGTCACACTGTCTTCTTGTCCTTTCTAGCAAATAGTCGCTTGGCACCTGTAAGGAGGTGCGTCAGTGTGGGCCCTCTCACACTAGCAACGAAGAGGCGCGTACACTGGTAACGAAGGGGCGCGTTTATTGGCGTAGATCTCAAGGTTGTGAAAACAACCGTCTATGGCACATGCGCACGTCTCCCAAGAATCTCGGGCAGATGAAACGGTAGAACTCTTGGTTATTTATAATATAGAATTGGTAAGTTATTTTTTACCGATCCCCATTACCATTCGCCGCCGCAACCTTCTTCATCCTCTTGCCAAACCCTATACCTCCAAGATCATCACCAATCACCCCTCCATTGTATCCACCCCTTTATCAAGGATAGATTAATGACGAAGAGAGATGCCCAGAAGAAAGCCGGAGTCATGGCGCCGGAGTGGTGGAAGTCAAGGAGCAACAAGCAAACCATCGAAGACCTCGTCACCATGGGAGTGCTCCACAACAAGGCACTCATGGGATGGCGCGCGCCGAAAGGAGAAAGCTACCCCGATCCACAACCAGGTGAGATTGTGATTTTCGAGGATTTCTTCAAGCGGGGTTTTGGGGTTCCAGTGCACCCTTTCCTTCAGGGGCTCTATTTGTATTATGAGATTGGGATTTGCAATCTGCATCCCAACTCGATTCTTCTTGTCTCCACCTTCATCCATCTTTGCGAAGCATATGGTGGCTTCCAGCCCCATTTCGACCTCTTTCGCCATCTTTTCTGTTTGCGGAAGAAAGGAAGCGGTGGCTCAAAGATAGCCGGAGGCGTATACCTCAATCTGCGTGATGGGATGAAGGCCTAGTACTTGCACTGCCCTTGGAACACATCACTGGACGACTGATACAAGAAGTGGTTCTACATCCATGAAGAGCCGAACACGATCACCCTATGCGACGTGGGGTTCATTCTGGAGAAGAAGAATAGCTGGTCAGAGAAACCCAAGCACTTGGAATAGATCGTAGAACTGCTTGGGATGATCCCATGGGAGAAACTGGATGGTCCAAGTGTGGTCGGGAACTTCATCAGCCGAAGGATCTAGCCCTGTCAGAGGAGGGTACATCCTGGCTATGAATACCAGGGTAGCGCAGATCCAACGAGGACTAGGAAAGAGGCGCTTGACAAGATCAAAGTCAAAGCCAGGATTGGAGAGCTATTCAACTTAGCCGATCCAAATTATGTCAGATTGAGCGACATCGAGCACGCTTTCAAGCTCGCCCGACCTCCCCCAAAGGTAAATAATTCTGCCTTGTACCCATAGTGTTATGTTGTAATAGAAACTTACTATGTTATCGCCTGTATATTTGTCAGATTAATGGTTGTGATAGAGTAGCAGTGTTCGTGTCTCCACCCCCTGGCGTAGAGTGGCCACAAGTTGCTGGCCCAACCGCCTAGACTAGCACTAGGACCGAAGACATCGACAGGACGGTGCTTGGAGTTGGAGAGGAGGCAACAACCAGAGCTACTGGCAAGCGGCCGGTGGCCAGCAAGCATCGTCAGGCCATCTTCCCACTGTCAGATGATGAAACAGAGGATGCAGACATCTTTCGACTCATCCCTCAAAAAAGGAGGAGACAACTAGAGTCGATGGATCAGGGTGACTCCTCCATGCCAGCAGGTATCGCATCACAGACCACTATAACGCAGAGGATGAGTGGCCAAGGGGTCGAGGACCAAGCCCCGACGCCGGTACTGGTCATGGAAAGAGACCCGGTGACACCTACAAAGCACATGGAGCAAGCACAGACGAAGAGACGTGCCTTCGCCACATCATTCCATGCTTCCAAGCTATAAGTATTTGTAACCTTGATGTAAGCTTACAATTTATATTTGAATACTATTGCCCTCTTGACTTATCTCTGATACATTAGGTCAACATCCATCAAAAATCCTGACCAGCTAGCTAGGTGCGGCGTGGCTTCACCAGCAATGGCGGAGAGAACTGCCCAGCAGCCAGCCGTGGAGGAACCTATAGAAGAAAATCCGCCGGAACCTCAGCAGATGAGCGGCCAGACGACAGTCCCCGAGTAGCTGGTCGAGCAGAGAGCTGAGCCAAGTTCAAGTGCTCCGAGCACTAACCCTGCTGAAGGGGATACTTTGGCGCCAAGGGGATCAGACCAAGCCGAGGAGCAGCAGCCGAAGGTGGCACAAAGCATGCTTGCCGATGCTACGGCTCATGGGAAAGCCATAGTGATCGTAGAGACTACAAACTCCAGACCAGCGCCGCTTCCTAAACAAGAGGCCAAAGAGGACGAAGTAGAAGAGGTCCTGGGCCATCCCCAAGACAAATGACAACATGCATATGTGTCGCGCTGGTGGAACAACCAGTGGGTTATGCATGAGGAAATCCCAAAGGTTGAAGAGACCATAAAAGTTGAACGAGCGGCAAAATGTCTGGTGATGGAAGTCCAGGTATGTTTGGCTTGACCACTTGATCTTGCTATCCAGTCAAATTTTCTGACTTAGCTTTTTTACATGCAGGACTTGATGAAGACCGCAAGGTACTAAAAAAAGTGCTTTGACCAGATTGAGGGGATCACAGCAAGCAATAGAGAACTGGCAGCCGAGGTGGAACTCTTGCGCCACCAACTTGAAGCCACCGACCAGGAGAGGACAGAACAAGAGGCACAAAACCAGAACCTAGTCATCTAGCTCAGTAACAAAGAGCAGGAAAAAACAAGTAAGTTGTCATTTTATCACAGCAAGTGCGTGACACATGTTGCTGCATTGGTTGTAGTAACAGCTGTAGTGTAGGCTTAGAAGCTGAAGTAGTCCGTCTCCAAGAGGAGAATAGCCATGTGGCCATAGAGTGTGGTCGCCTAAAGGAGGACAATGAGAAACTAGCGCGTGACTAGTCTCAACTCTGGGACCGCACAACTAAGATGAAGGAGGAACTAAAAAGTAAGTGTTCTAGACCACCTTGCTCACTCTATTGCCTGCCTTATCTTGTCGTGGCATGACATTTTAATGTCTTGTGCGGTTTGTAATTTTAAAAGTCAATGCCAAGAAACATCTAGAAGCTGTGATGAAAGATCGTGACGGCTGGAACACGCGATGCCTAGAGACCACCGAGGATTGGGACACATGGAAGAACCGGTGCTAGGAGGTGGCAACTGACATCATGCCCGTCCTCGACCTTATCGACCCAGTGCTTATAGAGGTAGTGCCGAGGACGCCATAGCTTGGACTGGTCGAGAGGTGCCGAAAGGCATGGGGATGGTTCCAAGAGTTCATGAAGGAGGCGGGTGAGTACACAGGTGCACATGTGCTAAGCATGGTGCGTGCCCACTACCCCTTGATCGATCTCAAGCGCCTAGAGGCTGGGTACCCAAAGGAGGTAGACCCAGACAAGGCAGAGGAGCTTCGGATGGCCTAGCTAGACCTGTCTTCAAAGATAATTGGTGACATTAACCTGTGTGGAGGTGGGACAGCACCTGTACAGGGTACGCCATCAACAAGTCAGCTAGAAACGCCATCAGTTGCGAGCCAACCGACGAAACCTGCGGTCTCGACCAGCCAGGCATCGGTGGGGCCATCCTCTTCAGCTCGACCAGTATAAGAGTCCCTGAGACTCGAGTAGGATATCAGAAGTAGCGAGCAGCGGGTGCCGCGTGCCCCGACCAGCCTATAGAATAGGCTAGAGCTGTAGAAGAAGGACGTAGTTGTGTTATTGTAAACTTGGGCCTCTTCAGGCAAGCTTGTAATAACATAACTGTATATCATCATAAGCTTGTTTGCTTTGTATAAAACGTATTTAAGCTTGAAACTCATATTGGTGTAACTAAGTGAGAACATGTTAACGTTCTGTTTAGTTGTACCATTGTACTCGACACGTCATCCCGAAAAGTTTGTGCGGCCCTAGTTTGCCATGTGGTCGGAGTGTGAGGTGTGTGACCTGTGCACACGTAGACGTAGACAAGTCAAACCAGGGGGGACCTGCTGATCAGCCGTAGCATAGAGAGTGGATCCCATGCATGCGTTGGGAGGAACCAGAGACAGGGCCTGCTCCAAAAACCATAGAAGGAATGGTGGTCGGCTTTTACTGGCTAAGTTAGAATAACCGTAAAATTCGAAGTGACACATTAGAGTGGTTGGAGAAATCATAATAACTTTATTGAAGTAAATCAAAAGTATAAGAGGAGTACATATCTTAGTAGTTAAGCATAGAAACATCTAAGCTTGTCGATATGCCATGAATTTGGTATGTCCGTACCGTCCAGGTGAGCTAACCTGTAAGATGTTGGTCATGTGACTTCCTTGATCGTGAAGGGCCCCTCCCATGGGGTTGTGAGTTTATGGACACCAGCCTAATTCATCGTCCACTTTAGGACTAGGTCTCTGACCACGAAGAACCACTCTTTAACGTTCTTGTTGTAGTACCTGCGCAAAACAGTAAGGTATTTGGCTATACGTACACAAGAATCGAGCCGCTTCTCTTCTGCACTATTCACTTCTAGCTCCCGTACTTCATTGACCTTGCCCTTGTCGAAGTTCTCTACCCGTGCTGATCTAAAAGCTATATCTGCTGGGAGGACTGCCTCAGCGCCGTAAGCCATAAAGTATGGTGAGACGCCGATGTTACGACTGGGCTGAGTTCTGAGGCCCTAGACCACGGTTGGCAACTCTTTGAGCCATCTTCTGGGAGCTTTGTCATTTTCTCTGTACATCCTCTTCTTCAATGCATCCAAGATCATGCCGTTTGCCCGCTCGACTTGCCCATTAGCTCTAGGGTGCACTACCGAGGCGTATTTTACTACTATGCTCCTTTCATCGCAGAAGTCCCAAAAAGCGTTCCCGGTGAACTGAGTACCTAGATCAGTGATGATGCTATTGGGTATGCCAAAATGGTGGATGACCTGGTTGAGGAATGTGACAGCCTTTTTTGAGGATGCCTGTACCAGAGGCATGTATTCTATCCACTTAGAAAATTTGTCGATCAGCACAAAGACGCATGTAAATTTCCCAGGAGCTGGTTTGAAGAGCTCGATCATATCCAGTCCTCAGCATGTGAAGGGCCAAGAGGCTGGTATTGTCTGGATCTCATGTGCTGGTACGTGGATTCTCTTGGTGAAGAACTGACAACCCTCACATTGGCGGACTAGCTTCTCTGCGTCGGCTACTGCTGATGGCCAATAGAACCCTGCTCGGAAAGCCTTACTGACCAGCGTTCTTGAGGCCGCGTGGTTGCTGTAGGAACCAGAGTGGATTTGGTCCAGGAGATGTTCGCCATCCTCCTGGGTTATACACTTCATCAAGATTTCCTCCTTTGCGTTCTTGCGCCATAACTTGCCATCAACGAGCAGGTACTGCTAACTGCGATGCATCATGTAACACCCCAGGTGTTTGCCTTCCACATTTGCACTGCATTTCATGAACATAAGCATCATGCCTCCCTTCGTGAACTTATAGCACATGAAACATAATTTCGAAACATTGCAACATGTTGAATATTTCATGTGTGTTGTTCTTTATGAAATGTAAAGTGTGCAACACTTAAGTGCAACATGTGCCACTCACTTAGTGAAACAAGATTAGTTAATACTATGCAACAAGATCATGAAACATGTGAAACATGACTATGAAACATTTGCAACATTTCTTGTGTTTTTCATTGTTTCAGTATATATCTTGCTTGATTCTTGTGTGACCAAAGCATGGTGTGGCTAGAAATGCTTGTAAGTAACTTAGTTACACATAGAATGTCTTTTGGAACATTGTTCATGTTGGTCACTTTGACTAATTAGGTTTCCAAGTCATGGTTTGACCAAATTTGACCCCTGAACCCTTTTGTTTGACTGTTTAAAAAGTGTGGCTTAGGATGTTTGCATGTCTGAGCAACCTAAAGCAAAGATGTAGAGAAGTATGTAAGGAACAAAAGTTATTTTATGGCCATCTCATGAAAATGTGCACAACATGTTCAAAATGGACCCACAAGTCAGCTTGATGGTGGATTCAACATTGAAAAATTGTTTAAGTGTTGGAACTGCTTTTCAGTTTCATGAAGACGACTTTGGAGCCATGTAGATTGAAATCTATGGCAAATTAGCTCGAGCTCCAATTAGCAAACTTGTAGTACTCACGTAGGTCTCCAACTTTGTTAATTACAACTTAACCTGGATCGCTACGGATTAAGAGATCTATTGGCGACAAGTTTCGCTGTCAGTCGGACTGGATGAACTCTGAATCGTGTTTTTAGAAAACCTTCAGTGAACATGGCTGACCGGTTCAGAAAGGCGATGACGCGTGTGTGCCGTGCGTCGCCGCTCGCCTGAGCACGCTGGCCACACGCCGTGGACGCCCTGGCACGGTCAGCCACGTCTTGAGCACCCCGCGCGCCTGCCCGACGCACTCACCCGCTCCAGTTCGCACTTCTTCACCTCCAATGCGCGCTGCGCCAAGCAAGCAGCTGCTCCGCCATTGCCGCTCCTGCTTCGCCGTCGCCTAGCTCTTGCACCACCGCAAAAACGCATCGGCCAGCTTGTCTGGAGCTCTGCCGTGTTTGCCTCTCTGTCCTCCACCATTTAGCCGATCCACTCGAGCTTAGGTAAGGTCGCTGTGACCGTTTCCACCACCGCCGCCATGGCTGAGCATCGCCAGAGATGGCGCTCACCATGGCCAGCGCACCACCGCACCATTCCTCCATCCCTAGCCCTTGTCTCGTCTTCCCCATCGCTTGTAGCAGCTCCTGTGAAGACCTTACCGACCAAGCCGGTCCGGTCATGCCGGAACGCAGCCACGCACCGCCGTGCGCCACGGCAGGGCCACCGTGCGCCATGGCCGGCGTGCTTTGGGGTTGCTAGGGTCTAGGCTTAGGGGGTCAATCCACGCGGGGGAACTTGGGGAGCATGCCGATGCCATTGAATTCGCCGGAGGAGCCACCGTCGGTGAGCCTCGCCGTGTGCCACGCCATCGCTTGCGCCTCCTCTGTTTCCGTCTCGCTGACGGGTGGGGTCGGCTGACACCGGGACCCGCACGTCAGTGGCTGTGCTGTCTTAGGGCTAGTTCAAAAATGCAGTTTTGAATGCTGATTTGTGATTTTTGTAACTCCCAATTGGTAGATCCAAATTGAGTACTTCCAATTTTGTTAGACTCACAGTTAGGTCTAGTATTTAAGAAAAATATGTCTTGAGCACTTTATGTAGAAATTTTGGATGAATTAAATAGGAACTTGAAAAGTGTTTTTGAATGCATGCAAACTTGTTTAAATCATATCTTGAGTTTCCTTGATCCAAAAATTGTGAAATTTTGTGGGTAAGCTAGTATTGCTTAGTAGAAGCTCTGGTTAAAATTTGAGAGACATTGCATGTGTAGTTTTTGAGTTATAGAATTTCCTTTTATCTTTGGTAGATACTTGCAGTGAATTTTTGTAAATTATCTATGAATCCTATGGCCATGAAACTTGGTAGGTAGTATCTTGGTACCTTATAGATGCTAGGAAAAATATGAAATCTGTTGCTTGACACTTTTCACTAAGGTTTCCTAATTATGTCATTTTAAGCCATTCTGCCTTACCATTTTTGTGTAGGCTGTTGTACTTACTAAAATGGTGTGAAATTTTTATGGTAGTCTACTTAGGGCATGTAGGGTCTACTGTAATTTTTGTAGATTTAATGGTGTAGCTTTCATATATGTTTACTATTTCCTCTAATTAATTAAATAAATTAAGAAAGGTATTAGAGGAAATGTTTTGGGAATGAACACCCTACTTTCTGGTGTTCTTGTGATATGTGTGACATGTGAGTAGATTTAGTGTCATCCAATTATATGTTTACCTCATGAGTTACTAAGTATTTCATTTGCATTATGTCCCTCTGGACAGATCTGGGGACTTTAGAAAGCTCCCCATGATATTTTGGTTTTCTATGATTGTAATGAATACAAGAGTTGTAGATAATCTATGTATCTAGCTCCTATCAAAATTTGAGGGCATTTGGCCTTGTAGCTTAGAAACTACAGCTGTTTAAAGTTAGGTTCCAGTCTTTGCTTATTCTCTGCCTTGTGAGGACAGAGTTCTGTAGATTTATGAGTTCGACCTAGGTAAAGGTTTGAATCATGCTCTGAGGTCTAAAAATGTATTGTAGACAATTTTATAAGCTTTCTAGATTGTCTTGTTGCATATCATTTGGATTTATGAATCTCCAGTTATGGCTAGTTTACTGTACCGCTACATAGTCTCCATTTGGTTGGAATACAAATGCTTGAGTGTATGCTTGTGCAATGTTCTCATTGATTGTTTAGGGGTTAGCCTAACTTTGAGAATATGCTTAGATGCAGGCACTAGGTCATTAACTGGAAGATGAGCAATTATACCTTAGGTTGTATAAACTGTGGTAAGTGAAAGTGATTTGAATAGGGCTTAAGTTGGAATATGCAAACTACAGCGCACATGTGCATTCCCCGAGCATCCCCGACATTCGTTCATGTACATCCATGATATTTATCTTGTGCATTCATGCAAAAGGTGTGCCGGAGGGAGTGACATTGCTGGAGTTCGAGGGAGCCAACCAGGAGGAGGAACCCGAGGTGCAGGAAGCCGACTGAAGCAGTCGCTGCGGAGGAATTGCCCGAAGTGCCCTGACCACCAGCCTTCCTTGTTCCTGAAAGGCAAGCCCCAGAGCATATTAAGGCTCCCATGTTTTTACAAATACATTGAGTATCTTTTATTGTTGATGATGCATTAAGTATAGGAATTGGTTGGAACCAATTGCTGTATTATATATTCTTCCTTGTCCAGATATCGCACTGGAATCCTATTTAAGTTTAGGAATGGGTTAAATGCTTAGCCATGCTTAGTGCGGTAGAAGTCAGGTGATTTCCTGTCACCTGCGAGCTTTAGGATGAGGTGGATCACGGTTGGCTATATTTGCTATCGTGGAAAAGAACCATGTGAATAATGAATTAAGACCAGGCGGGGTCTTGTGTAGGTTTGAACATAGTGACGCCAGTCTGAGTCGTTTAAGGACCGATACGCTGTACGTCCTCATGTCATGTTGAACGCAGCCTAACACTTAGCTGGCCAGATAAGTTGTTCCGACTGTGAAGCCTAGTAGCTCGACTCAGGTCGGGGACAGCGAGCAGTGGCGACATTCTAGGAGGTAGTAAGGATGTGCGAAGAGCCATTGGCATAAGTCCAAGGCGGGTTAGAGTCCCGAACAACCTTGGCAGAGTGGTTCTCTAAGAATGTCGATCTATTCGGACTCGCTGACTCCTGAAATCGTACCAAAGGTGACTTGTTGTGACCCTAACGGGGGAAGTAGGGTTTGTGTTTAGGAATACCCCTCCTAGCTAGATAGGAATCGATTCGAATCGTCCGTCTCTCCCGGATAGTGAGAACTTGACTGAGCAGCGGCAACGTAGATTCAATTAATTTAACGATATGGTTAAATGGATGATGATAAGGTTGCCACAATGAATACCTAATATGGTTATTAATGTTTGCACCCTAATAAAATGATTGCTTAGTACAGGTGCTAATATAGATGACAGGTTAATGGCTAAAAAGTCATTGCTAGTTCAGGTTAAGAGTTGATCATTATTACTTATGCTTTTATGCAAAAAGAAAGTGTCAGCCAGCTCCACTACATTAAGCTATGCATAATCCTTGGTGTCATTTGTTTGGTTTTCGACGGGTAAGTCTAGCTGAGTACATTCCCGTACTCAGGGTTTATTCCCTCTTGTTGCAGATGACCTTCTATATCAGGGATTATGCAAGTATTGTCTCCACCCGGCGGGTGATGAAGACTAGATCATGGGCATGATCTCTGTTCCCTTATCTGAATGCGTTTGTGGTCTGTGATCAGCAAACCAGTATGTGTATTTGAACTCAGTGTGTGAGTTCAACTATTTGCTTCCACATGTTTTACAAGACTTGTTTTGTAATAACAATGACTCTATGATGATGTAATCTATGTGTGAACATCTGAGAAATGTTGTAACATATGATATGTTATGTTGAATTACTGTGATCTTGGTTGTATGCAAGTTGGTTTGAAATCCTTCGAGATTTCGGTTGACTACCGGGTTTATATGGGCTCAAGTTTGAGAATTTGATCGTTTCGGTGATTGTTTTTGTACTTGTGCTCTTATAAATTGGTCGGTTCTATGACAGCTAGCATCAGAGCTAGATTCAACATTAAACATGTCTTACGGCTATTTAAAACAAAAGCTTTTGTTGTTAAAATGGTTTTCAAAACTTATAGTTATATATAAGTTTTCAAAACTCAAAATTTTTATGGTATACTGGTGATCACATCCCTTATAGCCCACTTAAGGACTTCTAGGTGGCTTATATATAATTGCTAACTTGGGGGAATTGATTGTTTCTATTTCGTCGTCCATGCGGCGTGATATTGCATGGATACCATTCGTTTGAATGATAATGTATGGATCAATTGCCTCTACGCTAAGGTAAGTGTGAGTTGCGAGAGCATGACCGTCCAACCATCGGTCTTAGGGAGAGCTAGTTGTGGTTACTGGAGTATTTACATGTTGCATACATGTATATATGAAAGTACTTAATTGTGGGTACATTTATCGGGTAGTTTGGATGCCGAAGTATATATATCGGGGGATGTATATATGGAAAGTATCTTAGTACTACTTGTGTAATTAGCATTATATCTTGTTGGGTTGGGCTGCAATGAAGTTTTTCTGTAGGTACGCTAACAATGCACCGTGTAGATCGACTAGTTACCGCTAATTGAGAGAACGTATGTATGCCACCGTATATTCCGCTAAAGCTTAAATTTTCTTAGGTTTCTGAGGACGTACAAAACGAGCATGCATCATATTCACTCATGACATTCATATTGCATTACTCCCTCCCTTATAATTGCTTATCCCAAGTATAAAGCGCAATCTCTCAGCAAAAAGTTGAGGAGATTCGCGGTATTGCAAATTATCGTCTGCATCAGTGGGATCAAACCTCACTATTGAGAGAGATGAGGCTACACAAGAATTGGATCGTGTGACCCATCACAGAGATGCTTCTTTAGAGTTAGAAGAAGAGGAATACCCAGAAGAAGTCCAAGGTGTCTCCGATGTGGACAGTGATCACTTCAACGAGTAGTTTGTTAGCAAGTCTCACTAGTTAAGCTTTTGCAGTCATACTTGTAATGTACTTTAATTTGCTCCCTTCGGGATGCGTAATGTTATGGTGAAGTTTAAAACTTGTCATGTTGGAATGCACTGCATATGGCGCTAGTAATCTACTTGATGATGTGGTGATTGGAGAATGAATTATTGCCTCTGTTTATTGTATGAAGTTTTCATTCTCGTCAGTAAATACAGTTTGGCATGATTATATTGTTCCTCTCCAATGTGCTGACATCATCAATAATTACTGGTTGTGCATTGTGCAGATGCCTCATACTCATTCCACCAGTGTGAGTGATGATGATGATCTTCCGCCACCACCACCCACACCAACAGAACTAATAGCAATGCTTGCAGGAAGGACAGCGCACTATGGCCGAGGCCCTCCGTACGATTGCGAATCGTGATGGCCGTGGTCCACGCCAAGGACCGGATCCAAATCAATACAGTGATTTCAAGGATTTCCTTGACACGAAACCCCCAATCTTCAAGGAGGCTAAGGAGCCTCTACAAGCTGATGAGTGGTTGAATACTCTCGAGCAGAAGTTCCAGTCTGCTCCTGCTTGACTGAGGTGCTAAAAACTGAGTATGCATCGCACCAACTTCATGGGCCTACTGGCATCTGGTGGAGTCATCATCGGTCCACTATGCCCGCTAATGCCCAAATAACTTGGGATCAGTTCAAGTCTGCTTTCAGGGGAAATTACATTCCTCCTAGTCTCATGGCGATCAAACATACAGAGTTCATGAAGCTGACTTCAGGGAAACAAGAGCCTGAACGAATACCTGCAAGCTTTCAACAACCTTGCAAGGTACGCCACCGAGTTTGTGGACACCGAGGCTAAGAAGATTGCTAGCTTCAAGCGGGGACTTAGCCCCAAACTGATGAAGACCATGAGAAATTGCAAGTGCGCTCATTTTAATGAGTTTGTGAGTGATGCTTTATCGCAAGAGAACAACAATGCTGTATATGTAGCTTCGAAAAGTCATAAGAGGGCCTATGAGGCGGGTGCCTCACAATCTAAGGCTCCCGTCGCACAAAGGACTCCATTCCGTCCTCCAGCGTCAGCCGCCAAGTTTCGCCCACTACAGAAAAAGAATCCTGCCAAGACTAGGTTTCGCAAGGCATTTACAGTTGCTCTTCCCAAGGGCACTACCAGTCAGGGCAGTTCCTAGGGCTCCACCAAGCAACATGCCATGCTAGGAACTACAACAAGACAGGCCACTGGGCAAGGGAATGCCCTTACCCTAAGAAGAATAATTACCAGGGTGGCCGTTAGGGACAAGTGAACCACACTAATATTACTGAGATTCCTTCAGGAGAGGTAGTGACTGCCGGTAAGTTTCTAATTGACCAACACCCCACAGTTGTACTATTTGATTCAGGTGCTTCACATTCCTTCATTAGTCCATCATTTGCATCCAAGTTTATGCAGAAAACATATACTGTTGAGGGTGAGGGTTATTGTATAAGGGCTGCCAGTGGTATTATCCCAACCAAGCTGGTAGTTGGGGATGTATAATTTGTGATAGAGGGGCAAAGTTATCAGGTTGATCTGGTAATTTTACCGGGGCTAAGTATCGATGTGATATTGGGAATGAACTGGATGAGCCGTCATGGAGTGCTTATCGATACATCGACTAGGGTAGTTATGCTCAGAGATCCTAGCAATCAGGAGGGTTTTCTAGTACAGTTACCCAAGGACATCAATCTTTCTTGCACGACCAATGCGGTGCAAGCAAAGTCTCTGGCAGATATCCCTGTCGTGTGTGACTTTTCGGATGTTTTCCCTCGATGATTTGCCTAGATTGCCCCCGGATCGAGAAGTAGAATTCAAGATAGAGTTGCTTCCTGGTACAGCTCCCATCTCTAGAAGGCCATATAGAATGCCTCCCAATGAACTAGCTGAACTTAAGACCCAGTTGAATGAACTGCTAAAGAAAGGCCTTATCCATCCTAGTTCATCTCCGTGGGGGTGCCCAGCCATCTTTGTGAAGAAGAAGGATCAATCTCTACGCATGTGTGTAGATTATAGACCCTTGAATGCAGTTACAATCAAGAATAAGTACCCTCTGCCACGCATAGATATCCTATTTGATCAGTTATCTAAGGCAAAAGTCTTTTCCAAGATTGATTTGAGATCAGGGTATCTCAAATCAAAATTCAGCCAGAGGATGTCCCAAAAACCGCATTCTCTACAAGATATGGTCTATATGAGTACCTAGTTATGTCTTTTGGATTGACCAATGCCCCCGCACATTTTATGTATCTGATGAATTCAGTGTTTATGCCCGAGTTGGACAAATTTGTGGTGGTATTTATAGATGATATCCTGGTCTATTCTGAGAATGAAGAAGATCATGTTGAACATTTATGGGTGGTTCTCGCTAGATTGCGGGGACACCAGCTATATGCAAAGTTCAGCAAATGTGAATTCTGGCTTTGTGAGGTACCTTTTCTTGGACACGTGTTGTCCGATGGTGGAATTATGGTTGATCCCACCAAGGTGCAAGAAGTATTGAACTGGAAGGCTCCCATCTCGGTGCACGAGGTTTGGAGTTTTTTGGGGTTGGCTGGCTATTATCGTCGCTTCATCCTAGATTTCTCTAAAATAGCCAAGTCTATGACTTGATTGCTACAAAAAGACATGAAGTTTGTTTGGACTCCTGAGTGTGATGTGGCTTTCCATACCCTACGAACTCTTCTAACATCGGCTCCGGTTTTGGCACAACCAGATATCGAGAAACCTTTTCATGTGTTCTGTGATGCATCAGGTATTGGGTTAGGAGGTGTTCTTATGCAAGAGGGTAGAGTCATTGCTTATACCTCTCGCCAACTTCGGAAGCATGAAGTGAATTATCCAACACATGACTTGGAACTCACTGCAGTTGTTCATGCTTTGAAGGCCTAGAGACATTATCTACTTGGCAATGTGTGCAACATCTACACTGATCATAAAAGTCTCAAGTACATCTTCACTCAACCAGAGTTAAATATGTGTCAGAGAAGATGGCTCGAGTTGATCAAAGATTATAACCTTCAAGTGCACTATCACCCTGGCAAGGCAAACTGTCGTCGCGGATGCCTTAAGCAGAAAGTCTCATTGCCACTCGTTGATTGAGAGTGATGTCCATTTGTCGAAGCTCCTTCATCCTATAGTCCTGCACAACATCACTGTCAGTTGTACTCTATAGAGTCGAATTATCGAGCTACAGAAGACAGATGCAGGTGTGTTTCACATCAAGCACAAGATGAAAGAGTAAGAAACCAAACATTTTCGAGTAGATGAGGAAGGCGTGTTATGGTTCAAGGATAGGTTGGTAGTTCCGAAGGATAGAGAGCTTAGAAACCAAATCATATTCGAAGCTCATTCCTCTAAACTATCTATTCATCCTGGTAGTAGTAAAATGTATCATGATTTAAAGCCTCGATTTTGGTGGACCAAAATGAAGAAGGAGATAGCCGCTTATGTGGCTAGGTGTGACACTTGTTGTCGGGTCAAGGCGGTACACATGAAAGCTAGATTACTTCAGCCACTCTCTATTCCAGGTTGGAAATGGGAAGAGATAAGTATGGATTTTATAGTTGGACTCCCTACCACTCAGAGGAATTTTAACTCAATTTGGGTAATTGTGGACCGACTGACCAAGTTGGCACACTTTATTCCGGTCCACATAGACTTTCGTCCAACCAACTATGCGGAGTTGTACTTCAACCAGATAGTCCGACTTCATGGGATTCCTTGGACTATTGTCTTAGATAGAGGACCATAGTTCACTGCTCGCTTTTGGGAGCACTTACACGGATTATTAGGGACTAAGCTCATAAGAAGTTCTGCCTATCATCCGCAAACCAATGGGCAAACTAAATGAGTGAATCAAATCTTAGAAGATATGTTGAGAGCTTGTGTCATCTCGGCTAAGGGCTCATGGGAAAAATGGTTACCCCTAGCTGAATTCTCGTACAATAATAGTTATCAAGAGAGCATAAAGATGGCACCGTTTGAAGCTTTGTATGGCCGGAAGTGTAGAACCCCGTTGAACTGGGTAGAAGCCAGTGAAAGGAGATATTATGGAATTGATTTTGTTCAAGAAGCCGAAGAACAAGTCCGTACCATCCAAACCCACATGGCCGCAGCTCAAGCTAGGTAGAAAAGTTATGCTGATTCGACGTAGAAAACCTATTGAGTTCGAAGTTGGAGACTTCGTTTATCTGAAAGTCTCACCTATGAAAAGTGTCCAACGCTTTGGTGTGAAGCGAAAGCTTGCGCCGAGATAGTGTTGGTCCATTTGAAATCATTGGACTAAAGTGGTAAAGTGGCGTACAAGATTCAATTACCTCCTGAGATGAGTGCTATCTTCAATGTCTTTCATGTATCCCAATTGAAGAAATGTCTTCGCGTCCCTAAAGAGAGAGTTCCATTGGGGGATATCGAGTTAAAATCAGATTTGACCTTTGAAGAAAAGCCTAGTTCGAGTGATTGACACTCGTGAGCGAGTGACTCGGAGTCGGGTAGTCAAGTTCTATAAAGTCATGTGGAGCAATCAGGGTAGTGAACGCGATGCAACGTGGGAAAGGGAAGACTATTTGAGGGATGGTTATAAGGAATTCTATCAACAATGGTACGCTTTTCAAATCTTAGGATGAGATTTTTATAAGGGGGGAGGGCTGTAACACCCCAGGTGTTTGCCTTCCACATTTGCACTACATTTCATGAACATAAGCATCATGCCTCCCTTCGTGAACTTATAGCACATGAAACATAATTTTGAAACATTGCAACATGTTGAATATTTCATGTGTGTTGTTCTTTTATGAAATGTAAAGTGTGCAACACTTAAGTGCAACATGTGCCACTCACTTAGTGAAACAAGATTAGTTAATACTATGCAACAAGATCATGAAACATGTGAAACATGACTATGAAACATTTGCAACATTTCTTGTGTTTTTCATTGTTTCAGTATATATCTTGCTTGATTCTTGTGTGACCAATGCATGGTGTGGCTAGAAATGCTTATAAGTAACTTAGTTACACATAGAATGTCTTTTGGAACATTGTTCATGTTGGTCACTTTGACTAATTAGGTTTCCAAGTCATGGTTTGACCAAATTTGACCCCTGAACCCTTTTGTTTGACTGTTTAAAAAGTGTGGCTTAGGATGTTTGCATGTCTGAGCAACCTAAAGCAAAGATGTAGAGAAGTATGTAAGGAACAAAAGTTATTTTATGGCCATCTCATGAAAATGTGCACAACATGTTCAAAATGGACCCACAAGTCAGCTTGATGGTGGATTCAACATTGAAAAATTGTTTGTTGGAATTGCTTTTCAGTTTCATGAAGACAACTTTGGAGCCATGTAGATTGAAATCTATGGCAAATTAGCTCGAGCTCCAATTAGCAAACTTGTAGTACTCATGTAGGTCTCCAACTTTGTTAATTATAACTTAACCTGGATCACCACGAATTAAGAGATCTATTGGCGACAAGTTTCGCTGTCAGTCGGACTGGATGAACTCTGAATCGCGTTTTCAGAAAACCTTCAGTGAACATGGCTGACCAGTTCAGAAAGGCAATGACGTGTGTGTGCCGCGCGTTGCCGCTCGCCTGAGCACGCTGGCCACGCACCGTGGACGCCCTGGCATGGTCAGCCGCGTCTTGAGCACCCCGCGCGCCTGCCCGACACACTCACCCGCTCTAGTTTGCATTTCTTCGCCTCCAACGCGCGCTGCACCAAGCAAGCAGTCGCTCCGCCATTGCCGCTCCTGCTTCGCCGTCGCCTAGCTCTCGCACCACCGCAAAAACGCATCGGCCAGCTTGTCTGGAGCTCCACCGTGTTCGCCTCTCCGTCCTCCACCGTTTAGCTGATCCACTCAAGCTTAGGTAAGGTCGCTGTGACCGTTTCCACCACCACCGCCATGGCTGAGCATCGCCGGAGATGGCGCTCACCGTGGCTAGCGCACCACCGCACCATTCCTCCATCCCTAGCCCTTGTCTCATCTTCCCCATCGCTTGTAGCAGCTCCTGTGAAGACCTTACCGACCAAGCCAGTCCGGTCATGCCGGAACGCGGCCGCACACCGCCGTGCGCCACGGCAGGGCCACCATGCGCCATGGCCGGCGTGCTTTGGGGCTGCTAGGGTCTAGGCTTAGGGGGTCAATCCACGCGGGGGAACTTGGGGAGCACGCCGGTGCCGTTGAATTCGCCGGAGGAGCCGCCGTCGGCGAGCCTCGCCATGTGCCACGCCGTCGCGTGCGCCTCCTCTGTTTCCGTCTCGCTGACGGGTGGGGTCGACTGACACCGGGACCCGCACGTCAGTGGCTGTGCTGTCTTAGGGCTAGTTCAAAAATGCAGTTTTGAATGCTGATTTGTGATTTTTGTAACTCCCAATTGGTAGATCCAAATTGAGTACTTCCAATTTTGTTAGACTCACAGTTAGGTCTAGTATTTAAGAAAAATATGTCTTGAGCACTTTATGTAGAAATTTTGGATGAATTAAATAGGAACTTGAAAAGTGTTTTTGAATGCATGCAAACTTGTTTAAATCATATCTTGAGTTTCCTTCATCCAAAAATTGTGAAATTTTGTGGGTAAGCTAGTATTGCTTAGTAGAAGCTCTGGTTAAAATTTGAGAGACATTGCATGTGTAGTTTTTGAGTTATAGAATTTCCTTTTATCTTTGGTAGATACTTGCGTGAATTTTTGTAAATTATCTATGAATCCTATGGCCATGAAACTTGGTAGGTAGTATCTTGGTACCTTATAGATGCTAGGAAAAATATGAAATCTGTTGCTTGACACTTTTCACTAAGGTTTCCTAATTATGCCATTTTAAGCCATTCTGCCTTACCATTTTTGTGTAGGCTGTTGTACTTACTAAAATGGTGTGAAAATTTTTATGGTAGTCTACTTAGGGCATGTAGGGTCTACTGTAATTTTTGTAGATTTAATGGTGTAGCTTTCATATATGTTTACTATTTCCTCTAATTAATTAAATAAATTAAGAAAGGTATTAGAGGAAATGTTTTGGGAATGAACACCCTACTTTCTGGTGTTCTTGTGATATGTGTGACATGTGAGTAGATTTAGTGTCATCCAATTATATGTTTACCTCATGAGTTACTAAGTATTTCGTTTGCATTATGTCCCTCTGGATAGATCTAGGGGACTTTAGAAATGCTTCCCCATGATATTTTGGTTTTCTATGATTGTAATGAATATAAGAGTTGTAGATAATCTATGTATCTAGCTCCTATCAAAATTTGAGGGCATTTGGCCCAGTAGCTTAGAAACTACAGCTGTTTAAAGTTAGGTTCCAGTCTTTGCTTATTCTCTGCCTTGTGAGGACAGAGTTCTGTAGATTTATGAGTTCGACCTGGTAAAGGTTTGAATCATGCTCTGAGGTCTGAAAATGTATTGTAGACAATTTTATAAGCTTTCTAGATTGTCTTGTTGCATATCATTTGGATTTATGAATCTCCAGTTATGGCTAGTTTACTGTACTGCTACATAGTCTCTATTTGGTTGGAATACAAATGCTTGAGTGTATGCTTGTGCAATGTTCTCATTGATTGTTTAGGGGTTAGCCTAACTTGAGAATATGCTTAGGTGCAGGCGCTAGGTCATTAACTGGAAGATGAGCAATTATACCTTAGGTTGTATAAACGTGGTAAGTGAAAGTGATTTGAATAGGGCTTAAGTTGGAATATGCAAACTATAGCGCACATGTGCATTCCCCGAGCATCCCCGACATTTCGTTCATGTGCATCCATAATATTTATCTTGCTGCATTCATGCAATAGGTGTGCCAGGAGGGAGTGACATTGCTGGAGTTCGAGGGAGCCAACCAGGAGGAGGAACCCGAGGTGCAGGAAGCCGACGAAGCAGTCGCCGCGGAGGAATTGCCCGAGTGCCCTGACCACCAGCCTTCCTTATTCCTGAAAGGCAAGCCCCGGAGCATATTAAGCCTCCCATGTTTTTACAAATACATTGAGTATCTTTTATTGTTGATGATGCATTAAGTATAGGAATTGGTTGGAACCAATTGCTGCATTATATATTCTTCCTTGTCCAGATATCGCACTGGAATCCTATTTAAGTTTAGGAACGGGTTAAATGCTTAGCCATGCTTAGTGCGGTAGAAGTCAGGTGATTTCCTATCACCTGCGAGCTTTAGGATGAGGTGGATCATAGTTGGCTATATTTGCTATCGTGGAAAAGAACCATGTGAATAATGAATTAAGACCGGGCGGGGTCTTGTGTAGGTTTGAACATAGTGACGCCGTCTGAGTCGTTTAAGGACCGATACGCTATACGTCCTCATGTCATGTTGAACGCAGCCTAACACTTAGCTGGCCGGATAAGTCATTCTGATTGCCGCAAGCCTAGTAGCTCGACTCAGGCCAGGGACGCGAGCAGTGGCGACATTCTGGAGGTAGTAAGGATGTGTGGAGAGCCATTGGCACAAGTCCAAGGCGGGTTAGAGTCCCGAACAACCTTGGCAGAGTGGTTCTCTAAGAATGTCGATCTATTCAGACTCGTGACTCCTGAATCATACCAAAGGTGACTTGTTGCGACCCTGACGGGGGAAGCAGGGTTTGTGTTTAGGAATACCCCTCCAGCTGGATAGGAATCGATTCGAATCGCCTGTCTCTCCCGGATAGTGAGAACTTGACTGAGCAGCGGCAACGTAGATTCAATTAATTTAACTGATATGGTTAAATGGATGATGATAAGGTTGCCACAATGAATACCTGATATGGTTATTAATGTTTGCACCCTAATAAAATGATTGCTTAGTACAGGTGCTAATATAGATGACAGGTTAATGGCTTAAAAGTCACTGCTAGTTCAGGTTAAGAGTTGATCATTATTACTTATGCTTTTCTGCAAAAAGAAAGTGTCAGCCAGCTCCACTACATTAAGCTATGCATAATCCTTGGTGTCATTTGTTTGGTTTTCGACGGGTAAGTCTAGCTGAGTACATTCCCGTACTCAGGGTTTATTCCCTCTTGTTGCAGATGACCTTCTATATCAGGGATTCTGCAAGTATTGTCTCCACCCAGCGGGTGATGAAGACTAGATCATGGGCATGATCTTTGTTCCCTTATCTGAATGCTTTTGCGGTCTGTGATCAGCAAACTAGTATGTGTATTTGAACTAGGTGTGTGAGTTAAACTATTTGCTTCCGCATGTTTTACAAGACTTGTTTTGTAATAACAATGACTCTATGATGATGTAATCTATTTGCGAACATCTGAGAAATGTTGTAACATATGATATGTTATGTTGAATTACTGTGATCTTGGTTGTATGCAAGTTGGTTTGAAATCCTTCGAGATTTCGGTTGACTACCGGGTTTATATGGGCTCAAGTTCGAGAATTTGATCGTTTCAGCGATTGTTTTTGTACTTGTGCTCTTATAAATTGGTCAGTTCTGTGACACATCAGGCAGCTCATTTTCTAGTCCGATCAGTGTATCCGCTGCCATCTATTAGGTACTTGATGAAAGGTATTCTCCAATTGGGCTCATGAGTGGTCGGAGGTGGCTCGGTGGTGCTCGACGTCGGAACCGTAGCCACCAATTACTGGTCTAGAGGCTTGTCGACCGTGGAATCTTCCTCTTTGATGGAAGGCGTGAGCAGGTCTTGGACGAATACGCCATGTGGGACTTTGGCTCAGGATGATCCTAACTTTGACAGCGCATCCATTGCTTGATTTTTATCCTAGACCACGTGTATGTACTCGATGCCATAGAACCTGCCTTCCAGCTTTCTGATCGATTTGCAGTATGCATCCATCTTTTTGCTGGTCATGTCCTAGTCCTTGTTGAGTTGGTTGATGACCAGAGCCGAGTCTCCATAGACATAGAGACATTTAACGCTGAGCTCAACCACAATGCGCAAACCATGTAGGCATGCTTCGTACTCGGCGGCATTATTAGATGCTGGGAAATAAATCCTGAAGATGTATCGAAGCTGCTCCTTGGATGGTGACACAAAAAGGACTCCTGCTCCCACATTGTCAATGTTGAGAGAGCCATCGAAGTACATCGTCCAATACTCATTGGTCCCTGGAGAGGCAGGCGTGCTTAAGTCTTTCCACTCGACGATGAAATTGACGAGTGCCTGAGACTTGATTGTAGTACAACTTGCAAATTCCAAGGAGAAGGGGCATAGCTCCATTGCCCATTTGATGATGTGCCCGTTCAGCATCCTTAGTTGCTAATGATGTCTCACAGAGGGTACTCGGTCATGACCACCACACGATATCCGTCGAAGTAATGTTTCAACTTTCAGGATGTTATTAGTATGGCATAGATCAACTTCTGAATCTGTGGGTACCTGGTCTTGGACTCATTGAGTACCTCACTAATGAAATAGATTGGTCACTGTACCTTGTAGACGTGGCCAGACTCGTCGCGCTCGACCACCATGGCAGTGGAGACCACTCGATTAGTAGCCAGCAATGTAAAGCAGGAGTGTTTCATCTTCTCTGGGAGTAGTGAGGACCAGAGGTGATGTAAGGTATTGTTTCAGCTGTGTGAAAGCAGCATCTGCTTCCATCGACCACTCAAACTTTTTGGATGCTTTGAGCAGTTTGAAGAACTGGTAATCCTTTTTTGCCTAATCTTGATATGAAACGACTGAGGGCGGCCATGCATCCGGTAAGCTTCTGAATATCCTTCACCTTTTTGGGCAGCTTCATGTCCAAGATAGCTTTGACTTTCTCTGGGTTAGGGCATATGCCATCGTGACTGACGACGTTGCCAAGTAGTATGCCAGAAGGAACACCAAAGATGCACTTTTTTGGGTTTAATTTCCACTGGAATGTGTTAAGGGCTGCAAAGGTGCGCTCTAGGTTGTCAACAAGGGTATGTGCTTCCTTGGTTTTGATAGCTATATCATCAACATAAGCCTCGACGAGGTCGTCTTTTATCTCAGTCTTTGAGGTAGGCCTGTATAGCGCGTTGGTAGGTGTCAGTGTTTCGTACAAGCACCGGCAAGTAAATTTATAGTAATGCGCGTTAGGCTCGGATGGTGCGCTAAAGGACACAAGATTTATACTAGTTCGGGCTGAATGTCCCTACGTCCAGTTTGCTGCTGCTCGTGTTATTTGCACTATGAACGGTCTATAGTAAGGGGTACAAACAATCGAGAGAGGGACTGGTCCCAAGTCTCTGATGGAAGGGTTGAAAGGAGGTCAAGAGCTTCATAGCCGCTTGACTGTGTGAATGAGTGCGTGGTCTCGTTTCGGTCTTCTTCCCCCTTTATGGGATAGGCGCCTCCCCTTTTATAGATTAAGGGGGTGGCTTTACAAGGATGAGGGCTTTATCTAATCTTGTGGTTCACGTCTACCCGGCCTGGTCCTTCATTCTGATGAGTGCTAAGGAAGATAAGTGCCTACAACACTGTTGATGTCCCTGTAGTGTATCAGGTTGATTATAGAATGTTGTCCTGCTCAGGGTATGGGCTGTAGTACAGTGGTTTTGACTTATTAGCCTTTCCTAGTCTTGCTCCGCATGTCTTCTGGTTCTTGTGAGTCTTTGTCGAAGTGTCGAGGGGTCAGGTCTAGAGTAACACTGAGGTCAAGGCCTTCTAGCTTTGGACCTGAGGGGTCAGGAAGCGGGCGCTGCTCCCTCGGGTCGACAGCGTGGTGATGGAATTCCCGTCGTTCGTGGAGATAGCAAATCTTCTTCTGGAGTGTAGCGGTTGTCGTATATCTTCGTCGGGTTCCATGTCCTAGGGCTGAAGGCGGCGCCTACAATTCTATAGGGTGAGGAGCACACACCTGTACAACCTTTCGGGCTCTGCAGTGCCTAGAAGGGTCTAAAGCACCTGTCCTGTCATCCCCTGGTGGTACTTTTCCTGCCAGGGCGCAGGGTATGGTCCTTGGAGCCACGGTTGACCTGGACATCTTGTCTTGCCCTGTACATATCATCTCGAGGGAATGGGGAGAAGTTGTCAGGGAGGATGAATCCAATCTTTAGATATGGAGCAGGGTGAGACTCGTTCCTTGTCATCGGGCGGAATGGAGACAAATTCCTATCTCTCGGGTGAGACCAACCTCGCCCCTCTAGGGTTGGGCGAGGTGGAACCTATCCCTCAGCCCTTGGGCGAGACCGAGCCCGCCTTCAAGGCGTCGAGTGAGATGGAGTTTATCCCTTGGCCCTCGGGCCGTCATCCTAGTAAGGGGTGAAGCAACGCTCTTATGTGTCCAGACGTTTTTAACGTTCGGTGGTTATTGGTTCCATCTTTTGGGGTACCCCGGTATTAGGTCCTCGATAGTAGCCCCTAAGCCTTTAGGTGATTCGAGTAGAACTGCCTGGAGGGTGTTTTTTGATTTTGTCGGAGTTTCTTTGCCAGAGGGTGCGCGCGAGCGCACCCAATGGGTGTAGCCCCCGAGCCCCCAGGTGATTTGAGTAGAGTCACCCGGGGGGTTGTATCGGTCCCTTCGTGGGTAAGGCTGAAGGATTTAATTTTTTCGTCAACTGGTCATTTTTTCGAGAGGGTCGTGGTATCCCGTTCGTGGGGAACTTATTTCAGGGCTGACCTAACTGGTGCTTGCGCCCTTGATTTCGGGTCGTTCGCGGACCCTTCCTCAGTTGGGCCGGCCGCTGAGCTTCGGGGCCCTAGGTGGGCCAAGGATAGGAAAAAAAGGCCTTCATGGCTTGTGTTTCCCAGGTGGGTAGAGAGTCCAGATTCACCTAGGAAAGATGAACCGTCCACTATGATTTTTAGGGTGAGAGGATAGGGACTGCGGGCACATGTCCCATGACGTGACACGGTGGTGCGCATGGCAGGCCCAGAGATCGAGGCGGATGGTTGCCCTTCTCGCGTCCGTCGCCCCCTATAAAACCGTGGGGTTCGCCCCCAGGGTTCCGTATTTCGCTCCCCTGCCTTTGAGTCCTGAAACATCCATCGCCAACCGCCCTAGCTTCCTATGCCCGTGTCACCACCATCGTCCAGCTTGCGCTCATGTTGTAGCCGTCGTCAAGCTCATGCCTGCCCTTCCCCCTATTGCTTTAATGGAGTTGTGGGGCAGATCTAACATCACCTCATGGCGTCTGGAGGGCCTTGTCCACCGTGGCCTTCTCCGCCCATAGTCCACCATCTAGGAGTGGCTGCTACCTGGCGATGAGGGCAAGCCAGTGCCGCCTGAAGGGTATGTCGTCTCTTTTGCCATCTTTCATGAGCGGGGATTCGGGGTACCCGCGCATAGATTCCTTCGAGGGCTGCTGGATTACTATGAGGTAGAGCTGCAGCATCTAACTCCCAATGGGATTCAACACATGGCAGCATTTGTGGCCCTATGCGAGGGTTTCCTGGGGATCGATCCCCATTTTGATCTGTGGTGGTATTTCTTTAACATTAGTCTGCCGAAGAGGAAGATTGGGGGGAAAGATGTGAATGCACCGATGGGGTGTGCTAGCATTCATCTACGCCATACCCAGTTGAAGGGTTATCCATACATGCGTCTGGCGACATCCAACAAGGGATGACACTCGCAGTGGTTTTATGTTAGGGATGATGTGAGTGCCACCCTACCAAACTACACTGGGCGCCTTATTGTGGATGCTCCGGAGTCGTGGGGCTGGGGCGTCCAGTCCAAAGACAAGAAACACATCTCTGACCTTCTCTCCGCCCTCCAAGCCCTGAAGGGTCAGGGTGTAAAGGGGACGGGGATTATCGGCGCCAACCACACGAGGAGGGTGGCGCCACTAATGGCGCGTGTGCTTCCCCTACATTGGATGATGCCCGGGATATCGTTTGAGGGGACGGTGCTTGTTGACGAGGCGCTCCCTTATTCAGAAGTGGCGCAGCGCATCAAGGAGGCAATGGAGCTGATGAAGGATTCTGCAGGCAGGGTCCTTAACATTGTGTATCCAGTGCCTAGACACCCCCCAATGCGACCAGAGCCTAGATTCTTTGAATTCATAAGCCCTCCTCTCCCATGCTCTTTTCTTTTTCCTGGATCTCCATTTTTTTAACACTTGCTTTTATGATGTTGGGACCAGCCGAGGGTGCTGGTCTTTAAGGACAGCCCAGTTCCACTACCGAAGGACAAGGTCATGGAGGCGGCGAATTGACTCATGGCCGAGCGGGACAAGAAAATAAGGGAAGAGATGAAGAAGGCAAAACGACTGAAGCAGGAGGCATGGGATCGGGGAGAGGATGTGAGCAGTGAGGACAACGACAATGACGATGATGATGATGACGACGACGAGGTAGCCGTCGGTGTGGATTGGGGCATCCTAGAGGACGAGGACACGCTGACGAGTGGCCACACATTCGTGCAGGGGCTCTTCCCTTTCCACGCGGAGGGAAGTAGATCGATGAGGTTAGTGGAGGCTGGCGAGTCCGCCGCTTCGCACGGTGTGCTGGCCGAGGACCGGTGGATGGGGGAGGGCAGGCTTGCTGCCGCCATCCCCGAGGCGACGATGGAGGGGAGCAGCTCCGGTGTTGCACCCCATGAGACGATGGAGGGGGGCGGCTCTGGTGCCACGCCCGACGAAACGATGGAGAGGAGCGGCTCCGATGTCGTGCCCATGAGATGATGGAGGGGAGCGACTCCGGTGCCACGCCTGACGAGACGATAGAGGGGGGCGACTCTAGTGCCACGCCCGACGAGATGAACCCCCCTGCCCCGGAGCAGGGGCAGGCATGAAACGGTCCCGCCTAGATGAGTCGGGGCAGGGATCTTGGGATCCATCCCCAAAACGCTTCCGCCGGCCGAGGACATCAGCGTAAGCTGCTGATTCCTCTGTTTTCATCCTTTTTCTATTTTTATTTTGACTTAATGGTTATTACCTTTGTGTAGGTTCTTATGGACGGGTCACCCCCTGGGGCTGGTGCCTAAGAAGAGCCTCGCCATTCAAGCGGGACAGATGGCGGTGCCTGCCATCACCCCTGTTTCGGGCAAGAGTGATGCCGACGTCGGGACCGCGTTGGCCGACCCAACGGCGTTTGTGGTGGCGCCCACGCCCACGGAGGTTACCAAGCAAGTGGCTTCCTTAATGGCAGACGTGGTACAGCCGGCCGAGGGCCGTATACCACCGGTGGAGGTGGTCATGACTGCACTAAGCCTAGACCAGCTAGGTACGGCCGTGGTAGCATATGAGGATGTAGTGCAATCCACGCCACTGGGGGCCTAGGTGGATCCTCCCGTGGCACTCGAAGTGGCCCAGATGGAGGAAGATCTAGTCGGAGGATCCTCGAGTGCGGCAGTGGCGCCACATAGGGTCAGGAGGGAGCCACCCCGGCCCCTTTGTCGGGAGGAGACCGCTCCCTTGCGCGGGGGGAGCCGCCGCTCCAGTGGATGGCTGCTCAGGACCCGACGTCGGCCCTTTTCTCGCTCGATGATCATTTTGAGAGCATGGAGCGGGAGGGTCTTGACATCAGGATCTCGACCATGCTGAACGCCCTGGACCAGGCCAGAGGAGCCCTCCGTGAGATTGTTATTCCTACTACTCAGGTATTTGCTAGGCTTTCTTCTTTCTGCGCATGTTTTTGTGTTTTCACTTTTCTGATACCAGTCTTCTTCCTCTTCAGATTCTTGTTGCTCGTAGCCGGAAAAGTCCCAATTTCTCCATAAGCAGAAGGCGGAGAGGGTTCGCCTTTTTGAGGAGGCCCAGCTACGAGCAGACATGGCCACCTAGCTTGCTACCGCCCAGGAGCGGGAGGCCCAGGCGCGTCAAGACGCGGAGGAGGCCCACAGGATGTTTGAGGATCTAGTGGCGAGGTCTAAGCTGGATGGGGAGGAGATTGCCAGGCTCTAGAAAGAGCAAGACGAGCTGTTACAGAGGAATGCCGTGGTCAACGAGAAGGCCGGCGAAGTCCTAAAGGAACTGGAGATGGAGCAGGAACTCCGACGGGAGGCCGAGAGTAGGGCCACGGCCCTCCAGCATAAGGTGGATGAGGACATCATGGTGGTCCGCTCTCTCTAGGCAGAGCTCGGTGATGTGGTGAAAGGAAGGTTGAGTGCCAAGAACGTCTCCATCAAGCTAGAAAAAGAGGCTGCCTATACGCGAATGGCCCTTCAGGTTGAGAGCGATGAGCACGATCTTCTACAAGCTACAGTCAGGGTGGTCCTTAACGCCCTGAATGTGATGGAGCCGGTGGAGACCAGCCCGCTCATGGCTCATGTCACAGGTATCACGGCTCGGGTGGGCCAACTTGAGGAGAGTGCCTTTCATGCCGGGATTACCTAGGCCTTCACCATCGCCCACGCCCATTACGAGAAGGAAATAAACCTAAAGGTGATGAGCAAAGGCTTTCCGTCCACCTACAAGGATGAAGAGCTGGAGGAAATGGAGAAGATGGTTGCTCCCCTTGTGAAGAACCTGGCAGACAATCTAAAAGAGATGGTTCTCCCTCCACGGGAGTAATTAGTCAAACAATTTTGAGAACAACTTATATGTAATATGTGGACAAGTGTCGGTATTTTTCGAGTCTGGACACTTTTCGTGATTTTGCGTCGTAATTTTGTTTTGTTTGATTTTTTACGATTTGGTTTTTTACGATCTTACCAATATGTTCCCCTGAATTATGCCGCTGGTTATAATGCGAGGAGATTGTTCTGAAGGAAAGAAAGGAGGTAGCCATACCTTAACAGCCCCCGAGTAAGGTTCGATCCCCTGCATTTCCTGGGGTTGGGGGTTACTAGAGATTGGAACTGTGGTTTTGGTGACAGGGTTGACGAAGTCCATGGATGTCATCGCAATATTCCCCGTCCTGTCTTCTAATAGAAATCCCAACTGGGGACTCTATGGGCTCAGCAAGGTAGGGGCCTTCGAACCTGTGTCCCTGTATTGTTTGGCTCGAGCCCCCGAGCCTTGTTAGGGTCTAATAGGGGTTAGCCATTATTTGCGTGTTACCCCATCCTCGGTTTTTGCAATCGGAGGGGCTGAGTGAATGACACTTGCCTCGACGGCTCGAGTATCGCGCTCAACGAGCTCACTAATGGGTACGTTCATGTGGAATCCGGGTCCATCATTTGCTGATGGGGTCAGCAAAGCCCTCTGGTGGCACTCCAGAACTTCTTAACCCGCCTCCCGATAGATGCCTGAGTTGTTTGATAAGCTCAGGGGGCCCAATGGCCTCTCCTCGATGGAGATTCTGTGGGTTTGGCTCAGGGTTAGAATCGAATGAGAGAAGGTCGAGACATCCCTGTCCGCTTTTGAGCGAGGTCAGGCAGGGCCGCTGGGACTTGTCTCGGTTATCTCTCCCTGGCTCTGTTTGGCATGAGGCGGCCTTGAGCCCTTTGTGGGCCAACCTTCAAACCTCAGCCTATGGTCGCTTATATCGAATGAGGCGATGGCCATTTCGTGATGTGACACAAAGCGTTGGGATGTCTTGTATACGTATTATATGATTGAAATGAAAGTGGGGTCGGTAACATTACCTTGGTAGATATGAGTGACGAAAGGCTCCTACCAAATGTGTCCGTGCGGGGTTCGGATCCTCATGTTCGCGATGAGGTGGGAATAACCTATACAAGAATTGCTATTCTTTGTTTTTCGTGTCTCGGTGGCGATCCGATCCTGTTTAATTAATTTGGGGAACCTGACAGCTTCTCCTTCGGGAGAGACTCTGTAGGCAGACCCCTTCGAACCCTTCTTGAGAAGGCAGACGTTGAAGTCGGAGACACGAGGGGTGTTTGAGCATGGTTTTTCTGGTGAACAAAAACACCGTAGCCACCGAGGCATAGGGTCTACCAGTTCATCTAGTTTTACTCAAAGTTCTATGCCCATATTCCGTACTCCTAGTTTCAAGTGTATAGAGGGGTCAGGCGAGGAGGACGTCTAGACTGGTAGTCATCCTCGGCAGCCCCCGAGTGATGTTCGTGTCCCCACCGCTTGACGGGGTCAGAAACTCATGAATGAATTTTAATGCATAAAGTAAGAAAGCTGGGATGCTTATCTTTCTTTGGTCGGTCGTTTGTCGTGTCTTCTGGGCCGAACATGCCGGCCCTAGGAGATCCGAAAAGGTCCTATCATCGGATCGCCTGTGGTCCTGCATGGGGAGATGAAGGGCTGTCTGCCTATGTGGGCGCCTTAATTGCTACGTCCGGAGTGGGTCAGTAGCGGGCCATACCTAGGCAGTGCTCAGTTTGACCAAAGAGGGATGCCTCATCGACCGGGGTGCATCCCGTCAGTTCCGGCGCGTCCCCTCAGATATCAATCAGCATTGATTCCGTATTTAAAGAGGGGAAGTGAGAGGGTATTTCGTCCAACCTTTCACCTTTCCTTAGCTACCGCGCCTCCTCTTTAAATAGGGATAGGGAGAGGAGTTCTCATCCTACCTCCTCTTCTACCTCCGAGCCGCTATCTCTCCTTCTTCTTCCTTTCCGCCGAACGCGTCCGTGCGTCGCGGCAATTCCTGAGTGAGGAAGAGTAATGCTAGAGAGAGAGAACTCACAAATTTGTTCATGAGTCTGGCGCGTGATGTCGAGCCGGAGGTCATCCAACGTAGATGAGATGGTGCGTACTACCCTTGCTGAGGAGTCACTGCTGTTGAAGGAGAAGAGGCACCGGTGGGCGTCGTACGTCGTCGATTATGCCATCGTCCGCTGTGCTCCTCCTTTGGTGGGAGGCGTTTCCTGCCCATACGCCGTTGTCAGGGTTATGGCTGGGGATGATGGTGTAGTCCCCAGACGCCCTGGTAGTGGCGTCGTTGTCGAGGTTGCGGCCGACAACGATGGCGTAGTCCCCAGACGCTCCGGCGGAGACATCACAGATGGTGGCGCCTTTGAGGATCCAGCGAAGCGGTGGGATATTAGGATGCCGTCAATGGAGAGCGTGGCACGACGACCGCAGTAGATGAGCTGGCCCATGTACATGCCCTAGGCGTCGCCGATGGAGAGCATGGCGTGGCGACCGCAGTAGATGAGCTGGCCTGTGTACATGCCCTAGGTGTCGCCGATGGAGAGAGTGGCACGGCGACCGCAGTAGTACTTGTAGTAGAGCTAAGCAGAGACTGTAATGAAATAACTTTGTGGGGAAGCCCCCGAGCAAATAGTTCTCTGAATTTATAAGTATATTGTTCCTTTTTGTAATGAAATCGCTTTGTAAGTGACGAATTTATGCAAAAAAGGAACAAAATTACATCCTTTGCTTATGGCAAGCAATTTTTATCTTCCCTCCTTTCTGTAGGAAAGATTTTAGTGCTTTCTGACTCTTCTCATGGTCTAAGTTATAAGAAGCTAGGAACGTGGGCGAACTAATTCTGATTGAACTGGTGAGCAAAGAGGTTGCAGCCACTGGGGCGTGGGTGTCTTATAGTCCTACCAGTTGTATTCAGAATTGGTTCCCAAGATCTTAGCCCTTGGAACTTGTTTATGAGGCAAATGGAAAACTTAGAGAATGTTTGTAAGTATAACACAGGAATTTTTTGCAAGCGTAATACTTGTATTACATATGTCATATGTTACGATCTCAAGCCAGCCCTTGAGTGAGATCTGACCCCTCGCTATCTGCAGGGGTCGGAAGTCACTAAGGATCGGGGTATTATTATGACAAAAACTGATAAGGAAGAGTGTATGCTTATTTTAAGGATAAAAGCGATGTAGCTGCTCGATGTTCCAGGCATTGGTGAAGACCTCGCCTTTGATGGTTTTCAACCGGTAGGCGCCTGGGCGAAGTATTTCCATGATGACGTAGGGCCCTTCCCAGGGTGGGGAGAGTTTGTGGCGGTCCTTGTTGCTCTGCACAAGACGGAGGACGAGGTCTCCGACGTTGAAGGCTTGACCCTGCACCCGTTGGCTATGGTACCGTCGCAATGCTTGCTGGTACCTAGCTGAATGGAGGAGGGCGATGTCGCGGGCTTCATCCAGCTGGTCCATGGCATCTTGGTGAGATGCCTTGGCTCCCTGTTTGTCATAGGCTCTGATTCTTGGTGCTCCGTAGTCGAGGTCTGTTGGGAGAATGGCCTTGGAACCGTAGATCATGAAGAAAGGTGTGTAGCCAGTGGCCCGGCTAGGAGTTGTCCTTAGGCTCTAGAGCACAGCCAGGAGCTCAGCGAGCCAACGCGCGCCAAACTTGTTCAATCGGTTGAAAATTCTGGGTTTGAGGCCTTGAAGAAGCATGCCGTTTGCGCGCTCGACCTACCCATTTGTCTAGGGGTGCGCGACGGCTGCCCAATAGATTCGGATGTGTTGTTCATCACAGAATCGAATGAATTTCCTACCGATGAATTGCATGCCGTTGTCTGTGATGATGGAGTTCGGTACTCCAAAGCGATGGATGATGTCGAGAAAGAACAGCACAGCTTGCTCGGATTTGATTGTGGATATTGGTCGGGCTTCAATCCATTTTGTAAACTTGTCTATGGTGACAAGCAGGTGGGTAAAGCCCTCGGGCGCCTTTTTGAGTGGCCCAACCAGGTCGAGCCCCCAGACCATGAAGGGCCACGTGATGGGGATCATCTGGAGAGCCTAGGCCGGGAGGTGTGTTTGCCGAGTGTAGTATTGGCACCATTCGCAGGTGCGTACAATTTGCTCGGCATTGGCTACTGCGGTGGGCTAGTAGAAACCTTGTTGGAATGCATTCCCAACCAAGGTTCTTGGTACAGCATGATGACCACATGCTCCACCATGGATGTCGCTCAGCAGAAGTTTTCCCTGTTCGCCAGGGATACAGAGTTGCAGAATTCCGATGTGACTTCGTTTGTAGAGTTCGCCCTCTACAAGAACGAAGGACTTGGCGCGTCGTGCGAGCCGTCGGGCTTCTGTCTTGTTGGTCGGTAGTACGTCATGGAGGAGATAGTTGAGGTAAAGCGTTCTCCAATTATCGGGAGGATCGGACTCCACTGCTGGGTCCTCTTCAAGCTCCATGACCTTAGGGTCGGGCGGAGCAGTTGGCGGATCGGCCTCAGGGGTCGGAATAGAAGGGCCATCGTCGGCTTGTTCTAATCCCGCGTAGCGTACTGAGGGTTTGTGTTGATCACTGGCAAAGACGCCTATTGGGACTAGCTCTTGGCTGGATGCTGCTTTTGTGAGCGTGTCGGCCGCTTCATTGAGGCGCCTAGGGATGTGATTGAGTTCAAGGCCGTTGAATTTGTCCTCCAGACGTCAGACCTCTTGACAGTATGCCTCCATCTTGGTGTCGTGGCAGCATGACTCTTTCATGACCTGGTTGACGACCAGCTGAGAGTCACCCCTGACATCGAGGCATCGGATGCCCAGCTCGATG
This sequence comes from Miscanthus floridulus, assembly GCF_019320115.1. NCBI lineage: Eukaryota > Viridiplantae > Streptophyta > Magnoliopsida > Poales > Poaceae > Miscanthus > Miscanthus floridulus. The sequence continues at coordinate 33,679,201 of NC_089585.1, forward strand.
GCGATTCATAGGCCGTTGATGAGCGCTTCGTATTCTGCAGTATTGTTTGATGAGGGGAAATGAAGCTGAACCATGTACCTCGTATGGACCCCAGGGGGGATACAAAGACTAGTCCTGCTCTGACGCCCTTCTTCATCAGTGATCCATCGAAGTACATTGTCTAGTACTCTTGATCGACGGCTGCTGGTGGCATCTGGACCTCGGTCCACTCCGCGATGAAGTCGGCTAGTGCCTGAGATTTGATCGCCGTTCGGGGGGCATAAGAAATGCCCTGATCCATTAGCTCGAGTGCCCACTTTGCGGTTCTTCCCATAGCATCATGGCTACAAACGACCTCGCTGAGGGGGAACGACGTTACTACTGTCACGGGTGTAGCACCCAGTTTTAAAAACAAAACTAGATACACACTATATGTGAGCCCAGGAAGTCAAATCTCACATATAGCCACAAATCAGGGTAATATCAAGAGACAATACTTATTACATAACGTATTAGTAAAAAGAAAATAACCTCAGAGTTTAGACAGCAAAAAGTTGACTCCAATCTTCTGGCGAAGACTCCAAATCCACATGGATGACTGACTGGTTGACCACAAGCCTAACTCCTCCAAACCAGTAATCTGGTACCCATCCGGGATTTTTATCCAAAGTATAGAAAAATAAAGCAAGCGTAAGTACATGTCATACTTAACAATTATATCATGGGGTTCATGAGGCTCAAAAAGGGCTGATACTGGTTTACTGCGATTAGCTTTAATAGATCATCTTTTTAAGCAATTGAGTAGCAGAGGATTTATCATTCCCTTAAACACATGATTAGGTAAACATGATTAATGTATAGCATAAACAATCAATTATTAGAACCATTATACATTAGTGATCATCTCTATTCCATAAGGGTCCAAGGCCGCTCGTGTCCGTGAGCACGGCTGTTATAACAGTTTTACACTCTGTAGAGTTTGTACACGTTCACTGTGAGTCGTGATTTACCCTTTCGCCTGAGGTGATCAGCCTCTTGACCCACTACCAAGGAAGGTTGGCAGGGTTCACTATAAAGCCTTTCAAAAGATTCGTCTAACAAGTTAGGGCCGCCAGGCATATGTGGCCCATCTCTAGGAGTGGCATGCGTGGGCATCGCAGCACGGTACATACTTCCCAGCAGCAAAGGAAACATACCCTATGCTTGAAAGGTAACCACTAACAAGCTAGAAAAGATCCTCATACTGAGCTAAAGCCAGAGCCATATGGCCCTCACAGCTGTACTGTAAGTCCCGGATGATCGCTTACAGATAAGTCCTTAGGGAAAGGAATCTGAAGCATATAAACACTCTAGCCCCCTGTTTCCATGTTACTAAAAAGTCATGTTTTAATGTTTATTGCATATATCATTAGTCAAGTTACAAGATCATGGTTTTGATTAAGTACTAGCAAAAACTACCCAATGCAATATCCCAAAGGTTTCAAGGTGCAAGATATCAAATATCTAGGATATCCTTAATGGTAACAAGGGAGACACATGCAATATGAATTTAGTGATTAAATGTGAATAGGTAACAAGGATGGTCACATGCTATACTTGCCTTAACTTGCTTTTCCCCCAAAGCAATATGCTCAAAAGCCTTTAGTATTCAACTTTCAATCTTCTGCTTCCAATTCTCAGCTTCTAGTCTTCAGAGAACAGCTTCTTAATCACCACATAAACCTCACCGATTGACTGAACCATATATCACCACACAAACATCCATACATGGCATACAAACAAGAATATATGAGAACAATACACCAACCAATAAAATAAGCAAAACGGCGTATCGCTACGAACACACAAACGCAAAAGACATGCTATACGCGATTCAACGAAAAAGCGACTAACGAAGCAACGGAAAATAAAACCTATCCATTTAACTTATTTTAACTAGTAGAAACACATGTAAATATTCTCATTAATCAACTTGATTCATTTTTTAAGAAAGAGCGTAGTATAAAACCTATATTGACTTTATATTCCGAAAACGATGCAAATGATAGTATTAATACAATTAACTTTTTAACTGCCAAAACACATTTGAGTAACATGAGAACCACTAACGCCACTGCGTCGAACATGCCAAAACAAAAGTAACGCGACAAGAACGGCTCGATGCTACGGTTATGAGATGCAAGAGACACTAAGAAAGGAGCTACGGTTAAAAGAAAACCACTATCAAAAGATTTATATTATATTATAAAAGAAACAACTACGAACTTATTTTAGATTAGCTAAGAAAAACTATATGAGCAATATTGATTTAGATTAATCACAACATATTTAGTTTTAAAAGTCGAGTTAAAGCTAATCATGTATTATTTATAAATGTTATCACATAACAATTAAACTTTACCTTCGCAAAGGAATTAAGCATGTGACTGCATCTACTCATACTTATCACATATGTATCTTGTTCAGCTAATCAAATTATATTCTAGAAATAGTTTTAAGTTAACAATTAATCATATTAACTTTTAGGTATAAATCATCAAAGTTAAGCACCTATATTGCTTTTAATTATAAACCCAGTTGCATAACCATTAAACAAATTAACATTTAACTTATAAAATTTTGAGATATGAGACATGTTAAACGTCACTGCTAACACGTAGCCTTAGTCAAATTATATTTTAATTTAGGAAAACTGAGTTAGAGTAATCATGTTTTATTTATAAATGCTGCCAGGTAGATTAAGTAAGTTAAACTTAAACTTGCAACAGTAAAATGCATGTGAGAGCATCTATACAAGTTTATCATATATACAACGGGTTTAAACTAACCAAACTTATAATTGAAAAGAATATTAATATCAACAATTAATCATATTAATATTATACATGAATTGCCGAGATATAAAACATATATTACTTAATTGTAAAACTATTTGCACGCGTACTTAATCATTTTAATATTTAATTATAAAAGCATAATAGGGTAACATGGAACACATCATCATGAACACGTATCACCCATTGCGATGAAACTCGCGCAATCGAATAGAAATTAAAAACCTAAATCGACTTTAATTAATCAGCGATTAATTAATTATAGACACAATTAACATTTTAATAAAATAAATTCATAAACATGTGATATGAAAACTAATAACTCTACTGCGTAGATCTCGACGACATGAAACTAACGCAACTGGAACGAACTGAATCAGAGCTAGGATGATTAAACTGCAGAGATTACGAACTAGTGGCAAATTTGTAAATACGTCATCTTCTACCTTGCCTTCTTCTTACTCACGAACGTGGCAATGGCTGACTGCTGTTGTACAGCGCATAGGAGGAAGGGGCCGGGGACAGCCGGACCTGGCTGGCCAGCGGCGGCACAGGACCGCACGACACAGGGGCCCATGCGGCTGGACCGGGGCCGGCTTCAGACGGTGGCTGCCGGCCACTGCAGGCACAGCCTGCTCCCTGCACGCTGGAGCACGCGACCGGAGGGGCTGGGGGTGCAGGGAAGGGGAGCGGCTCGCCTGACCGAGTCGATTGGAGGCGCGTGGGTGAAGACCAGGGGCGGCGCCACCAGGCCCTAGGCGAGGAGGGCCGCGGCCATGGTCCGGAGATGGCCTGAAACAGAGAAAGTCATGGTGAAGCTCGCCGGATACCTCGCCGAAGAAAGAAAAACGAACGGGAAATGGTTAAACGGTGATGGATTCGTGAAACGAAAAGCATGACGGTGTCGAGAACAACGAGATCTACCTTGTGGTGGTGGTTTTCACCGGAACGCGATGGTTAGGCCGGAAAAGCTCGCCGAAGAGTTCGCCGAAAACCTAGCTGTACCGAACTTCGGCGTCCGATCTGTGGGGCTATGAGTGGCGGCTTGAAAAACGGGGTGTACTTCTGGAATCCTCGCGTCGAGGCCTACACCGGCATATATATATACGAAGGGTTTGTCGATTTTGGAAAGTCGAGATATTTTAGCAATTATTGATTTTCGGAATTAAAATAATTATAGAAAATCGAAAATTACTATTTAGGCTCTAAAAATATCTCTGAGCTCCAAAAAATTCTATAAAAATTCCTAGGGATAGATGGAAGGATAAGGAACACAACCAAAGTGGTTTAGCTCCCGAAAAAAGACTTTTGCATTGATCGAGGAAAAAGACAAAGCTCCAAGAAATAGGAATTTAATCCTGAAAAAGGTCAGGAAAGATTCCCTGAAAAGAGAGGCATCGTTCTAACGCAGTCTCAAAACCTTTTCCAAGCCTTTGGATTTTGAAAACTAAAGCATCTTATCTAACTTTTGTTTTTGCAAGTTTTCAATTTCTTTTTAAACTACTACTTGAAAATAATATTTTGAAGATTGAGATTTGAATTTATTTTCCAAACCACTCATCACAAAAGTACCAATGTAACGGCATCCAAACCACTCATCACAAAAGTACCAATGCAACTGCATGTATGCGCAAACATGTTGCTACCCTTATGTTGGATTTAATTTAAAGAAAGTTTTCTTTTACCTATGTTTTTATGATCACAAAACAATTAACAGAAATCATTTCTCCTTTTAGAAAGTAGCTAATTTTAGGGTGTTACAACTGGGGTGCGACTCAAAGTAGTGGCATAGCTTCCTTTTGGTGATGAGGATGGTGTAGAGGAGTTTATGGATTTGGGAGTAGCGGGTTTTGGAGTCGGATAACACCTCGCTGATGAAATACACAGGGCGCTGTACCCTGAAGGCGTGCCCCTCTTCCTCTCGCTCTACTATTAAGGCGGAGCTAACCACTTGGGTGGTAGCCGATATATATAGTAGGAGAGATTCTCCGTCGCATGGAGGAACTAGGACCGGTGGTTTAGTCAAAAATCGTTTAACCATGTCAAGTGCCTCCTGAGCCTCGGCTGTCCACTCGAAGCGGTCAGTTTTCTTCAGGAGTCGATAAAGGGGGAGTCCTCGTTCGTCGAGGTGTGAAATGAATCAGCTGAGGGCGGCAAGGCACCCTAGTGATCTGCTAAACCCCCTTTATGTTTTCGATTGGGCCCATCCTTGTGATGGCTGATATTTTCTCTAGGTTGGCTTCGATGCCGCGCTCAGAGACGATGAAGCCGAGCAGCATGCCCTTCGGGACCCCGAAAACACATTTTTTCGGGATTGAGTTTGATGCCGTTTGCTCAGGAGTTTCGACAAAGCTTCGTTCAAGGTCAGCGACAAGGTGGTCAGCTCGCTTGGATTTGACTACGATGTCGTCGACATAGGCCTCAACGGTTCACCCAATGAGGTCTCCAAAGTAATTAAGCATACAGCGCTGGTACATTGCCCCAGCATTCTTCAGACTGAACGGCATTGAAATGTAGCAAAATGATCCAAAGGGCGTGATAAAAGATGTCGCGAGCTGGTCGGACTCTTTCATCGCAATTTGATGGTAGCCGGAGTATGCGTCAAGGAAGCAGAGGGTTTTGCACCCCGAGGTGGAATCGACTATTTGGTCTATTCATGGTAAAGGAAATAGATCCTTTGGACACACTTTGTTGAGGCCGGTATAATCGACACACATTCTCCATTTCTCGTTCTTTTTTCGGACAAGAACAGGATTTGCTAACCACTCTGGGTGGTATACTTCCTTAATGAATCCTGCGGCCAGTAGTTTGGCTATCTCCTCACCGATGGCCCTGCGTTTCTCCTCGTCAAAGCGGCGCAGGCGTTGTTTCACCGGTTTGGAGCCTGGGAGGATCTGGAGGGTATGCTCGGCGACCTCCCTCAGGATGCTCGGCATATCTGAGGTTTTCCACGCAAAGATGTCTTTGTTGGCGCGAAGGAAGTCAACGAGCATGCTTTCCTATTCGGAGGAGAGCGCAGTCCCAATATGGACTTTTTTGCCCTCGGAGCTGCTGGGATCCAAGAGGACCTCCCTGGAGCCTTCTGCTGATTTGAATGATCCGGATGACTTCTTTGCGTTGGGTGTCCCTTCAATGACCTCCTCCCTGAGGGTGGTGAGCTCTTTGGATGCGATGACTATGGATGCGTGTCCGCAGCATTCGACCTCACACTCGTAAGCGCGCTGGAAGGAGGTGCCGATGGTGATGACCCCACGGGGACCCAGCATCTTCAGCTTCAGGTACGTGTAATTGGGTACGACCATGAACTTCACGTAGCATGGTCGCCCTAGGATGGCGTGGAAAGTCCCTGGGAACCCCACTACATCAAAGGTGAGGGTCTCAGTCCAGTAATTGGACCGATCCCCAAAAGTGATGGGCAGGTTGATCTGCCCCAGTGGCATGGCTTGCCTTCTAGGCACGACGCCATGGAAAGGTGCTCGGATGGGACGGAGGTGTGTTTGGTCGACGCCCATCTCAGTCGAGCGTCTTTGCGTACATGATGTTGAGGCTGCTGCCCCCATCCATCAGTACCTTGGTGAGCCGCTTTGGACCGACGATTGGGTCGACAACAAGTAGATACCTTCTCGGGTGTGGGATGGCATCCGGATGGTCAGTCTAGTCGAAGGTTATGGCAGGATTCCGACCACCGAAGAAAGGCTGGCGTGGCCGATCCTGGCGATATAGACCTCACGACGTGCGACCTTCTGGCGGCGCCTAGGAGTCGTAGGCCAGTTGATCCTTGAAGATCATGAGGGCGCCTAGTCGGTGTTGGGAAGGTGTCGTCCTTCTCCTCCATGTTGTCAGTGGTGGGAATAGGCACCTTCTCCTGCTCCCCTTTGTTAAGGCCCTCGGCCAAGTATTTGCGCATGAGGCTGCAATCCTTGTATAGGTGCTTGGCTGGGAAGGCATGGTTTGGGCATGGCCCCTTCGAGCATTTTCTTGAAGTGGTTCGGAGTGCCCTCCGTGGGCTTTCGGCCACCTTTGCGGTCGGCAGCAGCCACAAGTGAGTTGTCGCGCTGTTGCTTCTTATTTTTCCCTTTGGTGGGACGGTTGGAGGTGCCTTCGCTGGCGTCCTCGTTCCGCCTTGTCTTTCCATCAGGAGCGATCAAAGATGGCTCCTGACCACCTCCTCTCCAGAGGCATGACTGGTGGCGAATGTCCAGGAGTTCCTTGGTAGTCCGCTGGGCCCCTATGTCCTAGCTTGTGGACCAGGGATTCACAGGTCATCCTAGACAGAAAGGCTCCTATCACTGTCGGCATCGGATGATGTTCAGGGAGCTCGTTGCACTGTCGAGAGAAATGCCAGATGTACCCGCGGAGGGTTTCATTAGGCCTTCTGGCGGCAGTTCTTGAGGTCCCATGGGTTTCCAGGGCGTTTGTACATGCCCTAGAAGTTACCCATGAAGATCTCCATCAGATCTGCCCAACTTTGAATAGCATTGGACGGCAGGTGCTCTAGCCACGCTCGAGCCAAATCGGCCAAGAACAGCAGGAGATTGCGAATGATGAAGTTGTCATCACTCGCACCACTGGCCTGACATGCAAGCCGATAATCTTTGAGCCAAAGCCTGGGATTTGTTTCGCTAGAATATTTAGGAATGTTGGTAGGTGGTCGATACCTTAGGGGGAACACAGCGTTGAGGATGTGTCGGTCGAAGGCCTAAGGGCCTGGCAGGCCAAGGCTCGGGCTTCGGTCCTCGTTGCTGTTGTAGCGCCCGCCACATCGGGGATGATAGCCACGGCGTGCTGCTTCTCCATCGTCGCTATGGGCATGTCTCCGAGCATCGATGATGCTGTGTATGTCGTGGCCATGGCCGAGGTGTTGATGTACTGGGACGACGGAGGGCTGCCCGTTGGCTGGTGGTGTTTGTTGTATGGATGCATCCTTGGTGGGATGCACTAAGGGCGCATGCTGGCTGGTGTCGGGTTCATGTCGTCGAGACAATGAACTTTCCACCTGCTGCACCGCTGCACGCTTGAGCACTATGCGAATCTCCCAGTGAGCGTGGCGATCCTCGGACATCGCAGCCTCCGGAAGGCCATGCAGCAAGGCAGTTGCTGCGGTGATGTTCTGGCTAGCTCGGGCAAAGTGAGGAAGGGCCCCATCATCGGTGAGGATCCTTTGATGTACGGTGCGGGCTGTGGCACGCGCGCGCCCCCTGTCTTTGCGGCGTTCAATCTCGCGATTGATGTCCACGTATTCCTAGATGAGCCCTTGCCCAGCCTCATCGATCTCTTGCTGACGGGCCCTCAGCTGCTCCATCCTTAGGCGAGATGGGGCTATCATCTCTTCCCTAGATCTGCTATCAGGGTTGTTTGTAGGGGTGACCTCTTCCCTGGAGGCGCTTTCGATGTGACCTTCGGGGGGTCTGCGTCATGAAGCACTCCCAAGAAGGGTGGTGGCTCCCCCTACTGGAATCCGAGCTAGAGAACGATCCCGGCTCCTCGTTGAGGATCTTGTAGAGGGTCTCCGTATCCCACTCAATTGCCCCCATGAACTCGATGTCCGTGGGTGATTGAACCATACGTAGCGCCAGAAGGTGGCCAGCGGTCGCCACAGTGTTGCGGAGACCGAATAGAAACGCCATCGGGGTGCCCCGTACGGACCCTTCCGGACATAGGGTGGCATTGTGGGAGGCCTCCTTTGATGATGGGACTCCCCGGGAGTTGCCCAGCAGGGCCCTCAAGCCTAAGACGGCTGAGGTTGATGGAAGGGGGGATGGGGCGGCTGAGTCAGTCAGCGCCAGCTCTCCTCCTAGTGTGATGATGAAATCTAGGTCACCGAAACACACAGTGTGCGCCCGAGGCCTAGGTGATTGCGTGGGTGGCCATCCGAAGCCTGATTTGGAACGCGCAAGTCCCCTACCTGGCGCGCCAACTGTCGGTGTTTTGTACAAGCACCGACAAGTAAATTTATAGTAATGCGCATTAGCCTCGGATGGTGTGCTAAAGGACACAAGATTTATACTGGTTCGGGCCAAATGTCCCTATGTCCAGTTTACTGCTGCTCATGTTATTAGCACCGTGAATGGTCTGTAGTAAGGGGTACAAACGATCGAGAGAGGGACTGGTCCCAAGTCTCTAATGAAAGGGTTGAAAGGAGGTCAAGAGCTTCGTAGCCGCTTGACTGTGTGAATGAGTGCGTGGTCTCGTTTCGGTCTTCTTCCCCCCTTTATGGGATAGGCGCCTCCCCTTTTATAGATCAAGGGGGTGGCTTTACAAGGATGAGGGCTTTATCTAATCTTGTGGTTCACGTCTACCCGGCCTGGTCCTTCATTCTGATGAGTGCTAAGGAAGATAAGTGCCTACAACACTGTTGATGTCCCTATAGTGTGTCAGGTTGATTACAGAATGTTGTCCTACTTAGGGTATGGGCTGTAGTACAGTGGTTTTGACTTATTAGCCTTTCTCAGCCTTGCTCCGCACGTCTTTTGGTTCTTGTGAGTCTTTGTCGGAGTGTCAAGGGGTCAGGGTCTGGAGTAACGCTGAGGTCAAGGCCTTTTGGCTTTGGACCTGAGGGGTCAGGAAGCGGGCGTTGCTCCCTCGGGTCGACAGCGTGGTGACAGAATTCCCGTCGTTCGTAGAGATAGCAAATCTTCTTCTAGAGTGTAGCGGTTGTCGTATATCTTCGTCGGGTTCCATGTCCCAAGGCTGAAGGTGGCGCCTACAATTCTATAGGGTGAGGAGCATGCACCTGTACAACCTTTCGGGGTCTGCGGCGCCCGGAAGGGTCTAAAGCACCTGTCCTGTCATCCCCTGGCAGTACTTTTCCTGCCAGGGCACAGGGTATGGTCCTTGGAGCCACGGTTGACCCAGACATCTTGTCTTGCCCTGTACTTATCATCTCGAGGGAATGGGGAGAAGTTGTCAGGGAGGATGAATCCAATCTTTAGATATGGAGCAGGGTGAGACTCGTTCCTTGTCGTCGGGCGGAACGGAGACAAATTCCTATCTCTCGGGTGAGACCGACCTCGCCCCTCTAGGGTCGGGCAAGGCAAAACCTATCCCTCAGCCCTTGGGTGAGACCGAGCCCACCTTCAAGGCATTCGGGCGAGACAGAGTTTATCCCTTGGCCCTCGGGCCATCATCCCAGTAAGGGGTGAAGCAACGCTCTTATACGTCCAGAAGTTTTTAACATTCGGTGGTTATTGGTTCCACCTTCTGGGGTACCCCGGTATTTAGGTCCCTGACAGTAGGTAGCCTCGCCGTTCTTGAGCCCGAACGACATTGTCGTGTAGTAGTAGGCACCAAAAGGCGTGATAAAAGATGTCTTGATCTGGTCGTCCTTTTTTAGAGTGATCTGGTGATAACCAGAGTAGCAATCGAGAAAGGAAAGCAGCTCGCAACCGGCAGGTTGAATCTACGACCTCAGTCTATGTGAGGTAAGCCGAAGGGGTCCTTAGGGCAGTGTTTGTTGAGATCAGTGTAATCAACGCACATTCTCCATTCATTATTCTTTTTGCGTACAAGAACTGGGCTAGCTAACCACTCCAGATGATACACTTCTTTGATAAATCCAGCTGCCAAAAGCCGTGGAACTTCTACCCTAATCGCCTCCTTTTTGTCGCTGAGCGAACCATCGTAGCTTCTGCTTGATAGGTTTGGCTTTGCCATTGACATTCAAGGAGTGCTCGATCAAGTTCCGAGGTACACTGGGCATGTCAGTAGGTTTCCATGCGAACACATCCATGTTGCTCCTCAAGAACCTGACTGAGCGTGTCTTCCTATTTGGGATCCTAGGTTGGCCTCGATAAGGGCCATTCTGCTAGGATCACCGTCGACCAGTTGGATCACCTTGTGCTCCTTGGACTTGATGTTCTTGCGTGGAGCCTCGAGCTCTGGGATCTCTAGGTGGTCAGCCGAGGTCTTCTTGGCATCGAGCATGGTCTTGGCCATGCGAATAGAGAGGTCGTGAGCCTCTGCTATTTTGAAACTGTCATCCTTGTAGGTATAAGCTACGTACACATTGCCTCGGAGGGTTAGAACTCCTTTCTTGGTAGGCATCTTGAGCACCAGATACCTGTAATGAGGTATGGCCATGAACTTGGTGAGCGATGGTTGACCAAAAATAACATGGTAGGTGCATCGAAGTCAGCGACTATGAAGTTGATGTAGTCAGTGCGGAAGTGGTCTAGGGTCCCAAATTGCATAGGTAGCGTGATCTGCCCCAAGAGGTGTAGTGCTCTATCTGGGGAGAACACCCTAGAACTATGCCTCGTACGGCTTGAGGTCCGCCTAGGCTATCTTTAGGGCAGGTAGACTGTTCTTGAATAGTATATCGATGGAGCTGCCACCGTCGATCAGTACTTTGTCGAACTGAACCTTGTTGATACAAGGATCAAGGACCAGGGGAAAACGTCCTGGCTCAGGTATTGCGGCCCATTGGTCCTTTCTGCTGAAGGAGATTTCACGGTGAGACCACGGAGGGAGCCATGGATCGGTGAGGAGGTTCTCGGTGTTGGCCACGTTCAAGCAAGCACGGGCGAGCAGCTTGCGTTCTTGTTTGGTCTCGATGGACACCTTGCCTCTGATGATGGTATGCATGTGATCGGTTGGCTTGATGTACTTGTGATGAGGATCTACGTCTTCATCATCATTGTCCTCATTGCGCTGCTCCCCTGCATCATTAGGCTTGTCAGATATATCCGGAGCCTGTTGACGCATGTAGATAGACTTGAGAATGCAGCAATTCTCCATGGTGTGGTTTGACTTAGGATGGAGCTGGCAGGGCCCTTTCAATGCTTTGGCATAGTCATCTTCGTAGTTACGACGTCCGCCACCTTTTTTAACGGTGTTGACCTCGCCGTCGTCTTCCCGAGCACGCTTGCCCCTATAATCGTCACAGCGGTTACGCCGCTGATTACATTGGTTGCGGTGGTCGCGAGAGTCGTTGCGCTGGTTGCGATGGTCAAAATTGTCATTCCGACCATGGTTACCGTGGTAGTCATCGTAGTGTGGGAGGTGGTCAGAGCATGGAACCCTTGCTGCCTCTTCGATAATTATCTTTTTAGCATCATCGGCGTCTGCATATTTCTTAGCGATGGCTAGGAGCGCTGTGACCGATTCAGGTCTCTTGCAGAGGAGCATGTCCCTTAGGGCGTCATGGAAGCGGAGGCCAGTGATGAAAGCCTTGATTGCCTCGTTGTTGGAGATTGATGGGACCTTCATGCGCATCTCCGAGAAACGTCGGACGTACTCACATAGTGGCTCATCTTTTCGATCCCAAATCCGTTGTAGATCATATTTGTTGCCAGGTTGCTCGCAAGTAGCAATGAAGTTGTTGATGAAGGCTTGCTTGAGCTCTTGCTAAGAATCAAAGTAGATCGCCGGCAAGCTAACCAGCCATTGGTGACTTACATAGCCAACAGCAACTGGGAAGTAGTTAGACATGATGTGCTCGTCAGCCATGGCTGATCTGCATGTAGTTTCATAGAGCATGACCCATAATTTGGGGTTCTCCTTGCTGTCGTACTTCTGAAGTTTCTCGAGCTTGAAGTTCTTGGGCCATATGACTTGGCGAAGGTGTGGAGTAAACTGCTTCAAACCCATGGTGGGCCATGGGTAGTGTCATATTCCATATGGCGATAGCTTTCATGGGATGCACGATCAGTTGGCTCTCTGGTTGATGCGAGCAGCAGTAGATCACGTCCACCGAGGCAATGGTGGAGATCATTATTGCCATCATGGCGATCTCGATTGCCATCTAGATTAGCCCTACAACCATGGTTATCACGGCGATTGTCGTGGTTGTCTCAGCGGTTATGGTCCCAGACGTCGCGACGGTTATCCTCCCGATGGCGGTTGTCATCCCGACCACCATCATGGCCACTGTTTCCGCCTTGATGGTTGTCTGATGGGTCATTGTTGTGTGAGCCACGTTGGTTGGGTGGCTGTGAGCAACTTGAGTACTGGTGGCTGTGGCTTGACTCAACTGAGACAGATGGAGCCCGAGCTTGATTTACAATCTCTGTGGTCTGGGCCATAGCAGCCGTCAGATAGGCTTGTATTTCATCACAAATTGCCTAGGTTTCCGGGGTGTTGGGTAGCCATTGCATTGTCGCCATGGTGATGACTACATTGGTGCTTGGAGTCCTAAAGACCTGTTTGTCCCCCACCCTATCGAAAGCATTGTTGAGGTCGTGTGGCTAGACCCTTATGCATCGTGCCTCCTCTTCTGCTTCAGCTTTGATTTGCCAGCGATTAAACCGGTCAATATTGCGTGCCTCGCATGCAATCCTTTCTTGTTTTGTTTCACCAACTGCTGGCGGTTCGTCATTGCCGACAACATTGATCAAATCCCCTTGCCTTGGTGGGAAAGATGGGAATTGTGGGAACCCCAGGGCGTGGTCTAGGATATCCTAGATCATATTCGATGCCTTCATCGTCATGATGCTAGAGCTCGGTGTGGACGAAGGCATTAGATGCGATGCCAGACGAGGAGCTAGAGTCACCCTCTTGGACCGTGTGGACGGACCCTTCTTGATAATCCTCAATCTAGATCATGTTGATGAAGTTGCATGGCTTCGGCCGAGGTCGATGTACAAGACATAGATCTGAGCAGCATTGTATATTATACGCGTAGTTGGAGGCAGCATTTCACAAGCCGTAGGGCTAGGCCTGGTAGTTCTTTGTTGAGACTTCACACTCAGAGAGTTGGAGTTCCGCCATGGAGGCTAGCTGGCGATGAGCAGAGCACCCTTCAGGAGTAGATATGACCATGAGATCTGTACCAAGTCGTGTAGGACGACTGACCCAAGCGGGTCAGGTAGATCTGTTGTGGGGAGCATTTACCTACTCATTAGGTCGACTTTGAATTGCACTTACCAGAGCTAGGGTTTCGGTGAGTTTGGTGCCAACCCGATCGATGGAGTCGAGCAGGTCAGTGTTGTCGATCTGCTTCCCTTTGTAGCAGGGAAGCGGACGATGAATGGTCGGCATGGCTGAAGATGATGCAGGCATGGTCGGAGCCAGATGTACCATGGTCGGAGCCAGATCCATCATGGTCAGAGCCGTATCCACCATGGTCGGAGCCGTATCCACCGTGGTCGGAGCCGTATCCACCATGGTCAGAGCCGTAGCCGATGCAGGTGAAGCAATGGTCGGCGCAGACTGAATCCACGCCTCCTCCGTGGTCATGGCAATGAAGTCATCGGAGCCAGTGGTCCAGGTGATCTAGCCGACGGTAAACGTGAGGCCATTCGGTGTAGCCATGGAGCCGGAGATGATGACCATCTTGTTTGCTTGGAGAGCAGTATGCACACCCCCTACCTGGCGCGCCACTGTTGAACAAAATATGGTCGGCAATCTACCTAGGGGTATGCCCAAGGTAGTAGATTGTCGGCAGACAGATGTGCAAGCCACAAACAAGATGGTGACACAAGACAGATACGTGGTTTTATCTAGGTTCAGCCGCCAAGAAGGCAGTAATACCTACGTCCTGCATCTGATTGTATTGTTGTATGTCAATGAGAGATGTTTTTTAGAGGGGTCCCTGCCTGCCTTATATAGTCCGGAGAGCAGGGTTACAGATTTGGAAACTAATCCTAGCCAGTTACAATTGCCATAGGTGGCTGGATAAGGATTCCTATTCTAACCGACCAGGATCTTGCTTAATTGCCAAATCTATCTTGCCTACCGATGAATTGCATGCCGTTGTCTGTGATGATGGAGTTCGGTACTCCAAAGCGATGGATGATGTCGAGAAAGAACAGCACAGCTTGCTCGGATTTGATTGTGGATATTGGTCGGGCTTCAATCCATTTTGTAAACTTGTCTATGGTGACAAGCAGGTGGGTAAAGCCCTCGGGCGCCTTTTTGAGTGGCCCAACCAGGTCGAGCCCCCAGACCATGAAGGGCCACGTGATGGGGATCATCTGGAGAGCCTAGGCCGGGAGGTGTGTTTGCCGAGTGTAGTATTGGCACCATTCGCAGGTGCGTACAATTTGCTCGGCATTGGCTACTGCGGTGGGCTAGTAGAAACCTTGTTGGAATGCATTCCCAACCAAGGTTCTTGGTACAGCATGATGACCACATGCTCCACCATGGATGTCGCTCAGCAGAAGTTTTCCCTGTTCGCCAGGGATACAGAGTTGCAGAATTCCGATGTGACTTCGTTTGTAGAGTTCGCCCTCTACAAGAACGAAGGACTTGGCGCGTCGTGCGAGCCGTCGGGCTTCTGTCTTGTTGGTCGGTAGTACGTCATGGAGGAGATAGTTGAGGTAAAGCGTTCTCCAATTATCGGGAGGATCGGACTCCACTGCTGGGTCCTCTTCAAGCTCCATGACCTTAGGGTCGGGCGGAGCAGTTGGCGGATCGGCCTCAGGGGTCGGAATAGAAGGGCCATCGTCGGCTTGTTCTAATCCCGCGTAGCGTACTGAGGGTTTGTGTTGATCACTGGCAAAGACGCCTATTGGGACTAGCTCTTGGCTGGATGCTGCTTTTGTGAGCGTGTCGGCCGCTTCATTGAGGCGCCTAGGGATGTGATTGAGTTCAAGGCCGTTGAATTTGTCCTCCAGACGTCAGACCTCTTGACAGTATGCCTCCATCTTGGTGTCGTGGCAGCATGACTCTTTCATGACCTGGTTGACGACCAGCTGAGAGTCACCCCTGACATCGAGGCATCGGATGCCCAGCTCGATGGCGATTCATAGGCCGTTGATGAGCGCTTCGTATTCTGCAGTATTGTTTGATGAGGGGAAATGAAGCTGAACCATGTACCTCGTATGGACCCCAGGGGGGATACAAAGACTAGTCCTGCTCTGACGCCCTTCTTCATCAGTGATCCATCGAAGTACATTGTCTAGTACTCTTGATCGACGGCTGCTGGTGGCATCTGGACCTCGGTCCACTCCGCGATGAAGTCGGCTAGTGCCTGAGATTTGATCGCCGTTCGGGGGGCATAAGAAATGCCCTGATCCATTAGCTCGAGTGCCCACTTTGCGGTTCTTCCCATAGCATCATGGCTACAAACGACCTCGCTGAGGGGGAACGACGTTACTACTGTCACGGGTGTAGCACCCAGTTTTAAAAACAAAACTAGATACACACTATATGTGAGCCCAGGAAGTCAAATCTCACATATAGCCACAAATCAGGGTAATATCAAGAGACAATACTTATTACATAACGTATTAGTAAAAAGAAAATAACCTCAGAGTTTAGACAGCAAAAAGTTGACTCCAATCTTCTGGCGAAGACTCCAAATCCACATGGATGACTGACTGGTTGACCACAAGCCTAACTCCTCCAAACCAGTAATCTGGTACCCATCCGGGATTTTTATCCAAAGTATAGAAAAATAAAGCAAGCGTAAGTACATGTCATACTTAACAATTATATCATGGGGTTCATGAGGCTCAAAAAGGGCTGATACTGGTTTACTGCGATTAGCTTTAATAGATCATCTTTTTAAGCAATTGAGTAGCAGAGGATTTATCATTCCCTTAAACACATGATTAGGTAAACATGATTAATGTATAGCATAAACAATCAATTATTAGAACCATTATACATTAGTGATCATCTCTATTCCATAAGGGTCCAAGGCCGCTCGTGTCCGTGAGCACGGCTGTTATAACAGTTTTACACTCTGTAGAGTTTGTACACGTTCACTGTGAGTCGTGATTTACCCTTTCGCCTGAGGTGATCAGCCTCTTGACCCACTACCAAGGAAGGTTGGCAGGGTTCACTATAAAGCCTTTCAAAAGATTCGTCTAACAAGTTAGGGCCGCCAGGCATATGTGGCCCATCTCTAGGAGTGGCATGCGTGGGCATCGCAGCACGGTACATACTTCCCAGCAGCAAAGGAAACATACCCTATGCTTGAAAGGTAACCACTAACAAGCTAGAAAAGATCCTCA
Organism: Miscanthus floridulus; assembly: GCF_019320115.1. Taxonomy (NCBI): domain Eukaryota; kingdom Viridiplantae; phylum Streptophyta; class Magnoliopsida; order Poales; family Poaceae; genus Miscanthus; species Miscanthus floridulus. Next base: position 33,695,912 of record NC_089585.1, read on the forward strand.
TACTGAGCTAAAGCCAGAGCCATATGGCCCTCACAGCTGTACTGTAAGTCCCGGATGATCGCTTACAGATAAGTCCTTAGGGAAAGGAATCTGAAGCATATAAACACTCTAGCCCCCTGTTTCCATGTTACTAAAAAGTCATGTTTTAATGTTTATTGCATATATCATTAGTCAAGTTACAAGATCATGGTTTTGATTAAGTACTAGCAAAAACTACCCAATGCAATATCCCAAAGGTTTCAAGGTGCAAGATATCAAATATCTAGGATATCCTTAATGGTAACAAGGGAGACACATGCAATATGAATTTAGTGATTAAATGTGAATAGGTAACAAGGATGGTCACATGCTATACTTGCCTTAACTTGCTTTTCCCCCAAAGCAATATGCTCAAAAGCCTTTAGTATTCAACTTTCAATCTTCTGCTTCCAATTCTCAGCTTCTAGTCTTCAGAGAACAGCTTCTTAATCACCACATAAACCTCACCGATTGACTGAACCATATATCACCACACAAACATCCATACATGGCATACAAACAAGAATATATGAGAACAATACACCAACCAATAAAATAAGCAAAACGGCGTATCGCTACGAACACACAAACGCAAAAGACATGCTATACGCGATTCAACGAAAAAGCGACTAACGAAGCAACGGAAAATAAAACCTATCCATTTAACTTATTTTAACTAGTAGAAACACATGTAAATATTCTCATTAATCAACTTGATTCATTTTTTAAGAAAGAGCGTAGTATAAAACCTATATTGACTTTATATTCCGAAAACGATGCAAATGATAGTATTAATACAATTAACTTTTTAACTGCCAAAACACATTTGAGTAACATGAGAACCACTAACGCCACTGCGTCGAACATGCCAAAACAAAAGTAACGCGACAAGAACGGCTCGATGCTACGGTTATGAGATGCAAGAGACACTAAGAAAGGAGCTACGGTTAAAAGAAAACCACTATCAAAAGATTTATATTATATTATAAAAGAAACAACTACGAACTTATTTTAGATTAGCTAAGAAAAACTATATGAGCAATATTGATTTAGATTAATCACAACATATTTAGTTTTAAAAGTCGAGTTAAAGCTAATCATGTATTATTTATAAATGTTATCACATAACAATTAAACTTTACCTTCGCAAAGGAATTAAGCATGTGACTGCATCTACTCATACTTATCACATATGTATCTTGTTCAGCTAATCAAATTATATTCTAGAAATAGTTTTAAGTTAACAATTAATCATATTAACTTTTAGGTATAAATCATCAAAGTTAAGCACCTATATTGCTTTTAATTATAAACCCAGTTGCATAACCATTAAACAAATTAACATTTAACTTATAAAATTTTGAGATATGAGACATGTTAAACGTCACTGCTAACACGTAGCCTTAGTCAAATTATATTTTAATTTAGGAAAACTGAGTTAGAGTAATCATGTTTTATTTATAAATGCTGCCAGGTAGATTAAGTAAGTTAAACTTAAACTTGCAACAGTAAAATGCATGTGAGAGCATCTATACAAGTTTATCATATATACAACGGGTTTAAACTAACCAAACTTATAATTGAAAAGAATATTAATATCAACAATTAATCATATTAATATTATACATGAATTGCCGAGATATAAAACATATATTACTTAATTGTAAAACTATTTGCACGCGTACTTAATCATTTTAATATTTAATTATAAAAGCATAATAGGGTAACATGGAACACATCATCATGAACACGTATCACCCATTGCGATGAAACTCGCGCAATCGAATAGAAATTAAAAACCTAAATCGACTTTAATTAATCAGCGATTAATTAATTATAGACACAATTAACATTTTAATAAAATAAATTCATAAACATGTGATATGAAAACTAATAACTCTACTGCGTAGATCTCGACGACATGAAACTAACGCAACTGGAACGAACTGAATCAGAGCTAGGATGATTAAACTGCAGAGATTACGAACTAGTGGCAAATTTGTAAATACGTCATCTTCTACCTTGCCTTCTTCTTACTCACGAACGTGGCAATGGCTGACTGCTGTTGTACAGCGCATAGGAGGAAGGGGCCGGGGACAGCCGGACCTGGCTGGCCAGCGGCGGCACAGGACCGCACGACACAGGGGCCCATGCGGCTGGACCGGGGCCGGCTTCAGACGGTGGCTGCCGGCCACTGCAGGCACAGCCTGCTCCCTGCACGCTGGAGCACGCGACCGGAGGGGCTGGGGGTGCAGGGAAGGGGAGCGGCTCGCCTGACCGAGTCGATTGGAGGCGCGTGGGTGAAGACCAGGGGCGGCGCCACCAGGCCCTAGGCGAGGAGGGCCGCGGCCATGGTCCGGAGATGGCCTGAAACAGAGAAAGTCATGGTGAAGCTCGCCGGATACCTCGCCGAAGAAAGAAAAACGAACGGGAAATGGTTAAACGGTGATGGATTCGTGAAACGAAAAGCATGACGGTGTCGAGAACAACGAGATCTACCTTGTGGTGGTGGTTTTCACCGGAACGCGATGGTTAGGCCGGAAAAGCTCGCCGAAGAGTTCGCCGAAAACCTAGCTGTACCGAACTTCGGCGTCCGATCTGTGGGGCTATGAGTGGCGGCTTGAAAAACGGGGTGTACTTCTGGAATCCTCGCGTCGAGGCCTACACCGGCATATATATATACGAAGGGTTTGTCGATTTTGGAAAGTCGAGATATTTTAGCAATTATTGATTTTCGGAATTAAAATAATTATAGAAAATCGAAAATTACTATTTAGGCTCTAAAAATATCTCTGAGCTCCAAAAAATTCTATAAAAATTCCTAGGGATAGATGGAAGGATAAGGAACACAACCAAAGTGGTTTAGCTCCCGAAAAAAGACTTTTGCATTGATCGAGGAAAAAGACAAAGCTCCAAGAAATAGGAATTTAATCCTGAAAAAGGTCAGGAAAGATTCCCTGAAAAGAGAGGCATCGTTCTAACGCAGTCTCAAAACCTTTTCCAAGCCTTTGGATTTTGAAAACTAAAGCATCTTATCTAACTTTTGTTTTTGCAAGTTTTCAATTTCTTTTTAAACTACTACTTGAAAATAATATTTTGAAGATTGAGATTTGAATTTATTTTCCAAACCACTCATCACAAAAGTACCAATGTAACGGCATCCAAACCACTCATCACAAAAGTACCAATGCAACTGCATGTATGCGCAAACATGTTGCTACCCTTATGTTGGATTTAATTTAAAGAAAGTTTTCTTTTACCTATGTTTTTATGATCACAAAACAATTAACAGAAATCATTTCTCCTTTTAGAAAGTAGCTAATTTTAGGGTGTTACAACTGGGGTGCGACTCAAAGTAGTGGCATAGCTTCCTTTTGGTGATGAGGATGGTGTAGAGGAGTTTATGGATTTGGGAGTAGCGGGTTTTGGAGTCGGATAACACCTCGCTGATGAAATACACAGGGCGCTGTACCCTGAAGGCGTGCCCCTCTTCCTCTCGCTCTACTATTAAGGCGGAGCTAACCACTTGGGTGGTAGCCGATATATATAGTAGGAGAGATTCTCCGTCGCATGGAGGAACTAGGACCGGTGGTTTAGTCAAAAATCGTTTAACCATGTCAAGTGCCTCCTGAGCCTCGGCTGTCCACTCGAAGCGGTCAGTTTTCTTCAGGAGTCGATAAAGGGGGAGTCCTCGTTCGTCGAGGTGTGAAATGAATCAGCTGAGGGCGGCAAGGCACCCTAGTGATCTGCTAAACCCCCTTTATGTTTTCGATTGGGCCCATCCTTGTGATGGCTGATATTTTCTCTAGGTTGGCTTCGATGCCGCGCTCAGAGACGATGAAGCCGAGCAGCATGCCCTTCGGGACCCCGAAAACACATTTTTTCGGGATTGAGTTTGATGCCGTTTGCTCAGGAGTTTCGACAAAGCTTCGTTCAAGGTCAGCGACAAGGTGGTCAGCTCGCTTGGATTTGACTACGATGTCGTCGACATAGGCCTCAACGGTTCACCCAATGAGGTCTCCAAAGTAATTAAGCATACAGCGCTGGTACATTGCCCCAGCATTCTTCAGACTGAACGGCATTGAAATGTAGCAAAATGATCCAAAGGGCGTGATAAAAGATGTCGCGAGCTGGTCGGACTCTTTCATCGCAATTTGATGGTAGCCGGAGTATGCGTCAAGGAAGCAGAGGGTTTTGCACCCCGAGGTGGAATCGACTATTTGGTCTATTCATGGTAAAGGAAATAGATCCTTTGGACACACTTTGTTGAGGCCGGTATAATCGACACACATTCTCCATTTCTCGTTCTTTTTTCGGACAAGAACAGGATTTGCTAACCACTCTGGGTGGTATACTTCCTTAATGAATCCTGCGGCCAGTAGTTTGGCTATCTCCTCACCGATGGCCCTGCGTTTCTCCTCGTCAAAGCGGCGCAGGCGTTGTTTCACCGGTTTGGAGCCTGGGAGGATCTGGAGGGTATGCTCGGCGACCTCCCTCAGGATGCTCGGCATATCTGAGGTTTTCCACGCAAAGATGTCTTTGTTGGCGCGAAGGAAGTCAACGAGCATGCTTTCCTATTCGGAGGAGAGCGCAGTCCCAATATGGACTTTTTTGCCCTCGGAGCTGCTGGGATCCAAGAGGACCTCCCTGGAGCCTTCTGCTGATTTGAATGATCCGGATGACTTCTTTGCGTTGGGTGTCCCTTCAATGACCTCCTCCCTGAGGGTGGTGAGCTCTTTGGATGCGATGACTATGGATGCGTGTCCGCAGCATTCGACCTCACACTCGTAAGCGCGCTGGAAGGAGGTGCCGATGGTGATGACCCCACGGGGACCCAGCATCTTCAGCTTCAGGTACGTGTAATTGGGTACGACCATGAACTTCACGTAGCATGGTCGCCCTAGGATGGCGTGGAAAGTCCCTGGGAACCCCACTACATCAAAGGTGAGGGTCTCAGTCCAGTAATTGGACCGATCCCCAAAAGTGATGGGCAGGTTGATCTGCCCCAGTGGCATGGCTTGCCTTCTAGGCACGACGCCATGGAAAGGTGCTCGGATGGGACGGAGGTGTGTTTGGTCGACGCCCATCTCAGTCGAGCGTCTTTGCGTACATGATGTTGAGGCTGCTGCCCCCATCCATCAGTACCTTGGTGAGCCGCTTTGGACCGACGATTGGGTCGACAACAAGTAGATACCTTCTCGGGTGTGGGATGGCATCCGGATGGTCAGTCTAGTCGAAGGTTATGGCAGGATTCCGACCACCGAAGAAAGGCTGGCGTGGCCGATCCTGGCGATATAGACCTCACGACGTGCGACCTTCTGGCGGCGCCTAGGAGTCGTAGGCCAGTTGATCCTTGAAGATCATGAGGGCGCCTAGTCGGTGTTGGGAAGGTGTCGTCCTTCTCCTCCATGTTGTCAGTGGTGGGAATAGGCACCTTCTCCTGCTCCCCTTTGTTAAGGCCCTCGGCCAAGTATTTGCGCATGAGGCTGCAATCCTTGTATAGGTGCTTGGCTGGGAAGGCATGGTTTGGGCATGGCCCCTTCGAGCATTTTCTTGAAGTGGTTCGGAGTGCCCTCCGTGGGCTTTCGGCCACCTTTGCGGTCGGCAGCAGCCACAAGTGAGTTGTCGCGCTGTTGCTTCTTATTTTTCCCTTTGGTGGGACGGTTGGAGGTGCCTTCGCTGGCGTCCTCGTTCCGCCTTGTCTTTCCATCAGGAGCGATCAAAGATGGCTCCTGACCACCTCCTCTCCAGAGGCATGACTGGTGGCGAATGTCCAGGAGTTCCTTGGTAGTCCGCTGGGCCCCTATGTCCTAGCTTGTGGACCAGGGATTCACAGGTCATCCTAGACAGAAAGGCTCCTATCACTGTCGGCATCGGATGATGTTCAGGGAGCTCGTTGCACTGTCGAGAGAAATGCCAGATGTACCCGCGGAGGGTTTCATTAGGCCTTCTGGCGGCAGTTCTTGAGGTCCCATGGGTTTCCAGGGCGTTTGTACATGCCCTAGAAGTTACCCATGAAGATCTCCATCAGATCTGCCCAACTTTGAATAGCATTGGACGGCAGGTGCTCTAGCCACGCTCGAGCCAAATCGGCCAAGAACAGCAGGAGATTGCGAATGATGAAGTTGTCATCACTCGCACCACTGGCCTGACATGCAAGCCGATAATCTTTGAGCCAAAGCCTGGGATTTGTTTCGCTAGAATATTTAGGAATGTTGGTAGGTGGTCGATACCTTAGGGGGAACACAGCGTTGAGGATGTGTCGGTCGAAGGCCTAAGGGCCTGGCAGGCCAAGGCTCGGGCTTCGGTCCTCGTTGCTGTTGTAGCGCCCGCCACATCGGGGATGATAGCCACGGCGTGCTGCTTCTCCATCGTCGCTATGGGCATGTCTCCGAGCATCGATGATGCTGTGTATGTCGTGGCCATGGCCGAGGTGTTGATGTACTGGGACGACGGAGGGCTGCCCGTTGGCTGGTGGTGTTTGTTGTATGGATGCATCCTTGGTGGGATGCACTAAGGGCGCATGCTGGCTGGTGTCGGGTTCATGTCGTCGAGACAATGAACTTTCCACCTGCTGCACCGCTGCACGCTTGAGCACTATGCGAATCTCCCAGTGAGCGTGGCGATCCTCGGACATCGCAGCCTCCGGAAGGCCATGCAGCAAGGCAGTTGCTGCGGTGATGTTCTGGCTAGCTCGGGCAAAGTGAGGAAGGGCCCCATCATCGGTGAGGATCCTTTGATGTACGGTGCGGGCTGTGGCACGCGCGCGCCCCCTGTCTTTGCGGCGTTCAATCTCGCGATTGATGTCCACGTATTCCTAGATGAGCCCTTGCCCAGCCTCATCGATCTCTTGCTGACGGGCCCTCAGCTGCTCCATCCTTAGGCGAGATGGGGCTATCATCTCTTCCCTAGATCTGCTATCAGGGTTGTTTGTAGGGGTGACCTCTTCCCTGGAGGCGCTTTCGATGTGACCTTCGGGGGGTCTGCGTCATGAAGCACTCCCAAGAAGGGTGGTGGCTCCCCCTACTGGAATCCGAGCTAGAGAACGATCCCGGCTCCTCGTTGAGGATCTTGTAGAGGGTCTCCGTATCCCACTCAATTGCCCCCATGAACTCGATGTCCGTGGGTGATTGAACCATACGTAGCGCCAGAAGGTGGCCAGCGGTCGCCACAGTGTTGCGGAGACCGAATAGAAACGCCATCGGGGTGCCCCGTACGGACCCTTCCGGACATAGGGTGGCATTGTGGGAGGCCTCCTTTGATGATGGGACTCCCCGGGAGTTGCCCAGCAGGGCCCTCAAGCCTAAGACGGCTGAGGTTGATGGAAGGGGGGATGGGGCGGCTGAGTCAGTCAGCGCCAGCTCTCCTCCTAGTGTGATGATGAAATCTAGGTCACCGAAACACACAGTGTGCGCCCGAGGCCTAGGTGATTGCGTGGGTGGCCATCCGAAGCCTGATTTGGAACGCGCAAGTCCCCTACCTGGCGCGCCAACTGTCGGTGTTTTGTACAAGCACCGACAAGTAAATTTATAGTAATGCGCATTAGCCTCGGATGGTGTGCTAAAGGACACAAGATTTATACTGGTTCGGGCCAAATGTCCCTATGTCCAGTTTACTGCTGCTCATGTTATTAGCACCGTGAATGGTCTGTAGTAAGGGGTACAAACGATCGAGAGAGGGACTGGTCCCAAGTCTCTAATGAAAGGGTTGAAAGGAGGTCAAGAGCTTCGTAGCCGCTTGACTGTGTGAATGAGTGCGTGGTCTCGTTTCGGTCTTCTTCCCCCCTTTATGGGATAGGCGCCTCCCCTTTTATAGATCAAGGGGGTGGCTTTACAAGGATGAGGGCTTTATCTAATCTTGTGGTTCACGTCTACCCGGCCTGGTCCTTCATTCTGATGAGTGCTAAGGAAGATAAGTGCCTACAACACTGTTGATGTCCCTATAGTGTGTCAGGTTGATTACAGAATGTTGTCCTACTTAGGGTATGGGCTGTAGTACAGTGGTTTTGACTTATTAGCCTTTCTCAGCCTTGCTCCGCACGTCTTTTGGTTCTTGTGAGTCTTTGTCGGAGTGTCAAGGGGTCAGGGTCTGGAGTAACGCTGAGGTCAAGGCCTTTTGGCTTTGGACCTGAGGGGTCAGGAAGCGGGCGTTGCTCCCTCGGGTCGACAGCGTGGTGACAGAATTCCCGTCGTTCGTAGAGATAGCAAATCTTCTTCTAGAGTGTAGCGGTTGTCGTATATCTTCGTCGGGTTCCATGTCCCAAGGCTGAAGGTGGCGCCTACAATTCTATAGGGTGAGGAGCATGCACCTGTACAACCTTTCGGGGTCTGCGGCGCCCGGAAGGGTCTAAAGCACCTGTCCTGTCATCCCCTGGCAGTACTTTTCCTGCCAGGGCACAGGGTATGGTCCTTGGAGCCACGGTTGACCCAGACATCTTGTCTTGCCCTGTACTTATCATCTCGAGGGAATGGGGAGAAGTTGTCAGGGAGGATGAATCCAATCTTTAGATATGGAGCAGGGTGAGACTCGTTCCTTGTCGTCGGGCGGAACGGAGACAAATTCCTATCTCTCGGGTGAGACCGACCTCGCCCCTCTAGGGTCGGGCAAGGCAAAACCTATCCCTCAGCCCTTGGGTGAGACCGAGCCCACCTTCAAGGCATTCGGGCGAGACAGAGTTTATCCCTTGGCCCTCGGGCCATCATCCCAGTAAGGGGTGAAGCAACGCTCTTATACGTCCAGAAGTTTTTAACATTCGGTGGTTATTGGTTCCACCTTCTGGGGTACCCCGGTATTTAGGTCCCTGACAGTAGGTAGCCTCGCCGTTCTTGAGCCCGAACGACATTGTCGTGTAGTAGTAGGCACCAAAAGGCGTGATAAAAGATGTCTTGATCTGGTCGTCCTTTTTTAGAGTGATCTGGTGATAACCAGAGTAGCAATCGAGAAAGGAAAGCAGCTCGCAACCGGCAGGTTGAATCTACGACCTCAGTCTATGTGAGGTAAGCCGAAGGGGTCCTTAGGGCAGTGTTTGTTGAGATCAGTGTAATCAACGCACATTCTCCATTCATTATTCTTTTTGCGTACAAGAACTGGGCTAGCTAACCACTCCAGATGATACACTTCTTTGATAAATCCAGCTGCCAAAAGCCGTGGAACTTCTACCCTAATCGCCTCCTTTTTGTCGCTGAGCGAACCATCGTAGCTTCTGCTTGATAGGTTTGGCTTTGCCATTGACATTCAAGGAGTGCTCGATCAAGTTCCGAGGTACACTGGGCATGTCAGTAGGTTTCCATGCGAACACATCCATGTTGCTCCTCAAGAACCTGACTGAGCGTGTCTTCCTATTTGGGATCCTAGGTTGGCCTCGATAAGGGCCATTCTGCTAGGATCACCGTCGACCAGTTGGATCACCTTGTGCTCCTTGGACTTGATGTTCTTGCGTGGAGCCTCGAGCTCTGGGATCTCTAGGTGGTCAGCCGAGGTCTTCTTGGCATCGAGCATGGTCTTGGCCATGCGAATAGAGAGGTCGTGAGCCTCTGCTATTTTGAAACTGTCATCCTTGTAGGTATAAGCTACGTACACATTGCCTCGGAGGGTTAGAACTCCTTTCTTGGTAGGCATCTTGAGCACCAGATACCTGTAATGAGGTATGGCCATGAACTTGGTGAGCGATGGTTGACCAAAAATAACATGGTAGGTGCATCGAAGTCAGCGACTATGAAGTTGATGTAGTCAGTGCGGAAGTGGTCTAGGGTCCCAAATTGCATAGGTAGCGTGATCTGCCCCAAGAGGTGTAGTGCTCTATCTGGGGAGAACACCCTAGAACTATGCCTCGTACGGCTTGAGGTCCGCCTAGGCTATCTTTAGGGCAGGTAGACTGTTCTTGAATAGTATATCGATGGAGCTGCCACCGTCGATCAGTACTTTGTCGAACTGAACCTTGTTGATACAAGGATCAAGGACCAGGGGAAAACGTCCTGGCTCAGGTATTGCGGCCCATTGGTCCTTTCTGCTGAAGGAGATTTCACGGTGAGACCACGGAGGGAGCCATGGATCGGTGAGGAGGTTCTCGGTGTTGGCCACGTTCAAGCAAGCACGGGCGAGCAGCTTGCGTTCTTGTTTGGTCTCGATGGACACCTTGCCTCTGATGATGGTATGCATGTGATCGGTTGGCTTGATGTACTTGTGATGAGGATCTACGTCTTCATCATCATTGTCCTCATTGCGCTGCTCCCCTGCATCATTAGGCTTGTCAGATATATCCGGAGCCTGTTGACGCATGTAGATAGACTTGAGAATGCAGCAATTCTCCATGGTGTGGTTTGACTTAGGATGGAGCTGGCAGGGCCCTTTCAATGCTTTGGCATAGTCATCTTCGTAGTTACGACGTCCGCCACCTTTTTTAACGGTGTTGACCTCGCCGTCGTCTTCCCGAGCACGCTTGCCCCTATAATCGTCACAGCGGTTACGCCGCTGATTACATTGGTTGCGGTGGTCGCGAGAGTCGTTGCGCTGGTTGCGATGGTCAAAATTGTCATTCCGACCATGGTTACCGTGGTAGTCATCGTAGTGTGGGAGGTGGTCAGAGCATGGAACCCTTGCTGCCTCTTCGATAATTATCTTTTTAGCATCATCGGCGTCTGCATATTTCTTAGCGATGGCTAGGAGCGCTGTGACCGATTCAGGTCTCTTGCAGAGGAGCATGTCCCTTAGGGCGTCATGGAAGCGGAGGCCAGTGATGAAAGCCTTGATTGCCTCGTTGTTGGAGATTGATGGGACCTTCATGCGCATCTCCGAGAAACGTCGGACGTACTCACATAGTGGCTCATCTTTTCGATCCCAAATCCGTTGTAGATCATATTTGTTGCCAGGTTGCTCGCAAGTAGCAATGAAGTTGTTGATGAAGGCTTGCTTGAGCTCTTGCTAAGAATCAAAGTAGATCGCCGGCAAGCTAACCAGCCATTGGTGACTTACATAGCCAACAGCAACTGGGAAGTAGTTAGACATGATGTGCTCGTCAGCCATGGCTGATCTGCATGTAGTTTCATAGAGCATGACCCATAATTTGGGGTTCTCCTTGCTGTCGTACTTCTGAAGTTTCTCGAGCTTGAAGTTCTTGGGCCATATGACTTGGCGAAGGTGTGGAGTAAACTGCTTCAAACCCATGGTGGGCCATGGGTAGTGTCATATTCCATATGGCGATAGCTTTCATGGGATGCACGATCAGTTGGCTCTCTGGTTGATGCGAGCAGCAGTAGATCACGTCCACCGAGGCAATGGTGGAGATCATTATTGCCATCATGGCGATCTCGATTGCCATCTAGATTAGCCCTACAACCATGGTTATCACGGCGATTGTCGTGGTTGTCTCAGCGGTTATGGTCCCAGACGTCGCGACGGTTATCCTCCCGATGGCGGTTGTCATCCCGACCACCATCATGGCCACTGTTTCCGCCTTGATGGTTGTCTGATGGGTCATTGTTGTGTGAGCCACGTTGGTTGGGTGGCTGTGAGCAACTTGAGTACTGGTGGCTGTGGCTTGACTCAACTGAGACAGATGGAGCCCGAGCTTGATTTACAATCTCTGTGGTCTGGGCCATAGCAGCCGTCAGATAGGCTTGTATTTCATCACAAATTGCCTAGGTTTCCGGGGTGTTGGGTAGCCATTGCATTGTCGCCATGGTGATGACTACATTGGTGCTTGGAGTCCTAAAGACCTGTTTGTCCCCCACCCTATCGAAAGCATTGTTGAGGTCGTGTGGCTAGACCCTTATGCATCGTGCCTCCTCTTCTGCTTCAGCTTTGATTTGCCAGCGATTAAACCGGTCAATATTGCGTGCCTCGCATGCAATCCTTTCTTGTTTTGTTTCACCAACTGCTGGCGGTTCGTCATTGCCGACAACATTGATCAAATCCCCTTGCCTTGGTGGGAAAGATGGGAATTGTGGGAACCCCAGGGCGTGGTCTAGGATATCCTAGATCATATTCGATGCCTTCATCGTCATGATGCTAGAGCTCGGTGTGGACGAAGGCATTAGATGCGATGCCAGACGAGGAGCTAGAGTCACCCTCTTGGACCGTGTGGACGGACCCTTCTTGATAATCCTCAATCTAGATCATGTTGATGAAGTTGCATGGCTTCGGCCGAGGTCGATGTACAAGACATAGATCTGAGCAGCATTGTATATTATACGCGTAGTTGGAGGCAGCATTTCACAAGCCGTAGGGCTAGGCCTGGTAGTTCTTTGTTGAGACTTCACACTCAGAGAGTTGGAGTTCCGCCATGGAGGCTAGCTGGCGATGAGCAGAGCACCCTTCAGGAGTAGATATGACCATGAGATCTGTACCAAGTCGTGTAGGACGACTGACCCAAGCGGGTCAGGTAGATCTGTTGTGGGGAGCATTTACCTACTCATTAGGTCGACTTTGAATTGCACTTACCAGAGCTAGGGTTTCGGTGAGTTTGGTGCCAACCCGATCGATGGAGTCGAGCAGGTCAGTGTTGTCGATCTGCTTCCCTTTGTAGCAGGGAAGCGGACGATGAATGGTCGGCATGGCTGAAGATGATGCAGGCATGGTCGGAGCCAGATGTACCATGGTCGGAGCCAGATCCATCATGGTCAGAGCCGTATCCACCATGGTCGGAGCCGTATCCACCGTGGTCGGAGCCGTATCCACCATGGTCAGAGCCGTAGCCGATGCAGGTGAAGCAATGGTCGGCGCAGACTGAATCCACGCCTCCTCCGTGGTCATGGCAATGAAGTCATCGGAGCCAGTGGTCCAGGTGATCTAGCCGACGGTAAACGTGAGGCCATTCGGTGTAGCCATGGAGCCGGAGATGATGACCATCTTGTTTGCTTGGAGAGCAGTATGCACACCCCCTACCTGGCGCGCCACTGTTGAACAAAATATGGTCGGCAATCTACCTAGGGGTATGCCCAAGGTAGTAGATTGTCGGCAGACAGATGTGCAAGCCACAAACAAGATGGTGACACAAGACAGATACGTGGTTTTATCTAGGTTCAGCCGCCAAGAAGGCAGTAATACCTACGTCCTGCATCTGATTGTATTGTTGTATGTCAATGAGAGATGTTTTTTAGAGGGGTCCCTGCCTGCCTTATATAGTCCGGAGAGCAGGGTTACAGATTTGGAAACTAATCCTAGCCAGTTACAATTGCCATAGGTGGCTGGATAAGGATTCCTATTCTAACCGACCAGGATCTTGCTTAATTGCCAAATCTATCTTGACTCCTTACGCGGGACTCCGAACAGGTTGGCTGGGCCACTCATCGTCCTTTGGTGGACCGGACCCTCTGATCTAGGCCAGCCCAAGCCTAGCCGTAAGGGTATAGGGGTCAATACCCCGACAGGGTCATACCCCCCCACAAGCTCCCTCATTGCTTGAAATACTAGTGGCATAGGTTTGTGTGACATTGCTCCTAGAATTGGTTAGGTGAGCTCTTGCTAGCCTGGCACCTTTGTTGCTTAATTAGGATCTTTGCAAGGTGCTAGAGAACATAGATAGAGGGGTGTAGTCTTTGCTAGACCGATAGTTTTAATTTCACACTTGTTTCGGTTAGCCGACGCGATTAAGTTTTAGAAATGACTATTCACCACCCCTCTAGTCACCATCTCAACCTTACACCATCTGTAGAGGATACGCTGATGGGTGGAGCGTAGATGAAATCCATGCGCTGGGGGAGAGTTTGGTGCCATATGCATAGATGGTCGCTGAGCATGTCACCACGCAGTGGGTGATGGAGGCTCACCGTTCGACCATGGCCATAGACATACACTAGGAAGATGTCGTCCAGCCTACAGAGGCAGTGGAGGCTGGGTCAGAGGTGAGCGTTGTCCTTCCCCCAACTGAGCCAAACATTGTCTCGATCGTAGCTGAGCTGAGCGTCGTTGTCCTGACCACAACCGAGCTTCCTTCATCCTCATCAACCGTACCGTCAGACGATGCCGCTGGGGGCCCACAATAGAGTTAGAGTAGAAATAGTTAGTTTATGTAAAAGATGAATTCATGGGGGAGCCCCCATGTGAATAGATTTACATTCAGTGAATATTTTAAGTTCATTTTTGTGATGAAATCACTTGTGAGGGGAAGCTTGTCCCGTCCACCCTTGTTTTTATCCTTGCGTAGCTTTGTTTTTGTCCTTTCTTTTTCGCACCTGCCCATTGACCCATAGGCTACAACCTTAAGAACCCAGGTGTGGCCTACAAGGCTTAGTTGCTTGTAACTGTAGGTCATGGCGGGGTGTGATCGGTCAGGAGGCTAAAAGCACAAGTTACGTAGGGTAATCAAAGGAACATAATGCCCTTTCATTTGGGCGACTGCCCTTTTGTTTGGACGAAAAGTGTTACTATATGATAGTAAAAAAGGGAGTGGTATCACACCCCTATGGAGCCCCTGAGCGACCCAGGCCAAAAGTGCTTGGGCTAGGGCACTGTAGGAGCAAGCATTGAATGGAAATAAACTGGTAAGACCGAGCTTTAGGGAAAGAAACAACATAACTATTCGATGTTCCATGTGTTGATGAGAATGTTGTTGTTGTTGTCCTTCAGTCGGTAGGTGCCCGATTGGATTACCTCGGTCACCATGTAGGGTCCTTCCTATGGTGGAGAGAGCTTATGTTTCTCCTTGGTTGACTGGGTCCTTCAGAGTACGAGATCACCGACCTCGAGGATCCTTCCCCTTATTTTTCTTTCATGGTACCTACAGGAGAGTTTGCTGGTAATGAGTGGAGCAGGAGGACAGGTCGTCTCATGAGCCTCCTCGAGTAGGTCGATAGCATCCTGCTAAGCCTCCATGGATCAGGTCTTGGTCGAAGGCCTTTTACCTTGGGGTGCCATGATCGAGGCAGAGGGCAGCACTACTTTGGCTCCATATGCGAGGAAGAAAGGGGTGAACCCTATGGACTGGTTTGGGGTTGTTCTTAGGCTCCAAAGAATTGCTAGGACCTCTACAACCCATCGCCCAACATACTTTTGAGTCAGTTGAAGATGCGGGGCTTGAGTCCTTGGAGGACCATGCCATTGGCCCGCTCAACCTGACCATTAGTATGCAGGTGTCTGATCGAGGCCTAATTGATCCAGATGTCATATCCATCATAGAAGTCCAAGAACTTCTTTTTGGTGAAGTTTGTTCGGTGGTCGGTGATGATACAGTTAGGGACACCAAACTGATAGATGATGTCGGGGAAGAACTTGACCGCCTCTTTCGAGTGGATATTGGTGATGGGCTTCGCCTCTATCCACTTGGTGTACTTGTCCACCACCATGAGTAGGTGAGTGAAGCCACCCGGGGCCTTTTTGAGGGATCCAACTATGTTGAGGCCCTAGACCACGAATGGCCAGGTGATGGGGATGGTTTGAAGTTCCTATGCTAGCAGATGAGTCTACCAAGTGTAGAACTAGCATCCTTCACACCTATGGACCACCTCCTCTACATCTCATAGCACAGTGGCCCAGTAAAAACCTTGGCAAAAGGCTTTCCCGACCAGCGACCTTGGGCCGCATGATGTCCATAGATTCTAGCATGGACTTCGAGGAGAAGTTGTTTCCCTTAGTCGGTCGGGATGCACTTCATGAGCATTCCTGACGGACTTCGCTTGTAAAGTTCATCACTAATAGTGACAAACATCTTGGCACATTGAGCAATTCATCGTGCTTCAGTCCTTTCCGATGGGAGAACCTCCTCGAGGAGGTAGGCGAGCAGTGGTGCTCTCTAGTCGACCAGATCGAGTGCCATCATGGTGTTGTCACCGAGCGATGTTGCCATGGAGGTGCCAAGGTCGGAGCCCCCGAGCACTCGGTTAGGGTCAGGGCACGTTGGGGGCTAGAGCCCCTGAGTGCCAGATTGGTGTTGGAGCGCATTTGGGTCAGATCCTCTTAGATGCGGGCAGATGGCTCGTGGAGGTCATTTACAAAGACCTTGTTGGTGGGCGGTTCCTGTCTAGCCACTAATTTTGCGAGGAAGTCGGCAGTGTCGTTGTCCTTTCAAGGGACATGATGGAGTGCGATCCCTCAAAACTCGTCCTCAAGCTTCCACACCTCCTGGCAATATGCCACCATGAGAGGGCTCTTGTAGGAGGACTCCTTCATGACTAAGTCGATGACCAACTCTGAGTCACCACTAGACATACAGCTGTGTGGTGCCAAGCTCGACAGTGATGCGTAGTCCATTGATGAGGGCCTCATACTCTGTGGCATTGTTCGATCCTAAAAAATGGAGATGGATCACATAGCAGAGCCTGCTCCCATTCAGGGAGATCAGAACCAGTCCAGCCCCTGAGTTGGGCACCATGATCGACCCATCAAAGTACATCACCCAGTACTCATGGGTGACTTTTGGGGTCGAGAGCTAGACTTTCCGTCCATTCAGCTGATAAAGTTAGCAAGAGCGTGAGACTTAATAGCGGTGCAGGGGGCATACCTGATGTCCTAGGCCCATGAGATCAAGAGCCCACTTGGAGATTTAGCCGGCTGCATCGTGGTTATGGATGACCTCCTCGAGTGGGTATGAGGAGACGACCATGACCTCATGGTTGGTGAAGTAGTGTAAGGAGCTTTTAGGTCACCATCAGCATGGCGTATAGAAGTTTCTAAACCTAGGGTAGCGAACTTTGGCATTGGTGAGTACCTCACTAATGAAGTACATCGATCGTTGGACCTTCAGGGGGTGTCCCGGCTCCTCCCTCTTGATGACAAGGGCGGCACTCACAATGTGGTTGCTTGCCAGTGATGTAGAGGAGGAGGGATTCTCCCCGTTTGGGAGAGATGAGGATTGGTGTCGATGTCAGCGATGCTTTGAGGCTTTCCAAAGCCTACTATGCCTCCTTTGTCTAGATGAATATGTCTATCTTCTTGAGTAGTTTGTAGAGAGACATCCCTCATTTGCCTAGTCGGGAGATGAACTGGCTCAGGGTGGCCAAACAGCCAGGTGAGCCTCTGTATGCCCTTGACAGTTGCGTATCGGGCCCATGTTGGAGATGGCCATGATTGTTTTGGGGTTGGCTTCGATGCCACGCTCGGACATGATGTATCCAAGCAGCTTCCCCTTTGGAACCCCTAAAACACATTTTTTGGGATTCAATTTGACGCTGAACCTTCGGAGGTTCATGAATGTTGCGGCCAAGTTTGCTATCAGGTCGCTAGCTTGAGCCATTTTCACCACTATGTCATCTACATAGACGATGATTGTTGGTATTGGCCGCTCGACGTGGTTAGGTTGGTCAGGGCAGGTCGATTTCGGTCATAGAAGCATCACTGCATGCATTGTTGATAGGTGGCGCCACCGTTCTTCAGATCGAAAGGCATGGTTACATAATAGTATGAACCATATGGGGTGATGAATGAAGTTGCGACCTAGTTGGACTCTTTCATCACTGATCTGGTGGTAGCCTGAGTAGGCATCTAGGAAGGAGAGGATTTCGCACCCTGAGGTGGAGTCGACTATCTGATCTATGCATGGTAAAGGGATGTGATCCTTTGGGCATGCCTTGTTGAGGCCAATATAGTCAACACACATTCTCCACTTCCCATTCTTCTTTTTAACAAGAACATGATTAGCTAGCCAGTCAGAGTGGTATACCTCTTTGATGAATCTGGCTACCAAAAGTTTGGTGATCTTCTCGCCTATGGCCCTATGCCTTTCATCATCAAAGTGACACAATCATTGCTTAGTGTACTTTGAGCCCAAAATGAAGCATAGTCCATGCTCAGGTGACCTCCCTCAGGTATGCCTGGCATGTCAGAAGGCTTCCATGTGAAGACATCATGATTTACGTGTAGGAAGTTGGCGAGCTCACTTTCCTATTTGGCTAGGAGCTTGGTCCTGATCCGCACCGTCTAGGTCAGGGTCGATGGGGTTGATCTCCACCACCTTGGGTTCCTCAGTCGGATGGAAGGCACTTGAGGAGATCGGCCCAGTTGCAGTGAGGGACTACTAGGAGTTACTGAATTCCCAAGCTCCGGGAGCACGGCGGAGTTGATGATGATAGTGGAGAGCTCGTAATGCTTGCGGTCAGCACATGTAGGCATGCAAGAAGGTACTACCTATGGTGATGATGTTGTTTGTCCCTGGCATCTTCATCTTGAGGTAGGTGTAGTTGGGGATCACCATGAACTTGGCATAGCATGGCTGCCCCAAGATGGCATGGTAGGACCCTAGAAAGTCCACTACCTAGAAGGCTAGGACCTTCGAGCGGAAGTTGGTGCAATCGGCAAACATGACGGGTAGGTTGATCTACCTGAGTGGATATGCCTATGCCCCTAGGATCATGCCATGGAAGGGAAAGCTCACTAAGCGGAGCTTCGACCAGAGGATGCACATGGCATCGAGGGTGTCGACGTAGAGAATGTTGATGCCACTGCCTCCATCCATCGGCACCTTGGTGAGGTGCTTCTTGTGGATGATGGGGTCAGTGATGAGTGGGTAGCGACCTAGTTGAGAACATGGGAAGGATGGTCTCTCTGATCAAAAGTGATTAGGAAGTCCGACCAGCTAAGGAAAGAGGGGATGGCTGACTCAGCGATGCATGCCTCTCTGTAGCGTACCTTATGCTGGCACTTGGAGTGGATAGCATTGGATCCCCAAAGATCATGAGGCATTCCACAAGGGTGGGGAAGCCATCTTCATCCTTGCCCAGTTGTTCCTCCTTTCATGGTTGCCTCCTCCTTGCCTTTCCCTTCCTTTGGCTTGGTGGCTTATCGTATGAAGCGCTTGAGGAGCTCATAGTCCTTGTAGAGGTGTTTGATGGGATAGACGTGGTTGGTGCATGGAGTCTCCATGAGCTTGTCGAAGTGGTCAGGCTAGCCCTACTAGGGCTGCTTGCCTACTCAGTCAGCCATAGTGACCAAAGCTGGGTTGGTCGATTGGTGCCGATCCTTCTTGTTCTTCTTGCCCTTTTGTGTGGAGGGGCACTCACCTTGGTCCTTGCGCTTGGCCTTGCTCCTATCTCGACCAGCCACTGAAGACTGCCCCTGACCACCTCCTCGCCAGAGGTGTGGTTCATGGTGATGTCGAGCAGGTCACAAGTGGTACGGGGCTTCACATAGCTAAGCTTGTGGACCAAGGACTCGTAGGTTGTCCCAGAGAGGAATGCGCTGATGACGTCTACGTCGATGACATCAGGAAGGGAGTTGCACTGCTTTGAGAACCTATAGATGTAATCCCATAGGGAGTTGTTGGGCTACTACTAGGCAGCTCTTGGGGTCCCTAGGAATTCCTAGGATAGACATACATCCCTTGGAATTTTTTGACAAAGACCCTCTTATGATCCACCCAGTCGTGGATGCTGTCGGGCAGAAGGAATTCGAGCCATGCTCAAACATGCTCCTCCACTGTAGATGGGGAGGTACTAGGATGATGAAGTAGTCATCATCCACTCCTCCGACTCGGTAGGCGAGCCGAAAGTCTTTGAGCCATATACTAGGGTTTGTCTCCCTAGTGTACCTAGCGATGTTGGTAGGGCGGTTGGAAGCACTGTGGGAATGGCATTTTCTGGATGCGATGACCAAAGGCCCATGGCCCTGGGCCATCCAGGCTGGGGCTCTGGTTGTTTGGTCAACTACCATGCCTGGGGTGCATGTCTTCGCAATTCCAGCATGGTCAGGCTAGGGCCCACATCGCATGCTCTTGCCACCATTCAATGGGCATTATCATCTTGCCGAGTGTGGCGTCAATTATAGATGACGCTACAAGCATCACAGTTCGGCCTGAGCCATTCACGCACAGGTGGTCGGTGTGGAGCGAGCGCCGAGTTGGTCTGTAGTGCAGCCGTGGCTTCCTGCTCCATGCTCGGCAACTACTATGGTGAGTGGACAGAGCGATTCAACTGGTGTGACCCTAGTCCCTCGGTTGGGCAAGAGGCCATGAGCCAGTGTCACGACGTGGAGCTCTCCACCTACTGAATGGTGGCAGTCTCTACTAGTGCCCAGAGGTTCTAGTGGATTGCTTGTTCCTAGGGATCGATAGGCTCAGGGAGGCCACGCAGAAGTGTCGCCATAGCAGCGATGTTCTGGCCAGCCTGAGCAAACTGAGGGGGTTGTCCCCTCCATCTAGTATATTAGATTGGACCTAACGGGCACAACCCCGAGCGCCACTTGCCGGGTTACGTGCATGTGGCGTAGCATGATGCGTCAGGCGCACCAGCATAGGCGGTGACTGGCTCTACTGCCTTTGTCATAACTCCTTGCTGTGCTACTACGCACATGCTAGGGCCTACGCACAGGGGTCCAGAGGGGTTGAAAGGTCCTAATGGCTAGAGGGGGTGAATAGCCTATTAAAAATTTCTACAACAACACTTAGCAAACTGGTTAGACAAATATGAGGCGAAGTGAGTGTTGAGCTAGCCTACTAAAAAGCAAGCCACCTACCACAATTCTAGTTTCGATAGTCTCTATCCATACAATGGCTATGTCAATACACTAAGTTAGTGTGCTCTCAAAGACTAACTAAAGAGCCACACTAACCAAACTAACAAGCTCTCATGACTAGCTACACTAAAGAGCTTGACAACTAGTTTACTGTAATGTAAAAAGAGAGAATAAGATGGTTATACCACCGAGTTGAGGAATGAACCAATCAATCATAAGGATGAATACCAATGAAGACCAATCACCTCAGAATCAAATGATGACATAATATTTTTTTACCAAGGTTCACTTGCTTGCCGGCAAGCTAGTCCTCGTTGTGGTGATTCACTCACTTAAAGGTTCATGCACTAATTGGCATCACACTCCAAACCCTCAATAGGGTGCCACACAAACAACACAAGATAAGGATCACACAAGCCACGAGCAATCCACTAGAGTACCTTTTGGCTCTCCGTGGGGAAAGGTCAAGAACCCCTCACAATCACCATGATCAGAGCTAAAAACAATCACCAACCTCCACTCGATGATCCTCGCTGCTCCAAGCTATCTACATGGAAGCAACCACCAAGAGTAATAAGCGAATCCCATAGCAAAACATGAACAACAAGTGCCTCTAGATGCAATCAGTCAAGCAATGCACTTGGATTCTCTCCCAATCTCACAAAGATGATGAATCAATGATGGAGATGAGTGGGAGGGCTTTGGCTAAGCTCACAAGGTTGCTATGTCAATGTAAATGGCCAAAGATAGTGAGCTAGAGCCAGCCACACGCCTTTAAATAGAGCCCCCAATGAAATAGAGTCTGTTGGCTCCTATGTCCTCTGAAATTTGGGCTAACCGAATGCGCTAGTTAGATTGACCGGACGTGGGACCCTAGTGTCTGGTCCTCAGATTTTCACCATGTGTCCCTGGCTTCAAATGTTGATCGCCCAATCTCAATAGTCATCAGTGCACTTAAGCTATAATTAGATGCATAGGCAAGCTGACCAGACGCACCATGCCCACGTCAGGTCCTCACGCGCCTACACACCAACACCCAACGACCGGACGCACCGATGGAATGATCGGACGCTCCAATAACATGGAGTCCGATCACTTCTAGAGAGCATCTTGAGACGCATTTTCTCATTTGGATGTGTCCGGTGTACCTCAATCGGACTCATCTTAGCGTTCGGTGCAATACCCTAGGTTACGCTACCTTGGCTTCTTCTGACCAGGCTCACCACTGTCGCGTCTGGTGACCTAGCATCCAGTCACTTCAACAATAGAGCCCGAGCGCGCCAACTTCATCTAAAATTGATCAGATGCTGCTCCCCTGAGTTTGGTCACTACGTGACCTACGTCTGGTCACTATTTCACAATGATAATCACCTCCTTTACTTCACTAACTTCTCCACCCTTGCTCAAATGTGCCAACCACCAAGTGTATCACCTTGTGCACGTGTGTTAGCATATTTTCACAAACATTTTCAAGGGTGTTAGCTTTCCACTAGATCCTAAATGCATATGCAATGAGTTAGAGCATCTAGTGGCACTTTGATAACCGCATTTTGATACGAGTTTCACCCCTCTTAATAGTATGACTATTGATCCTAAATGTGATCACACTCGCTAAGTGTCTCGATCACTAAACCAAAAAAACTCCTATCAATTTCACCTTTGCCTTGAGCTTTTTGTTTCTCTTTCTTTTTTTTCCAAGTCCAAGCACTTGATCATCACCATGGCATCACCATCATCATGATCTTCACCATTGCTTCATCACTTGGAATAGTGCTACCTATCTCATGATCACTTAGATAAATGAGGTTAGCACTTAGGGTTTCATCAATTCACCAAAACCAAACTAGAACTTTTAGGGGTGTGAGTCTATAGAGACTCCACTACATCTAGGTGGCTGTCCTAGGGCATCCACCATAGCGCACTCCTAGGATAGAGGGTGGCCAGGTGCCATGACATTGCCGATGCTAGAGCCATCGCTTTTGACCTCATTATCGATGAGGTCGTGGAAGGAGATGGGAGCATAGCCCGCCATCCCCATGAACTTGGATGTGAGAGGGGGTGGTGTCAGCATCCTTCGAAGTCCCTGCGCACATGTGTTCATAGGGGATGCGAAGCCATAGGGGAGCCAGTCGCACTACAGTCATGGTGGGGACAATGGGGTCCCTCCGAAGAGTCGGTGGAAGGTGTTAAATAGTGAGTAAAGAACAATATGTACATCACTCACCATGGAGTTTGAGCCTAGCATGGGCTCAAGGCGAAGAGCAGATGTCTCAACATTGAGGTTGTTGAGTGGCCCATTGTAGTCGGTAGAGGGTGCTCCTCCTCTAGTGGGCGCCGGGACAAGCGCCTCTTCATGGAGGTGAAGTACACCGAGCTGGTCGGCGACAAAGTCTAGACTCCCAAAGAGAAAGGTCTAGAGTGGCACGAAGACAGGAGGAGCCCACATCCCAGCAAAATGATGCTAATGTATCAAAGATGGACCGTTGAAGCGTGATACCAATTTGAGTGCACCAATATACCATCCTTAGCACCATTAGTAACTAGATATACACAAAAACTAGAATACCCCATGAGATCAACATTAGAAGCAAGGGTCTATAATGGAGACGGGGATCCCGATCTTCTGTCAGGTTCAAGATAAACAATGATTTGTTCGGAGAGCGACACACCGATCCGGCTTCAGATCACAAAGACCCAAACCCTGCAACCTTAGCACCATGTCTCCTCTGGTTATCAACTGTGTCACAATCTAGTTGACCTCATCAAGAAGGCTAATCCCTGCTATGAATCGAAGAACACAAGCAAGAACGAGATAAAAAGCAACTCAAATAAAGTGACAATTGCAGATGAATGATTAAGCACTCGAAGTTGGGGTCTTGCAAACTGATAACGGCGACTGTTCAATGACAGATTGATCTAAAACAAAACCCAAAACCTAATGTAGGTGGTGGCTACTGATTATATAGCCTAAGGGACGTCCAAGGATCCCTCTTCATGTCCTAAA
Organism: Miscanthus floridulus; assembly: GCF_019320115.1. Classification (NCBI taxonomy): domain Eukaryota; kingdom Viridiplantae; phylum Streptophyta; class Magnoliopsida; order Poales; family Poaceae; genus Miscanthus; species Miscanthus floridulus. The sequence continues at coordinate 33,719,313 of NC_089585.1, forward strand.
GGTGTCCCAACACGTTACAAGGCCTAATGGCCCAAAAGACAACGACGCAGCGCCGTGATAGATTCTAGACATCAAATTGTTTCGATGATTCCCATTGATTATGATGGAATTTTGATGTGGGACCACTTTCATTGGTTTCCTTATGAAATTATCTTTCCATCCATATATGGATCATAAAAAACGGAGTTCGTATGCGACCTAGACGTCCGTTTTACTACACGCTGGTCCTAGAGCCCGAGATGGACTCGAACTCAAGTTGGACTGGGCCTCCGGCTTGGCTTGGACGTCCTTGCTAGCCTCCTAAGGTGGTGGCCAAGGAGGAGGACGTCCAAGGGCTTTCTTGGTGGGTTCTGCAAGTCCTTGGGGTGTGCTCCCACTTGGGCCAGGTTCCCAAGGATGAATAACAAGCCCATAACGATAGTGTAGCTCCCAGCAGAAATAGCGACAGAATATATTGATGGTTTAGAGGTCTTGCTAATGTGATATTGAGATGAGACTAGGTCTATTTGAAATGTTATCAAACAAGCTTTCCATCAAGTGCTCATTGACCTCGATCGCACTCCAGATGGCTAAGTTATGGCCTTCCCAATGAAGCACTATCGAGCTGCCGATGAACCGAAAATTCAACTTTGATGAACTTGCACGTTGAGACATATTTGTACCTACATTCAAATAACGACATATACATGTGGAATCAAGTGAATTGTACCAAAAATCACTATGCAAATGTAGGAACGAGCTCACCTTATAAACAATGGTCGTATCCGATGGTGTCATGTCCTCATCAGTCTAGTTTCCATAAAATGAACATAAGTCTAGTTTCTTAACCTATGCATGCTAGTTTTTCATTTCATCTTTCAATCCTATAACTATCATATACCACGCAAGCATAAATATTGAAATTTAAAACTTGTGCCATGCAAGCAAACATATGAAATGCACATTCAAATGCATCCACCAAGTTTATGAGCTTGCTCCCCCTACTTGTGTGCTCAAAATTTTAATTGATCTGTTACTTTGTCATATCTCTCCCCTATGTCAATTTCTCAATTTCTCCTCCTTTGTTATCTTTTCACTATCTTTGTACACTATTTCTCTCCCTTTGTCATCAATGACCACAAAGGTTTAATTTTAAATAGGTTGAGATTATCAATGTCAATCAATGGGGTGAGGATCATTTTCCCAAATTTGATCCAATCTAGATAACTTGCCAAAGATATTTAACTCGGTTTGATCTTAGGACAAGCTTCTTCACACCTTCAAATAAGGGTTATCTTGTACCATGTTGAGTTAAACACTTATAGCTCATTTTCTAGATCAAACACTAGGTTTACAAGCCCACAAACATGTCATATGCTACCACTAGACCAAATTAATCATAGAAGCAATAGTGGTACCATACAAACATCAAAATCATTTGATTTTTATGAATGAGCCTATTAAATGTGAAAGATGACTAGATGCACTAAACATGTCCTTAGCAAGGATGTATGCCATGCCAATCAACTTTTACCTTAGATTACTCGAAGGAGAGGCATGTCATATAAGTGGGGGTGCATCAACACATATTTGAGAAATCCAATATGTTCAACTCATTCCTTAGCTTGTAAAACATTTTCTCATCCAATGGCTAGGTGAATATATCAACAAGTTGATTTTAGTGCCTACACTCTCAATGCAAATGTCTCCTTTTTGTTGGTGATCTCTTATGAAATGGTGGTGGAAATCAATGTGCTTTGTTCTTGCATGTTGAACCAGATTGTTGGTTAACTTGATTGCACTCTCATTGTCACATAGCAATGACACTTTCTTAAACTTGATTCCAAAGTCACTCAAGGTGGCCTTCATCCAAAGTATTTGTGCACAATAACTACATGCGAATATGTATTTGGCTTTGGCGGTTGATAATGCAATACTATTTTGCTTCTTTGATGACCATGAAACAAGTTATCTTCCTAACAATTGACATGTGCCTAAGGTGCTCTTCCTTTCAACCTTGCATCCTGCATAATCTGAGTTAGAGTAACTATCGACATGGAATTTCATCCCATGCTGAGGACACATGAGCAAGCTAAAAGGTCCACTTGATGGAGATGGAGATTCCGCCTAGCTTCAGCATAGGGGTGGTCGATCTTACGCGCTCCTCCCAAGACGTGCTAGTCAATTTGACCCTGCAATTGACAAGGAAAGAAAGTTTATTAGTAATTAAGGGTAGAACATGCCAGTGTTGCTAGACAGTCCTGAATGTGCTACTCTGAGAGCTGATATGAAAGGAGATCAACTAAATAGTCAATTCTAGCATATTCATAAGAATAAATCGATTAAAGCTCACTGGGGTTGTGTAAGAAGAATTGGTTATCATTCAGAATGAATATCATTATTGAGACAAATATTAGTCAATGGCAATAAGATGTCAACAATAATTAGTTTATACTAAGCTAATGACTGCAAGTAACCGAACTCCTTTATAAAAGAAACAGTTCATCATCATTCAACCATTTAATAGAGATAAATCTAATGAATATTAGATCTCATCTATTGCTATGACCAGTGGGGCATGAGGGAGAATCATGCAGGCCATAATACAATAATAAGATCATGGGGCTAACACATCTTCCAACCTAACGCTACTTCAACGATCTCATGATGCGAACTGTTTGTTAAAGCACTCGATATCGGCTAAAACAACCGATTTAGGCATAGCGCATAGTTAAGGTCATGCCCTCTCAGGGATAGATCTACCAAATAATGATCCCCACTCCATGGTGCTAATAGTGGGGTGTGAGGCAAAATCACACAGGCCATGATAATAGGTCATGGAACAGTTTTTGCTAGCCAATAGATCTACTCAAGATCAAACATGCCTTAACCGCATGCTATGCACAACCAAGATTGATGTAAAACAGTCGATAAAACATAACTCATCATTTAAAGTGCAAATTAGATCAGTTTAGATTATCAAGATGATGGGTTAAAAAGGATATAAGGCCAATCTAGATCAATCCCAACTAGGCGAAGTGATATTACTATAATTAAATAAATAATGGAAGCAATAAGCAATAAGGCCGATCTTGATCAATCTCAACAGATGCTTTGCCCAATTGTGTAAGGTACTGACTGACATGTTCTATCGTGCTTGTACTATCTTGGCCAGTGAACTTAGTGAACTCTAGTGAGCTTGTAATTTGTGGGAAGAGCGACCAAATCATACCATTCTAGGATATGGGCATTTGTACAAGAAGGTCAGCCCTTTTGGCTTCAGACCGAACTGATTCTTTATCATCTCAGTCACCTTCAGCAGCAACTCATCAGCATTTGAATTTGAATTTCTCTACACCTACTGACCCATCTGTGGATTGAAATCTCGTGTGCCTTAATACCCTAGATTTGGAATTCATGTGAAGGGTGTTATAGTCTGATCCATAGTGATATCCTTGTGGAATCTCTATCCATTGGGTCCTTTGCTAGCTTGCTGCTTGAAGTCTCTAATTATAGACATAAGGATCTATATCTCTATGGATCCTTTGAATTGAGGGTGCTATTTTTTGAGCCAACGACGGTATGTGGCATGTTCTGCCAAAATTGATCACCTAGTTCTGACCTTGCCCCTGCCGACTGTTGCACATGCTGTACTGACGCTCCAGGATTATACTATGTCTGATTCATAGTAGTACCTCGAGCTTGTTCAGATGAACCCTGAACTGCCTGGACATCACCATTACTAGCTGGTACTGCTTCTTGATGGCTGGTACCAGCTTGATTAGTCCCTTGGGTCGACAGATCTAGAATGTTGTAATAAGTCAGTCCACCTTGACCAACTAGGAGACCCATGGATCGCTTCTTTCATGGCATTGTGGAATGTGTCCAAGAAAGCTTCATTTTGGCTTGATATGGCATCATGAATAGATTTGTCTACAACTTCCATAAAGAAACGCCTATCTTAGCTTTAGTTGTATCTGTCTTTCCGTGTAATAGAACTCTTGGTTGTAGAAATTTCTGAACAATTGTAGTTGTCACGTGTTTTGGTGTAGGACAATAAACATTTGCTCTAAAACTCTTCTATAGCTTTGCAGATGACATCTTTATTTCCATTAGGTAGATCTTCATAATGTAGCATAATGATGTCTTTGTTGTTGTGAACCACCATCAAAGGATTGTGGGGTCCCACCGGGCATGCCAGAAACGTGTGTTGACATGGAATTTCGTCCCATGCCGAGGACACACGAGCAAGCCAGAAGGGTCTGCTCGATGGAGCTAGAGATCCACCTAGCTTCAGCGCAGGGGTGGTCGATCTTGCATGCTCCTCCTAAGATGTGCTAGTCAATTTGACCCTATAATTGACAAGGAGAGAAAGTTTATCAGTAATTAAGGGCAGAACGTGCCGGTGTTGCTAGACAGTCCTAAATGCGTGGCTCTGAGAGCCGATATGAAAGGAGATCGACTAAATAGTCGATTCTAGCATATTCATAAGAATAAATCGATTAAAGCTCATGGAGTTGTGTAAGAAGAATCGGTTATCATTCAGAATGAATATCATTATTGAGACAAATATTAGTCAATGGCAATAAGATGTCAATAATAATTAGTTTATACTGAGCCAATGACTGTAAGTAACCAAACTCCTTTATAAAACAAATAGTTCATCATCATTCAACCATTTAATAGAGATAAATCTAATGAACATATTAGATCTCATCTATTGCTATGACCTAGTGGGGCATGAGGCAAAATCATGTAGGCCGTAGAAACAACAATAGACTCGACGATCCTAACTTATTACTAATATTAGTGGGGCATGAGGTAGAATCATGCAGGCTGTAATATAATAATAAGATCATAGAGCTAACACATCTTTCAACCTTTCACTACTTCAACAATCTCATGATGCGAACTATTCATGAATGTCGTAGAACTGACCAATTTATAAGAATACAAGTACAATGGCAATCCACAAGTGGTCGCACTGTCATACTTGAACTCATATAAACCCGGTAGTCCGTCGAGTACCTCGACGGGTCTCGATAAACGATTTACAACAACCAAGATCGTACAGGATTCAATATACATGCCACATATTACATAAAGTTCACAGATACTTTTCATCATCAGAGTATAAATAAAAGTTATTACAAACTGAGTTTGATAAATAAAGCAGAAGCAAATAAGTTTGAAGATAAAGTTTCCAACATAGTTTAATACAGTGCCAAACCAGATCACGGTCCACAAAAGCAAAGATAGGAATTACTAAAGAAGCCTGCCCAAGGCTTACTCCTCATCCACGGCGGGATAGAAGCAACTCTTGCAATAACCATGATACACAGTGCTATCTGCAACAATGGGAAAATAAACCCTGAGTACGAGAAGGTACTCAGCTAGACTTACCCGTCACGATCAGTTGTTCACTTGAGAGCAAAATCATAGAGCTATAGCAGACAGATGTAGGAATAAGTCACATCAAGAGAAAAATGCAAGAGCAGGAAACCAAACATTTTAGATTGGATGAAAGAGATGTATTATGGTTTAAGGACTGACTTGTGGTACCAAAAGACCATGAGCTAAGGAATCAAATTTTAGATGAAGCTCACTCGTCCAAATTGTCTATCCATCTAGGTAGTAGTAAGATGTATCAAGATTTGAAATCCCATTTTTGGTGGACAAAGATGAAGAAAGAGATCGCAGCCTATGTTGCTAGGTGTGATAACTGTAGTAGAGTAAAAGCTGTCCATATGAAATCTGCCAACTACTTCAGCCATTGCCTATTCCAGGATGGAAATGGGAGGAAATCAGCATGGACTTTATCACAGGCCTTCCAATGACGCCACAAGGTCACGATTCAATATGGGTTATTATTGATCGTCTCACCAAGTCAGCTACACTTTATACCTGTGAATACATGGTATATAGTTGGAAAATACGCTGAGATATATGTTTCCCAGATCGTGAGACTACATGGAGTACCCAGGACTATAATCTCAGATCGAGGACCACAGTTCATAGCTCATTTCTAGGAGCACTTACACCAGGCTTTGGGAACCAAGCTAATCAGAAGTTCGGCATACCATCCACAAACTTTAGGACAGACAGAGCGAGTGAACCAAATCCTAGAAGATTTACTAAGAGCTTATGTTATATCTTCAAAGGGTTCATGGGAGAAATGGTTACCTTTAGCTGAATTCTCCTATAACAACAGTTTTCATCAATTCACCAAAACCAAACTAGAACTTTTAGGGGTGTGAGTCTATAGAGACTCCACTACATCTGGTGGCTGTCCTAGGGCATCCACCATAGCGCACTCCTAGGATAGAGGGTGGCCAGGTGCCATGACATTGCCGATGCTAGAGCCATCGCTTTTGACCTCATTATCGATGAGGTCGTGGAAGGAGATGGGAGCATAGCCCAGCCATCCCCATGAACTTGGATGTGAGAGGGGGTGGTGTCAGCATCCTTCGAAGTCCCTGCGCACATGTGTTCATAGGGGATGCGAAGCCATAGGGGAGCCAGGTCGCACTACAGTCATGGTGGGGACAATGGGGTCCCTCCGAAGAGTCGGTGGAAGGTGTTAAATAGTGAGTAAAGAACAATATGTACATCACTCACCATGGAGTTTGAGCCTAGCATGGGCTCAAGGCGAAGAGCAGATGTCTCAACATTGAGGTTGTTGAGTGGCCCATTGTAGTCGGTAGAGGGTGCTCCTCCTCTAGTGGGCGCCGGGACAAGCGCCTCTTCATGGAGGTGAAGTACACCGAGCTGGTCGACGACAAAGTCTAGACTCCCAGAGAGAAAGGTCTAGAGTGGCACGAAGACAGGAGGAGCCCACATCCTAGCTAAAATGATGCTAATGTATCAAAGATGGACCGTTGAAGCATGATACCAATTTGAGTGCACCAATATACCATCCTTAGCACCATTAGTAACTAGATATACACAAAAACTAGAATACCCCATGAGATCAACATTAGAAGCAAGGGTCTATAATGGAGACGGGGATCCTGATCTTCTGTCAGGTTCAAGATAAACAATGATTTGTTCGGAGAGCGACACACCGATCCGGCTTCAGATCACAAAGACCCAAACCCTGCAACCTTAGCACCATGTCTCCTCTGGTTATCAACTGTGTCACAATCTAGTTGACCTCATCAAGAAGGCTAATCCCTGCTATGAATCGAAGAACACAAGCAAGAACGAGATAAAAAGCAACTCAAATAAAGTGACAATTGCAGATGAATGATTAAGCACTCGAAGTTGGGGTCTTGCAAACTGATAACGGCGACTGTTCAATGACAGATTGATCTAAAACAAAACCCAAAACCTAATGTAGGTGGTAGGCTACTGATTATATAGCCTAAGGGACGTCCAAGGATCCCTCTTCATGTCCTAAAGGTGTCCCAACACGTTACAAGGCCTAATGGCCCAAAAGACAACGACGCAGCGCCGTGATAGATTCTAGACATCAAATTGTTTCGATGATTCCCATTGATTCTGATGGAATTTTGATGTGGGACCACTTTCCATTGGTTTCCTTATGAAATTATCTTTCCATCCATATATGGATCATAAAAAACGGAGTTCGTATGCGACCTAGACGTCCGTTTTACTACACGCTGGTCCTAGGAGCCCGAGATGGACTCGAACTCAAGTTGGACTGGGCCTCCGGCTTAGGCTTGGACGTCCTTGCTAGCCTCCTAAGGTGGTGGCCAAGGAGGAGGACGTCCAAGGGCTTTCTTGGTGGGTTCTGCAAGTCCTTGGGGTGTGCTCCCACTTGGGCCAGGTTCCCAAGGATGAATAACAAGCCCATAACGACTAGTGTAGCTCCCTAGCAGAAATAGCGACAGAATATATTGATGGTTTAGAGGTCTTGCTAATGTGATATTGAGATGAGACTAGGTCTATTTGAAATGTTATCAAACAAGCTTTCCATCAAGTGCTCATTGACCTCGATCGCACTCCAGATGGCTAAGTTATGGCCTTCCCAATGAAGCACTATCGAGCTGCCGATGAACCGAAAATTCAACTTTGATGAACTTGCACGTTGAGACATATTTGTACCTACATTCAAATAACGACATATACATGTGGAATCAAGTGAATTGTACCAAAAATCACTATGCAAATGTAGGAACGAGCTCACCTTATAAACAATGGTCGTATCCGATGGTGTCATGTCCTCATCAGTCTAGTTTCCATAAAATGAACATAAGTCTAGTTTCTTAACCTATGCATAGCTAGTTTTTCATTTCATCTTTCAATCCTATAACTATCATATACCACGCAAGCATAAATATTGAAATTTAAAACTTGTGCCATGCAAGCAAACATATGAAATGCACATTCAAATGCATCCACCAAGTTTATGAGCTTGCTCCCCCTACTTGTGTGCTCAAAATTTTAATTGATCTGTTACTTTGTCATATCTCTCCCCTATGTCAATTTCTCAATTTCTCCTCCTTTATTATCTTTTCACTATCTTTGTACACTGTTTCTCTCCCTTTGTCATCAATGACCACAAAGGTTTAATTTTAAATAGGTTGAGATTATCAATGTCAATCAATGGGGTGAGGATCATTTTCCCAAATTTGATCCAATCTAGATAACTTGCCAAAGATATTTAACTCGGTTTGATCTTAGGACAAGCTTCTTCACACCTTTAAATAAGGGTTATCTTGTACCATGTTGAGTTAAACACTTATAGCTCATTTTCTAGATCAAACACTAGGTTTACAAGCCCACAAACATGTCATATGCTACCACTAGACCAAATTAATCATAGAAGCAATAGTGGTACCATACAAACATCAAAATCATTTGATTTTTATGAATGAGCCTATTAAATGTGAAAGATGACTAGATGCACTAAACATGTCCTTAGCAAGGATGTATGCCATGCCAATCAACTTTTACCTTAGATTACTCGAAGGAGAGGCATGTCATATAAGTGGGGGTGCATCAACACATATTTGAGAAATCCAATATGTTCAACTCATTCCTTAGCTTGTCAAAACATTTTCTCATCCAATGGCTAGGTGAATATATCAAGCAAGTTGATTTTCAGTGCCTACACTCTCAATGCAAATGTCTCCTTTTTGTTGGTGATCTCTTATGAAATGGTGGTGGAAATCAATGTGCTTTGTTCTTGCATGTTGAACCAGATTGTTGGTTAACTTGATTGCACTCTCATTGTCACATAGCAATGACACTTTCTTAAACTTGATTCCAAAGTCACTCAAGGTGGCCTTCATCCAAAGTATTTGTGCACAATAACTACATGCGAATATGTATTTGGCTTTGGCGGTTGATAATGCAATACTATTTTGCTTCTTTGATGACCATGAAACAAGTTATCTTCCTAACAATTGACATGTGCCTAAGGTGCTCTTCCTTTCAACCTTGCATCCTGCATAATCTGAGTCAGAGTAACTATCGACATGGAATTTCATCCCATGCTGAGGACACATGAGCAAGCTAAAAGGTCCACTCGATGGAGATGGAGATTCGCCTAGCTTCAGCATAGGGGTGGTCGATCTTACGTGCTCCTCCCAAGACTGTGCTAGTCAATTTGACCCTGCAATTGACAAGGAAAGAAAGTTTATTAGTAATTAAGGGCTAGAACATGCCAGTGTTGCTAGACAGTCCTGAATGTGCTACTCTGAGAGCTGATATGAAAGGAGATCAACTAAATAGTCAATTCTAGCATATTCATAAGAATAAATCGATTAAAGCTCATGGGGTTGTGTAAGAAGAATTGGTTATCATTCAGAATGAATATCATTATTGAGACAAATATTAGTCAATGGCAATAAGATGTCAACAATAATTAGTTTATACTAAGCTAATGACTGCAAGTAACCGAACTCCTTTATAAAAGAAACAGTTCATCATCATTCAACCATTTAATAGAGATAAATCTAATGAATATTAGATCTCATCTATTGCTATGACCAGTGGGGCATGAGGGAGAATCATGCAGGCCATAATACAATAATAAGATCATGGGGCTAACACATCTTCCAACCTAACGCTACTTCAACTGATCTCATGATGCGAACTGTTTGTTAAAGCACTCGATATCGGCTAAAACAACCGATTTAGGCATAGCGCATAGTTAAGGTCATGCCCTCTCAGGGATAGATCTACCAAATAATGATCCCCACTCCATGGTGTTAATAGTGGGGTGTGAGGCAAAATCACACAGGCCATGATAATAGGTCATGGAACAGTTTTTGCTAGCCAATAGATCTACTCAAGATCAAACATGCCTTAACCGCATGCTATGCACAACCAAGATTGATGTAAAACAGTCGATAAAACATAACTCATCATTTAAAGTGCAAATTAGATCAGTTTAGATTATCAGATGATGGGTTAAAAAGGATATAAGGCCAATCTAGATCAATCCCAACTAGGCGAAGTGATATTACTATAATTAAATAAATAATGGAAGCAATAAGCAATAAGGCCGATCTTGATCAATCTCAACAGATGCTTTGCCCAATTGTGTAAGGTACTGACTGACATGTTCTATCATGCTTGTACTATCTTGGCCAGTGAACTTAGCTGAACTCTAGGAGCTTGTAATTTGTGGGAAGAGCGACCAAATCATACCATTCTAGGATATGGGCATTTGTACAAGAAGGTCAGCCCTTTTGGCTTCAGACCGAACTGATTCTTATCATCTCAGTCACCTTCAGCAGCAACTCATCAGCATTTGAATTTGAATTTCTCTACACCTACTGACCCATCTGTGGATTGAAATCTCGTGTGCCTTAATACCCTAGATTTGGAATTCATGTCAAGGGTGTTATAGTCTGATCCATAGTGATATCCTTGTGGAATCTCTATCCATTGGGTCCTTTGCTAGCTTGCTGCTTGAAGTCTCTAATTATAGACATAAGGATCTATATCTCTATGGATCCTTTGAATTGAGGGTGCTATTTTTTGAGCCAACGACGGTATGTGGCATGTTCTGCCAAAATTGATCACCTAGGTTCTGACCTTGCCCTGCCGACTGTTGCACATGCTGTACTGACGCTCCAGGATTATACTATGTCTGATTCATAGTAGTACCTCGAGCTTGTTCAGATGAACCCTGAACTGCCTGGACATCACCATTACTAGCTGGTACTGCTTCTTGATGGCTGGTACCAGCTTGATTAGTCCCTTGGGTCGACAGATCTAGAATGTTGTAATAAGTCAGTCCACCTTGACCAACTAGGAGACCCATGGATCGCTTCTTTCATGGCATTGTGGAATGTGTCCAAGAAAGCTTCATTTTGGCTTGATATGGCATCATGAATAGATTTGTCTACAACTTCCATAAAGAAACAGCCTATCTTCAGCTTTAGTTGTATCTGTCTTTCCGTGTAATAGAACTCTTGGTTGTAGAAATTTCTGAACAATTGTATTGTCACGTGTTTTGGTGTAGGACAATAAACATTTGCTCTAAAACTCTTCTATAGCTTTGCAGATGACATCTTTATTTCCATTAGGTAGATCTTCATAATGTAGCATAATGATGTCTTTGTTGTTGTGAACCACCATCAAAGGATTGTGGGGTCCCACCGGGCATGCCAGAAACTGTGTGTTGACATGGAATTTCATCCCATGCCGAGGACACACGAGCAAGCCAGAAGGGTCTGCTCGATGGAGCTGGAGATCCACCTAGCTTCAGCGCAGGGGTGGTCGATCTTGCATGCTCCTCCTAAGATGTGCTAGTCAATTTGACCCTATAATTGACAAGGAGAGAAAGTTTATCAGTAATTAAGGGCAGAACGTGCCGGTGTTGCTAGACAGTCCTAAATGCGTGGCTCTGAGAGCCGATATGAAAGGAGATCGACTAAATAGTCGATTCTAGCATATTCATAAGAATAAATCGATTAAAGCTCATGGAGTTGTGTAAGAAGAATCGGTTATCATTCAGAATGAATATCATTATTGAGACAAATATTAGTTAATGGCAATAAGATGTCAATAATAATTAGTTTATACTGAGCCAATGACTGTAAGTAACCAAACTCCTTTATAAAACAAATAGTTCATCATCATTCAACCATTTAATAGAGATAAATCTAATGAACATATTAGATCTCATCTATTGCTATGACCAGTGGGGCATGAGGCAAAATCATGTAGGCCGTAGAAACAACAATAGACTCGACGATCCTAACTTATTACTAATATTAGTGGGGCATGAGGTAGAATCATGCAGGCTGTAATACAATAATAAGATCATAGAGCTAACACATCTTTCAACCTTTCACTACTTCAACAATCTCATGATGCGAACTATTCATGAATGTCGTAGAACTGACCAATTTATAAGAATACAAGTACAATGGCAATCCACAAGTGGTCGCACTGTCATACTTGAACTCATATAAACCCGGTAGTCCGTCGAGTACCTCGACGGGTCTCGATAAACGATTTACAACAACCAAGATCGTACAGGATTCAATATACATGCCACATATTACATAAAGTTCACAGATACTTTTCATCATCAGAGTATAAATAAAAGTTATTACAAACTGAGTTTGATAAATAAAGCAGAAGCAAATAAGTTTGAAGATAAAGTTTCCAACATAGTTTAATACAGTGCCAAACCAGATCACGGTCCACAAAAGCAAAGATAGGAATTACTAAAGAAGCCTGCCCAAGGCTTACTCCTCATCCACGGCGGGATAGAAGCAACTCTTGCAATAACCATGATACACAGTGCTATCTGCAACAATGGGAAAATAAACCCTGAGTACGAGAAGGTACTCAGCTAGACTTACCCAGTCACGATCAGTTGTTCACTTGAGAGCAAAATCATAGAGCTATAGCAGACAGATGTAGGAATAAGTCACATCAAGAGAAAAATGCAAGAGCAGGAAACCAAACATTTTAGATTGGATGAAAGAGATGTATTATGGTTTAAGGACTGACTTGTGGTACCAAAAGACCATGAGCTAAGGAATCAAATTTTAGATGAAGCTCACTCTGTCCAAATTGTCTATCCATCTAGGTAGTAGTAAGATGTATCAAGATTTGAAATCCCATTTTTGGTGGACAAAGATGAAGAAAGAGATCGCAGCCTATGTTGCTAGGTGTGATAACTGTAGTAGAGTAAAAGCTAGTCCATATGAAATCTGCCAACTACTTCAGCCATTGCCTATTCCAGGATGGAAATGGGAGGAAATCAGCATGGACTTTATCACAGGCCTTCCAATGACGCCACAAGGTCACGATTCAATATGGGTTATTATTGATCGTCTCACCAAGTCAGCACACTTTATACCTGTGAATACATGGTATATAGTTGGAAAATACGCTGAGATATATGTTTCCCAGATCGTGAGACTGCATGGAGTACCCAGGACTATAATCTCAGATCGAGGACCACAGTTCATAGCTCATTTCTAGGAGCACTTACACCAGGCTTTGGGAACCAAGCTAATCAGAAGTTCGGCATACCATCCACAAACTTTAGGACAGACAGAGCGAGTGAACCAAATCCTAGAAGATTTACTAAGAGCTTATGTTATATCTTCAAAGGGTTCATGGGAGAAATGGTTACCTTTAGCTGAATTCTCCTATAACAACAGTTATCCAGCGAGTATCAAGATGGCTCCATTTGAAGCCTTGTATGGCAAAAAATGTAGAACTCCATTGAATTGGATTGAGCCCGGTGAAAGGAGATACTTTGGTATTGACTTTGTCAATGAAGCCAAAGAGCAAGTACATATCATCCAACAACATATGAAGGTAGCTCAATCAAGACAAAAGAGTTATGCCGACAGAAGAAGAAGACCACTAACTTTTGAAGTGGGTGACTATGTATACTTGAGAGTATCACCCATGAAAGGTGTGAAAAGATTTGGGATGAAAAAGAAGCTTTCACCAAGATATGTAGGGCCATACAAGATTTTGGAACAAAAAGGAAATGTTGCGTATAAGTTACAACTTCTACTAGAGATGAGTGCAATATTTGATGTGTTCCATGTTTCTCAGTTGAAGAAATGTCTTCGAGTACCTGAAGAAGCTATTGCACCCACCAACATGTAGCTTCAATCGGATTTGACCTATGAAGAAAAGCCAATTCGAGTATTAGAGGAGATGGAGAGAGTGACACAGAGTAAGATTATTAAGTTCTATAAGGTGGTGTGGAGCAATCATAGTGAACAAGATGCTACGTGGGAAAGAGAAGATTATTTACGAGAAGTTTATCCCGCCTTTTCCAAGAATGGTAGGTCTTGCAAATCTCGGGATGAGATTTTTATAAGGGGGAGGGGCTGTAACACCTCGGGTGTTAGCCTTGCATAACTTGACTTGCATAACATGAGCATGATCATCAAGCATTCATAAACAAGCATTTACAATTGAAACATTGGATTGAAACATATGCAACGTTTGCTTGTTATTGCATGTTTCTTTGTACATATGCAAATGATCATGAATGTAAACATGTACTTGGTGGATTTGAGTCACAAAAACATGTAACCACTCATGGGTTAGCAATTAGAACATTGTTCATGAAAGTCACTTTCCAGAATCAATCCTTTAAGTCATGTTTCATGTGATTACACTAAATAGCTCTATGAGTGACTACTACATGAAATGATTGTATGACCTTGCAATTAGCCTAAACATGTTTAGAGTATCTTTATGAACAACTTTGATATTCATGGTTAAGGGTAATTAGGTCATTAAGCCATAGTTTGAAGTGTATCATCATTTAAAAGTGACATGTTTGACCAAGTTTGAACTAGGTGCTAGGGACCTTGCATGGAGGAGATCACTAAAGCAAAGTTGTAGTATTTGATAAAAGGAATAACTTTTATTTTTGGGTCATTGAATGATTCAGCTCCTAACATGGTTGAAATTGGATCACAAGAATCATCAAAACAACATTTCAACACTTATGAAATTTTTTCTAAGTCATGGTTCACTGATAGCCTGACAAACCAACCTTGGTCATGATTTTACTCCATCTCGGTTGCGAATTAGAACTAGATTCTTGAACGAAAGTTGTAGCTGGTACATAGGGCTATGATTTTTGTTCAGATCATTTGCACTTTGGAGCTTTGGTTTAGCAGATAATTCGCCGTCAACACTCGTCGTTAGGCTCGGTATCGGGTGCTCTGACGAACTGAACCATCAGCGTTGTGGCCGACCGCCTTCAGACGATGGCTGCCATGTGGAGGAGGCGAGCATCGTGCATCACCGATGCCCTGCCCCGTGCGGCCAAGCCAGGCCTGAGCGAGCCTTAACACCCCCGCACTCGCCCGCTCCCTCCCCGCGCTCACCATTTTCATTTCCTCGACCTCATTTCCTCGCCGCAGCAGCAGCCAAGCTCTTCCCCACCTCCGCCATCACCATAGCCGTGCCAAGCCTTGCTGAGCCACCCATTCGTCACCATAGCAGCACCACCATCACCCCAGTAGCTCACCGCATCCATCAGTACCCGCTGCCGATGCTCGGTAAGCTCCAACATCGCGTGCAAGCTCACCAGAGCTCCACCGCCAACCCCATCGTCGTGGCCATGCCGCCACAGCCCACCTCTCGCTAAGCTAGTGAATGCACTAGGGTCCCCATAGTTCGTAGATGGTAGAAAGCGTGTTTGGTTGAGCCACCGAGTCGTCGTCACTAGCATCGATGATAGGGCCGGGCAAGTAGTGCAAATGATGCGCCTCGTCGAGTAGATCATACCATGAAGACGTCACCGCTGACGAGTTCAGCCGTCGGCGAGCTCTGGCCGCGCCAGTAGAGTAGCGCCGCTGGCTCTATTTTCGTCTCAATGACATGTGGGGTCCCCTGACTGACAGGGTCCCACCGATCAGCGACTCTGTAGTTGAAAGCTAGCTCATTTGATTCTAGTTTTTAAATTCTTTTGTGATTTTTATATCTTCAGTTTGGTAGCTTCAAAAATGGTGAAATAAATTTGGTAGGGTTCCATAGGAAGTGTAGTATTTAGGAAAAATATAATCTTGACACTTACAGTAGAAAATTTGGGAGATTTAAATAGAGATTTGAAATGTGTTTTTGAATGCATGCAAATTTGTTTATTTTATATCTAGAGTTCCTGTGCTCCAAAAATTATGAAATTTTTGTGCTAAGCTATTATTGTCATGTATGAACTCTGGTAAAAATTTGAGGATCAGTGCATGTGTAGATTTATAGTTATAGATTTTTCTTTTATAAATAGTTAATCCTTGTATGAATTTTTATAAATTATTTATGAATCCAAAATTCATGAAATTTGTTGGGGGTAATTCTAGTACCATAAGGATGCTAAGAAAAATAGGAAATCTGTTGCTTGACACTTTTCACTAGGGTTTTCTATTTATGCTATTTTAAGCCTTTATGCTTTGTCTTTTTTGTATAGGGTGTTTTACTAAATAAAACAGCATGAAACTTTTACAGTAGTCCTTTGATAGCATTAGTAAGGCACCGTAAATTTTTAAGAATTTATGATGCACATTTGATATATATTTATTATTTAACCTATGTATCTAAATAAAATAATAAAGGCATATAAAGAAATAGTTTGGGCTTCACCATTATATTTTCTTGGATGTATTTGGTATGCTTAAACTATTGATAGACTTTGTGTTGTCAAACTTTGACTAATTACATGAAGTAGAAGTATTGTTACTTTGTATTGCAAATTGAATAGTTTCCGGACA
The DNA here is from genome assembly GCF_019320115.1 of Miscanthus floridulus. NCBI lineage: Eukaryota > Viridiplantae > Streptophyta > Magnoliopsida > Poales > Poaceae > Miscanthus > Miscanthus floridulus. The sequence continues at coordinate 33,735,974 of NC_089585.1, forward strand.
GATTCTGGAGTTTGATGAGTTGCATGTTGAAAATGATGTTTGCTAAAAAAATGGTTAATAACAAAGTCGTAGATAATTTGATAAGCTTTCCAGAAAGTCTAGGATCACTACATTTGGATTAGTAGAACTCCAGTTATGAGTAAAACAAGTAGCTGCTATTTTGTGATATAGTCGATGCATTGTGGAAGTAGTTAATTAAATAATCGAGAAGAGATATGCACCTACTCAATAAACATGATGCACTTGTTAACATATATGCATTCATAATACTTATGCCATATTCATGCATCTAGGATCAGAGGAAGAAATAACGTTGCTGGAATTTGAAGAAGCAGAGGAAGGGGACCAGCAGGAGAATCCTCAAGCCGCAGCTCCCGAAGGCAGTGGAGCAGAATCCTGAAGAGCTTCCGGAGTGTCCTGACCACCGCCCTACTTCCTTTCTGCGAGGCAAGCCCCAGAGCATTCTAAGTCTTCTAGTATTTTACAAATGTTTACTTGAGTACTTATGATTGATGCATTAGGTTATAAGAGTTGAATGGAACCACTTGATGCATATAAATTCCTTGTCCAGATATTACACCTTTAACCGGTATAGGTCCAGGATCAAATATATGCTTAGCCATGCTTAGACTAGTAGAAGTCGGGTGATGTCCTGTCACCTACGAGATATAGGTGGATACCAGAGCATGGTTGGCTATATTTGCTATCGTGGAACAGAACCATGGGGTAAAAGAAAATCGAGACCGAGCGGGAGGTCGATAGAGAAGCAACATGACATGGAGGTCTTGGGTGTGGATCTATCCCCATCTGTGTTGATTAAGGATCGTACCGTTGTTGGCGCTTTTGACAAGATTGAACGCATGCCTCTCACTTAGCTAGTCGGATAACTCGTTCCGACCGCAAAGCCGAGTAATTCAACTCAGGCCGGGTACCCGTTCTGTTGTGCGCTCCTTCCGGGGAATGATTAGACTGAGCCTAAGGGTAGGCTAGGCCTAAATGACCTAGGCATCTGGTGTTCTAGATTGTGCAGCGCAGTACAGACCCACTGAATTGTGTACCTGAGTTGTACCAAAGGTGACCTAAGGCTATCATGGCTGGTAGACCTAGGTTTATGTTAGGAATAAATTCCCAGCTGGTTGAAATCAATTCGAATCGCCGTCTCTCCCGGATAGTGAGAAACTTGGCTAGTCCCAACATCGTAGTAACTGTGTTATGAAACATGATGGTTCGGATGAATATGGAATTACAATACCTGCTATGGTTACTATTGTATGCTTTTAAATTGATATACCACATGTTTGGCACATGATAGTTGCTAATCTAGAAATGGATAGTTATAATTAACTTGATAAAGGAATCAGTAATTGTACAATGAGTCAATTGTCTTTTACGCAAAATGTTGTCAAGTTACGTCCACTTATACAGCCTTGCATAATCCTTGGAGTCATTTCATTTCTGGTTCATGATGGGTAAGTCTAGCTGAGTACCTTCTCGTACTCAGGGTTTTATTTCCCATTGTTACAGATGGCACTGTGTATCATGGTTATTGCAAGAGTTGCTTCTATCCCGCCGTGGATGAGGAGTAAGCCTTGGGTAGGCTTCTTTATTAATTCCTATCTTTGCTTTTGTGGACCGTGATCCTACTTGGCACTGTATCAAACTATGTTGGAAACTTTATTTTCAAACTTAATTGCTTCCGCTTTATTCTATCAAACTCGGTTTGTAATAACTTTTATTCGTACTCTGATGATGAAATGTATCTGTGAACTTTATGTAATATGTGGCATGTATGTTGAATCATGTGCGATCTTGGTTGTTGTAAATCGTTTATCGAGACCCGTCGTGGTACTTGACGGACTACCAGGGTTTATATGGGTTCAAGTATGACAGTGTGACCGCTTGCAGGCTGCCATTATACTTGTACTCTTATAAATTGGTCGGTTCTACGACAAATGCCACCCTTAGATAGAGCCGATAACTTGACATTAATCTAGTTCAAGCAGTGGAGGTCGACCAGATCGATGTAGCCATACTTCAACTAGACAAGAGTCGATAACTAACTCATACCAGTGTCGCAGTGGAGGTCAACCAGATCGATGCAGCCATACAAACAGAGGTATAAGCCATGACTGGTACTAACAGACAAGCAGTGGAGGTCGACCGGATCGATGCAACTATACTTGCTGAAGAACTCACCGAGATATACTCTACTCCTACTCCTAAGAGGTGGCCAGAGCCAAAAAAGTAAATAACTGGTATTTGATTGATTGTGTGTCCTTTTTTACAATAGCCGGGGTTCACTATTTATACCCGGAGCCTAAGCACGAGTCTTACTCAAGTACGACTCGGTACAATCTTTGGTATGAAGAAAACATTCCTATTCTAAGATAACTTGGACTCTAATCTTTCCCCTTTTGTAGAGTCTGATATGTATCTTTCTTCGATGCTAATCATCGTTATCTGCTGACATCATTTAAAGAGAACCAGTCCTAGTGTCGCAACCAAATCGGCAGATATCAATGTTTATGCGATCGACTCCTTGATTGGCACAATCTTGGAAGCTTGTGAGTTCCCGTGCTCTTCTCCCAAATTTTGGTGTAAATAGTAACCAACTAGCTCAAACTTTGCTCCTTTGGGATACCACAAACCAACATTTTGTGTATGCTTCAAATACCTCAATATTCTCTTTGTAGCCTTCAAATGACTTTCTCTTGGTAAGGCTTGAAATCTTGCACACATACACACACTAAACATGATATCTTCGCCTTGATGCTGATCACATAGAGTAGGCTTCCAATCATAGACTGATATAATTTTTGATTCACCATATTGCCACTTGCATCACTATCCAAGTTATCATTTGTTCCCATTGGTGTACTAATGACTTTGCTATCACTCATGCTAAACTTCTTGAGCATGTCTTTGATGTACTTGCCTTGACTCATAAATAGTACCATTCTTCAATTGCTTGATTTGAAGACCAAGGAAGTAACTTAACTCTCCAATCATGGACATTTCAAACTCATTAGCTATCATCCTTCCAAACTCTTCACAAAAGTCTTGATTGGTTGATCCAAATATGATGTCCATCAACATAGATTTGCAGCACAAATAAGTCTTTGCCAATCTTCTTGGTGAAAAGAGTGGTGTCAACCTTGCCCATCTTGAACCCCTTAGAGAGTAGGAAATCCCTCAATCTCTCATACCATGCTCTAGGTGCTTGTTTTAATCCATACAATGCCTTCTTCAACTTGTACACATGGTTGGGCTTCTTGTCATCTTCAAAACTAGGAGGTTGCTCAACATATACTTCTTCATTGATGTAACCATTAAGGAATGCACTCTTAACATCCATTTGATAGAGCTTGATGTTGTGGGCACAAGCATAAGCTAGCAAGATTCTAATTGCTTCCAACCTAGCAACTAGGGCATATGTTTCTCCAAAGTCAAGACCTTTGACTTGTGTATATCCTTGTGCTACCAATCTTGCTTTATTCCTTACTACTATCCCATCTTGATCTTGCTTGTTTCTAAAGACCCATTTGGTTCCAATCACATTATGTCCCTTTGTTTACACCAAAATTTGGGAAGAAGAACATGGGAACTCGAAGCTTCTAAGATTGAGTCATCAAGGAATCGATTGCATAAGGATCGATATCAGCTGATTCAGATGTGGCACTGGGATTAGCTTTGTTCAGATGACATCAGCAGATAACGCCAATGAGCTACGGTTGGCATCGGGAAAGACATGTCGAACTCTACAAAAAGGGAAAGATTAGGGTCCAAGTTATCTTAAATTAGGAATATTTTCTCTTAATACCAAAAGTTGTAATGAATCATACTTGAGTAGGATTCATGCTTAGGTTCTGGGTATAAATATCGGACCTCGGCTATTATAAAAACATCATCCAATCAATCAATACCAATTACTTTTTTTGGCTTCATGCCAACCCTTAGGAGTAGGAGTAGTGTAGATCTCGGTGAGTTCTTCAATAAGCAGGGCTGCATCGGTCTGGTCGACCTTCGACTTGTCTATAAGTACCATCATGGCTTATACTTCTATTCATAAGGCTGCATCAGTTAAGTTCGACCTCCACTGTGAGCTCTAGCATAAGCTAGTTATCGATCCTTATCTAGTTCAAGTATGGCTACATTAGTTAAGTTCAACCTCCACTGCTCGAATTAGATTGAGGTCAAGTTATCGGCTCTACCTAAGGGTGGCATCCTTCTAGTAGATTCATTAAATTATTGATCTTGCTGATATTCTTATTGTCATTAGTTTTTAGCAATATCAACCTGCCTGATTGAGATCGATCTAGATCAGCCTCACATCCCTTTAATCCATTGTTTATTTTGTTACATTTGCGATGGCTCTTACTTTAAGCGATGGATTATGTTTCATCGGCCATTCTACTTCGATCTTGGTCATGCATAGTATGCGGTCAAGGCATGTCTGATCTTGAGAAGGTTTACTAGCTAGTTGAATCTGGTCCATAGCTCACTATTATGGATGTATCGATCTGGTTGACCCCCACTGTTAGTACTTTAGATCGGAGGATGCTAGCTAGGTAGATTTGATTTCGACCAGACATGACCCTAGCTATTTGCTATGTCTGCATCGGCTAAGTAGCTGATCGCTTGTGCTGTGCTTTAATGCCTACTAGTGTGTCTCCATGATTCTGTTAAATATGAATAGATCTGTTTATTTTAAAGGGCTGATTTGTTGTCTTTATCATGGCTGCCATCGATCTGGTCGAACCCCATTGTTAAAGATAATAGGTTAGGTCTGATGAGTTCGTATATCTGTCCATGTTAAATAGTCAATTGTTCATATGCTATAGTCCCTTTTCTACCTGAATCGGCTATTTCAGCTGATTCGCTTGTGCTTTCACGCATATAGCATGTCTTTTAGAAAACCGATCAATGTATAGGTGGTTTTATGGATTCTTTTGTTTTAGTTTGTTATTATCATCATAGCTGCCATCGATCTAGTCAAACCTCACTGTTGATAGTAATAGATTAGATTCAGAGCGTTTGTAGATCCATTTGTACTAGAGAGTCGATTTGTTCGCATGTTATATCCTTTCTTGTTAGATTCATTGGCTCAATGCTTTACACTAGTAATATCCACCTAGCTGATAATTTTACTTATATCTATGTGCATTGTACATGTCATCATAAAATCAATCACAACCCATGAGCTTTACAGTCCTTAATAGCTGATTTCTTCGCGTATTGGTTGTTTAGTCGATTTTTCCCATCTGGCCTACTCCTGAATCGGCACACTTGGAACTGTTTGGGTAAGACCAGCATGTTCCACCTTAAATTACTGATAAACTTCTCTCCTTGTCAATTGCAGGTCAAATTGACTAGCACGCCTTTAGGAATTCATAGGGTCGACTAGTCCTACGTTGAAGCCAAGCGGATCTCCAGTCTTGCTCCATCAAGCAGATCCTTCTAGCTTGCTATGTGCCAGGCGCATTAACATGTTTTTGTGCCAACACATGTTCTGGCATGCCTGGTGGGACACCACAATCATCATGGTAGCTCACAACAATAGTGACATCCTTATGGTGCCTTATGAAGACCTACCCGATGAGGATAAAGATGTCATCAGTAAAGCTATAGAAGAATTTCAGAACAAGTGTTTGTTGTCCTACACCAAGACACGCGATAATAAAGTTGTTTAGAAGTATCCACTACCAAGAGTTTTGTTGCATGGGTATTCAGATATAGATGAAGCTGATGACAGACGTTTCTTCATAGAGGTTGTAAATAAATCTGTTCATGATGTCATATTGAACCATAATACAGTTTTCTTGAACACATTCCACAACACCATTAAAGAAGTGTTTCATGGATATCCAATTAATCAGGTTGGACCGGTTTACTACAATATTCCACATCCATCGACTAATCAAGCCATTAGTCCAAAGGATTCATAGAGATACAATATTCCACATCTGTCAACTAATCAAGCCAGTACTAGCCATCAAGAAGCAGCACCAACTGGTAATGATGATGTCCAAGCAGTTCAGAGCTCATCTAAGCAAGTTCAGGGTGCTACTACTAATCAGATGCAGTATAATCCTAGATCGTCAGTGACAGCATGTGCAATAGCCAATGGAGAAAGCTCATAATCCAATAGTTAACCTTGGCATATCAGGACAAATACTGTCGTTGGCTCAAAAAATAGCATCATCAGTCCAAAGGATTCATAGAGATATAGATCCCAGCATCTACAACCAGAGACTTCAAGCAGCAAACCAGCAAAGGGCCCAGCAGATAGAGATTCCACAAGGATATCATTATGGCATAGATTACAATATACTTCATATGATTCCAAATCTAGGGTATCAAGGTACCCAAAATTTTAATCCACAGATGGGTCAGCAATTGCAAAGAAATCCATATTCAAATGCTGATGAGTTGTTTCTTAGAGTGACCGAGATGATGAAGAATCAGTTTAGTTTGAAGCCAAAAGGGCAGACCTTCTGGTACAAACGCCCATACATAGAGTGGTATGATTTGGTCGCTCTTCCTACAAATTATAGACTCCTAGAGTTTGCTAAGTTCACTAGCCAAGATAGCATAAGCACAATAGAATATGTCAGTCGGTATCTTACATAGTTGGGCGAAGCATCCATTAAAGAGGCCCATTGAGTTTGTTTCTTCTCCTTATCCCTGTTAGGACCAGCCTTCACTTGGTTTTCATCATTACCAGTCAATTCCATTGCCAATTGGGATGACCTAGAGAAGAAGTTTCATACATATTTTTATATTAGGGCAGAAGAAAAGAAAATTACCGATTTGACGACCATAAGGTAGAGAACTAATGAATCAGGCACCGAGTTTCTTCAGAGGTTCCGAGAGACTAGAAATTTGTGCTTCTCATTAAACTTGACTGATGATCAGCTAGCTACTTTGGTCATTCAAGGAATGTTGCCAACGTGGAGAGAGAAGCTGCTGGGGCAAGAATTTGACAATTTAGGTCAGTTGGCTCAACTGAGTGGCAGCGCTCAATAGCCAATTCCAGAATATGCGCAGAGATACCCAATTCTAGAAAAATGCCACAATTGCCGAAGCCTATAATACATATTTAGTTGATGACGGCTATGAGGACTGACGAAAGAAGAAGAGATTGCTAGCGGCTGAATGGAATTGGGGCAAGAAGACAGTAATAGTGCCAAACCCTTGGAGAAAAGGAGTTAAAGAGAGTTATGATTTCGATGTCACAAAATCGGACAAGCTCTTCGATTTCTTGCTTGAGAAGGGATAGATCAAGTTGCCCACCAATCATGTTATGTTGCCCACTGATCAGTTGAAGAATAAGAAGTTCTGCAAGTTTCATAACGCCACTTCTCATTCTACTAATGAGTGTAGAATCTTTCGACAACAAATATAGAGGGCTATTCAACAAGGGAAGCTCAAATTTGATACACCTCAGAAGATGAAAGTTGATGATAATCCTTTCCCTAAAAGATCAGAACATGGTTGATGCTAGGTTGCTCAAAGGGAAGACTAAAGTCCTAACATCAACTAGGGCTAAAGAAGCTAGAACCATCGACCCAAAGATGCAAATATCGGCTAATGAATATAGAGAGATTAAAAGGTGTCATGACCAATAGAAGAGCTGATATGAGTAGGGGGAGATGTCAAAGGATGAGGCGATAAGGCCGTGTGTCACGTCTTGAATTTTGTTAAATAAGTGGCAACGACAGAAAAAAAGGATTATCAGCATTGGTTGAAAGAGAAAGAATACCAGCAGTCAACAAGAAAAAGAGAGGTATGAAAGAAAGCAAGCTAAATCACATTAGAATTATCTTTTCTTCATACATTATTGGAATGAAGGTTTGAAATTGACTACTAGAAATAATTGCCCAGCGTGCAGTGAGTAATATTAGGAGTTTAGGCAATCTTAAGCCAACTGCTGTTCTATCCATGCTTGAGATGAGTATCATCATAATAATATGGATCAGCACTTAAAAAATAGAAGTGCCCATGATCGGCTTGGGAAGTGAGTTGTTGATCAGAACTGGGATGATTATGAAGAAGAATATATTTGGCAGGAAGGGCAATGGTGTCTAGGAGGTTTGATGAGAAGCCAGAAAAGAAGGGTGCAACGCCTAAGAAAAAGAGAGCTAGAACAGACTCAGGCATCTGGTAGACCTCAAGTGTGGCATGCTAAACAAACAACCGATAGGGGTCAACCATCGGCTAATATTCAAATGGCTTTTCTATTGCCATCAGAATTCAAAGCTCTAGTGGATCAAGAAGTCTATTTAGATTTTGACGAATTGGAATATGAGGAGATAGTTGCCAAGTCGTTAGTGATACAGCAGGCTATATTCAATAAGCCAGTCAAGCATCGGCACTTAAAGGCTTTATATGTAAAAGGTTTTGTTGACGAGAAGCCAATGAGCAAGATGTTGGTGGATGGAGGTGCTTCTGTTAATCTTATGCCTTATACTACTTTTCATAAACTTGGCAAGGGACTAGGAGATTTGATTGAGACTAACATGATGCTTAAGGATTTTGGGGGTAATGCATCCAAGACTAGGGGGGCAATGAACGTCGAATTGACAATCAAAAGTAAGACTTTGCTCACCACATTCTTCATCATTGATGGAAAAGGTTCATATAGTTTACTCCTTGGTCACGATTGGATTCATGTAAATTGTTGTGTGCCATCAACTATGCATCAATGCTTGATTCAGTGGCATGGAGATGATGTTGAGCTAGTTCATGATGATGATTCTATGAGTATCGCAATAGCTGATCCAATGTATTGGGAGCTAGAAGACTTCGAATGTTTTTTTTGGCAAGCTATGGGAAGGAGGCTTCATTAAGACCAATGATGAAAGCCAACAGCCGATCCAAGCAGTCGACTCTGAGAGTTTGTTTTAATGGATAATCCAATAGATGGTATAGATAGTAAACTAGGACATGGCTTCACGTCGGCTGATGAATTCAAAGAAATAGGTATTGGTTCTAGGAGATAGGCCTAGGCCTGATGTATGTAAGTGCTAAGTTGGATCCTAAGTATAAGCAAGAGTTGGTAGATTTATTAAAGGAATTTAAAGATTATTTTCCTTGGGAATATTATGAGATGCCTAGTCTAGACCGATCAACTGTTGAGCATCGATTGTCAATCAAACCTGGATATCGGCCATTTAAACAAGCTTCGAGGAGATTCAACCCAAACATCCTTGATGATATCAAAAAGGAGACTAAAAGATTGCTAGAAGCAAAATTTATCTGACCGTGCCGATATGTAGAGTGGATATCGAATGTTGTTCCTGTGTATAAAAAGAATGGGAAGTTAAGAGTTTGCATTGATTTTAGAGATCTGAACAAGGTTACACCCATGGATGGTTATCCGATGCTGATAGCCGATATGTTGGTAGATGTAGTAGCTGGGCACAAGGTTATTAGTTTTATGGACGACAATGCAGGATACAATCAAATTTTTATGGCTGAGGAAGACATAGCAAAAACAGCTTTTAGGTGCCCTAGCGCAATTGGTTTATTTGAATGGGTTGTGATGACCTTTGGTTTAAAGAATGCCGGTGCAACTTATCAGAGGGCGATGAATTATATTTTTCATGAGTTGATCGGCAGGGTTGTTGAAATCTACATTGATGATGTGATGGTAAAATCTAAAAGGTACAAGGAACATCTAGCTGATTTGAGGGAGACTTTGGAGTGCACAAGAAAACATGGTTTAAAGATGAATCCCAATAAGTGTGCCTTTGGAGTATTAGCTGGACAATTTTTGGGTTTTATGGTCCATGAGAGAGGAATCAAAATTGGTCAAAAAAGTATGAAAGCAATTGATGAGGCAATACCCCCGACTACTAAAATAGAATTACAATCTTTGCTTGGTAAGATTAATTTTATCAGAAGGTTTATTTCAAATTTGTTAGAAAAAGTTCTATCGTTTTCTCCCTTGTTCAAGTTAAAGAATGATCAAGAGTTTAAATGGAGGGATGTGCAACAAAAGGCATTTGAGGAGATAAAAGAATATACGAAATATCCACCTGTGCTGGTCCCTCCTCAACAAGGTAAACCTTTTAAGTTGTACGTATTGACCAATGACCAAATGATTGGATCGGCCTTAATGCAATAGTTTGAAGGAAAAGAATGAGTTGTTTTCTATCTAAGCAGAAGGCTTCTAGATCTAGAAACAAGATATTCTCCTATTGAAAAGTTGTGCTTGTGCTTATATTTCTATTGTATGAAGTTGCGACATTACTTGTTATCAGCTGAGTGTATAGTTGTTTCCAAGGCTGATGTGATCAAGCATATGCTATCAATGCCAATATTAAATGGGAGAATGGGGAAGTGGATTCTTGCATTGTTGAAATTTGACTTGAGGTACGAATCGGCTAAAGCAGTCAAAGGGCAAATAATGGTAGATTTTGTCACTCGGCATCATAAACTGAGTATTAGCCATGTAGAGCTGATACCTTGGAAGCTATTCTTTGATGGATCATCAGTGCAAGCAAGGTGGTGGCATTGGTATTGTTATTATTTCACCTTGGGTGGCAAGTTTTGAGTTTGCTTTTCCAACTAAACCAATGATTACCAACAACCAAGCAGAATATGAAGCTATTCTTAAGGGGCTTCAAATTCTTCATGAAGTAAAGGCCAAGGCAACTGAAGTATTTAGAGATTCACAGTTAATTATTAATCAGTTGATTGTCCTATATGAATGTAAAGAAGATACTCTGAGGGGATACTATGATGAGTGCCAAAGGTTACTCAAGGAATTTCCTCATGTTTCTCTTCAGCATATTCCAAGAGCACATAATCAAGAGGCTAATCGTTTAGCTCAAAATGCATCAGGTTATCGAGTGTTTCAAGAGGTCCTAAGTAGTGAGACCTCGAATAATGATTGGAGAGTTAAAATAGCCGATTACCTTAAGAATCCATCATAGAAGGTTACTAGGAAACTAAGGTATAAATTGACTAAGTATGTTTTGCTAGATGATCAGCTATATTACAAGATAGTCGATGGGGTATTGCTTAAATGCTTAAATCAAGAAGAGGCTAAAGTGTTATGGGTGAAGTACATGAAGGGATATGTGGAGCTCATCAATCGACTTATAAGATGAAATGGATTATTCGTAGGACTGGATATTTCTGGCCAACAATACTAGAAGATTGTTTTGAATATATTAAGGGGTGACAGGATTGTCAATGTTTTGGTAATATTTAGAAATCACCCACATCGGCTATGAATCCAATAATCAAACCATGGCTATTTTGAGGTTGGGGAATTGATCTAATTGGCTAGATTTTTTCGCCTTCAAGTAAAGGACATAAATTTATATTGGTAGCAACAAATTATTTCACTAAGTGGGTTGAGGCAATTCCTTTGAAGACGATAACCTCAAAGAGCATGGTAGATTTTGTCAAGGAGTATATTGTGTATCATTTTGGGATTCCTCAAACTATCACTATTGATTAGGGGACAATGTTTACGTTAGATGAATTCAGAGATTTTGCTGCTAGTATGGGAATTAAGTTATTAAATTCTTCTCCTTACTATGCTCAAGCTAATAGCCAAGCATAGGCATCCAATCAAATTATGATTAAGCTCATCAAGAAAAAGATCGAAGAGCAGCCAAGGAAGTGAAATTCAATGCTTAATGAGGCATTATGGGCATATAGGATGGCCTATCATGGATCGATTAAAGAGTCACCTTATGAACTTGTGTATGGTCATAATGTAGTCCTTCCCTAGGAGATTCAAACTGGATCGAGGCAGTGTCATGCTACAAAATGATTTGTCAGCCAAAGTTTACAAATCTTATGATGGATGACCTAGAAGACTTAAGTTGCCATTGACTACGTGCTCTTGAGAATATCAAAGACAATAAACTAAGGATTATGAAGTATTACAATAAGAAGGTCAAGAGCAAACAATTTTCTGAAGGGGACTTGGTCTGGAAGGCAAAATTACCGATCGGGTCAAGGGACAACAAGTTCGGCAAGTGGTCACCTAATTGGGAAGGACCTTATCAGATTAAACATTGTGCACCTAGCAATGCTTATATTTTGGAAACACTAGGAGGAGAAGAGGTGTTTGACAGAGCAATCAATGGAAAATACCTAAAGAAATGTTATCCTAGTGTTTGGATTAATACTTGATAGCCGATTTGTTCAATCATTGGCTCTAATAGCCGATACCAAAAGTGATGAGGACATGACACCCATGCATATGACCATGTTTGGCGCATGGGATGGAGGGGAAGGAGGCCAGCAGGGGTGTCCAAGTCAAGAAGGAGGCCCGAGGCTAATTCGGTTTGAGTCCTCGAGGTGGAGGCCCAAAGCAACTCAATTAGCTTTCCATCCATATATGGATCATCGAAAATGGAGTCCGGATATGTCCTGGGTGACCAGTTTAAGGTAGACTGGTCCTGAAGGCCGAGGCAGACTCAAACTTGAGTTGCTTTGGGCCTCCACCTCGGGGACTCGAAATCGAATTAGCCTCAGGCCTCCTTCTTGACTTGGACACCCATGCTGGCCTCCTTCCCCTCCATCCTATGCGCCAAACATGGTCATATGCATGGGTGTCATGTCCTCATCACAAGGCATGTGTGATCTTGAGAAGGTTTACTAGCTAGTTGAATCTGGTCCATAGCTCGCTATTATAGATGTATTGATTTGGTCGACCCCACTGTTAGTACTTTAGATCGAAGGATGCTAGCTGATAGATTTGCTTTCGACCATGCATGACCCTGACTGTTTGTTATGCCCGCATCGGCTAAGTAGCCAATCGCCTGTGCTTTAACGCCTATAGTATATCTCTATAATTCTGTTAAATGTGAATAGATCTGTTTATTTTAAAGGGTTGATTTGTTGTCTTTATCATGGCTGCCATCGATCTGGTCGAACCCCACTGTTAAAGATAACAGGTTAGGTCTGATGAGTTCATAGATTTGTCCATGTTAAATAGTCAATTGTTCACATGCTATAGTCCCTTTTCTACCTAAATCGGCTATTTTAGCCGATTCGCTTGTGCTTTCACACATATAGCATGTCTTTTAGAAAACCTGTCAATGTATAGGTGATTTTATGGATTCTTTGGTTTTAGTTTATTATTATCATCATAGCTACCATCGATCTAGCTGAACCTTACTGTTGATAGTAATAGATAAGATTCAGAGCGTTTGTAGATCCATTTATACTAGACAGTCAATTTGTTCGCATGTTATATCCTTTCTTGTTAGATCCATCAGCTCAATGCTTTACACTGGTAATATCCACCTAACTGATGATTTTACTTATATCTACGTGCATTGTACTTGTCATCATAAAATCAGTCACAACCCACGAGCTTTACAGTCCTTAATAGCTTATTTCTTCGCGTATCGGTTGTTTAGTCGATTTTTCCCATCTTGCTGCTCCTGAAACGGCACACTTGGAACTATCTAGGCAAGACCAGTATGTTCTACCTTAAATTACTGATAAACTTTCTCTCCTTATCAATTGTAGGTCAAATTGACTGGCATGCCTTTGAGAATTCGTAGGGTTGACTGGTACTGCGTTGAAGCCAAGCAGACCTCTAGCATTGCTCCATCAAGTAGATCCTTTCGGCTAGCTATGTGCCAGGCGCATTGACATGTTTTTCCGCCAAGACCCTTTGGTCTCTCTACTAATTCCCATACTTAATTTCTTATGAAGTTATTCAAATCTTCATGCATAGCATTTACCCAATCAACATCCTTCAATGCTTCATCTATCTTCTTTGGTTCAATGGATGACACAAATGAGAAATTCTCACAAAATAAAGACAATCTTGATCTTGTTTGTACACCTCTTGAAATATCACCAATGATAGTGTCCAATGGACGATCCCTTACAATATTGGTTGGTTGGAATATTGAAACTTGATTGCTTGCACTTGCTTGATCATTGGGTTGAGATGATGTACTAGCCACTTGATTTTGTTCATTATCATGAGAGCCATTTGTACTTGCTTGATTTGTATCATCTTGCAAATTTGTGTTAGAGAGCACTTGCACTTGACCATCTTCATCATCATTCACTTGCCTAGGCCTCATTTCACCAACATTCATGTTCTTAATGGCATTTGAAAGTTGAATGCCTCTAACATCTTCCAAGTTCTCATTCTCATCTTGGGAACCCTTAGTTTCATCAAATTCAACATCATGAACTTCCTCAAGAGTACCACTATCCAAATTCCAAACTCTATATGCTTTGCTAGTAGTTGAGTATCCAAGTAGGAATCCTTCATCACATTTCATGTCAAATTTGCCCAATCTAGTGCCTTTCTTCAAGATATAGCATTTGCAACCAAAGACCTAAAAATATGCAATGTTGGGCTTTCTACCATTCAAGAGCTCATATGGTGTTTTCTCTTTCAATGGGTGACAATAGAGGTGGTTGCTACAATAGCAAGTCAGTGTTGATAGCTTCGGCCTAAAAAGATTGACTCACATTGTACTCACTAAGCATAGACCTTGCCATATCAATGAGTATTCTATTCTTCCTCTCAACAAGGCCATTTAATTGTGGAGTGTACTTGGTCAAGAATTGATGTCTAATTCCAAATTGATCACACAACTCATCAATTCTAGTGTTCTTGAACTCACTACCATTGTCACTTCTAACTCTCTTAATGGTTGTTTCAAACTCATTGTGAATGCCCTTGACAAATGATTTGAGTGTTGTACATACATCATTCTTGTCCACTAGAAAGAATACCCTAAGTGTATCTAGTATAATCATCCACTATCACAAAGCCATATTTGTTTCCACCGATGCTAGTGTATTGTGTTGGCCCAAACAAATCCATGTGTAATAACTTAAATGCTTTACTAGTGCTCATCATGCTTTTCTTAGGATGGGTGTTTCCAACTTGTTTGCAGGCTTGACAAGAGCTACAAAGCTTATCCTTCTCAAACACATCTTTCAAGCCTCTAACCAAGTCATGCTTAACCAATCTATTTAATTGTTTCATTCCAACATGACTAAGCCTTCTATGTCATAACCAACCCATGCTAGACTTAGTGAACAAACATGTAGATAATTGAGCTTCACTAGCATTGAAATCAACCAAGTATAGATTCTCATATCTAAAGCCTTTGAAGATCAAGTTAGAGCCATCTACACTTATGATCTCTACATCATCTACCCCAAATATGCATTTGAATCCAAGATCACACAATTGATCCATGGATAGAAAATTGAAGTTTAAGCTCTCAACAAGCAACACATTAAAAATACTCATGTCATTGAATATTGCAATCTTACCTAGCCCCTTGACCTTGCCTTTGCCATTGTCACCAAATGTAATACTATCATAACCATCATTGCCATTGGTATTGATTGAGTCAAACATTCTTGCATCACCAGTCATATGTTGAGTGCACCCACTATCAAGAACCCAATGCCTTCCTCTGGCTTTGTAATTGACCTATAAAAGAAGATCAATTCTTTTTAGGTACCAAACTTGCTTGGGTCCTTGAAGGTTAGTGACCAAGCTCTTTGGCACCCAAATGGCTTTCTTCTTTGAGCCCATCCATGGTGTACCACTAAACTTAGCTTTCACACCATTTGTACCCTTAGTAAGCACATAGAAAGAATTAATCTTAATTGAGGATACATTAGCATTTTTTCTCTTGTTCTTGCACTCATGCTCTTTATGACCAACTTGCTTGCAACTAGTATTAAACCAACCATTGTCTTCACAAAGCTAGTCTTATGAGGAGCAAAGGCCACCTTGCCTTTCTTAGGGGTATAGCCTAATCCCTCTTTGTAGAGAGAGGCTCTTTGGCTACCCAAGCATATAAGCAAGCGGTCGTCACCACCATAGGCCTTAGCCAAGGTGTGAGTGAGATCATTGACCTCCTTCTTGAGGGTCTCATTCTCAACCATTAGTGAGGCATCATATGTGAAACCATCACTACTAGATGAGGTGGAAGTGGAAGTGCTACAAAAAGGGTTAGTGGGAGCAACAATGGTAGGCTTATAGAATGATTCATCAATTAAGTCACAAGTTAAGTCTACATTACATGTCTCAATATGCTTCTTCTTATTTTGCTCATCAAGCAAAGAGGAATGAGCTTTTTCAAGCTTCTTGTGAGCCTTGCCAAGCTTCTCATGGGCTTCCTCTAGCCTCTCATGAGATGCATTGAGCTAATCAAAGGCTTGCTTAAGGACTTTTAGTTCCTTATGCAAGCTTTTGCATTCCCTTCTCTTGATGTCAAAGTCTTCTTTAGCATCATCTAGCATGTCAAGTAGTTTATCCTTAGTTGGTTCATCATCATCACTATCACTTTCATTTTTATTTTCATTTTCATTATCATGTTTCTCATCACTTCCATCATCACAAGTTTGTACCTTAGTGGCCTTAGCCATGAAGCATGATGGAGTGTTGAAGAGAGAAGGCTTCTCATTGATAGCAATGCTTGCAAGTGCCTTCTTTTTGGTGGTCTTGTCATCATCACTATCATCATCATCACTTGAGGAAGCTTCACTATCCCAAGTGACCACATATGAACCACCCATCTTCTTCTTGAAGGTCATCTTGTTCTTCTTCTCTTTCTTTTCCTTCTTGTCCTTCTTCTTGTTCTTCTTGTTGTCATCACTATTGTCGCTATTGTATGGGCATTGAGCAACAAGATGATCTTTGCTTCCACAATTGAAGCACCTTCTTGACTCTTCCTTGTTCTTGGATGAAGACTTCTTTCTTCTAGCATGATAGCTCTTCTTCATCATGAACTTACCAAATCTCTTGACAAAGAGAGCCATCTTCTCATCATCCATCTCATCAAAGCTCAAGTCTTCATCTTCACTTGATGATTCTTGCTTTGCCTTGCCCTTGGATGATGTGGCCTTGAATGCCACACTCTTCTTCTTCTCATCCTTCTTCTCATCTTTCTTCTCCTTTTCTTTCTTCTCAATCATCATCTCTATATGTATCATCGGTCATTATATCTCCCAACACTTGGTTTGATGTCATGGTGTCCAAACTACTCCTCACTAGAATAGTGACCAATGTGTCAAATCTTGAGGGTAAGCATCTCAAGAACTTATGGGAGAAGTCCTTGTCCTCCACCTTCTCACCAAGTGCTTTGAGATCATTGACAAGCACTTGTAACCTATGGAACATCTCCGGCACACTCTCATCCTCCTTGATCTTGAAACTAGCAAACTTCTCCTTGAGTATATATGCCTTGGCACCCTTCATGGCTTGAGTGCCCTCAAATGATTCCTCCAACTTCTTCCATGCTTCATGAGCCATCTCAATGTTCTTGATTTACTCAAATGTTCTATCATCAATAGCATCATGAATGGCACTAAGAGCAATGTCATTATTTTGGAGAAGCACTTCTTCAGCGGCAGTGGAGTTCTCCGGATCCTCTATCTTAATCTTGGTCTCCACTACCTTCTAAACTTTCCTATTGATTGACTTGATATATGTTGTCATCTTAGCCTTCCAATAGGGATAGTTTGAGCCATCAAATTGGGGTGGCTTCTTGGTATTGTTGATTTGAGCCATTTTGACAACGAAGGTTGTTAAGCCTCAAATCATGGTGACCACGGCTCTGATACCACTTGAAAGGTCCTAATGGCTAGAGGGGGGGTGAATAGCCTATTAAAAATTTCTACAACAACACTTAGCAAACCGATTAGACAAATATGAGGTGAAGCGAGTGTTGCGCTTGCCTACTAAAAAGCAAGCCACCTACCACAATTCTAGTTTCTATAGTCACTATCCACACAATGGCTATGTCACTACACTAAGTTAGTGTGCTCTCAAAAACTAACTAAAGAGCCACACTAACCAAACTAACAAGCTCTCACGACTAGCTACACTAAAGAGCTTGACAACTAGTTTGTGGTAATGTAAAGAGAGAGAGCAAGATGGTTATACTGCTAAGTTGAAGAATGAACCAATCAATCACAAGGATGAATACCAATGAAGACCAATCACCTCAGAATCAAATGATGATATAATGATTTTTTACCGAGGTTCACTTGCTTGCCGGCAAGCTGGTCCTCGTTGTGGTGATTCACTCACTTGGAGGTTCACACGCCAAACCCTTAATAGGGTGCCGCACAACCAACACAAGATGAGGATCACACAAGCCACGAGAAATCCACTAGAGTACCTTTTGGCTCTCCACCGGGGAAAGGTCAAGAACTCCTCACAATCACCACGATCGGAGCCAGAGACAATTACCAACCTCCGCTCGACGATCCTCGCTGCTCCAAGCCTTCTAGGTGGCGGTAACCACCAAGAGTAACAAGCGAATCCTGCAGCGAAACACGAACACCAAGTGCCTCTAGATGCAATCACTCAAGCAATGCACTTTGATTCTCTCCCAACCTCACAAAGATGATGAATTAATGATGGAGATGAGTGGGAGGGCTTTGGCTAAGCTCACAAGGTTGCTATGTCAATGTAAATGGCCAAAGATAGTGAGCTAGAATGACCACACACCTTTAAATAGAGCCCCCAATGAAATGGAGCCGTTAGCTCCTCAGTCCTTTGAAATTTGGGCTAACCAAACGCGCCAGTCAGATTGACTAGACATAGGACCCCAGTGTCTGGTCCTTAGATTTTCACCATGTGTCCCCGGCTTCAAATACTAATCGCCTGATCTCAATGGTCATTAGTGCACTTAAGTTGTGACCAGACACATAGGCAAGCTGACCGAATGCACCACGCCCATGTCAGGTCCTCACACGCTTGCGCACCAACACCCAGCGACCGGACGCACCGATGGAATGACCGGACGCTCCAATAACATGGAGTCCGATCACTTCTAGAGGGCATCTAGAGCCGTATTTTCTCGATTGGATGTGTCTGGTGTACCTCGACTGGACTCATCTCAGCGTCTGGTGTAATACCCTAGGTTATGCTGCCTCAGCTTCTTCTAGCCGGACTCACCACTGTCGTGTTCAGTCACTTCAACAACAGAGCCCGAGCATGCCAACTTCATCTAAAATTGATCGGATGCTGCTCCCTTGAGTTTGGTCACTATGTGACCTACGTCTGGTCACTATGTGACCTGCATTAGGTCACTGTTTCACAGTGATAATCACCTCCTTTACTTCACTAACTTCTCCACCCTTGCTCAAATGTGCCAACCACCAAGTGTATCACCTTGTGCACGTGTGTTAGCATATTTTCACAAACATTTTCAAGGGTGGTAGCTTTCCACTAGATCCTAAATGCATATGCAATGAGTTAGAGCATTTAGTGGCACTTTGATAACCACATTTTGATACGAGTTTCATCCCTTTTAATAGTACAGCTATTGATCCTAAATGTGATCACACTCGCTAAGTGTCTCGATCACTAAACCAAAAAACTCCTATCAATTTCACCTTTTCCTTGAGCTTTTTGTTTCTCTTTCTTCTTTTCTAAGTCCAAGCACTTGATCATCACCATGGCATCACCATCATCATGATCTTCACCATTGCTTCATCACTTAGAATAGTGCTACCTATCTCATGATCACTTAGATGAACGAGGTTAGCACTTAGGGTTTTATCAATTCACCAAAACCAAACTAGAGCTTTCAGGGGTGTGAGTCTGTAGAGACTCCACTACATCTAGTGGCTATCTTGGGGCATCCTACCATAGCGCACTCCTAGGATAGAGGGTGGTTAGGTGCCATGACGTCGCTGATGCTAGAGCCATCGCTTTCAACAACGTCATCGATGAGGTCAGTGGAAGGAGATAGGAGCATAGCGCGCCATCCCCACTGAACTCAGACATGAGAGGGGGCAGTGTTAGCATCCTTTGGAGTCCCCATGCACATGCATCCATGGGGGATGCGAAGCCATAGGGGGAGTCGTTCGCACAGTGGTCACGGTGGGGACAACAGGGGTCCCTCCAGAGAGTTGGCGAAAGGTGTTAAATAGTGAGTAAAGAACAATATGTACATCACTCATCGTGGAGTTTGAGCCTAGCATGGGCTCGAGGCGAACTACAAGTGTCTCAATGTTGAGGTCCTCGAGTGGCCCATTGTAGTTGGTGGAGGGTGCTCCTCCTCTAGTGGGTGTTAGGACAAGTGCCTCTTCGTGGAGGCGAAGTACGCCGAGCTGGTCGGCGATAAAGTCCAGACTCCTAAAGAGGAAGGTCTAGAGTGGCATGAAGATGGGAGGAGCCCACATCCCAGCAAGTGGGAGCTTGGGAAACTCCAGCGAGATGAAGCGAATCATATCGCTTGAGCCCACCATGATGAAGATGGTGGAAAGGTGGGCCATTCGATGATCAAAGGCATGAATGCACGGCGTCCTCCCCAAGGACGGCGCCAACTATCGGTGCAAAAAGTGACCAACAAGTAAATATTTGTAGTTTTGTCGTGCGTTATGATCGGATGTGGCCTAGCACTCAATGACACAGGATTTATACTAGTTCAGGCAACAGGCCCTACATCCAGTTGAGGTCGGTCGGTGATTTTATTCTTGAGCCTAGGTGGTCAAAGTTTGTTGTGGGGTTACAAACAAGTAAGGAATAAGAATGGGGGTGTTAGAGGCCCAGTCGGACTCTAAAATGAGTGGAAGAGAGTGACAGATGCTCAAACGTGCGCTAAGTATTGGAACATATGCTCTGTGTGTCCGGGCTTATCAGCTGTTGAGAGCATATAGACTATGTAGCTGTCAAGTCCTAGAGCTATTGAGCTGTCGAGTCAACCAAGTCTTTGGGGGGCTTTTAGGAGAGAGCTCATCCCCTTTTATAGTTGAAGGGGATGGCCTTATAAGTTAGAGAAAAAGAGAGAGAGAGTGTATACATGTGATGCCTAGTCTTGTTGCCCACACTACTAGTTTATGTTCAGACACATCTGGCAGGCTCTACCATGTTCGCCTAGTATGGCAAACAACGGTGCCCACAATATTGTTTATACTCTGACACGTCTGGCGGGCTCTACCGTGTTCACCTGACATGCCCTGATGGCACCATCCTACAGGTGCGCAGGGCATGGCAGGGTACAGTCCTTGGTATTGCGATTGACTTGAGTGCCTTACCTTATCTGCTCCACCTACTCTTTGGGCCCACACCAAATAGGCATCCCTAGTCAGTCGTTCCTAGTCAGTCTCGACTGTGTTCGGTCGAGAAAGAGCAACGAGTAGAGGTCTAGGCGTATACTCGTTCGAAGAAGGGGGTCAAGAGTTAGACTGCGGTCCCACCTTGGCTAGGCCTTCTGGTCAGGGGAATAGATCATTGTCTTGGCCTATCATTATGTATTTGGGCCAGCCTAGGTGTGTGATGTCGTTGTGCCACCTGCTGGGCCAAGTTTTGTAGAGAAGCTGGGTCCATTGTGGACCCCGGGTTTATAAACCCGACAGTATGGGTTTGGGTTTAGAAGTGGGACCCATGCCTTCTCTATTAAAAAATGCAAACCATGGCCTATGAGGCCATGAGCCCATGACTCTCCTGACTCCCAAATCTCCTAGCCTCCCACCTGCCACCGTCATTCATGCTCATAAGAGCCATAGCCATCGCTGTCGCTCACTGCTCTAGGCAGCAAGCCCACTGCCACCCATGAGATCCTTGTCCCAAGTCCCATCTACCATCTGTCAGTCACCATCCAAGCCCCTCTCTAGGCTACCAATCCACAGTAGTAGCAGTGGCTTGTGCAATCCTCTCAGGCCACAGCTTCTCATGGGTAGCCGAGTCGGGGTCGACGGTGCCTCATCCAGGCAGCTACGAACCTAGCCACCAGCACCCCCCAATCGACCTCTGAAGAACAGATGGATAGCACCACGGTGTCCCTCTCCATGGTGGCGGTAGCAGGATGCTGCTTCGCACGTCAGGCAGCATGGTGCCAGTGCCGGCTGACGTTATATGCCAACTTGAGCTGAGATCGAGCTGTAAGTCACCGGATTGATCTCCACCCCGCCTGGAATCGAGCAACTCGCCTATGGTTCTTGGCTCGCCTCACTACTACAATCTCATTGCTACAGTGATGTCCCTTTCATAACCCACCCTCCCCACTGGGATAGATTTGGTGGGATGAGAGGCCATCCTATCCCAAACCCAAACCCCCACTATATCCCAAACCAATGAACCAAACATGGGTAATGCTGCTATTGGGTTATGATATCCCTATCCCACCCCCTGTAACCCATGAACCAAATGCTGCCTAAGAGATAGCCTTAACCATATTTGCAAGGAGCTAAGAATTTGATTATGTTAAAAAAACATTGTCTCTTGCAAAATTTAGCTAATCTACAATCTTGACATCAAACCAAAGTGCATGTGCTTCAAACTCCAATGAGTCCATGGATTGATGAGCAGCAACCTGCAAAAATGAAGTCAAGCACAAGCTAAAAGGATTAAGACACCAATAGTCAAGTTACTCTGAGTATGAGAATTCTGCAAACATGCAAGCAAACAGAGGCAAAACTCTAAAAAAATTGCAACCATCAACCGCTCACTAGATTACGAGGGGAGTAGGACATGAATATATTGCATCTAGGTATAGAAGTTGAAGTCAAGCATATGTTTTTTAACAATTTAATTATAGAGAACTACAGTAGGTGATAAAAACCTGACCAAGCTCAGTCTACATGGGTGAGTTCAAGCCATTTTTTTCAGCCCATAATCCAACTTAACCGAACCAAAAAAATCCCATTCAACATAGGAAAACTTGAGAAATTTGGGCCACCATGCCTATAGATCAGGGCGAACAAAAACCAAAAAGTTTTGGCTTGATATTTTTTTAACCATACCCAATCTAACATTTGATCAGGGTGAACAAAAACCAAATGTGGCAGCGAGTCAGGTAGCTGAATTGAATATGAAAAACGGACGTGCTAGCGTCTGGACGTCCAGTTTGGGGCGGAACACTAGCATCCGGACGCTGACATGTAGAGGAAGCAAATGAGTGTATAGCGTGTCGGGCTCAGTGAGGGAGCACACTAGCAGTGGGTCCGCGCCATCCCGGGCATTGTCCACGTCGCCCCAAACATCATCCGCACCGTTGGCCGCTTCCCACGTGCACCTCATATACAACACCCCATCTATTTTTAAAACATCCCGATACAACAATTGCAACATACAAAGAAGACAACTGAAACACTTGAAACAAGCGTTTGAAACACTTGCGAAAACGTCTAAAAACATTGAAAACCATTGCAAACATATGCAACATCCAGATAAAATACTCACAAACATACATATGAAACACCTGAAAACACTTCAAACATATGCTTGCAACATGCATTATGCAACATCTAGATGTGCTTTTGCAACATCTAGATAAAACACTTACAACATTCAGTGGTAACAGATGATATATTTATAACATACACTTGAAACATACGTGTATAGCCATTACAACATGTGCCAACATCTCGATCTACTTTTGCAACATTGATATACAACACTTGTAGCATACCTCTAAAACATCTGAAATACTTAAATATACTATTGCAACATGTGCTTTCAGCATAGCATCTAGTTACTGCTTAGACAAATAGAGGCTCATCGGTGCGGAGGTCGTCGGTGTGGAACTCGTCGGTGGCACGGACCTCGACAGGGGCAGGGGCAGGCGGATGGAGCATGGCTGCGATAGGAGGCACTGAGTCTAGGCAGGGCAACACAGTGTGGGTGGGGGCACGTGGTGCGAGTAGGGGTGGCGTGGCCAAGGGTAGGGTCCGTCTCGAAGCAGAGGCGCGTAGCGCGTTGAGTGAGCAGGCGACGTGGGCGAGGGCAGCGAGAGGGCAACTTATACGAGGTCCGTCCGTCCATCCATCTGGGCGGATGACCTATAAGTAGCACTAGGAAATATGCCCATGCGTTGCAATGGGGAAAAATATGATTTGGCTGAGAAATTAGGTGATAACTTGACTTATGACTATTGTCAACTATTTCAAAAATTGACAGCTCAAGTAGGATGCTGGGATGCATAGTGACTGGTTGTTTAGTTCAGAGAGTTGAAAAAGACTCTATGGGCTAGACAACATTTCCTAGCATTGGATTTTTATAGAGCATCCAACTAAATAGTCCTAGCTCTAAGCCTATAACCAAATAATCCCTGAGGCCTTTGTTTGCATGTAGTCGGATTCACATTAATCTACACATGTGGGGGTGGATTAGTGGAACTTGAATTAAATTCCACCCCAACACATGTGGATTGGGGTGAATCCGACAACATCCAAACAAGGCATGAATGCATCGATGCCATGGAGCATGGATACATTGATGCAGTGTAAAAGACTTACATTTAGGACGTGATTATGTTCATTGTGCTTCATCAAACTAAGTAATTAAATAATTATCCAATAAATTAAATAAAAATCTAACATTGAGAATATGATTATATTTGTTGCGCATTCATCATAAATTAACAACTAAACTAAGTAATAAATTAATAATTAAATTAATAATTAAGTCAACAATAGATTAATTATAAACACCATGTCCTTACCTAATCCCTTATTGGTTGATTGCTGCGGTCTGATGGAACCAGTGGTGAGACCATGGAGTCTTGGACTTGATAGAAATAAAACAGGATCACTAGCCATAGATCTAGCATGTGTACTTGCATTTGGAATAAACAGCGAGTCCTAAAATATCTACTAGTACGGGATTAACAGATAGAGTGAGACACAGAGGGTGGAGGAGGTGCAAACCATCAGCCACCTTCGTAGAAGACGCTAGCCATGGGGGTGCTGATGGTGGCGCGGGGAAGCTTGGCGGCGAAGATGATGTCGCGGTGGTGATGGTGCAGAGGCGGCGGTGGCTGGTGGTGGTCTTCCCGTCACTGGCAGCACCCCCTCTCTAGATTGGTTAGGGTTCAGGGACTATAGGTGGGGCGTCTGGCGACTCCGGTGAACCTCATGCCTTATGCCCGACCCCCACCTCCCTTTTTATGGCGATGTGCGACGGGGGCATACCAACCATAGAATGGTTGGGCGCCCCGATCAGGGTGTGGATATAAGGGCCCAATTGGTCATTGGGCCAATTGGTGGAGATCATCTAACATTCTCCCCCTTGATCGCACCTTATGACTTAAACTCAACTTACTTACTTTATCTTATTCTCATTCCATCACAGATCAGTGCATAGAGCATGCCTCATCATCATAGGTCAGTTGCCATTAGATTAAACAGCTACAATACACCTCTTTGTTTCAAAACAAATTCTCAACTAGGCCCTTATTATCTAGGAATCATAGGCTTTTCCTTAAACCCATGCTGGCTAAGTGTTCTCTGAACACGTTGGGTGGTAAGCCTTTTATAAGCGGATCCACGAGCATCTTTTTATTCTTATATGCTCAAGTCTAATTATATGCTCCCAGACTTTATCTTTCATAATATAATACTTTATGTCAATGTGTTTGGTAGCACCACTTGACTTATTGTTGTGAGCATAACATACTACGGGATTATTATCGTAGTTAACTTTAGTGGTTTATGTATGTCGTCTACCACTTTCAACCTGTGCATGAATTTCTTCAGCCAATTCACCTACCCTATGGCCTCATAACATGCTACAAACTCGACATACATTATGGATGATGTAGTGATAGTTTGTTTAAGCTTTTCCACGATATAGCTCCTCCTACGAGAGTGAATATGTATACTGACATGGATTTTCTGTCATCTCCTGCATAATCAGAATCTGTATACCCCGCTATGTGTAGGGAATCAGATCTTCTATACGTTAGCATGTGACCCTTCGTACCTTGTAGGTAACGCAAAACTTTATTTACTAATTTCCTAGTGTTCTATTCCTAGATTACTCTGATATCTGCCAAGTAACCTAGTAACAAATGCTAAGTCAGGGCGAGTACACACTTGAGCATACTGTAAACTTCTGACAACTGAACTATATCGAACCGCTTTCATTTGATTGATCTCATATTGGTTCCTAGGATATTGAAATTCCCCATATCTGTCACCCTTGACTATGGGAGCATGTGAAGACTTACAATTTTGCATATTGTATTTCTTTAGAACTTTTTCTAGGTATGCCTTTTGTGATAATCCTAAAACCCCCTTTTCTCTATCTCGGTGAATCTATATTCCTAGGACAAACAAAGCTTCACCGAGATCCTTCATATCAAACTTTGAGGACAAGAACTTCTTTGTTTCTAGTAGTAGATTAACATCACTGCTAGCGAGCAAGATGTCATCCACATACAAGACTAGGAAAATGTATTTTCTATTCTTGAACTTTGCATAAACACAATTATCCTCTATATTTTCTTGAAACCCAAACTTTCTTATTGTACTATCAAACTTCAAATACCACTGTCTTGAAGCTTGTTTTAATCCATAAATGGATTTCTTTAGGCGACATCCCATACATTCTTTTCCTTCCACAACAAAACCTTTCGGTTGTACCATGTCAACATTTTCCTCCAGATCCCCATTTAGGAACGTCGTCTTTACATCCATCAGATGTAATTCTAAATCGTAATGTGCTACAAGCACCATTATGATTCTAAAAGAATCCTTACATGAGACTGGAGAAAATGTCTTATTGTAATCTATGCCTTCTCTTTGCATGAAACATTTCGCCACAAGTCGCACTTTAAACCTTTCTATATTCCCTTTGGAGTCATGTTTAGTTTTGTAGACCCATTTATAGCCTACTGTCTTGGCTCCTTTAGGAATTGTTTCTAAGTTCCAAAGACCATTGGTTTTCATTGATTTCATTTCATCTTCCATGGCTTCAAGCCACTTGGATGAGTGAGCGCTTCTCATGGCTTCTTCAAATGAGGTGGGATCATCCTCCATTTGAAATTCTCACATTCATAAACTTCATAGTCATCAGGAATGGCTGATCTCCTGACTCTTTAAGACCTTCTAGGGGGCTGATTAGATGACGCTTGTTCTACATGAGGTTGTTGTTGCTCTTCCTCATGTGTGACAATGGATTCTAGGGGATCCTGAAGGATAGGTTCCTCATGCTCATTCATTGTTGCCACAGGAGAACTAACAATAGGTGTTGTTACTATAGTGTCTTGCACTATTGGTATAGCAACAACAGGTAGTGTGAAGAATGGCTCCTAAACCATAGGAGTGGGCATGTATACTCGCTTCTCTTCAAAACTAATTTCTCATGCTACCATGCTCCCCCTGATCATATCATCCTCCAAGAAGACAGCATGTCTAGTTTCTACAAACTTCGTTTGTCTATCAGGACAATAGAAGCGATAACCTTTTGACTTTTTTGGATAGCCAATGAAATGGCAACTGACTATCTTGGAGTCTAGCTTCCCTATGTTTGGGTTAAAAACTTTTGCCTCAACTGGACAACCCCACACACGTAAATAGTTAAGTGAGGGTTCCTTTCCTATCTATAATTCATACGGTGTTTTGGACACCGACTTGCTTGGCACTCGATTAAGAATATGAATGGTAGTTTTTAACGCCTCCATCCATAAACTTATTGGTAGGGTAGAGTAACTTATCATGCTTCTCACCATATCCATTAAGGTATGGTTGCGTCTTTCAGCTACTCCATTCTACTGAGGCTCGCTCGGTGTAGAATACTGGGCTACTATACCATTTTCCTATAAGAACCTTGCAAAGGGTCTAGGAACTTGGCCATATGGGGTGTGTCGACCGTAGTACTCTCCCCCATGGTCAGACCTTACTACCTTAATCTTTAAGTTGTGCTAATTTTCTACTTCAGCCTTAAATATCTTAAATTTATCCTATGCTTCTAATCTTTCCTTAATTGGATAAATATAGCCAAAACGTGAATAATCATCTGTGAATGTTATAAATGAATCATAACCATCCACACTCTTCACAGGAAAAGGACAACAGATGTCTGTGTGAACTATTTCTAAAATTCCTACGCTTCCTTTGTCATCTTTCTTTATTTTTTAATGTACTTTCCTTTTATGCAATCTATGCATTGTTCTAAATCTAAAAATTCTAAAGGTGGAAGAATTGATTTCTTAATCAATCGCTCTATTCTCCCCCTCGAAATATGGCATAAACTGATAGTGCCATAATTTCAAGGATACATCATGCACTCTCTTCCGCTTATTTGTTGCATTCATAGACGAGGAAATATTCTCATTCTTAGTGCTCACAGCATTCACATTCTCAAAAAGTGATAATAAATAAAGCTTGTCTTGTCGGAAGGCAAGACCAACACATTTATTATTATACACAATCTAATATTTGCCATTACCAAAATGGCAATCATAATCATCATCATCTAGTCATGAGACACTTATTCAGGTTTCTACACAAAGAGGGTACATAAAGAATATCTGAAAGTTGTAGTCTAAAACCATCATCTAATTCTAG
The DNA here is from genome assembly GCF_019320115.1 of Miscanthus floridulus. NCBI lineage: Eukaryota > Viridiplantae > Streptophyta > Magnoliopsida > Poales > Poaceae > Miscanthus > Miscanthus floridulus. The sequence goes on from NC_089585.1 coordinate 33,764,246, forward strand.
AGAGAGATCTCCAATGGCTTCAACTTCAGCTTCAACTCCATTTGCTACTTTAATCATTCTTTCTCCTCTTTGTAGGGTTCTCCTCATATGAAATCCTTGTAATGAATTTTCAACATGAACAGTTACACTTGAATCAATCCACCAAGTAGATTTTGCATAACTTAAATACAAGGACTCATCTATGAATGTAATGAAATCCTTACTTCTCTTTAGAAGGCTCTTTAGAAAGTCTAAACAGTCCCTCTGGTAGTGTCCATGCTTCTTGCACAATTTACACTGATCCTTCTCAACTTGAGCATTGTTGTTCTTCGGATGGTGGTCATTCTGAGGGGCTTTCCCTTGAGGTTTGGCATTCTTATTGAAGTTCTTTTTTTATTATCCTTCACAAGGTTAGCAGAGTCACCCTGTAATGGATTTCAGTCTTTCCTCTTCTTGAATACACATTGTGATGAGCTTTTCTATATCCCACTTATCAGGCTACATGTTGTAATTAACAACAAAAGTTTCATATTCCTTTGGCAAGGAAGCAAAAACCAAATGAATCAGGAACTCATCCTTGAGCCCTAAATCCATTGGCTTTAGAGCCATGTTGCTCATCTTCAGTATGTGCTCTTTGATACCTGCCACCAGTATATTTCTCATTGAACAATTTCTTGATCAAAGTACTGGTATAAGCCTTTGAAGAGCCAGTTGAAAGGATCAAGATGCCCAAGAGGGGGGAGAATTGGGCTAATTCTAAATTTCTTTGCAATAATTAAATCCTACGGTTAGCCCAATTAACCTCTTGTGCCTAGAAGGTGTTTCTATTGATCTATCGCACAAAGAGTCTTGTAACCTAAGTTCCAATCCTACTCTAGCATGACAATTCTATGAATGTAAATGACAAGAATTAAATTGCTCAAAGTAAATGTTCAAAGTAAAGAGAGAAGGAGGAACGCGGCGATGGTTTGCTGAGGTATCGGAGAGTCGCCACTCCCCACTAGTCCTTGTTGGAGCACCCGCAGCAAGGGTGTAGCTCCCCCTTGATCCATGCAAGGATCAAGTGCTCTCTATGGGTTGATTCTTCGACACTCTGTCGCAAGGATCACGTATTGTCATTAATCACTGAAACCCACTTAGGGGCCTAGATGCTTTCAAACTCCCCCTTTTTGGTGATTGATGACAATACCACCTCGAGTATGTGAAAGAGTTGAGGTTTTTAACATGCTTGGTTCATATAAGCTTTTGACAATAAGAACAAGAGAGTTAGGCAAGCTTATATGACCCAAGCCAACATGATGTATTCAAAAGATATGAAATAAGCATGAGTACAAGTAATAAAGCTCATTTGCATCGAAGTAAAATGTGGAAGCTAAGTAAATGAGCATAACACTAGTGATTTGACATATAAGAGATTCAAAATAGAGAGCACACATGTCACATATCATGATCATGTAGATGTCACTATCACATAAATATAGTTTGATGCATAAAAGTAAACACACGAATGCATAATAGTGTATCACACATAAAAACCAAATATAATAGAATACTAAGCTCCCCCTAAGTCTAACATACTCGATCCCTCACCCCCTTTGGTGTCAAACACCAAAACCTAAGGGTCGGTCGGCTGGGGCTATAGCAGATGAGTTGGACTGCTGAGGTATAAGGGGCGAGTTGGAACTATGTACCATCATCATCTGACCCTGAGCTCTAAGTAGTCTGACCCTCTATAGCTAGAAGCGATGCTGAAGCAGTCTGAGTCAGATCATGGACTAGAGCGGCCATAGACTATGTAGGTATCACTAAAGTAGGTGGCTCTGATGATGCAACCGAAGAAGGGAGCGTCTCTATAGTCCTAGTAATAGGTGCAACTATAGAAGGACCTAGAACATGCAAATATGGCGGAGTAGGCTACCCTATCAACTCACTGAAAGTCGCTTCAAGGCTACTAGGAGACTGAGGTATCTGGTACTAGCAGCGAGGAAGTCTAAGCCGGTGTGAAGCCTATCTGAAGAGGTGTGAACTGTGGGGCTAACACCAGCGAGGCAAACCACTAGGACACCTGCTCTATAGGTGAAGCAAACTATGCTGGTGGCTGTCCCTAACTCTGAAGCCCACTAGGTTGTAAAGCTAGAGTCATAGAAGTGGTGGCAGTCTGACCAAGCTAGGGTGAAGGCTATGGTGGTGGAACCGCAATAGCTGCCACAACATGCTACATAAACCTAAGTAGCTATTGCTACATGAGAAGCTGTTGCTAATGCATGGCCTGCTACTGCTGCTGTATGGCCTGCTGCTGTCCGCTGAAACTCATCCTATCTAGTCTGAAACTAAGCAAAAGTGGTAGCTATCTCCTAGGCCTAGCGAGCCTGATCCTGCCTCATCTGCTCAAGTATGGCAAGTAGAGCAGGGTCTGTCTGCGATGCAGGTGGAGCTGAAACTAGAGCTACCAGCCTCATGGTCATGTCGACATGGAGGCATCTGAGGAATGTCCTGGTAGTCCTCATCTAAGCTATCACTAGGGTCACTCTCGACCATCCCCTCCTGCTGAGCATCAAGCTGCTCCTCCTCTATAGCTGTTATGCCCCTGATAGTATCATCCTATTAGGCTATAGTCTCTGGCACCTCTAGACGATGGTGCGGCTGGCTAGGTGCACTCGGTGTACTATGATGGATCATCTAAGTCAGGTTGTATGTAGGGAACTCTATAGTAGCACCACTTGTACTTGGCTAGCATCTCAGATGGTCTCATTGTAACTGCCCTATGAATGAGAAATGTGATCCAGTGAGCATAGGGCAACTAATGGTGACCTCTGAACCCCTCAGCAATAGTATCCTCCATCTCTGATAGAAGGAGATCCCAAATGTCAAACATAGTCTGTTGCATTAGAGAGTTTAGAAGCCATAGCTATATGCGAGTTAAGCCCTCAGGATACCCCATCCTCAGAAGTAGTGTCCTCCTCATAATGGCATCAAGTACTCTAGTAGTAGGAGTGAGATCATTGGGTGTCCTGCTCGACCCCTCGCCGAAAGGCTCTATGAAGCACTGGCGAACTAGATCTGTAGGGGGCATAAGACCACCGTGAGGGTGTCTAGGAGGCATTGTCTGTCCATAGCAAACCTCATGTAGCCATATGGGCTCCTCCTAAAGCCTGAGAATCTCTCTGACACTAGTGCTCATCAGCCTGTAATCTCTGCATCTGAATGCAAAGTGTATAAATCTGTGCTGTGGGTCAATCTAGAGTGTAGCATAGAACTGACAGACCCAAGATGGAACATATAAGCCTGTCTGTCCAAGTAAATCTATTAGCCCTAGCAGGTAAGATAGGTAAGGGCAAATATGCTCTCTAGCTGCTGCTACAATGGTCTCAATGTTGCACACCCTCTAAGATCTAAATACTACCCCATTGTTAAGATATGTATTATAAAAATCTTCGTATAGAGGTGTGTAGAAACCCTCTAAAGCACGCTCATCCCACCTCGATGGAAACCACTGCTCAAAGTCCACAAATCTAAGCTGCTGAACCTACTTGGCCGTGGCTGGCCCTCAAATCCAAGTGGGTCACTAGAGGCGGACCCTATGGTCTAGGCGGTGGACGTAAACCCCTCCGCTGTGTCTCTGACCTTAGAGTGACTGGAACATGGGTACGACCTAGAGTGGTGAAAGCTATGGCTGAGGTGCCTGCTCTATGTCCTCAGCCTGCTCTCCCTCCTGAGTTTGCTCTGCTGGCTATGGCTCCTACTATGACTGACTCTCATCCAAGACAACTCACCGTCCCACAACCATGACAGTCCTAGCAAGACCACCATGACAGCACTCAACCTACTCTAGTGTAGCCCTCAGTAGATGGAGAGAGTTGATCTATGATCTAGGACTCCACTCCTAGCACCTCCTGCCTCTGCATGCTCTGCTGCTACTACAACTATGGCTACTCTAGCTGTATCTGCATCTGGATACTTCTGCTTCTTTGTTGCAAGCTTCTTCGCCGCCTTGCCTTTTGTATCTACAGGCTAGGCGAGGCGGGCCTCGGATCCTCATCACTGGGACCACCTCCAACATTCTTGACACTGAGCCATCTGATGGATTGAAAAGAACAACTGCCACTGACGAAGATCAACTGCTAACTGTCACTTCCGAGGCTTGGCCTCGATCTGTACTCATGAGCTTGGCCTTGAGTTGACTAACAACTATAAATAGGGCCACAACGGCACTAACTCGCTGCACAATAGAATAGATAGGATATACAAATAATTACAATATATCTAAAGATGTGAAACCCTAAGAAAGCAAGCAATTAGGTATGAAATTAGAACCGAGGGCTTGCTACCTGATGAACCGGCAATCTGAAAAGAAGAGGAACGATAATCAGGGAACCACTGGAAAGCACTATGAAGCTAGGGTTCTGGTGAAGCAATGTGGCATGGATTGGCGATGTAATGCGATGAATCGGCCGTGGAATGGCAATGTGGGCACTAGGCACGCGCTGGTGAGGTGATGCTTGGTGGTGCTAGGGCATGATGGCGCTAGGAGTAGGGCGCGAGTGCGATGGCGCACAGGAGTGGCACGGGCGAGCTACGAAGGCATAGGCATGGTGGCACACAGGAGTGGCATGGGTGAGCTATGAAGGCACGGGCACGGATGGCGTGGGCACGGTGTTTCGATAGGCGGTGAGGCACAGCTGTGCAGTGGTAGAGGCGAGCTCAGCGGCGCTAGGGTTAGGGCATGGGCGAGCTTTGGCGCGGCATGGAGGCTCAGGAACAGCGATGTTGGCACTGATGAGATGATTAGGTCAAGGTACGGTGCAATTTATGGTGGCCCCCAACGTGACCGAAAAGGAAAATAGAGAAGAGTTGGAATCCCGCACGTTTTCTACTAACTGGGTGCTTCCGGTGGCAGCGATCGGACACTGCCACCCTAGCGTCCAATCGATTCCAGAGAGGTCCAAATCTCCTAGAATCACGACCAGACGCGTCCAGTGAACCCCGATCGGACGCGGCCAGAGTCTGGTGCAAGCTGTCTCCTTCGTCTTCAATTGAATCGGACGTAGAGCCACCATCTAACTGGACGCTGGGAAGGCACTGTTTCAGCGTCCGGTCACTCCTTCTCAGCAGCAGTTCACCTCCTATGAACTGACCAGACAGCTGGACATCAAAGTCTAGTGCAGCGTCCGATCACTCTTTTTCTAGCAAATCTTCAAAGTCCTTCGTGCTGCCTGTTCCAATTAAGTCCCAACTTCAATAAGATCCAAATAAACACCTAATTGGGACTAATGTGAGTGACCTCTCTCAAACCCTCAAAAAAATTTAAAATATTTTGCCTTAGGCTATAATTCCTTTTAAGAAAATAGGGCAATAAGAGGGCAATTGAAGATAAACAACAAAGCAACATTCATGCATATGCAATGCAATACTTGAAAGTAAATCTAGTTGCTTGTCAAGTTTGATCCAAGGTTAAGCTTCTTCACACGCTTTACGGTGGTTATCTTAACCATGTTAGACAAGCCCTATATGCATTACCATAAAGAGTAAATATGTTGTATATTACAATGCAATGCAAGGGACAACACAAGCTCATTTTTTAGTGAAGTTACTAAAATCAAGAACATTGAGCTCATTCCGCAATCAACAAAAAGTTGCCTCATCTAGCGGTTTAGTGAAGATATCCACCAATTGATCCTCGGTCCTTACACCTTCTAGTGAAATATCATTATTTGCAACATGATCTCTAAGAAAGTGATGGCGGATATCTATGTGCTTGGTGCGAGAGTGTTGAACCGGATTATTTGCAAGTTTTACCGCACTTTCATTGTCGCACAAAAGAGGTACTTTTTCTAGAACTACACCATAGTCTAGCAAAGTTTGTTTCATGTAAAGAATTTGTGCACAACAAGCACCCGTGGCAATGTATTCTGCTTCAGCGGTGGACAAAGCCACACTATTTTGTTTCTTGGAGGACCAAGACACAAGTGATCTACCAAGCAAATGGCACCCTCCGGATGTGCTTTTTCTATCCACTTTACAACCGGCATAATCCGAATTGGAATAACCAACTAATTCAAATATAGCTCCATTAGGATATCAAAGGCCAATGCTTGGTGTGTGCTTAAGATACCTAAGGATTCTTTTAACAGCAATCAAATGAGTTTCCTTAGGATTAGCTTGAAATCTAGCACACATACACACACTAAACATGATTTTGGGCCTAGATGTGGTTAAATATAACAAGCTACCAATCATAGAGCGGTAGAGAGTTTGATCAACCATGTTACCTCCCTCATCGAGGTTGAGATGTTCATTAGTTGGCATTGGTGTCTTGATTGTCTTACATTCATCCATCTTGAATCTCTTGAGAAGATCATTTGTATATTTCTCTTGAGAGATAAAAATCCCTTCTCTCATTTGCTTGACTTGGAAACCAAGAAAGAATGTAAGCTCTCCTAATCATTGACATCTCAAACTCCTTTGACATCAATTCACCAAACTCTTTGCAAGAATCTTCATTTGATGATCCAAAGATGATATCATCAACATACACTTGACAAATGAAGATGTGCCCATCAAGTTTCTTGGTGAATAGTGTAGTGTCGACCTTCCCAATGGTGAAGCCCTTCTCAATGAGGAAGTCCCAAAGACGCTCATACCAAGCACTTGGGGCTTTCTTAAGCCCATATAATGCCTTGGACAACCTATAAACATGATTATGATATCTAGGGTCTTCAAACCCATGAGGTTGATCAACATAGACTAGTTCATTAATAAAGCCATTTAAGAATGCACTTTTCACATCCATTTGATATAGTTTCATGTCATGATGTGATGCATATGCAAGAAGGATACGAATGGCTTCTAGTCTTGCAACCGGTGCAAAGGTCTCTCCAAAATCCAAACCTTCAACTTGAGAGAACCCCTTTGCAACTAGTCTTGCCTTGTTCCTCACAACAACGCCTTGATCATCTTGCTTGTTGTGGAACACCCACTTTGTTCTAATGACTCTTGTACCTTTTGGCCGCTCTTCAAGAGTCCAAACTTCATTGTGGGTGAAGTTGTTCAACTCTTCATGCATAGCATTTATCCAATCCGGATCTTGAAGAGCTTCTTCTATATTAGTAGGCTCATAGCAAGAGACAAAAGAGTGATGAGCAATAAATAAAGCAAGTTTTTGTGAGCGAGTCATTACATCCTTTGATGGACTCTCTATGATGAGATCTTGTGGATGATCTTGTAGTAGAGGTGTATTTCTTCTATTGACCACTTGAGGAGGAGGTTGTGGAGCATCAACATCTTGTGCTTGTACCACCATTTGATCATGGGAGACATGAGTATCTTCATTTTCTACTCTCCCATCTTTATCACCATCTTGTGGCACACTTGATGAAGAAGGTGGATCAATCACTTGTACATCATCTTCATCATCTTTAGGCTTGATGTCTCCAACCGGAATATTCTTCATAGCCTCCCTCAATGGTTCATCACCTACATCATCAAGATTCTCATGTGATCCTTGGAAGCCGTTAGATTCATCAAATTTCACATCATATGTTTCTTCAATCAAGCTAGTGGCATGATTAAATACTCTATATGCTTTGGACTTTGATGAGTAACCAACAAGAAAACCAATATCACAATGCCTTTAAAACTTCCCTAGGTGTTGTCGCTTCTTGTAGATGTAGCATTTGCAACCAAACACCCTAAAGAAGGAGACGTCTAGCTTCTTTCCATTGAGCAACTCATAAGGTGTCTTGCTAAGGAACTTTTGAAGGAATAGGTGGTTGGATGCATAGCATGCGGTGTTGATAGCTTCCGCCCATAGAGCTTCGGGGGCATTGTACTCATCTAGCATTGTTCTTGCAAGAGTGATCAATGTCTGGTTCTTTCTCTCAACTATACCATTTTGTTGAGGAGTATATGTTGCGGAGACCTCATGCTTGATCCCAACTTCATCATAATAGGCTTCAATGTTTGTGTTGTCAAATTCCTTCCCATTGTCACTTCTAATCTTTTTGAGCTTTACTTTAAATTCATTTTGTGCTCTCTTGGCAAACTTCTTGAAGCAAGATGCAACTTCGGATTTGTCATGAAGGAAGAATACCCATGTGTATCTTGAATAGTCTTCAACAATCACAAGACAATAAAGATTTCCTTTCAAACTCTTGTATGTTATTGGTCCAAATATGTCCATGTGAAGGAGTTCTAGCACTCTTGTGGTTGACATAAAAGCTTTTGTTGGATGAGTATTTACAACTTGCTTGCCGGCTTGACATGCACTACAAAGCTTGTCCTTCTCAAACTTCACATCCTTCAACCCTCTCACCAAATCATTCTTCATTAGCTTCTTGAGTGAGCTCATCCTAACATGAGCAAGTCTTCTATGCCATAGCCACCCAAGTGTTGTTTTGGTGAATAGGCATGTCTTCAAATTTGCATCTTCGGAGGTGAAATCCACTAGATATAGGTTGTTGTATCTAAATCCTTTGAATATCACTTGATCATCATTCTTCTTAGATACAACAACTTCCTTCTTAGTGAACAAGCATTGGAAGCCAAGATCACACAATTATCCAATGGATAGCAAGTTGAAGCTCAATGAAGCAACATATAGCACATTTGAGATAGAATGATCATTTGATATTACCACTTTGCCCAATCCTTTAACTTTGCCCTTTGAATTATCTCCAAATGTGATTCTTTCTTGTCCATCTACTTCTTCATCTAGTTAGGTGAACATACGAGGATCACCGGTCATGTGTTGTGTGCAACCACTATTAATAACCCAATGACTTCCACCAGTCTTGTAGTTCACCTACACATAAGAGATCAAGCTTTAGGAACCTAAACTTGTTGAGGGCCCTTCACCTTCTCAACAAGTGACTTTGCAACCCAAATTTTCTTAGGCCTATTCTTGTTTGGAGGTCCTAAGAACATGACTTTCATCTTTCCACTAGAATCCTTTCTAAGCATGTAATGAGCATTGAATGCAAAAGGTCTAGCATGCTTGGGGCAAGGGTTGTGGTGGTGGAGTTTGGCACACATGGGCAAAGTGACCTTCTTGTCCACACTCAAAGCATCTCTTTGGCTTTGGCTTTGATTTGTGTTGTTGTTGAGCTTGAGCCTTCTTCTCTTGGTTTACCAAGTACCCAATGCCACTTCTATCCATCTTCATGATGGTGTTCATTAGTAGCTCACTTTGAAGATACTTGCCTCTTATGAACTTGCTCAAAGCAATCTTGAGATGCTCTTTCTCCAACTTGAGCTTTTTGTTCTCATCCTTGAGAGTATCATTGTTTTTCTCTTCCTTGAGCTTCTTGTTCTCTTCTTTTAGCTTCTCATTCTCAATCATCAAATCACCATCATGATCAAGAGTTTCTAGCACAATAGTGTTGTGGCTTTTGATTTCTTCAAGATCTTTCTTGAGCTTTTCATTATCATTCTTGAGCTTGACAAACTCATCATAATCATCGGCCTCAACCACTTGCTTGCCCTTGCTACTAAAACTTTGCTCAATGCTCTCAATGATCAAATCATCACATGATGTAGCTATATCAATCTTAACAACATCATTAGTAGCATCATGTGGCTCATTGGATAGAAATTCTTGAGCAATGACAAGATTATCATGATTAATTTTAAGAGTAGTGTATTCTTCTTTTAGCTTGTTGTGGCTAGTGATGAGCACTTTGTGCATCCCCTCAAGTTTATCATGTTTATCTTTAAGCTCTTTCTTAGAAGATTTGAGCTCCTTGAGTTTGGATGATATAGCATCATTTGCTTCTCTAAGCTCAATACTAGCCTTTTTCGCCATATCACATTTTGCTAAAAGTGAATCATTCTTAGCTTATAGCTTTTCATTCTTAGCTATAGTATTTATAATGATCTTAGTGTATTGTTTTAGCAATCTAGCAAGATCATCATAAGAAGGTGATTCATATTCATCATCATCACTATCGCTATCATCATTACTAGCATGTTCATCACCACTACTATCATCATCATTTGATACATTGTGTTCACCCTTGGCCATAAGGCATAGGTGTGTATAGAATGATGGTGGTGGTGGCGGTGAAGATGATGAAGAGTCAATAACAATGGCGGCCACCTTCTTGTTGTCACTATCATCATCGGATGAGCCACTAGATGAATCAATGTCCGTGAGCCAATCACCAACGATGTATGCCTTTCCACTCTTCTTCTTCTTGTGGAAATTCTTCTTCTTGACATCTCTCTTCTTGTATGACTTGTTTTTCTTCTTCTCATCTTCTTCTTCATTACTTGAGTCATCTTTCTTGCCCTTGTACTTGTTCTTGAACTTGTCTTTCTTGGGCTTGGTGCATTGGTGTGCAAGATGACCAAGTTCTCCACAATTGTAGCAATCCATCTCAGAGATTGGCTTCCTTCTAGAGCTAGTGAAGAACTTCTTCTTCTTGCCATTGAACATGATGCCACTCTTGTTGAGCTTCTTTAGTATCTTGGTGGTTTTTCTCACCATGAGATCAAGACTTGCATCATCAACTTCATCATCACTTGAGCTCTCATACTCAAGTCTTGCTTTGCCCTTCTCTTGGATAGCTTTGAATGCTAAGTCCTTGTCTTTCTTCTTGGTAGAGGATGAGCCATCTTGTGGCATGATGTGCATGTACATCTCATGAGTATTGATCTTTCCCAAGATTTGTGTTAGTGTAGCAGGTGGAAAGATCACCTTGATGAAGCACGGTCACAATATGTCCATATTTGTCAATGGGGATGACACTCAAAATCTTTCTTACAACATCGGATGGTTGCATTTGAGTGAGTCCAAGCCCATTGACTTCCTCTACAAGAACATTCAAACGTGAGTACATCTCATTAGCACATTCTTTAGGAAGCATCTCAAAAGAGTTAAGCATTTTCATGACAAGATGATAGCATTCCTCATGCTCACTCTTTGTTCCCTCATGGAGCGCACAGATGTCCAACCATAGTGCATGGGTGTCTTTGTGGTTCCTCACCTGGTTAAACACATCTTTGCAAAGGCCTCTAAAGATGGTGTTTCGAGCCTTTGCATTCCATTTCTCATAATTCACCTCATCGCCTTGTAGGTGCATAGCATCCTGAGGTTTTGGGAAGCCTTGTGAGGCGGCTCTAAGTATTCCAACATCTAGAGCTTCTAAGTACGCCTCCATGCAAATTTTCCAATATGGAAAATCATCCCCCTCAAAGATATGAGGAGGTCCATCCCCGTGAGACATCTTTCTCTAGGTGGTTAAGTCTAAATACGTGAGCACGAGGCTCTGATACCAATTGAAAGGATCAAGATGCCCAAGAGGGGGGTAATAAGCACAAACTCTCACATTGACCATGACAAGCCTAATGAGAAGGGTGTATGCACACTTTGCTACTCTTGATCTCACTAATGAGGGCTCTCTTTGGGATTCTCAAATCTCAATCACCTCACTAGGATCTTGCTCTTCTTAGCACTCACAAAGGTGTGTTTCTTAGCTATTGGAATGATCAAAAGTACCCCCACACATGAATGGAGGAAGTATTTATAAGCATGGCTGAAAAACAAACTGTTATGTGCCTCTACGGGATGACTGGATGCTCCGGTCATGTTGACCGGACGCTCCGGTCAGTTCACCCTGAATTCTAGTGATCAAGTGGTGATTGGACGCTAGACAGCGTCCGGTCAGCACTGACCGGACACGTCCGGTCATGATTTTCCCTCTCTAGAACCTTACTGGAGTTGACCGAACGCTGGGACTCAGCATCCGGTCACTTCCAGATGACTTCACCTTGATCAAATGAACTGATCGGACTCTGTGCCAGCATCCGATCAGTATTTGACCCTTCATTCACTTCCAACTCTCAATCATACATGAATAAAGTTTGCTCCAATGGATGTAAGGGCTATTTTGGAGCTACCTAGTGCTAGATTGAGCAAGTGTGCACCACACCTAACTCACTAGACTCACCTAGGTCAAGCTACCCATCGATACCCCCCTTAATAGTATGGCCAAAGGAAAAACGAAGTCCTAAACTACTCTAAGTGTCTATTCAACACCAAACAACACTTAGAACTAGTCCATCCTTAACCTTATCATCCATCCTTTGAAAACCGAAACGATTTCCATCGTAGGGGCATGACCACCATGATTGCCCCATCGATCTCCATTACCGTGACCTAACTTAATTGTCTCTGCAAAACACATGTTAGTCACAGTAATCACGTATTATCATCAATCACCGAAACCCACTTAGGGGCCTAGATGCTTTCACCAGTGAACTGACTCTCCTCCTTCTTAAGATACTCTAATGGCGGTATCACTAATCTAGGATAGACCCTCTTGTTGCATCTAAGATTGTGGACTTAGCCACCATCAAGCACTTGCGGTTTGAAATGTCCCATTTCTTGCATTCGAGATCATACATCATACGCACTTCTGCATGATCTCGCTATCGAGTAGTGAAATCAGCATCAATCTCATTATCTTCCCTCACCGGGTCCACTGGCTCAGTCAGACATGAGGAGGTATGCGCTAGGTCATTTTTAGACAGCGCAAGCGCTAGGTCATACTTCTCTTGCTATACCCTATAGTTGCCCCCTTCAAGAGGCGGGATGTGTGAGATAAATGCCATTGGGTTGAGTCCTAAAAAGCACCGTCAGAGATAGTGAGAAAATATGTCATAATAATTGCATGCCTAAATTTAACGTTGGTCAAAATTAAACATACAACCTTCTTATACACTAATTCTACATCACCGTTGGGCAGAAATAGAATTAATGCATGAAAAAACTTATGAATAATCATTATAATATTGCTATTATCAACGTTGGTTAGGAAATAACAATATTATAATTTACTAAATAAAAATCAACTACTCTTCAAATTAAATTCTCCCATTGGTTCGAATTTAATTAGAAGATAATAACTATTTGTGGCAAAACCTCCTAAATTATAGGGCCCCAATGCACCTGTCATTGTCTAATGACTTCTGACGACTATGCATATGTTCCCGGTAACTTAAGAAGATAGTCGGGTGTCCTCAGGAAACCTGAATCATCCACGATTTCTTTCGAGCAGGATCCATTACAGAGTCATTGTAGTATTACAACAGTTTATTCATTAATATACATCAGAGTAAAATAGCAGAAGTCTTACAATAACTTAGTTATAAAATAGTTGTTTCACAAACTAAGTATGATTATTATTACAAACCATAGTAGTGGAGTAGCTTAGTAACATAAAACAAAACACGCAATTAAAGTGCCCTACCCAAGGGCCACACATTTACTCGACATCTTCGATTTGGACAACCGTCATGCAGCACGGTCCAAGGTAGACATGCCCATGAGGCTCACTTGCAACAAGGGTTAAAGAACCCTAAGTACAAAAGTACTCAACAAGACTAAACCGAACATATAAACAGAGAAAACTCAGGAATGCAGGCTCAGGGATTCAAGGTGAGGCTTTAGCAAGAAATCAAGTTCTTTTGCATAAAAGCTCTCTAACAAGATTCTTTCTTTCAACATATAACTCTCATCAAGATCATATATGAATCTACCATGATCCATATTGAGATCATGAACTTCATATCAAACCCTTTCTTAAATCTTCCTCAAGTTTTATTTATTAACTACGATGATGAACAGTGAGTTGAGTCTCCATAACTGAGGAGCAACGACGATTCGAACCGATTATAACCTAGCTGGGGATTCCCAACCACACGACATATGCAGGTCCCTAACCTATATATACCAACCTACCCTCAGATCTTCTAAAACAAGAATGGGTCTGCGCCACCTGAGAATACAGTACTCCACCAATCCAGCCCATTGCCACGTGGGTACATGCTACTCTCGCCATCTCTCCACTCCTAGTGCGCGAGTAGCCATTCTCATAATAGAATAGCCGAGTTAAGGCTTACCAAAGTATGTGGCTAGTACTACAAAGTCTCACCTCATGCAATTCAACAACGGACGGTTCTTAATTGACACAAGTAGAAAGAACCCGCTCACAAGACATCCATGTCTTGTGGCTCTCATACACCGAGTCCACCCGGTCTAGATTTATTACTCCACACGATTATACCTCATGATAGCATAAATAACCAATTGTATCCAAAATCCATTTATACTTTGTAGGTGACCGGTAATCACCCGACCTTTATCTGTCTAAGCATGGCTAAGCATAACTAGACCTTCTCGAATTAGAACTGGTAACAAGGTTGATATGGAAAAACAAGGTTGGTGATGCATCAATTAGGTTTCCACTCAACTCCTAATCACTTAATGCAGTATTTAAAAAGCAAAAGCAGTATAAATTTGTACAAAACAAGGTAGGTTTAAATGCATCCGAGACTTGCCTTGATTGTCGGAAAAGTCCGATCCCAGAGATGTTCCACAGATATCAAACTCGACCTCAATAGGTGGATTAACTTCCTCAACAACTTGGTTGACTACCACGTTCTCACTTTTGTTCACTACACATAGTAATAATACCATGATTAAAATGATGCGAGATATAAACATGATGCTTGACGATGGATGCAAAAGTTAATAACTTGAATACAACTTTCCTTCGCGGTATAGTTACAAGCCAAAAACTAACTAAACCTTTTTTATAAACTCAAACACTTACTTTAAATGCCAAGGATCATCTTATGCTTATGACCCAAGGTCATCACTCAATCCCAAATTCAAACAAAACCTAAGTCATTAAGAGTTAATATTTGTTTTTATTAATTAACAATTAATTCAAAATTATGAAATAAATCAACTTTTTCCAATTGAGCTCAAAATTTTTGTAAAGGCTCATCACACGATAACTAAGTGTAAAAACAATTTTCATAATTTTTGGATAACTATACAAGCCTAGAAAAATCATGAAAACTCATTTCTTAATTAATTTGAGCAATTTTTATCACATTCAAAATGTACTGAAAAGTAACATTTAATATTTTTCCTAAAAATTTTACACCTCAGAGAGGTTACACAAAAAATTTCATAATTTTTGGAGCTCTATTTAATTCTACACAAAATAAACAAATCACAACACTATTTAATCATTTCTACAAATTAGAAAAATTCATTTTCAAATAAACAGTCACTAACATCGGGGTCCCACCCGTCAGTGAGAGCAGCGCGACGTCAAGCCTATGACCGGTGCATTCTTGCTGGCGGCGAGGTCTCCGGCGACGGGACTCGGACCAACATGACCTCCTTAACATTGCTCACACACTGGTGGCACAGGTTAAAGCTCTAGGTCACTGGAGCGACCTTACCGGTGATGATGGCGGCTCAGCGGAGCACGGCCGATGTGCGCCCAGTGATCTATGACTTCACCAGCGATACAAAGGTCTTTGGTGTACTCAGCAACTCCTAACGGACTTAACCGAGCCCTTAATAGAACCCCCAACGCTCTACAACGCAAGCAACGACGAACGTAGCGGGACGGCAGAGCAAAACTCGCCGGCGTCCCATGGTCTGATGGCTATGGCACGGTAGAGGTTAAAAAGATCACACAGACATGATCAGTGGCTCACCCCGAAGCTGATGCACTCGAGAGATACGACTACGGCGAGTCGGAGCTAAGTCATCGACGTTGGAGACGATGGCGGCGGCGTGAACTCACGGCAAAGCCCCATTCCGGCAAAAGCAAACTACCAAATGATGAACGATCAAGACTACGAGCAATGCTAAATCATGAGGGTCATGAAACAATAAACGGCAAAGTGAGAAGCCCACTAGAACTCGTGTCTATGGTGGAGTGGATCGCGGTGCCATCTCGCCGGAGACGAGGAAGATGACGTTACGCTGGGCACTCCAGGGAGAGAGAGACTCAGCTAGATGGCTCTATGAGTGCACCAGGCAAACATGGTTATGGTGGTGACACTAGTTGGAGACAGGAAGTCTCGATGGCTCTGGTGTGAGCTTGATAGAGCAGGGCGACGGTGACGGGAAAAACAGAGGAAGGAATGGATGAGGATGACGACAGCGTTCTAGCTTTATAGCGTGGCCAATGAACACGGAGACGACACGCAGTGGCTTCCCCATGCCAGCGTGATTGTCCTCCTTCATGTGACATGGTCTTTCTAATCTAGAACTCGGATAGGATATTCTAAATAGGTCAAATTAGGTCCAAGTTCCACTCCTTCAATATCAATATTTTGATCAGGCACTTGAAGACATTTCTTTAACTGGGAGACATGGAACACATCATGTACAGCTGAGAGATGTTCTAGTAACTTCAAGCGATATGCCACCTTTCCACACCTATCCAATATTTGAAATGGTCCAATATAATGAGGTGCTAACTTTCCTTTAACACCGAAATGGTTGACTCCCTTCATTGGTGATACCTTCAGATATACATAATCTCCCTTGTTAAACACCAATGGTCGACGTCATTTATCTGCATAACTCTTTTGTCGGGACTGAGCTATCTTCAAATTATTTTGTATATGCCTAACCTTCTCTTATGTTTCTTTCACAAGGTCAACTCCAAAGAACCATCATTCCCCAGGTTCAGACCAATTTAGCGATGTTCTACATCTACGACCATAGAGTGCTTCAAACAGAGCCATCTTAATGCTCTCTTGATAACTATTGTTGTACGAGAACTCAGCCAAAGGCAAACATTCATCCCACTTATTGGAATAGTTAAGGACACAACACCTTAATATATCTTCAAGTATTTGATTTACTCTTTCAGTCTGACCATCAGTCTATGGATGATAAGCGGTACTATACAGAAGTTTGGTACTCATCGAAGCATGCAATTGTTTCCAAAAGTTGGAAACAAACTGTGTACCTCTATCCGACACAATGGTCTTTGGTACACCATGTAAGCTCATGATTCATGCTAAATACATCTTGGCATATTGGATAGTGGGATATATACTCTCGACTGGAAGAAAATGTGCTGACTTGGTTAGTTGATCTATAATAACCCATATTGAGTCAAAACCTTTTGATGTCTTGGGTAGACCAACAATAAAGTCCATACTAATATCCTCCCACTTCCAAGTTGGAATAGGCAATGGTTGTAACTCTCCAGCAGATCTCAAATTTATAGCTTTTGCTTTTTGACAAGTATCACACTTGGCTATATATCGAGCAATCTCTATCTTCATTTTGGTCCACCAAAATCTCTATTTCAAGTCATGGTACATCTTATTACTTCTCGGATGAATAGAGAACCTAGTGGCATGTGCCTCTTCAAGAATCAACTATCACAACTTAGGGACCTTTGGTACCACAAGGCGATTCTTGAACCATAGCACACATGCATCATCTATTTTGAAGCATGCCGCTTTTCCATTCCTGACTCTTTCTTTGATATGGGCTATACCCTTGTTTTCTTTCTAAGCGGCAATAATTTGGTTTCGAATAGTTGATTCAATAGTTATATTGGTCAAACTACCTTATTGAATTATCTCTATATTTAACTTTTCCATCTCATGACATAAAGTCAGATCCATTGTCTTCATGGTCAGGCAATTGCAATGGCTCTTATGACTGAGTGCATCTGCAACCACATTTGCCTTACCAGGGTGGTAATGCACCTCCAAGTCATAATCTTTAATCAATTCTAACCATCTTCTTTGCTGCATGTTCAATTCTGATTGAGTAAAGATATACTTTAGACTCTTGTTATCTGTATAAATATGACAAATATTACCAAGCAGATAATGCCGTCAGATCTTCAAAGCATGGACAACTGCTGCTAATTCTAGATCATGAGTTGGATAATGTTCTTCATGTCGCTTAAGTTGTCTGGAAGCATAGGCAATAACTCGACCTTCTTGTATCAATACACACCCAATACCAATACCAGAAACATCACAATAAATGTCGAACGGCTTCTTGATATCTGGCTGTGCTAACACTGGTGCAGTGGTTAATAATCTCTTCAAAGTCTGGAAAGCTTCTTCACAATCAGGTGACCAAACAAACTTGGCTTGGTTTTTCAACAATCCAGTGAGGGACTTGGATATTCTAGAGAAATCTAGAATGAAACAATGGTAATAACCTACCATTCCTAGAAAAATTCGAACCTGATGAACAGTGGTTGGTGGTTTCCAATCTAGTATATCCTTAACTTTGCTTGGATCTACTGCAACTCCTTCAGCTGACAAGACATGCCCTAAGAACTATACTTTCTTTAACCAGAAGTCACACTTACTGAACTTAGCATATAACTGATGTTCTCTTAGGCGTGTCAGAACAACTCTAAGATGTTCAGCATGTTCTTTCTTGTTCTTGGAATATATTAAGATATCATCAATAAAGACTACTCCAAACTTGTCTAGCTCAGGCATGAACACTGAATTCATCAGATACATGAAGTGAGCTGGGGCATTCATCAAACCAAAAGACACTACCAGATACTCATATAATCCATATCTGGTGGTAAATGCCATTTTGGGAATATCTTCAGGCTTAATTTTGATTTGATGATATCCTGACCTCAAATCAATTTTGGAGAAAACCTTGGCTCTAGCTAGTTGATCAAAAAGTAAATCTATCTGAGGTAAGGGATATTTATTTTTAATTATCACTTCATTCAATGGTCAATAGTCAACACACAATCTCAGGGTCTCATCTTTCTTTTTCACAAAAATTGCAGGACATCCCCAAGGTGATGAACTAGGTTGGATAAAACCTTTATCAATCAACTCTTGCAACTGAGTCTTCAACTCAGCTAATTCCTTGGGAGGCATCCTATAAGCTCTCCTAGAGATCAGAGCTGTTCTAGGCTTAAGATCTATTCCAAACTAAACATCTCTATCAGGTGGTAGACCAGGGTAAATCTTTAGGAAAAACATCTAAAAATTCACATACTACAGGGATATCTCTAATTTCTTTGACGGAAGTTGCACAAACTTTTTCCACTGATCTCTTTAAGATTGGAAGTTGGATAAGAAGCTGAGAATTAATGTCTGGCAAACTCAACCTTATTATCCTATTCAAACTATCTACAACAGCCTTATGCTGATACATCTAGTTCATACCCAAGATCACATCTATATCCTGATCTTTTAAAATAATCATGGTAGTGGGAAAAATGTGCCCACCTAGGTTTATGGGTACCAGGTACACCATTTCCTTAGTACACAGACGTCCCCTAGTGAAAGGTCCTTGTTTGGTTTTGGTAATTGAGTGACAACTTAGGTGGACTAATTGTGTTTATGTGAGATACACAGGTGATTAGTCCACAGGTACATGTGTGTGAGCAACATATGCCATGAAGGTGAAAATGGCTTGGAGATGTTGCAAAGCTCACACATGTGATGATGAAGGAGCTTAAATGCACATGAGACATGACATTGAGTCATGTGATCAAGGTGGAGAAGATCAAGACAAGACTTGGCTTGATGGACCGGTTGTAAGCGTGAAGGGCAAGTCGAAGGCTTTGGAGTGATGGACCACATAGCGGTGAAGCTGGAGCAAGACTTGGTGCTGATGGACGATGGCAACGGTGAAAAGTAAGTGAAGTCAAGATTGATGAATCAATATGATCACATGATGATATGAAGTGAATCATATCATTATTGATCATGTTGATGCATGTGTTGCATCAACATTAGAGGAGATGGAATGGAATGCGCAAGGCAAAGGTATAACCTAGGGCATTTCATTTCACTGGTCATAGGTGTGTAGAGAAGTTGATGACCGGGTTTAGGATAGATGGCCGTACTATCAAGAGGGGCAAACTTGTTTGCATATCGGTCATCTAGTGCCACTCGAGTGATCTAACTTTGCATCATCGCTAGGATTGAGTGGCGTGGCAAGTTGAGTGGCTAATCCTTTGAAAAATGATTATGAAAATGCTAACACACATACACATGATGGTGTACGCTTGGTGGTGTTGGCACATTTACAAAGGAGATGAAGTTGAAGTTGATGTGGATCAACTCGGTGATGGAATAGGGGCGAGAAAGGCTCGAAACTCCACCGACGGAGTGTCCGCCTGTAGAGTGCGGATAGTCCGACGGTGCCACCGGCGCCCTGTTCCAAAAAGATAGGGTCTCACAGAGTGGACCGAACACTGGTCACGTAGTGACCGGATGCTAGGCGTATGCATCCAGTCAAGGTGACATGTGATGACACAGGCAGAGCAGAGAAGCTGGAAGTGACCAAACGCTGGTGCTGCGTCCGATCGTGACCGACCGGACATGTTCGGTCATGTCCGGTACCTTACTGGAAATGACCAGACGCTGGGGTTGCTGCATTCGGTTAGTTCAAGCTAGAGCGTCCGGTCGACAGATGACTGTTGAGATCCAGTGAATAGCGTTTGAAGAAGGGGACACATGGCATGCATCGCACGACTAGACGCTGAGGTTCAGTGTCCGGTCGATCGGACCGGAGCTTCCGGTCAATCGGACCGGAGCGTCCGGTCGTCTTGACTTTTGCCTAGTGAAGGGGTAATGGCTCTATTTGTTTGTGGGGTTATAAATAGAAGCCATGGTCAACCTTGGGCCGATAGCTGAGCACACTAGAGCCTTGGTGGCTTGTGTAGTAGTGCTTGGGAGCCCTCCATCTCACATATACTTGATAGTGATCATTAGATTGTGTTAGAGAGCGATTCTAGTGCGATTGCATCATGAGGTTGCATCGAGTGGTACTAGGTGATCGAGTTGCAAGCTAGTGGTGCTTGTTACTCTTGGAGGTTGCCACCTCCTAGACGGCTTGGTGGTGGTCTCCGTCGAAGCCCGCAAGAAGCTTGTGCGGTGCTCCGAAGAAGAGCTTTGTGAGGGGCATTGTGCTCTGCCCCGTGGGAGCTACGAAGAGCAACTCTAGTTGAGCGTGTCATTGAGCTACCCTTATGTTCAGGGTAGGTTCTTGTAGTGCCCGATGTGCGGGCTTGGCGGGTGATGCCAATTAGCCGCTGAACCACCAAGTGAGCGGTCGACACAATAGGGGACTAGCGTGTTGGCAAGCACGTGAACCTTAGGAGAAGTAGCTCCCTTGCATGGTTAATTTGGTTTATGTAACCCTGTTAGTCACTTTGCTTAGTTTGTGTAGCTAAGTATTTGCACTCTCTAATTTGGCATTGGTTGCCTTATTATTGAGCATTGCTAGTGAGCATTAGGTGGCTTTGTGCTTTTGCTTACTAGCATGTGTAGGAGCTCCCTTGTTGCTTAAAGTACTAGTGGCATAGGTTTGTGTGACCTTGCTCCTAGAATTGGTTACATGAGCTCTAGCTAGCCCGACACCTTTGTTGCTTGATTAGTATCTTTGGAAGGTGCTAGAGAACATAGATAGAGGGGTGTAGTCTTGGCTAGACCGATCGTTTTAATTCCGCACTTGTTTCGGTTAGCCAACGCGATTAATTTTAGAAAAGACTATTCACCCCCCTCTAGTCCGCCATCTCGATCCTACACCCGGGCGACTGTATATAAAAATTCTTCTTTGTTTCCCCAATTGGAATTTTATGCTTTATGACAAAGGTTCTATTGATGAATCTATGAGATGCACCAGAATCAAAAAGCATAACTACAGGATGATCGGCGATAGGAAACATACCCAGCATCATGGGTTCTCCTTATGGAATCTCCCTAGCTTGAGTATAGAAAACCCGCCCTGTCTTCTTTTCATTTCTGCCCTTCTGAGCATTTTGGTTGTTGTTCTTGTCCTGAGCTTGCCCTGTTGTTGATTTCCCAGAGCCTTCTGAAAATTTGGATTATACTGCTTATGATACGAATATTCCCTAGAGAAATGACCTGACTTCCCACAATTGAAACATGGGTAATTGTGGCCTTAGGGTGTTGGAGCATGAACACCAGGAACATTTGTCTGTTGTGAGTTCAAGTAAGTTATGGCAGGATAGACATTTGATTGTTGACCAGCTTGGAACTACAGCGGGCAATAAGGAGGACGGTAGTGATTCACCGAATGATAAATTATCTTCTATCTCTTTTGATTACCACCAAAAGACCCAGATGGCATGCTCTTTTTCTTCTTAATTTCCCTATGCTGCCAATATTTCTCCTCTGAAGCAATAGCAATGTTAACTGCCTCATGATACGTGACATTTGTGCAGGTATTCATCATGGTCTGAAGTTTGGTACTAAGACCACACATGAACCACTTCTTCTTGGCATCCGTGTTAACATGCTCATGTGCATACTGTGAAAGGTGATTGAACTTGCCCACATACTGCATGACTGTTTGATCACCTTGCTTGAAAGCAAGAAACTCATCAAGCTTCATGGCCATAACTCCATCTAGAATATAATGGGCATAGAAAGCAGTATGGAACTTGGCCTAAGTTAACCGAGTACCGGTTGGTTGCATGGCCACACGGTTCACCCACCAAGCACCTGCTGCACCTCTAAGCTATTGGGCAGCAAAAACAGGCTTCTGGAACTCAGTGCATGGAATGAGGTCGAACTTCTGCTCTATGGTATGAAGCCAATCATTAGCTTCAAGTGGTTCGTCAGCCTTAGAAAATACTGGTGGTCGTGTATCTGTGAAGTCAACATATGTAGCTTCTTGCCTTTGATGATTACGACCATGATTCCCTTGCATCATATTCTGATTGCTTTGAGCTAACTCCCAAAGCAACCGAGCATTATCTACGGTCACATGGACCAGTGCTACGATAGCATCAGCCAAAGTTGGCAAAACTGGTGGTGGATCAGGAACACCACCCTCGTCTTGCGAAGAACCAGGAATATCTGAAGCCCAAGTACGAGGCATCTGTTCATGACAAACCAAACTTTACTCACAAGCATTTATTGAAATATTAAAAGAGCTTACTACAAACACATTACATTGGGTTTACTTATTTATACACAAGTCTGCACTTAAGCAAGACTACCTAGCTTGACTAGAACTCACTATATTACAACTCTACTCTTCTCCTTAATCACATCAAACCTCAGGATCAGTATCCATTCCAGAAACATTTCCGCCTTCATCATCACTTTCATTGACCACCACTACTTCTTCTAGATCCTCTTCTTCTTCCTCTTCAGGCTCATCATCATCTGCTATGACGACACCTAGGTCCATTGCATCTGCTTGAGGCTCATGATTTGGATTCAGGCGATTGTTCAGCCTATGGACTTCTTCATGCAGATTGGTATAATATTCTTCTAAGTCTTCTACATAAAACTCTAACTCATGAACTCAGGCTCTAGCTACATCTTCTCTATGCCAAGCTTCATTTCTCCCTTCCACCATACGAACTAACATACGCTCACTAGTTCTTATGAGCGGTAGTGAGACACCTCAATTGATCCTGTAACTTGCCCACCTAGATGGCATCTAAGGCCCTATCTCTAGTAGCCTGTACTAATTCTGCTGAAAGCCTCTGTACCTCAACCTAGGGATCAGGCCTAAAGCTGCTACTGCTAGCACCATCACTCCTAGGGGCAAGTTGGTGACGAGGAACTCCTTTGGGTTCAACGGACTTACGGGGCATTACCTTGGTACGAGCCATATGTAGAAAGCAAGATTTAATAATAGTAAGACAATCTGAGAAAAGTCTAAAGAGTAGTAAGAATGGGACTTATACTACTCAACCCAAACTAAGAGGGAAAGTAATTAATAAGTGGATTAATCATGATGCATGAATCGTCCTTATGAAACATAAACATCAAAGCTCATAAGGTACATAAACAATAGTTCTTATCATATAGGGCATAATAAGATTACTACTCCACCATATAAAACCTTTTTCATCAAATAAGGAATGGCGAGAATGAATTAAGATAAGTCAGAAGCAATTTGGACCAAAGTAACCAATTAAATTTATTTGCCCCAAATTGTTTTGAAGTTTTTGTAAAACAATACTACAAAAAGTTTGTAATGGTGCTCTGATACATTCTGTGGCAGAACCTCTTAAATTATAGGGCCCACATGCACCTATCATTGTCCAATGACTTCTAACGACTATGCATATGTTCTCGATAACTTAAGACTGACTGTTGGGTGTCCTCAGGATACCCAAATCATCCACGATTTCTTTCGAGCAGGATCCATTACAGAGTCATTGCAGTATTATAATAGTTTATTCATTAATATATATCAGAGTAAAATAGCAGAAGTCTTACAATAACTTAGTTACAAAAATAGTTGTTTCACAAACTAAGTACGATTATTATTACAAACCATAGTAGTGGAGTAGCTTAGTAACATAAAACAAAACACAGCAATTAAAGTGCCCTGCCCAAGGGCCACACATTTACTCGGCATCTTCGATTTGGACAACCGTCATGCAGCATGGTCCAAGGTAGACCTGCCCATGAGGCTCACCTACAACAAAGGTTAAAGAACCCTGAGTACAAAAGTACTCAACAAGACTAAACAGACATATAAATGGAGAAAACTCAGGAATGCAGGCTCGGGGATTCAAGGTGAGGCTTTAGCAAGAAATCAAGTTCTTTTGCGTAAAAGCTCTCTAACAAGATTCTTTCTTTCAACATATAACTCTCATCAAGATCATATATGAATCTGCCATGATCCGTATTGAGATCATGAACTTCATATCAAACTCTTTCTCAAATCTTCCTCAAGTTTTATTTATTAACTATGATGATGAACAGTGAGTTGAGTCTCCATAACTGAGGAGCAACGACGATTTGAACCGATTATAACCCAACTGGGGATTCTCAACCACACGACATATGCAGGTCCCTGACCTACATATACCAACCTACCCTTAGATCTTCTAAAACAAGAACATGTCTGCGCCACCCGAGAATATAGTACTCCACCAATCCAGCCCATTGCCACTGTGGGTACACGCTACTCTCACTATCTCTCCACTCCTAGTGCACGAGTAGGCCATTCTCATAATAGAATAGCCAAGTTAAGGCTTACCGGAGTAAGTGGCTAGTACTACAAAGTCTCACCTCATGCAATTCAACAACGGATGGTTCTTAATCGACACAGGCAGAAAGAACCCGCTCACAAGATATAGAAAAACAAGGTTGGTGATGCATCAATTAGGTTTCCACTCAACTCCTAATCACTTAATGCAATATTTAAAAAGCAAAAGCGGTATAAATTTATAAAACACAAGGTAGGTTTAAATGCATCCGAGGCTTTGCCTTGATTGTTGGAAAAGTTCGTTCCCGGAGATGTTCCACAGATATCAAACCCGACCTCAACTAGGTGGATTAACTTCCTTAACAACTTGGTTGACTACCATGTTCTCACTTTTGTTCACTACACATAGTAATAATACCATGTTTAAAATGATGCGAGATATAAACATGATGCTTGACGATGGATGCAAAAGTTAATAACTTGAATACAACTTTCCTTCGCGGTATAGTTACAAGCCAAAAACTAACTAAACCTTTTTTATAAACTCAAACACTTACTTTAAATGCCAAGGATCATCTTATGCTTATGACCCAAGGTCATCACTCAATCCCAAATTCAAATAAAACCTAAGTCATTAAGAGTTAATATTTGTTTTTATTAATTAACAATTAATTCAAAATTATGAAATAAATCAACTTTTTCCAATTGAGCTCAAAATTTTTGTGAAGGCTCATCACATGATAACTAAGTGTAAAAACAATTTTCATAATTTTTGGATAACTATACAAGCCTAGAAAAATCATGAAAACTCATTTCTTAATTAATTTGAGCAATTTTTATCACATTCAAAATGTACTGAAAAGTAACATTTAATATTTTTTCCTAAAAAATTTACACCTCAGAGAGGTTACACAAAAATTTTCATAATTTTTGGAGCTCTATTTAATTCTACACAAAATAAACAAATCATAGCACTATTTAATTATTTATGCAAATTAGAAAAATTCATTTTCAAACAAACAGTCACTGACATCGGGGTCCCACCCGTCAGTGAGAGCAGCGCGACGTCGAGCCTCTGACCGGCGCATTCTCGCCGGCGGTGAGGTCTCCGGCGACGGGACTCGGACCAACATGACCTCCTTGACATTGTGCACACACCGGTGGCATAAGTTAAAGCTCTAGGTCACTGGAGCGACCTTGCCGGCGACGATGGTGGCTCAACGAAGCACGGCCGATGTGCGCTCGGTGATCTACAACTTCACCAGCGATACAAAAGTCTTTAGCGTACTCAGCAACTCCTAACGGACTTAACTGAGCCCTTAATAGAACCCCCAACGCTCTACAACGCAAGCAGCGACGAGCGCAGCGGCACGGTAGAGCAAAACTCATCGGCGTCCCGCGGTCCGGTGGCTATGGCATGGTAGAGGTTAAAAAGATCACACAGACATGATCAGTGGCTCACCCCGAAGCTGATGCGCTCGAGAACGACGGCTACGGCGAGTCGGAGCTAAGTCGTCGACGTTGGAGACGATGGCAGCGGCGTGAATTCACGGCAAAGCTCCGTTCCGGCAAAAGCAAACTACCAAATCATGAACGATCAAGACTACGAGCAACGCTAAATCATGAGGGTCATGAAACAATAAACGGTGAAGTGAGAAGCCCACCAGAACTCCGTGTCTACAGTGGAGTGGATCGCGGTGCCATCTCACCGGAGACGAGGAAGACGACGTTACGCCGGGCACTCCAGGGAGAGAGAGACTTAGCTAGATGGCTCTACGGGTGCACCAGGCAAACATGGTTATGGTGGTGACAGCGTGAGCTCGATGGAGCAGGGCGGCGGTGACGAGGAAAACAGAGGAAGGAACGGATGAGGACGACGACGGCGTTCTGGCTTTATAGCGCGGCCAATGAACACGGAGACAACACGCAGCGACTTCCCCATGCTAGCGCGAAGTAGGAGGTGGCAACGACCACGCCTGGAAGCCGGTAGAAGCTCACCGACGATGAGAGTCTGCCTGCTTGAACTGTTCAAGCAAATTACCAAATTGCCACTCGCTCAATTTCTCAAATTACTCTCAAATTTGTATGGAAACTCAAAAATCTCCAAAAATAAAAGTTGTTCCAAATTCAAAGTTCTACAACTATACTTTAATAACCATACCCAAATTCTATCTATATTTGAAAATGCAAGTTTGAAATCAAAAGGGGACACTTTAGGAATTTACCCCCTTTCAAATTACTCCAAATTTTATATAACAATTTTGAAAACTCTAAAAACCAACTTTGTACATATTGACAAGCTCTACACTTTTCCTTTTAGGCTTAACCCCAAAATGTGCTTAGATTTTGAATTAGGTTTTCCATGGCAGAATTTAAAGGCTAGAAATTAGGGTTTTGGAATTCAAATTTAGTACTAGAGTTATGAACTTGATTCATCCATACAAGTCAACACATATAATCATAAAAGTAAACTTGTTTTAGTGAATGCATATCAAAATTTTCACTAACACAAGAATGATGTACAAAGCATATGATGACATGGCATATTTTAGTATTTAAAACACCAGACGTGTTACACTATTACAGCGGAAACATGAAAAAAATTCTTTATCTACTTTTCAGAAGCATTCACCTACTCTCTGAACAAATTATCCCGTTGGTTCAAACTTTGATAGAGATTTAAATTAGTCAAAAAAATCATCAAAATTTTCTTCTGAAAACTTAAAAAACAAAAACTCAATTTGTACTGTTCATTTAGCCCAACCCGTTGAAACTGAGCTCGTCACAGTCAAATCCGGCCTAGCCTGCTCAGATCTCGCGCGCGCTGCGCCTTCCCAAGCCGCAACCTAGGCCTGGGACGGCAAAGTCGCCCCCTGCGCCCGCCCGCCTGGACCGAATGCTGGTTCGGCAACTCTCAGCCGTCGATTGTAGATCGAACGGTCACACGGTGACCTCGGCGGATCAAAAACCGCACGACCGGCGCTCTCCCAGAACCCTAGCCTCATTCTATTCTTCTTCCCTTCCTCTCTCAACGCAGCGAGCGACAGCAACCGAGGGAGAGCCGAGAGGTGATGGCGCCGTTGTTCGCCCCCTCGTCGATGTGCGCGCTCCCCAGCGGGTGAGCGCGCCGCCATCGAGCGGCGTAGCCACAGTGCCCTTGGCCAGAGCTCGCGCAAGCCCGACGAGCAGCAGCGGCTCGGCCTTCTTCTCGCGCGCCGACGAGACGACAATGGCGAGGTGAGCCATCTCCCAAACCCTTCTCCTTTCCCCTTCTTCTCTCTGATTGAATCTCGCTCTATTCTTCTCAGATCTTGTTCAATTGGGGTTTAGGGTTAGGGTTAGGTTGAGTTAGGGTTAGGGTTTGACTACTGTTCTTCTTCCTCGAGCTGTCTACGCGGGTTAGGGTTAGGGTTCGAGTTCCTTTTCAAAACCGAGACCCTTTCTTCCTCTTTTTCTTCACCTGATTTGGGTTTAGGATTCGATGAACCTTTTGCTTAGATCTGAATCGGATCCATCACCTCCTTCTACTTGTTGCTATTCGATTTTCTACCTCGATAAGCTAGATCTACACCTAGTTAGACGATTGATACCATTGATAGAAATAAAACAGAATCATTAGCCATAGATCTAGCATGTGTACTTGCATTTGAAATAAACAGCGAGTCCTAGAGCATCTACTAGTACGGGATTAATAGATTGAGTGTGAGAGAGAGAGAGAGGATGAGGAGGTGCAAACCATCGGCTGTCTTCGTAGAAGATGAGCTGGCCATGGGGTTGCTGACGGTGGCGCGGGGAAGCCCGGCGGCGAAGACTTAGTCGCGTTGGTGACGGTGCAAAGGCGGTGGTGGCCGGTGGCGGTCTTTTCGTCGCTGGCAGCACCCCCTCTCTAGATCGGTTAGAGTTTATGGACTGTAGGTGGGACATCTGGCGGCTCAGATAAACCTCGTGCCTTGTGCCTCGGCTTCCACCTTTCTTTTTATGACGCTGTGCGATGGGGGTCCACCAACCATGAAACGATTGGGTGTCCACGATCAGAACACAGATGAGTTTAATTGATCGTTGAGCTAATTGGTAGAGATCATCTAACAGGACTAAGACGTCGGCTGCCGTCGCTAGTGCCTGGCAAGTGGATAGTGGCGCATGGCTTGCAATGCGCCGGTGTGGCAACGCGGACGCGGACGATCGTGGGCAGGCGATGGCTGATCGCCGATGCATCGATCGTCAACAGCAAGCAGGCAGTGTTAACTCCGAACTAAACGTCTTTTTTCTGATCTCTACTGTGGAAGGTCGTGTGGCAGTCCAAAAACAAAAAAGTGAAAAGGCAAAACATAAATGGCCCATACACCTAGTGACTTAAGCCCACAAGAGGCCCTCGATCGTTTTCCTCACGGACGTTCAGCAGAAAAACGGACACAGTTTTTTATCTGACGATGGTGAGGCCGAGCCAATTTTGGATTAGGTTGGACGAAAAATTATTAGCGCTAGAAATTTTGTCTCGTTATATAGATTACCGTATGGAAAAAGTGAATATCAAAACAGGGTAAAGAAAAAAGCCCAAACGGTTTTTCCAATTTTTATATTTTTGTACAATACAAGAAGAAAGGGAAAGCCCAAATATGTCCAGGCTCAAGCTCAACTGCTCTACTAGCTTATCCTGATAAAAGGGTGACACTTTATAAAAAAAAGAAAAAAAAATCAAGTAACAGCATGTCGGTATCGCACAAGAAATCGAACCGACTCGAACCAAGATCCGGCCCAAATATACTAATCCGCCTCCCATGATCCCGTCGCTGCCTCCGTCCCACGAGTCGCGGGGTCTCTCGACTCGAACTCTCCCTCCTACCGTTCCGATCTAAACCCGCCGAAACCCTAACCCCCATGGCCGCCGCCATGGGCACCACCATCCTGACCCTCCCCGCACCGGAGGGCAACGGCGGCGGCGAAGACCAACAGCTGCAGCAGGCGCCGCCTCCCCCACCCGGCGCGAAGACGGACCGCAGGGCGACGGTGGCCACCCATGCGAACCCCATCGGCATCATCCACCCTCCGCCCGACATCCGCGTCATCATCGAGAAGACGGCTACCTTCGTCGCCAAGAACGGGCCCGAGTTCGAGCGCCGCATCATCTCCCACAACCAGGGCAACGCCAAATTCAACTTCCTCCAGCCCTCGGATCCCTACCACGGCTACTACCAGCACCGTGTTTCCGAGATATCCGCTGCGCCGCCCGGCTCGGATGCCCCCTCGGGCGCCGAGACTGACGGGCCTCCCGCCGAAGCGCCAGTGTCGGCCGCCGCCGCACCCGCAGATGGCGCCGCTGCGGACGCGAAGGCCGACCACTCGGCGCCCTTCCGCATGGCACCGCCGCCCAAGGTGCTGGTGCCACCCAAGGCGGAGCTGTACACGGTGCGGCTGCCCGAGGGTATCACAGGGGAGGAGCTGGACATCATCAAGCTGACCGCCCAGTTTGTGGCGCGGAACGGGAAGAACTTCCTGACGAGCCTGGCGCAGCGCGAGAGCAACAACATGCAGTTCCACTTCATCCGGCCCACGCACAGCATGTTCCCCTTCTTTACGGCGCTCACAGATGCCTACTCCAGGGTGCTGAGGCCGGCAGAGGGGGTGCCTGCACTGCTGAAAGAGCTGATGGAGGGGTCAAAGGACCTGACTACGGTTTTGGAGAGATGCCTGAACCGGCTGGAGTGGGATCGGTCGCAGGAGCAGGCACGGCAGCAGGCAGAGGATGAGATTGAGCAGGAACGGATGCAAATGTCAATGATAGACTGGCATGATTTTGTTGTTGTGGAGACCATTGAATTTGCGGATGATGAGTACGAGGGGCTTCCTGTGCCACTTACACTGGAGGAGTTGAAGCGCCAGAAGAGGATGGAGAACTTGGGAGAGGAGGAAGCGATGGATTTGGCTGAACCTGCTAAGGAGGTTGAGATGGACATGGATGAAGAGGAGATGCAACTTGTCGAGGAAGGAATGCGGGCAGCACAGCTTGAGGAGAATGATGGAGGAGCGCAAGTTAACGTGGCTGGTGATGACGACGCACCTATGAGGATTGTCAAGAACTACAAGAGGCCTGAGGAGAGGATTCCTGCGGAGAGAGACCCAACCAAGTTTGTTGTCTCTCCGATAACTGGGGAGCTCATTCCCATCAGCGAGATGGAGGAACACATGCGCATCTCACTCATTGACCCTAAGTACAAGGAGCAGAAAGAGAGGATGTTGGCCAAGATCAAGGAGACTACCCTTGCACCTGATGATGAAATTTCACGGAACATTGTTGGCCTTGCTCGTACTCGCCCTGATATTTTTGGGACCACTGAGGAGGAGGTGTCTAACGCCGTCAAGGCAGAAATCGAGAAGAAAAAGGATGAGCAGCCAAAGCAGGTTATTTGGGATGGTCATTCTGGTAGCATTGGTCGCACGGCTACTCATGCATTATCTCAGCCTCAGGGTGGCGAGGAACAGTTTGATGCTTCAAATGTTCCTGGTCCAGCTCCACTTGTCCGACCTGGCATGCCATTGCCCCGACCTCCTCAGCCACTTCCTCTTGTTAATGTTCCTCGTTTTATCGCTCCACCAGCACCATACTCTGTTCCACCCCCAGGTCCTCATATGCCTGGAGTTCCACAGATGATGCCTCACATGCATCTGCCTCCACAGCAGATACCTGGGCAGCCACCGATGGTTAGGATGCCAGGTCAAATGGTTCATATGCCGACCAACATTCCTCCGCCTCCTGGCCAAACTCAGTTTATGCCTGGTCCACCACGCACGTTTGCTATGCCCCCATCATCGCACATGCCAACCATGGTCAATCCCATTGGAATCCCTCAGCCTCCAGCACCGCCTCTGCCTCCACAGCCTCCTGCTGAAGAGCAACCGCCTCCACCTGATGAACCGGAACCTAAGAGGCCGAGAACAGATGATGCTTCTCTTATCCCAGCAGAGCAGTTCCTTGCTCAGCATCCGGTAATGGCTCTGGGAGTCCATTTTTCTTTAGTCTTTCTTCCTTACTTTTCAGTTTTCATGCTTCTATGTATTTTTGTTATGTGGCAAGCTAAGGGCGCGTTTAGTTGGCAAAAATTTTTGGTTTTGGCTACTGTAGCACTTTCGTTTGTATTTGGCAATTAGTGTCTAATTATGGACTAATTAGGTTCGAAAGTTTCGTCTCGCGATTTCTCACCCAACTGTGCAATTAGTTTTGTTTTTCGTCTACATTTAGTACTCCATCCATGTGCCGTAAGATTCGATGTGACACCTTGGGGGGAAAATTTTGGAATCTAAACAGGGCCTAATATAATCTGTTGCATGCAGGGTCCTGCTAGCATCTCTGTATCTGTACCCAACCTCGATGAAGGGAACTTGCGAGGCCAAGTTTTGCAGATTCCTGTTCAATCACTGTCAGACACAGTTGGTAGTCTGAAGGAGCAGATTGCTGGAGAGTTGCAGCTCCCTGCTAATAAGCAGAAGCTGAGTGTGAGGACTAGTTTCCTCAAAGACAACCTTACTCTTGCTTACTACAATGTGGGTCCTGGAGTGGTGATCAATCTAACACTGAGGGAGCGTGGTGGGAGAAAGAAATGAGTAAATGAGTCTTTTGGTTCTCAATGTAGTGGCAGGTTAAGCTTACAACTATACATCAGCAGCTGTCAGAGAGAACCTTTTTGCTGGATCTTGCTGCCGTACCTTTCATATTATTTTCTTTTGTATGCTAAGTGCAATCATTTGTGTTATGCGAGCGGCATACTTTCCTCTATATCTTGATACAGTTAAATGCTGAGGGGTTTTGCCTAGTATGTTACTTGAGGTTGCTACTGGATACCTGCCCTTATCGCGTTTCTTATAATCTGTACTTTTTAGCTTGTTTTTTTTAGCTGAAACGGTGTTTTTCTCTCTCAGTAAATTAGCTGGAACGGCTTATTTTTTCAGCAAAGTGATCGAGGCTAACACATTGTCAACACTGCTATTCTCTCTTGAATTCACTAACGACAGGTGCAAAAGCAACTCGGAATAGTTCTCTACTGAGTTCAAGAGTGCACTGCTGCCGCCGTCTTCACGCTACTGGCCCTGCTCCCCAAATCCAGGTCTCCACCGACCACCACTAGCCCCTTCCGCCTCCGCCGGTCCGCCCCCAGTGCCTCCACGTGGCACGAAACGCCATTCGCCTCAATGTATAGCATTGTAGCCTGCCACCATTCGGATCCAAAAGGCCACTACGCCCTCGCTAGCCTCTGACAGTGGGGCAAGTAGAGGAAAATCTCGAAACTTCAAAAATTGTAATCAACAACAACAACAACGTAACCTTTCAGTCCCAAGTAAGTTGTGGTAGGCTAATTATAAAAAAAATATAATGGCATGATAAAAAAAAACTCTTGATTTCACAATTGTTTCATGGAGCCTGGTACTTGGGTCTCAGTACGCAAGCGAGTCCTCTTCGTTCTGCGGGTTCTCAAGGGCAGTGACGTGATCCTTGAAACGAGCCGCGGCTTCCTCCCTCTCATCAAGCTTGCCGAGATGGTTGTATGCCATTGCCTTCAGATAGTACGCCTCTGCTGCCATCTCGTGGTACTGCATATGACACAGGATTTAGTGTATCTGATGTCACAAGCCTTTATGCAATTAGCACAGCGGCACAGCCGCACAGGATGTCAGTTTCTAAGCGCAACATCTAGCGAGTCAGACAAGGGGTAAAGAGCACAAGCTGGGTTCCTCAGCTCACCTCTAATGCTTGCAGGTCTTCAGTGGCTTGGTTCAGAGGATCCAGAACAGCTTCAGGATCTTCGAGAACTGCAATAATAAGACAGTAAAGGGAAGAAGTAACAAAAGAAAGAATCACGTCCATTGTTTCGGGAAGCGTTTAGCATCTAGGTGTATGTATCGAGCAGATCAATATGAGGTTATCCACATAATGGAACACGAGGTATTGAAAGTACCTGAGAATTTTGGATCGGATAAATGACACTTTGCTAAAATAATGTGAGCTCGAGTGCGTAGCTCAAGTCCACCATGACCAAGAATCATGGGAAGGCTCTGGTAGACAAGACTCAGTGCCTTCTTTGCATGGCTTGATCCAAGAGCCAGCCACAACTCAGCAAGAGTAAGTGTAGCTGAGGCTTCAAGCAGATCCAAGTTGAATGATTTGCAGAATGATTGGCTGGCTAACGCATAAGGAAGCGCAAGGACTGCATTGTCAGATTTCTGGGAGAATTAGAATTAAAAAAAGTGTTAGCTTGCTCTGTGCAGAATTGCAGTATTTTACCAGGTTCTCGTTTTAAAAAAATGATGACTTACTTTATGTATTTCAGCAAGTAATAAAAGAATACTTGCATTCTCAACCTGCATGTTGTACTTGTAGCACGTAGAGAAAAGAGAACTGGCCACAGCTGCGGCCTGTGTGAAAAAAAGTCAAGTGTCAAACAGATCTTATTCTGTCAGTTCATGTACTGGTATGATGGAGAGTGTACTCAGAATTAGCAAGGGCCTTGACCCCTGTAAAACCTAAGGGAAGGGGGAGATATCTTCCATGCAATGTGCTTGCAAGTTGCATATGTAAAAGGAAAATGCATTATTTCAATTTTTTTCTTAATGAATGGTAAACAAATAAGATGAAATGCATACTTCTTGTGTAAATATAAGCAAGGCAGTGCACAACCTGGCTAAACTGTTTGGCAGCAAGGAGAGTGCGGGCACGTCGTACACTAAATTCTGTCTTTAGCTCAATGTCTACTCCAGAAACAGAAGATGACAACACCCCAAACTCATCACAGATTTGTTGCGCGACTTTTAGATGCCCTCTAAGTAGATCAATTTTACACAAATAATAGCACATTAGATTATGGAAGCAAAACTGCAACCACAAAATGAAGTGTAGAAACAGTTTTGTACCGATGAAGTGCGCGCTCATGTAGAATCTGCATTCCTAGAAGCTGGATGTGCAAACTTGTTGAGGATGGGAACTTCTTTTCAGCAAGCTTTAGAGCACAGAATGCAGCTGCAGATCAATCACATAACAGAAGGCCATAAGAAAAGGTCAATAAATACAGAGCTCTTGGGACACTACACAGGCACACAGCCTGTGCGCTATGGCACATATGTGGTTGCATTATAGGAACTAACCTGAATATCCTTTGAACACCGCCAGTTGTTGAATTAGCTTCACATATGCTAGTGATAACTCTGAATGAACTGTAACAGAAAATACAATAGCATCACAAATCCAGGTTCACAAAGCATCAGAGTTTTCATTTAAAAAGTTAAAAACTGTGTGAAATAGTTAAAGAATAGTTGCAGCGTAATTATATAAAAAAGCAGTAAAGTTATTGAAAAGACACTAAATTTAGGTATTTAGCACATTCCCACCTTGCAGCGTCCGCAAAGCAGGTTGCATAAACCAGAGCATTCATCCGTACCATTGGAGCACTGTGAAGAGGGTTGACAAGATATGGAAATATTAATTTTCTTGAAATGGTACCAGTAGAGCTTAAACTCCACTTTAAGATATGATTCGATAAGGACATAAAACAACGATAAAAAGGCAGCTAAAAGAATTGCTGACAATTTGGCAGTAAACAAGACAGACATGAGGATAAGGGGGGTGCATTAAAGCAACAGAACACCAGGATCATAAAAGGTCTTGTTTTTATAGATGATAGAACTATAGAACAAACAGTGATGTACAGACCCTGTTGTTTCTAATATAAATAGACTTAAGACTGATAATTCCTGGTACCAGATAAAATATGAATCAACAGTCCCCACAATGAGTCGAGCGCTTTTAAATTGTTCATCAAGTATCTGCTCTTTCTTAGTTGCAAGACACTTGTTTGGAGCTTATCTAACCCACCCTTTTTCCATAATACAACACTGTAGAAGCAGGAAAATTCGGTATGACAAACCACTATGAAAACTGAACCCTGACATTCACAGAAAATAGATATGTACCTCCCATAGTGCTCCCAAGCGGTGGCTCTCAGCAAATATGCTGAGCCAGCTAATTGCAATATTGGTGCAGGTACTGGACTTGGTTGTGCATGATAATGGAAATTGTCGAAGTCATTAATATGTAATTTCTTGGTGTTCTTAGAACTTCTACGCCATGAATCAGAAGCGGCAGATAGATTCCTAAGCCACGAAGTGCTAAAACTACCATTATCATTTGAAGTAGATAGAACATCTGCTCCAAAGTCAGTCAACACACGGGAACCTAATCTTAAATTCTGCCAAAAAAGAAGCAAGAGAAACTATGAATACTTTAATATAGAAGCAAACTTATACAGCTGCTCTGAAGGATGAGCATAAAATGTTTTGGAGTAAATGCAGCATACCTTAATGACATCTGCAGGACATGTTCTAAGCTTTGTAGATGCATTAGGGCCAAAAGAGACTAGTGGCCTTTGGACATGCTGACAAACCAAGAAAAGGTTCATAAACAAGGATGCTCTGAGTTGAAGCACATGAGTCTGTTCTTAAGTCACATCTAGTCTTTTCAAGATCAAAGTGACAGATGCCATAGTAACAGTAATATAAATGCAATGATCACTGTGCATCATGTTCAAATGTTGACATAACTATGACAGGAGATCTGCATGGGAGGATAAGCAGAGAAATTTGAACATGACTAGGTAAAGAAATCTTCCTAAATCCTAATGTCAAACAGTAATAAATAGCAAATACTAGTAGCAGAATTTTTTTTCCCCTCAAGCACACAGCAGAGTTGTGTATCATTATACTAAGAAGAAAAAAGGATAGATATCATACCTTCAGATCAAATTTTGCCAGCGAAAGGTGATCAAAGGATAGTAAACTTGGAAGTTTCAATGCATCAGCTCTCTTGAGTGACCGCTTTAAAAGAACAAGTAACTGTTGCTGAATGGATAATGGCGTGCCCAGTCCAATATTGGTCCCAAGTGAATATGGAGAACTGATTATTCCAACTGTGTTTGAGATGCCTATCTTTGATAATAGATTGGAAATGGCTCCTAATACATAGGCAAGGCATGAATCATCATTATTCTGAAAAAACAAAATGCTAGAATCTGTTAACACAATTGAAGACCACCTGTTAATCTGTGTAAACATTTAATATTTTTGGGAAATAAAATACACTTTACTTTTGTTCAAAAATATGCACAAGATCTTATACCAAGTATCCCTAATTTTAGGGATCTCAACATTAGGAAAACTGGAATCTAATGAACCAAGGGGCTTGCACAAGAGGCAATTAGATTAAAAACTTATAGAGATCCATCAGGTCACCTTGGCAATTCCAGGTCCAGGAATCATACAGGTGGGAATATAC
Source organism: Miscanthus floridulus (assembly GCF_019320115.1). Taxonomy (NCBI): domain Eukaryota; kingdom Viridiplantae; phylum Streptophyta; class Magnoliopsida; order Poales; family Poaceae; genus Miscanthus; species Miscanthus floridulus. The sequence goes on from NC_089585.1 coordinate 33,801,292, forward strand.
ATTTAAGTTAAGAAACGGATAGGACAAAACTGAAAACTCGATGACAAGGAATGTATTTTCAAAGTTATGCTACTATCACAACATGTTGGGGACAAGGAGTGTCAAATTTCTGGAAAACTGATGATATTTTATCATGCTATCAGGTGACATAATTTTATTTAAAGAAATTTGTTATGCAAATTTAAAAATAAACATGGAGATTAAAAATATAATTTTGTGAGGAAAAATCTGGCTGAACTATAGGAAAATCCAAAACACTCTGCCAGAATCATCTTAGCAATAGCAAAATTACGCCTTCCTCATAAACCATTAGTGGTTCAATACAAACTTAACTTCAAGTGTCATACAAATATTGGATGCAATCATATTTCAAAAAGATAACAAATCAGTAACTTACCATTTGAGAAACACGGACTGCTTCTGCAAATGCCTGGTAAAAAGCAACCAAGCAGAACATAAACAATGTGCAATGAAACAAGTAGGTCTAGAAAGTGATGGTCAAATAGTACAAAACAAGAAAACTAAATAAATTACACTACCTCTAGGGCTTTCTTAGGATGTCCAAAGTAACAATGCAAGTTGCCTAAGCATAGCAGAGCACTCTCATACTTTCCAACAACAATATCTTGCACCTGAGACACAGAACGACCAAAAAGTCCTTGCATCCCTGCACTGCATCAACCAGATAGAATAACCAAATAAGAACATGCTTAACAAGAGGTGCATATGTTTCCAACAAAAGTTCATACAAAACATGTCATTATGACAAACACTTAACTTGAAGAGAAAAATACTGGAGGATTTAGCTAGCAAGGCCACTAAAATGTTTAATATTATTGAGAAAAATGAACTAGTAGGAAATAAAAGAGTCACAATATCTAATGAATAGTCATGCGGTGGTTTCACCTCACACCTGTGCTTTCATGATCTAGCAGACTAGCACAAGGTCAGGCTGAATATCAGGACCCTGTAACTTATATTATCACAATTTACACTAATACAGAAAGTAACAGAGATTGAGGTAAATAGAAAGAGCAACATTCTTAAATGCAAACAGAAAGGCCATGTAGTACATTAAAACACTTCCTTAATTTGGTACCTATAACTGGCATACTTGTACATAACTACAGTGAACATGGTTAAAATATGAGACATACTCCATCATACAGTAAGGGCAGTGCAGCTGACCTGTAATCAAAGTAGCGGTGAAGATTATCCAGTGAAGCAACATAGTCATCATGGCAAAGGGCATTCAAGTACTGCAAGAATTGGACCTGGCAAGCAAATCATGGATACAAAAATTCACATGATTAGGAAACATTCATAGTTCCCCAAAGTCTCCTAGAAAATTTAAGGTGTATTCACTGTGCCATAACTTACACGATGAAGCTCCGGAGCTAATGTTTGAAGCTGTGTCATAGTGGCATTAAACGAATTCAAAGGCACTGAGCCGGGATCCCTGTAATAATACAGTTGTCACTAAAGAGTATGTTTTATCTTTCATGTCCTTTTAAAGGAGTAGAACAAGTTTGTGGCAGTATTAGTTATTAATGACTAAATGTAGGAACAGATACTCACTTCTCAAGAATATCGGCTTGTTGGTTAAGATATGCCTCTAATTGCCACCTTGATCTCAGACAGGTTGGGTTGTCATCCGCTTTAAAAATATTAGCTAGCATAGAAAAAAGGAAATGCAAATATAACTGTCAACCAAAAAAATCTTTGATGCCCAGATAAAACCAAAATAACTCTACACAGTGATATTACATACAGTACAGAAAAGCTGATTTATAAAGCAAAAAACCATTACCCTAATCTATTTGGTGCTCGAATCAGCCTCCTTTGCAAAATAAAAGGTATGGTTGCCCAAAAATTCCCTCCCTCAGAATCCATAATATGTAGGAACTTTCAGAACTCAGTATGCCCTAATGTATTTAGTAATACATACCGATTGACTAGCATGAGTAAAAAACGAAAGATCAAAATTGTACAAAAAACATATAAGCTGCAAATGCTCCACTTCTTCAGCAGTACAATGGTATTTGAGAGAGAAACATGGCACTGGCAGTGAGTGATGTAGACCAAACAATGGCAGTGAATGCTGTAGGCCAAACAATTATATAATTATGACATAAAAGTAAGATGGAACAGTAATGCAGCTAGATGCAAGGCAAACTGTCTGTGCTAGCCTGCAATTCTCCAGTGTCTCATGCCAAAGTTGTAACAAATCAGGAGGTAATCTCGTCAAGCTTGGAATCAAAATAAAATACTTGAAACAGATACCGTTTCTTAGAATCGGTACAAATTCAGGCAGTGGATAGCCCTTCCCAAGATCCATATTACAGCCCAAAAAAGGAAGAAACTAACTAGATGTCAGGAAAAAAACTGAGATAAATAGTCCATCCAGGTTGTGACCATCACTTTTCTTTTCATTCTGGAGTTTGACCAGAATTTTTTTTTGTGCTTCATACCATTTCTTTTTTGGCATATTTAATACTTCCATCAAAATCAAAGCAGCAAACATGGCAGGGTTCAGGTATACCATCATCAAAATCATAGGTTGACGTTGGTGCACGAGTTAGAGCTGAAGAACTCTCCCCCATATGACGCTCAGAGGCATAACCCTGATGAAATTTGTCAAATATACCAACTTGAGAATCTATGTCTGCATCCATCAAGTTGCCCATTTCACTATTGAAGCCCTCATCTTCTGCCAAGTCATATGAAGCATCAGTGGAGTTACAGTACATGACAAGATCTGCCAACAGATGGCATACACCCTACACAAATTTTCAGTGAACAACATCAGCATCTTAAATAAGAAAAAGGGACCAACACATGATGAAAAGATCATCGTAAATGCCTTTTACTACTCTTAGCACCTCAAAGGTCATTGAGTTGAAGGCAAGTATGCAGCAACGAAGAAAAACTCCAAGTTGACTATTCGGATCCAAAAATACGTCTTCTGCACTCGCACCCTCTGGTGCAGTGAGCACACCTGGCAAAAAACAAATATCATTCCAGAGCAAGCTGTCAATTTGAATGCATCTCTATGATGGAAACATAAATAAGTAAAAAACATCCATCCATCGCCACATCATGTGAACCTCACCTCGTAGCTTATCAAAAAAGTTGAACAAGTCATCAGGTGAGTTGAGCGCTGACAGAGAACTTGTCAGCTGCTCGCAGAACCAACCATTAGCCAAATTATCCACTGCCTTCAGCTGCCTCAAAAATTCTTCAAGTGGAGGCTCCAGAAAATCCTCGCATGACTACAAAATTACTGAGTTAAGAGGACCTGTGTACCTACCACATTATCAAGTGCAACATTGACTGACTGTGCACGCTGTGACGACCATCTATACATAACCAGACATCACATCACTGTTTTGATTATTTTGCTTGAGCCTAAAGGTAGAGGGTTGAGCACAAGTGCAGATGCTACGGGGGGAAACAAAATCATGGGACCAATGCCTAAATCCTCGAGACCCTAATGCCCCAATCCAAAGCGTTCACTCCACATCTCCAAATACAGGTACCGTACCAAGCACAGGGGAGACCAGGCATAACAAGCAGCAGCATCTCGATTTTCGAGGGGGGGCAAGGAAGCAAGCGCGCGAGGACGTACCCGGGTGAGCGTGAACAGGAAGAGTCCGAGGCGGTTGTGGTGGGCGAGGGACTCGAAGGGGAAGGGCGGCACGACGTCGCCCCCGGCCTGCGCCGGCGGCGCGAAGACCTGCACGAGCTGGCACACCGCCATCTTGTGCGGCGTCAGCTCCAGGAGCGCCCTTCCTGTGCCGCCCCCGGACGCCGCGTCCGCCGCGCCGCCGCTGACACCCGCAAACAAGCTCATGGCGCCGCCCGCCGCCGCCGAAGACGAGGGTTTTGAATTTTTCCTCTCTTTTTTCGCGTCTTGTCTCGGCTCGGAATGAAGTGAAGCGGGCTGTGGGCGGGCGCGCCTAGTGCTGCTTCACGCGCTGCGCTGCCAAAGAGAAAATGGTGATTCTGCCGTTACGAAAACTAGGCTTCGCAATTTTGCCGTCCCGCAAATGAGATTCATCCGTTTATCATTCTCAAACGATATACACCTGCAAATATGCCCTGTGGAGGATTTGTTACCAAATTAATTTTTTTTTACCATGGCAAACTTGCCTACCCGTTTTGCCCCTCCCTGATGCATCACGGAGGCCTTCTCTTCATTCACGGGAGACTCACGGTCGTTCCGCACGGGATACAGACGACGCCGCCAGGTCAAGCGAGGGAGAGAGGGAACGGATCCCCGCCGCCGCCAGCACCGCCGCCTCCGACGCCGCCGCCGACGGTCGACTGCAGGGCACCTCCTGGGTTTCCCCGAAGCCAGCTAGGCGTCCCGGCTCTGCCGGCCGACGCCGGTGCTGCTCCAAGTGGTGGATGGAGAACTGGCCAGATCTCTTCCAAGGGTACGTATTCTTGCTTTGCTGGTAATCTAAGTGTGCCCAAGCGTGTAGATGAGACTCGACAAGTGTAGATGTGGTGGTAATTTAACTGTGCCACCTTTTTATTTCTTTACTAGGCTCGATGGGGAGCCTGACCTTAGCTTAGCACTGGTAGAACCTCCTGCACAGCAAATGCAGCCACCTCTTGTTGATTGGGATAGCCTACGCATCGAGGACAATCGAGATGAAGAGGGAAGAATTGAGATTGTTGATGATGAGGTGATGTATGAGCTGTTGGGGTTTAGGGCTGACGATGAGGAGGCCGATAAGGCAAGAAAGGCAGCCAATAAAGCTAGCAGTCAACAGAACGCCGATACTTGTCAGAGGACTGAAGAAATTGATACAACTGGGGCAGTCATTGAAGTTGATGACTATTTACCAGAGGAGAGGACTGTGGTGCACGATCCAAATCGGCCCAATATGGATCTTGGCACAGTTTATTCTAACATGAAGGAGTTTAGATTGGCGGTGAGACAATTTGTTATAAATAAAGAGTTTGAACTACGCGTTGTCAAAACAGATCCTGAAAGATATATTGGAGGTTGCAAGGGGGGAGAAGATTGTCCTTGGCATCTTGTTGGGCGTAGACAGCCTGATGGGTGCACCGTTATGGTACTAACTTTCATTTTGCGTTCCATTAATTTTTTTTCCCTTCAATAATTTTAAGGCTGCCAATGTTTTTTGCCCTTCTATATTAGTTGCCTTGACTAATTTTTTTGTTGTTGCAGGTGACAGTGGTTGTTGATAAGCATACATGTGAATCAAGTGCTAGGAGGAAGACTACCACACCAACCAGTGCTTGGGTTGCTTCAAAGGCAATACATCACCTTAGGAAGAAAACAGCTATGGGCCCTAAGGAACTGCAAAAAACTTTACAGGATGACCACAAGTGTATAATTCATTATGATACTATTTGTAGAGGTAGGCAAATTGCTTTAAGAGAATTGTATGGCAAATGGGAAGAGAGCTTTCAGCTGCTATTCAATTGGAGGGCAGAGGTCCTGAAGAGGTGTCCAAGTAGTGTTATTGAGATTGGCATCAAGGAGGTAGATGGCAATTTCTATTTCCATAGATTTTTTTGTGCATTGAAACCTTGCATTGAAGGTTTTTTAGAAGGATGCAGGACATACCTTAGCATAGACTCTACTGCACTTAATGGTAGATGGAATGGTCATTTAGCTGCAAGCTTGTGGTATAGATGGTCACAACTGGATGTACCCAGTTGCTTTTGGGTTCATTGATGGTGAGACAACAGATAACTGGACTTGGTTTATGACTCAGTTGCACAAGGCCATAGGAGATCTTACTGTTTTAGCTATTTCGTCAGATGTGTGCAAAGGTCTAGAAAATGCAGTTAAGAATGTGTTTCCGTAGGCTGAACATAGGGAGTGCTTTAGACATCTAATGAACAATTTCATTAAAAGATTTGGTGGTGATGTGTTCTCTAAGATGTATCCTGCAGCTATAGCTTATAGAGAATCAGTTTTCAATTATTTTTACAAGTCAGTCATTGATGCTAGTCCTCAAGTGTTGGTTTGGATGGAGGCTCACCATTACAAGCTTTGGATGAGATCGGGCTTCAATCCTGAGATTAAATGTGATTATATCACTAATAACCTTGCTGAAGTGTTCAACAATTGGATCAGAGGACTGGAAAGACCTTCCTGTTGTTGAGCTTGCAGACAAACTCAGAGAGATGATTATGGTGCTATGGGCGAAAAAGGAGAAAAATTTTAGAAAGGCTTACTGGAAAGATCCTTCCAGCAGTGATACAACAGTTGAAAGCCAGAACTAGAGGACTTAGGCACTTGACTGTTATAGATGGTGGAAGTGTTGCAGCTGAAATTTGGGACACCACAAACACTCGCGGTAGACATGTTGTTAAGTCTTCTCTACATGAGTGCACCTGTCTTGAGTGGCAGCATACTGGTAAGCCTTGCCAGCATGCTTTGGCTTTGATTACAAGTGTACAGTCTAGTAATGTACATATGGAGGACTTTGTGCATGAGTATTACTCTGTTGAGAGGTTCAGAGCAGCTTATAAGAGACTTATAGAGCCATTGCCTTGATAGAACACAGTGGCCAGATGTTGATTTGCCTTTTGGGGTTAGGGCACCACTTGACAAGAGGACTGAATGGACGGTACAGAAAACTTAAGATCAAAAGCTTCCTTGAAGGTGGTGGTAGCAAAGGAAAGAAGGCAGCCAAGGAAGCAGCAAATGAGGCAGATAAACAAGCTGCAAATGAGGTAGAAAAGGGCAAGAAAAAAATAATTAGAGGCAAAAGAAAGTGCAAGGGATGTAGGAGAATTAGGCCATGGTGAAACAAGCTACAAATGCCATCTTAATGGGACTAAGAAAAGGTAAGACCCAACTATATGTACTTGCTGCCATGACTTGTTTTGCTAACTAAATTAAATACTTTTTTGTCCAAACTTGCAGGAAAAGAAAGCCAAGAAAAAATACAACAAAGTATGGTGAGAATGCAAAACTCCCAACAAAGAGAGTAAAGAAGGGAGAGAAATCTCAGGATACTGCTACTGAACCAGCAGCCCCAAATGCTTTCCAAGACCAAGAAATCGCACCACCAGCCCCAGATGATTTGCATGCTTTAGAAATTGAAGTACCGGCCCCAGATGCTTCTCTCCATGACCAAGAAATGCCTACACCAGCCCCAAATACACTCACCAGCCCCACAAAGCTCACAAGGGACCAGATCATATAGAATAGCCCCAATAGGGTTACAAGAGGGTATGCTACACATTAATTCTCATTCTTTTATACTTGTATACTGCTTTCATATAAGTGACTCATAGTGCTACTTTTATTGCAGCCAACTGCAAAACCTGCTAGCTAGGTGTCTCACCAGACAAGACAGTGCAAAAGAGGAGCCCACCAAAAAAACTCAAGCCAAGAAAACTGAAAACCAATTGAAGGTTTCGGTCTGGAATGTTATGTCCATCATGAAATTGTAACTTAAATTATATCTGGACATGTATCTCCATCATGAGAATGGAGATCTCTATGAAAACGTATCTCTGGACATGTATCTATGTATCTGGACCTTATTTAATTTATTTGGACCTATGTTATTAGTAACTTAAATGCTACCTATCTTGAATTTATCTGGACATGTACTTTGCTGGAATGTTATTGTGATCATGAAATTGTGTCAAAATTCTGTCCAAATTCTATTGAAATTCTGTCCAAATTCAAGCAAAATTGTGTCAAAATTCTGGATAAAACAAGTCAAAAATACAGGTTGATTCCAGAAAAACATCTTCATTTCATAGGACTTAGATGTCATTACAACACATTCTACAAATCAGTTACTAAACAGACCACCACCAGGAGTCGTACCCCACACTTCTAGAACACAGTTACTAAACAACTTCACTTGCTAATAAGCACTACCACACCTAAAAGAACTAGGACTGCAATTAGTAAACACAACACCACCAACAGCTGCACCAGAACGATAAGCTTGTCCATCTTGAGATCCATCCTCTCTTCCTCGTAAATCCTGCAATTAGGCTTCATTTCGACCAAGGCTTTAGTTTCACCATGACCTTCGTATGCTACTGCAGCTTGCATTTCTTCTTTTCGTTTCTTTTCCATGTCTTCTTTAATCTTCTTTGCAACTACTTTCTTGTAAGCATCAATCCACCTAAAGAATGGACATTTCTTCACTGCCTATGGAAATGACAATACATAACACAAACTATTTATCCAAATCTTGACATAGTACCTTGTTCATCCATTTCTATATGACAAAAACAGATCATTATATACTCACAAATTCATCGTAGTTTACGCATTTAAAGAAAATTTTGCCATTGTTCTTCCAGGATTTGCATTCCACTACTTTATCACCACATTCTAGGCATGGAATGAGGGGGATCCCGCTAGGGCCAAGTGGATACAGAGAAAGGGCAGCTGTTGGGATGAACGACGAACTAGACGAAGCCTCACCCATATCTGGCGTCGGGGCAGCGGCGACGTCCTGGAGCGGACGCGTCGGGGCAGCGGTGGCGTCCTGGCGCGGACGCGTCGGGGTGGCAGCAGCGGCCTGGCAGCGGACAGCGGCGGCGGCCTAGCGCGGAGGCCGTGGCTGGGAAGGAAAGGGCCGAGGAGGTGGGCTGCTGTCGGCCGTCGGCGGCATCGGCGGCGGTGGAGCAGTTCCCTCTGTTCGTCTTCGTCTCGTCTCTCTCCCGTTCTCTCCGTGCTCTCTCTCCCGTGAAGATACGGTGAATGAAAAGGAATGAAGGGATAAGGCTCAGGGGCAAAACGGGAAGAAAAAGATGTCGCAGCAAAAAAAAATTAATTTGGCAACAAATCCTCCACAGGGCATATTTGCGGGTGTGTATCGTTTGAGAATGGCAAACGGGCGAATCCCAATTGCGGGATGACAAAATTGCGAAGCCCTAGTTTTCGTAATGGCAGAATCACCATTTTCTCGCTGCCAAATGGGCTACATAAAAAATTCAAAACAGCTTCACGGAATTTTTGAAATTCACGCTAAGAGCAACTCAGAGATTTTGGTGACAGAATACCCTCTAGCAGCTTCTTTAGTGGCTGTTTGGTAGGGCTCTCGGAGAGGCTCCGGCTAAGCTCTGCCAAACGCGGCTGCCAGAAATGGCTTTACCGAAAGAGCCATCGATAGGGCCGGAGCCCTTTTGCACTAGAGAGAAGGAGCTACGATTCCAGGCTTCTCGCGGCTCCGCCTGACTGCCAGGGAAGCAAATACATTGGTGCCCTCGAGTCCTCGACCCCTCGCTCGGTTAGGTAGAGGTGACGCTGACGCCGGCGCGGTGTTTCACCGAAGCATGCGGGCGGTGACGCGGGCACTTGAGCTGTGCGGGCAGAGCGACAGCGTGGGAGAGCGGCGGCGTGGGAGAGCGCGAGTGCGGTGTGGGAGACAGCGAGCGCAGCACGCGGCGGCGGCGGCGGCTTGTGCGAGCGGATTGGAGATGTGTTTTTTTCCTGAGTGGAAGATGCGGTTATGTTAGAAAAAGGAGAGGGTGGGCAGTGGGCCTGAAGGCCGTACGGGCCTTGGCCCAAAAAGTTACGTGATTTTACCTCGTTTCTTGCTTAAACAATCCTTCATATATGATTTATTACTTGATCATGGCCAAATTATGATTTAATCGGTGCAAGATGATCAATTACTATGTAATTACTATATATGAACTGCCATCCTATCGTATAGTACTCTTATAAAGCAAAAACCCATTAAAGAATTATCTCATTCCATAGCGCTCCACGTCATCGTTTCATATGATCCATCCGATCATACTCAGGAATCAAATACATCCCTTAAGGGCAGTCCCAATGAAAGAAACTAGTAGTTTGTATAACATAGGATACCGCACCAAAAAAAGTACTGCTTTCTAACCCATGGTTTCTATGAGTAATAATTATTTTCTCTTTCTCTCTCCCAACTCTATCTTCTTCCTCCAATGGAAGTGCGACACGAGCTCCCTAGAAACTGGTAGTTTCCCCAATGGCGATTTCATGGTTTCTGGTGACATTGGGTTAAGAGTAGACCTGATTTCTTCTGTCGTGAAGAACATTTCTATATTTTTGTTCTCTTTCTCATTAATTACGTTGCCATGGTCACGTTTTGCCTACGTGGCAAGTCATTTAATGATGATAGAAACCATCACAATGCCCATTAGCACTTACCCTAGGGCAGTCCAATGAAGAAACTAGTATTTCTATAACATAGTATAGCCCGCACCAAAAAGTACTGCTTTCCAACACATGGTTTCTATGAGTAATAAATATTTCTCGTTCTCTCTCCAACTCTATCTTTTCCTCCAAAGTGAGTGCGACACGACTCCCTAGAAACTGGTGGTTTCTCCCCAATGGCGATTTCATGGTTTCTTAGTGCATTGGGTCAAGAGTAGACCTGGTTTCTTCATGAAGAAACCATTTCTATGATTTTTGCTCTCTTTCTTCATTAATTGCGTTGCCACGTCAGCGTTTTGCCTACATGGCAAATCATTTAATGAGAATAGAAACCATCATCAATGCACCATTGGGACTGCCCTAATCATCCACCATCTGGACCACTGTTCAATAGGGGACGAAAAAAAACCCACAACAATTAATGGCATCCACCTCCACCTGCACCTCCGTATTCTCACCTGGCTTTCAATAGAAGATGGAAAAAAGAAGCCGCATCAATTTACACACGCAGAGTTTAGACTTTAATTAATTTAAATGTTTCCGTGCAGTTTTACTTTACTTTCAGAGTTATGCTAATACATCAATATTATATCATGTTCCTGCACTACCGACATCATACACTCCTAATTCTCAGTTGTTAACGATCAAATCCATCTGTATTCCTTCGTGATACCCGTAGCAACACGTGGGAATCCTTCTAGTTATCTATACAATCAAGTAGTAATATTATAATAAGTAGGGGTACTATAGACATTTAACATCTTTCTTACATTAAAAAGAACACGAGAAGCTGTTTTGCTAAACATCTTTTAAAACGGCCTCAGCTCCTTCGAAGAAGCCATTTCTTCACATGAGCCGGAGCCGGAGCTGATTTTGAAAGAGCCACAACCCTGCCAAACAGGCCCTTAATATAATCATCTCCTATTCTGGATTTCTCGCTAGCCAAAGGTAAAAAACGAGAATGACTCTCTATGCACACTGATATAGAAAAAACTATTAGAGAGTGAGAAAATATAGAAAGCGATTTTTATTCAAATAGCTCTTCAAATAATGATTTAGAGAGTGAATTTTACAAAGACTCTTAGAGATGCTCTAAGGTTTATGTTATCTCCCTATTTGGTTCCGACTAAGGCCTCCTTTGAAACGCATGGTGGAAAAACCATAGGAACAGAAAAAACTTAGTATTCACTATGGCATGCATACGTGTGGAATCTTGTGGGAATGAGAAACGTAGGAAAGAAGAAGAGATGCCCTTTGGCAAGCTGTGGTAAAAAAATATGAATGTGAGTTGGACACACAAGATGTGTGCTGTCAGGATAAAAAATTGAGCCCTCTGTAGACCGCAATATTCGAACATATATATGGTAAAAAATTGTTTCATTACTAAGACAAGTGGGTCCATTGAAAAGAAGAAAAGATTAGAATATAATAGTTGCTGGAGAAGGCTTTCTCGTTCTTTGTGCATAGGTTTTTTAGCAAGAGGTGTAAGTGGATGTTAAAATTCCTATGGAATCGATAGGCGGAATCGATATTGCACAAGGTAGATTTTTCATGGAATGCAAACCACTAGTGATTAGCGCGCCCTTGCGCGCAAAGTGGCACAAAATACGTACAATAGTCAACATGGTTCCCAAGGTAAGATGCCAAAGTGTAGCATACGATACGTAGATAATACATAAATGTTCTGAGACAGCGATATCATGGAGGGCATAACCGCTGAAGGACTATGGTCTACTGTCCATAGCGAAGGTGCCAGCTCCGATCCGACTCCCTTGCGCGCAGCCGGCACCACATTTTTTTTTATAGAAGTACAATTGATTATAAATAACGACATATATGAAACAAAAGTATAAAGTATATCCTAGATGTTTGAAGATTACAAACTTAACACATATTAATAACACTGGTCATAAGATAGCTGACATAACCTAAAACACATATAGGACAACTGGAATCTAATCTATATTTAAAGATATCAATTGATCAATATCACTGACATTGTTGCTGAACCACTTCATGCAAGGAACATTATAATTCCTTTATCACCAAAAAAAATTATTGATACATCCATCATAGAGAGCATTCTGCAACCAAGGAAATTGTCTTATAGGCGTCTATATTGACTAATCCAACATCCTTGCAAGAAGCATGCAATTAGATTTTTAGCGCGTTCGGCTGCCCTCCTTGCGGCTGGCTGCGGCTGCTTTTTTATTACATGGCAGTGTGGCTGGCTGCTAAAGCAAGGTGCTGGCCGCCAGGCTTCAATGCAGACTACTCCAACATCCTTGTAAGAAGCATCAAATTCTAAGATTTTAACGTCTTTTAGCCTGCTTACGTATCGTAAGTAAAACACTTGAAAGACTATTGGTATGTATAATAAGCAAAAAAAAGGGTTATGTCTTGATGCCTTTTAGATTTATTTACTTCAGAGCTGGCTGAGCAGGAAGCATACAATCTAACCTGCACCACAAAAATGCTAACACTTCAATGTCCTTTAGCCATACCAAAAAATACAATTTGCTAAGTAAAAAGCCAAAGTACTATTGGCATGTATATTAAGTGGAGATGTTTAATAGCCGAGATGGATACGACTATGATAAGATGCATGCGCCCATGAAAATTGAATATAAATAGAATTGTGTATAAAAAGAAGGCTTTAGAACATTCAGGATCTCCTTATATCTGATCTAATATGGTGGAGTAGACTATATTTAATAGTGCGGCAACTTTGCATATGCATATTAGAAAAAGGCACAGTGAGTCTGTTGTAGGCCAGCTACATATGAAGAATTAAGAATTCAAGACAACGATATGTAAGGCACAATTTATATGTGATATACCTGCTATTGAGAGCTGACTATGGACCTACTTTCCTGCCTGCTCCGCCTGCCTTGCAGGATACAAGCAGCTATCCATTGCTAGGTTGCCCATCCTAACCTGCAGGCTGCATCACTGCAAGCCTACAGAAATTCAGGGTGCTAGGTGCACCATGAAACCCATCATTGGAGCCAATTCAAAATGTAAAATCAGAAATTTTGGATGCGCAGATGTCGGTCCTGTTCGCTTCTCTTATAATCCGTCTTTTTCAGTTTATTTTTCAGCCGAAACAGTATTTTTCTCTCACGACAAATTAGCCGGAACCGTGCTTCAGCTTATTTTTTCAGCGAAGCGAACGGGACCGTAGCTGCACCATAGAAACACTAATTTCATAGTCATCCTCCAAAATGCATAGGTATACTGCAGCTACTATATAGTTTATACATTTACTGAATAGAGCAGTCAAAATTTATGACAATTTTTCTCTAGAAAAATGCTGAAATAATCAAACTGAAAGTTCAAGCATCCATATAGCAACCACTATGGCCCCGTTCGCTGGTCAGAAACTTGGCTGAAACTGGCTGAAAACACTATTTCAGCTGAATTGTTGTGAGAGAAAAACACTGTTCTGGCTGAAAAAGAAGCCGAACAAGCTGAATATGGGGTAAGCCGAACAAGGCCTATAAGTGTATTTTGTTAGTATATCACGCGGAGGAAAAGGAAATATATGTCATGATTATAGAGGCACGGAATTATCTGGAGCATGTCTTATCTAGTTGTTTATACCAAAATTTGGGAAGCGGGAACTCGAAGCTTCTAGGATTGTGTCATCAAAGAATCGATTAAATGTGAATCGATATCAGCTGATTTAGATGCGATGTCAGAATCGACTATTTTATAGATGACGTCAGCAGACGGCGTCAATGAGCTATGCTTGAATAGCGCCAGGAAGATGCGTTGGACTCTACAAATAAGAAAAATTAGGGTCCAAATTATTATTAAGTTAGAAAGTTTTCCTTTATTCTAATAATTGTAATGAGTCGTATTTGAGTAGGATTTATATTTAGGTTCCGGATATAAATATTAGACCCTGGTTGTTGTACAAGAGGACAAACACTCAATCAATACAATCTTTTCGGCTTTCGCCATCGCATTAAGAGTAGGAGTACTGTAGACCATGGTGAGTTCTTCAGCAAATATGGCTACATCGACTGATCGACCTCCAGGTTGCTTGTGAGTACCGTCATGACTTGTATTGTGCTTATAAAGCTACATCAGTTGATTGATATTTTATGAGCTATAATATAAGTTAGTTATCGATCCATATCATTATTTGTAAGGCTGCATCAGCTGATTGATCTCTTATAAATCATAATATAGGTTCAAAGTTTTCGATCTTGTGTTAAATAACTTGTTGTTTAATACAATATCACCAGTTATTCGAATCTGCTAAGATTAATAAGATTTTTCTTGCTATTTTTTGGTTGATTCACCAGTTATCGATCTTGTTATAATTAATATTTATTAATTATAACAAAAATCATCCGATTGAGATAGAGATAGATCGGCACCATATCATCTTAATTGATCATTCTTTAATCTGGTCACGCTTTAAATCTTATAATTGATGGCTTTAATTCCGCTAGATCGACTGTTTTATCTCTATTCCAATCAAACATAGTATGCATCTAAAGACATGTTTTAATCTTGAATAAACTCACTAGTTAATGAGATCTAATCTAATGACAGTACCATAGCTGCATCGATCCGGTCGAATCTCACTAGTAAGACTTTACATTATAAATTATTGATTAGTGGTCTTGTTCATGATCAAAATAGGTCTTGTTCATGATCAAAATATTCACTCTGTTTGGTTGCTATGACTACATCAACTATTTTAGTCGATTTGCCTATACTCACACACATATAGCATGTTTTCATGAATCTGTCAACATATAGATTGTTTTATAGATTCTTTGGCTTTAGTTTGTTATCATTATTATAGCTGTACCGATCCGATCGAACCTCATTGTTGATGATAATAGATTAGATTCAAACTTTTTGTAGATTCATTTATATTAGACAGGTCGATTTGTTCACATGTTATACTATTTTCATTAAACTTATCGGCTCGACGCTTTATATCGATCATGTTCTATTTAGCCGATGATGCTTTCTTATATCACTTCTTTGCTGATTATCAATTCTCTAATCGATCAATAACATCAATCGACCATTTGGTCATATATATTGAAATTTTAAGGAAAGATCTTCTGATTTTGTATTTGGGTGTATTATACTTGTTTTTGTCTAGATTAATCAGTCATTATAAATTTGCTATGATCCATGAGCATTGGTTATTTTGATTCATATCATTATCATTTAATATTAGCCAATAATCCTTGATTTAAAGATCTTTATTTCATAGATACGCCGGATATCGACTATTTAGTCGATAGCCTTATTGAATCGGCTATCTAGTCAGTACATTTGAAATTGTCTGGTGCAACACCGACATGTTCCACCTAAAATTACTAATAAGATTTTCTCTTCTTATCAATTGCAGGATCAAATTGACTGGTACTGTCGTTGGGTTTTCATAATCGACTGGTTATATGTTGAATCCAAGCAGATCTCTAGTCTCGTTCCACTTAGATCCTTCGGCTTGCTGTGTGTTGATCACATCGTCATATTTTTTGTAGTTAACACACTTTTTGGCATGTCCAGTGGGACCACAATCGTTATGTCGGTTTACAACAACAAGGACATTCTTATGGTACCTTATGAAGACTTACCTGATGAGGATAAAGATGTCATTGGTAAAGCTATAGAGGAGTTTCAAAACAAGTGATTGTTGTCATATACCAAAACACGTGACAATTGTAACACTCCGGTGTTACGATCTTATGTAGCACCGCTGATTTAGACCTAAGTAAAAATTCTAAAAACGGGTTTCTCGGATTTTCGATTTAAAACGTACTTGATGCGATGAGCGAATCCTGTGCGACCCAGTTTTGTGGACTCGAATCAACGTCCAGGTTAAATTTCAGTGCGTAAAAATATTTAGAAATGTCGAACGATAATCCTGGAAAATAAATAACGAACTGGTTTGTTCTAGTAGATTAAGCAGGAAAAACAACTTTTATAAATAAAATAAAATCTATTAATAAATAGAACAATATACTTATATATAGCGTTTGAATCAAATTTAAATTCGTAGCTTTGCTGAAATTTTCCTATGCCTAGACGTTACAATTGTGTAAATTAGTAAACCGTTATATATATATATACATATATAGGTACGTATAAGTTACGATGATGCCTTCGTCCGCTCTCCATCTCTCTGTCGAGCATCAACCACGCTACGCGTACCGTCCTATCTCCTCGCCGCGTCAGAAGCCTAGGAGCGCCGTCGCTAGCCATCACGCGCGAGCGCACATGACCACCATAGCTCCATGTCATAGCGCTGCCCCGTCCGTGCCCTTGCCCTACAGCGCCCGCCTAGGGCCGCGTCGGCCGCAGCTCCTCGTCGCCGACGCCCTGCCTCCACGCAAGTACTAGCGCCTCCCTGCTCTCCCTCGCTCCTCCGCGCTGCCGTGGCTGCTTCCACCGCCGCCACAGCGCACC
This sequence comes from Miscanthus floridulus, assembly GCF_019320115.1. Classification (NCBI taxonomy): domain Eukaryota; kingdom Viridiplantae; phylum Streptophyta; class Magnoliopsida; order Poales; family Poaceae; genus Miscanthus; species Miscanthus floridulus. The sequence goes on from NC_089585.1 coordinate 33,817,901, forward strand.
CGAGCCGCAGTCCCACTGTGCGGTCCTAAGCCACATCCACGCCTCGCCGGCCCATCCGCGCCTAGGCCGATTGCTCTAACACCGCTGCTAGGGCTCCGTCTCCACGCTGCCCCGCACCCCGTTCCCGTCTACACCAAGCCTCGCCACCAAGTACCCCGGTGTCCGCGCCCTTGCCGTGCCCCTCGGTCCGCTCAAGGCTACTGCGCTGCTCATGGTCCTGCAGCCAACGCGCGCGAGCAGCGCCCCTTCGCCTCGGTCCGCGCTGTGTATCACGCCGAAGCCGCCAGGTCGCCGTCTTTGAGCACTGTGCGTTTCTCCTTTTCCCAGCATCCGGTCGACTCTCGACTCTCACTGCCTCATCCCTCATACCGGACCTCCCCTTCCCTCTCCTTTCTTTCTTCTTTTGTAAACCTGGTTGCCCGCACGCCTCCCTCGTTGAGCGGACCTCCCCCTCTCCCCTCCTTTATTTCCCTCTCTACCGCTCGCGCAGGAAGCGCACCATGTCTCTGACCTTATCTCTACAGCACCGCCTGTGTATCCCATCCTCGCCGCATCCACTTCTGGTGTGTTGCGCCCCACCTCTGTTCGCCTCTATAAAATACCCTTGGTCCTTGCTTTTCTTCTTCATCCCCATTCCCCTCGCATTCCGACATAGAGCTACTGAGATCCAGTCGACATTGTGAAGCTAGGTTCGTCAGTCTGAGGTAATAGTTTAATCTAAGGAGAAGAAAGGATCCGGTTAGTCGAAGAAGTTCAAGTTCCCTTTTGGGTAGTCAATCTTAGGGTTCACGATGTTTTACTTCTCAGTCGACTATTTCTGGATCTGTTGGTGCTACACCATGTTTTGGATAATCATCTTCCAGCTGTTTCTCCATTGCCCTCGTCTATCTCGACTTCTGGAGTAAGTTTCGGTTGTATCAGATTGCTCTTAGCCATGTATCTCTAAAGCTCTGTGTGGTTTAGTATTCAAAGTCAGTGTAATCTTTCGTGTAATCCCTGATCTACGAAATGTAATCGCATTTTCCTTCTTTTGGTTCTTGCTTCGAATCTCGGGACGAGATTCTTTTTAAGGGAGGTTGGTTGTAACACCCCGGTGTTATGATCTTATTTAGCACTACGATTTAGACCTAAGTAAAAATTTTAAAAACGGGTTTCTTGGATTTTCGATTTAAAACGTACTTGATGCGATGAGTGAATCCTGTGCGACCTAGTTTTCTGGACTCGAATCAACGTCCAGGTTAAATTTTAGTGCGTAAAAATATTTAGAAATATTGAACGATAATCCTGGCAAATAAATAGTGAACAGTTTGTTCTAGTAGATTAAGCAGGAAAAACAACTTTTATAAATAAAATAAAATCTATTAATAAATAGAACGATATACCTATATATAGCGTTTGAATCAAATTTAAATTCGAGCTTTGCTAAAATTTTCCTGTGCCTAGACGTTACAATTTGTGTAAATTAGTAAACCATTAGATATATATATATATAGGTATATATATATAGGTACGTATAAGTTACGACGATGACTCTTAAGCAAAGTGCTGAAACGAGCTCCTTTGATGATTGAACATGCTGCACTGTTCACAGTCATAATATCAGCCCCGCCCATGTGCCTCTGCTGCCCCTGTTTGTGTCTGTCCTCTCTGCACAACATTGTAAATTGACCGACTTCTCCTCTCTTGCTTGCCCTTTCTTTTCTCTACTCGTCTGCCTCTGCCGGTTATTGCTGCTGTCCTGGACGAGCACAGTAGGCCATGTGCGTTTGCTTCCTCGCGTTTGCTCTGCACTGCCTCTGTTGTCCTCGTCGTGTCAGCTCTACTGGCATCATGAATGCATCTGTTGCCTGTGTCTGCCTTGTTTGTTTTTCTTTCCGTCCAACAAGCAAGTTGACGTGCTTTTGCTTCTCTCTGCCTTGAATGCCTCTGAGGCAGTGCATACGCAACATCCCCTAGTCCCTAGTCTCAGTAGGCCCAGCAGACCGCACGTACAAGGTGATCTTGGCTAGCGATCAGATGAGATAAATGCAGTGCAGTGCAAGGAGACTCAAATACGTGGTAGGGAATCTCCAACCAGGAAACCACACAAGCAAAGCGGAACCAAAAAGAAGCACACACATGCAAGTAGTGAGAAGGATCAGAGTCTCGGAGAGGACTAAGGACAGAGAAAAAGAAAAGAAGAAAAAAAAGGGAGCTGGATTGGAGAGGAGAGAGAAGCAGCAGGACAGGGCCTCCCTCTGTCTGCCTTGGCTTGTCTCGGTTCCCTTTTTCCTTCTACCTAACAAGCAGCTCAGAGCCTTTATAGCAGAGCACGCAAGCAATGCAGCCTTAGCTCCTCCTTTTCCTGGCCTCCGTCCGCTCTCCATCTCTCTATCGAGCATCGGCCACGCTACGCGTACCGTCCTGTCTCCTCGTCGTGTCAGAAGCCCAGGAGCGTCGTCGCTTGCCATCACGCGCGAGCGCATGTGACCACCACATCTCCATGTCATAGCGCTGCCCCATCTACGCCCTTGCCCTATAGCACCCGCCCAGGGCCACATTGACTGCAACTCCTCATTGCCGACTCCTTGCCTCCACGGAAGTACCAGCGCCTCCCTACTCCCCCTCGCTCCTCCACGCTGCCGTGGCTGCTTCCACCGCCACCACAGCGCGCGCGAGTGCACGGCAGCCGCAGCACGCCCGAGCCGTAGTCTAGCTACGTGGTCCTGAGCCACATCCACGCCTCATTGGCCCGTCAGCGCCAGGCCGACTGCTCTGACGCCGCTGCAGGGCTCCGTCTCCATGCTGCCCCGCACCCCATTCCCATCTGCACCAAGCCTCGCCACCAAGTACCCTGGTGTTAGCGCCCTTGCCATGTCCCTCGGTCTGCTTGGGACTGCTGCGCGCTCGTGGTCCCATAGCCACCGCGCGTGAGCGCGCCCCTTTGCCTCGATCCACGCCATGTATCGCGCCGAAGCCGCTGGTCGCCGCGCCTGAGTCCCGTGCCTGCCTCCTTGGCTCTCGCGAGCAGGCTGCCTGGGGCCAGCTCGGGCCTTGCCGTGGCCAGGCGTGGTCGCGTAGGCTCCCCGGTCAACTCGTCGGCGGGTGGTCCGTCGCCGCCGTGTCTTCCCTGGCCCGGCCACGCCATTTTTCTGCCGCTAGCCGATGCTTCCGTCTGCCCTCTGTTTTTGAGGAGGAAGCAAAAGTATAAATCCAAGCAATTATTTTATACAGGGTTTGTTACGCAAATACGTGACTTGTGTAAATAGTACTTATGTCCTGCGGATTAGTTTCGAGAAAATCCAAGGGCCCCCTCACAAAAGTGCTGCTGTTGTCTTGCCCTGGCCGACTGTGCTGACCTGTCTTTATCACGCGCTGGGCCGGTCTGTCTTGGCCGCGCTTGGGCTACTGGCCACGCCCTCACCTAGGCCACCCATGCATGGGTCAGCCTGCCGTCACGCCTGGGCCAGTTGGCTGTCCTGTCTGGGCCGCTCATGCCTCTCCTGCGTTGGGCCGTAGCTGCCTGCAGCTGGGTCGGCCGGTCACTGCCGCGTCTCGCTAGGCCAACCACTATGCGCGTAGCTATCTCCACCTGGGCCACCGCCCGTGCAAGCCGTGCCCCACCTGGGCTGCCTTGATCACTGGGCTATGTTGGTGGTTGCTGGTCCTTTAGTTCTAAAGCAATTGCTAATTCAGTCTCGGTTATAAAATTGTAAAATCAATTTGAAATAGTATAGGGATCCAAAAATGGTAAAACCAGTTTTGTTGAGTCTCTAAAATCATGAGCTACCTGTTAGTAGATTTTGTTCACATAGTTTGATATTATTTTTTGGGATCTATATAATTAAATTAAGATATTTAACATTATAAAAATTTAAACTTGTAGGAATTGTTGTGATCAATTGGTTATAGTGTTAAATCTGAAATTGGTACAGTAGGCTCCTAAAAATATTAGGTACTCACTGTAATTTTTGTAGCTCTAGAATAATTAGTTTGCTAAATAGATAATGATGTCTTATTTCAAATAATGATTAAATCAATAGAATCAAATAAAGAAACACCTTGGTTTATATAACTAAAATTATTGTTGGGAAATGATGCCTTATCCGACAATGTGTATATGTAACCTAAGTACGGTCATCGTTAGAACTAGCCTGTTAACTCGAGAGGCGTATGTCGTATTTTACGAGTCACGATTGCAGTTGATTAATTACATCTTTGCATTACATCGCATGCATATCATATAGGTACGATGATGGATCAACAGATCGATCGAAGGATGATTGGGAATCTAAAGATGGTGTAATGGTATTCTCTCCAGGAGATGATGCAATGGGTTTTCTTTTCAGATGATGTGGATGATCTGAAGATGCTGATACTAACTTTTTAATATCTCTTACCTAGGCAAGCCCCGGTGCATAACCCCTACTTTCTGCAGTTTACATTATATTTGTGCATTAAGTTTAAAGGAATTGAATGAAACCCAATTGCATATATCTTTATCCTATGAGTCTTACTAGTATGATAGGATCGTGTAGAATGCTATGCTACAGGACTCCGATAGAAGTCGAGTGGTTGCCTGTCACTCGCGAGAGATAGGAAATATATTACTATATGATTATCATTTGGAATATATAAAATGGAGGAAAGAAAAAATGATGACTGGGCAGGGATATGGTTTGTGTATTGGTGGGTGTAAGAGGTTGTGTTGCTGTGGATGCAGGGCATGGCTTGGTTACACTGCTTTCCCTACATGTGTCGATTAAGGACCGGTTGTTGCATAAGCCATCGAAGCAAGTCACAGACTTATTATCCTGAGCACATACTTGGGTATGGGCAGCTTGGAAGACTTGTTGCTCTCTTGTCGTGGATTCAGCTCTTTCCGGACTGACTGTTAGGGTTTTATTTTGGTGGAGGAGGTCCTTGCACCACACTGAGTCCGGAACTCAGGGGCGGGGGCTTGGAGTCCCAGTTTGGACGGGACCTAGACACCCAGGATAGGAGAATGATGGGTTAGTCCTGCTTGTGCCTTGGGTACAAGCGGGGCGTGTGTTTTTAGGGTACCCAGCTAGGGGCATTGATTCACGAATCACCTGGATAATCTAGGTACGGCTTGTTTCATGCCTAGCATCGTAGTAAGAACCGAAGATGAAAGTTGGAAAAAAGAAATCTGATTGCTTACCACCTGCTTGAAAGTAGCACAGGTGCTTACATAGAATGGTTAGTTAATGAACCAATGCGGATATTAATAAAAACCGAATATAAGGACGCACATTTAGTAATGCTTCCTGCTAATGCAATGAACCCACAAGCCAGATAGCCTTGCATATCCTTGGAGTCTTTTCTTTTCTCCTATCGGGTAAGTCTTGCTGAGTACAATTGAGTACTTAGAGTTTTATTCCCCCTGTTGCAGGTGATAGGTGGATGCTAGAGCTGACCCTTGGGTGTGGATTCCTCCTGGTGGGCTAAGAGAGGATTTTCTTTACGCTGCGATCGTAGTTTTTATTTATAACTCTCACCAAATGTTTTTATAAATGAAAGCTTTATAATCAGTTGTCATAGCTTACATATCAATACTTCATCATGTCATGAATAGATATTTATTTCCGCTATAATTCTGATCACATTTTTATATTCTGCTATTCAATTAAATTGTTCATACTATGATAATATGATTATATTCCACTATTATAATAATAAATATTATACTCTGATGTTGTACTACAAGTGATGTAAGAAATGGTTAAGAATGATATAAGCTTTATTCTCTTATTTGTGATCCTAATGGCAAAAATGTGGATTTTCGGGTTCTCCTCTGGGGTGTGCCTGATGGAACCGAGTAATTTAGTGTTCTCCTTCGAGTGCTTAGGGTCTAATGGAAGACAAGCACCCCTGGGAGGCATTAGATTAGGTGGTTCCGCCACAACAATAAAGTTGTTCAGAAATATCTACTGCTGAGAGTTTTGATGCATGGATAGTCAGATATAGACGAAGCTAATGATAGATGTTTCTTTGTAGAAGCTAGTCAACAAATCTGTTCATGATGCAATGCTGAATCATAATATAGTTTTCTTGAATACATTCCACAATATCGTGAAGGAGGTGTTTCATGGATTTCCACTTGATCAGGTTGGACCGACTTATTACAATATTTCATATCCGTTGACTCAAGGGACTAATCAAGCCTAGTACTAGCCATCAAGAAGTAGCACTAGCTAAGAGTGATGATGTCCAGGCAATTCAAAATTGTGGCAGAATTGCCTAATCTAATGCCTCCCAGGAGTGCTTGTCTTTCATTAGACACTAAGCACTCAGGAGAGAACACTAAACTACTCAGTTCCGTCAAGCACAACCTAGGGTAGAATCCCAAAAATCCACATTTTTCATCAGGATCACAAATGAGAGAATAAAGCTTACAAGCATTCTTAACCATTTCTTACATCACTTTTAATACAACATCAAGGTACAATATTTATTATTATAATAGCAGAATGTAAACATATTATCAGAGTTATGAACAATTTAATTGAACAGCAGAATATAAACATGTGATTCAGAATTACAGCGGAAATAAATATCTAGTCATGATATAATGAAACATTGATATATAAACTATGATAATAGATCATAAAACTTTCATTTATAAAAATATTTGGTAAGAGTTATAAATAAAACTATGATTGTAGCGTAAAGGAATCCTCTCTGAGCCCACTAGGAGGAGTCCACACACAAGAGTCAGCTCTAGCATCCACCTGTCACCTGCAATAGAGGGAATAAAACCCTGAGTACTCAATTATACTCAACAAGACTTACCCGATAGGAGGAAAGAAAAGACTCCAAGGATAGGCAAGGCTATCTGGCTTGTGGCTTTATTGCATCTGCAGGAAGCATTACTAAGCGTGCATCCTTAAATTGGATTTTTATTAATAGCTGCATTGGTTCATTAACTAACCATTCTATGTAAGCACCTACGCTACTTTCAAGTAGGTGGTAAGCAATCAGATTTCCCTTTTCCATCTTCCTATCTTTCTGTTCTTACTACGATGCTAAACCATAGACAAGCTGTACCGAATTTCCTAGGCGATTCCGTGAATCAATGCCCCTAGCTAGGGTACCCCAAAAACACATGCCCCGCTTATACCCTAGGCACAAGTAGGACCAACCCATCACCCTCCTATCCTGGGTGTCCAGGTTCCCTATCTAAATTGGGACTCCAAGCCCCCACCCCTGAGTCCTAGACTCAGTGCGGTGTAAGGACCTCCTCCACCAAAATAAAACCCTAACAGTCGGTCTAGAAAGAGCCAGATCCACTGATAAGAGAGCAACAAGTCTTCCAAGCGCCCATACCCAAGTATGTGCTCAGGATAATAAGTTTGTGACTTGCCTAGAGTCTTATACAATGGCCGGTCCTTAACCGACACAGATAGGGAAAGCAGTGTAACCAAGCCATGCCCCGCGTCCACGACGACACAACCTCTTACACCCACCAATACCCAAACCATATCCCTACCCGGTCACCATTTTTCTGTTCCACCATTTATATTTTCTAAGTGATAATGATATAGTAACATATTTCCTATATCTCGCGAGTGACAGGCAATCACTCGACTTCTATCGGAGTCCTGTAGCATAAGCAATCTACACAATCCTGTCATACTAGTAAGACTCATAGGATAAAGATATATATATATATATATATGCAAGTGGGTTTCATTCAACTCCTTAAAACTTAATGCACAAATATAATTTAAACTGCAGAAAAGTAGGGGTTATGCACTAGGGCTTGCCTAGGTAAGATATATATTAAAAAGTTAGTATCTGCATCTTCAGATCATCCACCATCAATTGAATAGAAAGCCCATTGCATCATCTCTCGGAGAGAATACCATTACACCATCTTTAGATTCCCAATCATCCTTCAATTGATCTAGTTGATCCATCATCGTACCTATATGATATGCAATGCGATGCAATGCAAAGACGTAATTAATTGACTACAATCGTGACTCGTAAAATACGATTTATGCCTCTCAAGTTAACAGGCTAGTTCTAACGATGACCGTACTTAGGCTACATATACACGTTGTCTGATAAGGCATTATTTTCCAACAACCATTTTAGTTATATAAACCAAGGTTGTTTCTTTATTCTATGCTATCAATTTAATATTTATTCGCAATAGGATATCATTATCTATTTAGCAAACTAATTATTCTAGAGCTACAAAAATTACAATGAGTACCTAATATTGCTAGGAGCCTACTATAAAAAATTTAGATCTAACACTATTACCAATTTATCACAACAATTCCTACAAGTTTATATTTTTTCAATATTAAGTACCTTAAATTAATTATATAGCTTCCAAGAATATTATCAAACTATGTGAACAAAATATACTAATAGGTAGATCATGATTCTAGGAGACTAACAAAACTAGTTTCACAATTTTTAGACAACTACACAGATTTATATTGCTTTCACAAGTTGCAGCCATTTTAAACAAAACTAGAAAAAGAAAAGGGGGCACCTGGGTCGGCTTCGGCCAGCGCAGCCCACGTGGGTGGCCAAGAGGCCCAGGCTTGCGCAACACAGCCAGCCAAATAGGTGGCCTACCAGCGTGCACGCTGTGGCCCAAACGTGGCGGCCAAACCGGCTCAGCGCGCGGACGACGACGACCGACCCACACGCAGCGTAGTAACGGATGTGGCCCACCATGGCACGAATAGCCCAGGCGTGGGCAGCACCAGGCTGAACCAAGCGGGGGCGAGGCCAGTGGCCCAATAAACTAGCCCATGCAACCAGGGCAAGGTAGCGGTGGCACTTAAGCGATGAGGCCCCCAAGCTTACTTGGAACTAACACGCAGTTCAACATGTACTATTCGTGCGAGTCACGTATTTTACAGTAAAGACCTCGTATAAATTTTTTGCTTAGATTTATACCTTTCACTTCATCTTCTTCATAGAGAGGAGCAGAGGAGGCATGGGATGGTGCTGTAGGATGGCTCCACGGCGGCATTAGTGGTGCACGACAACATGGCTCGGCAGCATCGATGGCTCCTAGCGCGGACGGCGTCGGGAGGGAGGCATTGGAGCAGGCGCTGAAGTGAGCGACAGGCGGCGTGGGGAGGCGCATGGCCGCGACCTAGCTTGTCTAGCCACAGCATGGACTAAGGCGAAGGGGTGGCTGAGAGGGCGGTGTTCGGTAGGGTGGGTCATGGAGCTTGCGTGCGCGGTGGCCGGCGATGGGCGCGCGGCCACAGCAGCGCTACGGCTTGGTCCAGCATGGGACCATGGCGGTGCTCTAGGCTTGGGTGGCTGTGGGCACATGGGAGGGGCAGTGGTGCTATGACTATGGAAGACACTGTGACTCAGCAAACAAACAGAATGTGACAGGCATGGCGGCCACACACGGCCACTGACAAGGAAGGAAGGGGATGGGCACCGGTGCAGGGCACAGGAGGAGCCGTGGTGCGGGGAGAAGTGAGGCGAGGTAGAGCCATGTGCGGACACGTTGAGCTGCGAGCGTGTTGCAGCGGCTGACTTGGTAGCAAGAGCAGGTGGTCGTGGCCATGGAGTTGCGGTGGAGCAGAGAGGGCAGCGCTGCGGCCTTGCGCGTGCGCATGAAGAAGGGGAAGGGACCGGCCACGAGTGGGTGAGTGGCGTAGCAATGGCGACCTTGGCCAAGGCGGGAGCTCACTCGTGGGGAAGGAAGAAGGAGGGGCACTGAGAGATGATCGAGGGGCTCGGGCATGCAGAGCACCGGGCAGAGGGGTGGCTCGCCGGTGGAACATGGTGGCTAGGGTGACGCAGCATAGCAACATGGGCCCAGGACGTGATTGAGGGCACGCACGAGCATCGCGTGTAGGGGGGGGGAAGGAAGAGGCGATGGGCAACGCTGCAGACACGACATGCTATGCGGGGAAGAAAAAGAAGGGCAGCGCTGCGGAGTGCGCGCAGCAGCAACAACATAGAGGTGACCCGGCCTGTCCCTTGCCTAGGCACGGCGTGACTTGTAGTTTTTGCTCGCCAAGGTAGACAAGGATGAGAGCGGACTAGGATAGTACAGAGCAAGCGTGAGGAGCCATGCGGTTCACCACTAGCCTCGATACGTGGCGCAACTCGATCATATGCCAGGACAGAGACTGGGCATTGCAGTAGCTAAAGGCTAGATGTCTGTACTACTAAGCCTGATGAGTGGTAAGTGCTGCATGTATGCACTGAAAACTTCACATGAGTTGTTGTGTTTTTGTATGGTGGATGACTCAGTCAATCACAGTAGTCACCACTCGACATGCTGCTAATGCTGATAATATAATAATAGCGAAGGTAGGCAATGACGCTGCGACGAAGACAATAACGCGATGAGACAACAGAGGCAGACAGCGGTACTGCTCCATCGATGATATCTAGCAAGCCCGCATACACGACGATGGGGTCTGGCAACATGACTGCGACGTTAATAATTCGAATGACAGATTTATTCAGAGTAGGGGAGATGTACCACTGTACTCAAATGTCCAGAATGACAGTGCGGCAAGGACAACAGCGCTTTTAAATATAATTTCAGATTTCTACCGTGGATGCAAGAAACTAGTTTTTTTAAAATTTTAAAATCTAAGAAAAATCATTTTGAAAATCCTATTAGGTCTAAATCTCGGTGCTAAACGAGCTTGTAACACCAAAGGTGTTACAACCAACCCCCTTAAAAAGAATCTTGTCCCAAGATTCGAAGCAAGAACCAAAAAAGGGGAAAACGCTGATTACATTTCGTAGCTCAGGGATTACACGAAGATTACACGACTTCAAATACTAAACCACATGGGGATCTATGGATACATGGTTAAGGGCAACCTAATACAACTGAGACTTAATCTAGAAGTCAAGATAGACGAGGGCAATGGAGAAACAATAGGATAATGAGTATCTAAAACATGGTGTATGACCAACAGATCAAAAAATAGTCAACTAAGAAGTAAAACATCGTGAATCCTAAGACCAACTAATCAAAGGAAACTTGAACTTCTTCAAAAACTAGATCCTTCTTCTTCTTCTCAAGTTACACCATCACCTCAGACTAATGATCCTAGTTCCTCGGATGATGACTGGATCTTGTAGCTCTACTCCGAATGCAAGAGGAATGGGGATGAAAAAGAAGAGCAAGGACTAAGGGTATCTTATAGAGGCGAACGGGGGTGGGGCGCAACACACCGGAAGTGGAGACAGCATGGATGGAATAAACAGACAGGTCATGCCATGGAGATAAACACAGCTAGGGTGTGCTCCCTGCTCAAATCAGTGGATGGGAAATAAAGGAGAGGAGATAAGAGGGAGCACTCGACGAGGGAGGCATGTGGGCGACCCTGTTCACAAAAGAAGAAAGAAGGGAGGGGGAAAAAGGGGTTTGGTACAGGGACAACATGTGGGGGTCGAGAGCCGACTGGATGCTGGGAGAAAAGGAAAAGCACATAGTGCACAAGGATGATGAGTGCGGCACGATGCCACTGGCCACGCAAAAACAGGGTGTTGAAGGCCTAATACAGACAGGGTTCGTAGGGCACACAGCGAATGACTTAGCATGCATAGAGCGGTCAACTAAACATAGGGCTGGGGACATGACATCCACTCAGGCTTTTGCAATTACTCTAGACTATCCACGACTAACCTTTTTCCTACTACTCTTCTTTTTCTTTTCGTTCCTTGTCCATATCCATCTTTCATGTAGACTAAGACCATGTCATACTTTCTTCCTCCAAAACCACATTTTCTTGCTTTCCTTGAGAGAACACTATTGCATCAACCCGTTGTGGATTTCCCGTTTGAATACCTAAATATTTCCAAGGAAATTATTTGTAGCAAAAGCGGTATGGTAGTGTAACTTGGTAAAGGTACTTGGTTAACAACCTTGATACCAGCGCGTGCCGAGCAGCATCACCCTATAACAGTTGTTCCACAGGGAGCCCTCTGTTTTGTCGTGGCACCATAAGCTATTAATCAGGCAACTACTACCAACTTACACGCCATGAAGGCAGTGGGGTCATAGACCACAGAGTAAGGGGAGTAATGCAAGGGAAAATTCAAACAACAAGGGTTCCCTTCACAACAAGGGACAAGGAATTCAAATCCAACAGCGGATTTGGTTTAAAGAGATTCAAGTGTTTTGTTGGAACATCCACAATTAGTCGATACAATGTCCTAATGTTCTCCAATCACAACTGGTTTGCTGACATCTGAATGTCAACTTCTCTTGTAACCCCCTTAATATCATCCTTAAAAACTCTAAGCATGTCTAACAAAACTTAAGGTAGATGAACGCAATAAACACAACAAAATAACAAAATGCATATTCTAACAGGTCTTATACGGGTACATCATATAGGCATCCATTCTCCATTCATGGCACATCATTCACCTATGGTCTGACGATCTCAACAACTATGGATGACGACAACATCAAGAGTACAATACCAGAGGACAGCAACAAAAGCACTACTACTACGGTTACAACAATCTCAAGGCGACTAATCTATTCAAGATCATGCATCTTTAGTCCTAGGCTCGGTGGATTCTTCTACCGCCTAGGCTATGGATCTGCATCTTCTCATGGCAATGGCTGAGTGAGAGGAATCAAGAGTTCTGCTTCTAACACTTCTGAAGGTGGGGGTGTTGGCGATACTGCATCACCGGTTCTCCTTCTTTCTGGTAGGTGGACAGGGTTCCCTTCCAAGATTAGGGCATCCTACCTTTCAGTAGCCAACATCCTCCACTTGGCCCTAGTGATAAGATAGGCCGCACGTAGCTGATGAACATGCCGATCTTCAGCCTCCTTCAAAGCTTCTAACATAGTAGTCTCTTGGCTCTCAGCAGCTACGGTACTAGCATGATCTTTGGCAAGTTGCACTTGGAGCATCCAGTTGGAGATCTTGGCTTCCTCGGCTCGTCGGAGGTAGATCCTCAATTCCAAGGCTTGCCGGTCATACTACTCATCTAGAGCAAGCAGGTACGTGGTAAAGTGCACCACTATTGGACTATCCTCTTATGCATCCTACCCTTGCAAAGCCTCCATTCGAGCCCTCCATGCCCATCGATTCTTGTCCAAAGGTGGAAAGAACTGCATGCGGGTACGGGCAATGGGCTCCTCATAGATCTGGCAAAGGTACTATAAGGCTTTGTGGGCCACAACCTGGTAGGTGTCGATGAAGCTAAATCTAGTTGCGATCACACCCTAGGCTTCAGTGAGGTCAGGGAACTACTCACTCTTCCCGGTGTAGACGATAACCTCACACCGCTCAGTGCCATGCTCCTCATACTCATGGCCCTCATACTCGGGACGATCTTTGACTCTAAGCTTTTACAGGGTGGCATGCAGGATTCTGGGAAAACCATCAACTTTTAGGCAGTAACTACAAACCCAGGCTCCTGTCATTTCTAGCAGTGGTAGTGAGGAAGGCTAAGCGAAAAACTTGCTAAAAGGAAAAGCTAAGTGAGCTAAAGTGCGCCGAGTGGTGGTACCAGGGGCTAAGTCAGGCTCTGCTTATAAAGGTGGAGCATTCAGTGGTCCTAGAGTGGTCCACCAAGGTTCCCGCATGGGATCACTATGATGACTCGACCAAATTCCACGCGTTCGAGGTGAGTGACGTGCAATGCCATTACTGACTGGTACGACTGCAGGACAGGTGTCCGATAAGAGTGTAGAAAAGAGTATGAGGAAAACGCAGGTCATGATAGGCGTGAACCATGGGCGAATGTGGAGCATGAAGCCACAGTGTAGACCTAACTCTAAAATAGAAATGAGCTAGTCGTGCACAATATGACACACGTGACACCTATATATGGCGTATCTGCAAGCAATACGAGCACTACAATGCACAAGTAGGATATGCATGAATGCACATCCTATACATCCTTTCACTGTTGCCAACATATAGGGCAATCGTTCTTAGATTTTTGGCATATCGTTTTCTCCCTGTAGCTAGTCAATACTATCGGACTATGCTCGAGTCAGTGTACCTATGGAAAAATTGATTAAACCTACCTAAGTCAGCAGAGTGACATCTATCCTAGATACATAACCATAGTAATAGGGCTACTTATATAACTTCGCATAAAGACGTCCTAACTTTTTAAAAAGAATTTGTTGTCAAATTTTAGTTTAGAAAAGGTTTTTGAAGCTTTATTTCCTCATTTATGCTCTGATACCACCTGTGGTAGAATCGCCTAATCTAATGCTTCTCTGGAGTGCTCATCTTCCATTAGACACTAAGCACTCAGGGGAGAACACTAAACTACTTGGTTCCATCGGGCACACCCTAGGGGAGAACCCAAAAATCCACATTTTTCATCATGATCACAAATGAGAGAATAAAGCTTACAACATTCTTAACCATTTCTTACATCACTTTTAATACAACATCAGGGTATAATATTATTATTATAATAGCAGAATGTAAACATATTATCAGAGTTATGAACAATTTAATTGAACAGCGGAATATAAACATGTGATCAGAATTACAGCGGAAATAAATATCTAGTCATGACATAATGAAACATTGATATATAAACTATGACAACAAATTATAAAACTTTCATTTATAAAAACATTTGGTGAGAGTTATAAATAAACCTATGATCGCAGCATAAAGGAATTCTGTCTGAGCCCACCAGGAGGAGTCCACACACAAGAGTCAGCTCTAGCATCCACCTGTCACCTGCAACAGAGGGAATAAAACCCTGAGTATTCAATTGTACTTAGCAAGACTTACTCGATAGGAGGAAAGAAAAGACTCCAAGGATAGGCAAGGCTATCTGGCTTGTGGGTTTATTGCATCTGCAGGAAGTATTACTAAGCGTGCGTCCTTATATTGAATTTTTATTAATAGCCGCATTGGTTCATTAACTAACCATTCTATGTAAGCACTTGTTCTACTTTCAAGCAGGAGGTAAGCAATCATATTTCATTTTTCCATCTTCCATCTTTCAGTTCTTACTACAATGCTAAAGCATAGATAAGCCATATTAGATTTCCCGGTGATTCATGAATTAATGCCCCCAGCTGGGTACCCCAAAAACACATGCCCCGCTTGTACCCCGGGCACAAGCAAGACCAACCCATCACCCTCCTATCCTAGGTGTCCAGGTCCCCATCCAAACTAGGACTTCAAAATTTCTGCTTGGATTTATACCCTTTACTTCATCTTCTTCATGGAGAGGGGCAGAGGAGGCATGGGACGATGCTATAGGATGGCTCCACGATAGCATTGGTGACGCGTGGCAACGTAGCTTGGCAGCATCAGCGGCTCCCAATGCAGACGGCGTTGGGAGGGAGGCACCGGAGTAGGCGCTGAAGCGGGCGACTGGCGGCGCAGGGAGACGTGTAGCCATGACCGGGCTTGTCTGGTCATGATGTGGACCGAGGCAAAGGGGCACTTGAGAGGGCGGCATCTGGCCGGGGCGAGTCATGGAGCTTGCACGCGCAGTGACCGACGATGGGCGCGTGACCACGGCGGCCACACATGGTCGCGGCAAGGAAGAAAGGAGAGGGGCACCAGTACAGGGAATAGGAGGAGCCACAACATGGGGAGAAGCGAGGAGAGGTGGAGCCACGTGCGGACATTGTTGAGCTATGGCATGGTGCAGCGGCCGACTCGGTAGCAAGAGCGGGCGATCGTGGCCATGGAGTTGCAGTGGAGCAGAGAGGGCAGTGCTGTAGCCTTGCACGTGCATGCAAAGAAGGGGAAGCGACCGGCCATGGGCAAGCGAGTGGTGCAGCGATGGCAGCCTCAGCCAAGGCAGAAGCTCGCTCACGGGGAAGGAAGAGGGAGGGGCACCGGGAGAAGACTGAGGGGCATGGGCGTGCTGGGCGCTGGGCGGATGGGTGGCTCATGTGGTGGAACACGGCGGCTATGGTGACGCGGCGTGGTAACATGGGCCCAGGACATGGCCGAGGGTGCGCACGAGCATCACAAGCATGGGGGAGGAAGAGGTGATGGGCAACACTGTAGACACGGCATGCTATGCGGGGAAGAAAAAGAAGGGTAGCGCTATGGAGCGAGAGCAGCAACAGTGACATGAAAGTGACCCAGCCTATCCCTTGCCTAGGCACGCCATGACTTATAGTTTTTGCTCACCAAGGCAGACAACTGAGGTAGGCAAGTGAAAGCTCTAGTTTGGTTTTGGTGAATTGATAAAACCCTAAGTGCTAACCTAGTTTATCAAGTGATCATGAGATAGGTCGCACATTCCAAAGTGGTGAAGCAAATGAAGATCATGACATGATGATGGTGATGCCATGGTGATGATCAAGTGCTTGGACTTGAAAAGAAGAAAGAGAAAAACAAAAGGCTCAAGGCAAAGATATAAATGGTAGGAGCCATTTTTGTTTTGGTGATCTAGACACTTAGTGAGTGTAATCACATTTAGGTTCGATAGCCATACTATTAAGAGGGGTGAAACTCGTATTGAAATGCAGTTATCAAAGTGCCACTAGATGCTCTAACTCATTGCATATGCATTTAGGATCTAGTGGAGTGCTAACACCCTTGAAAATATGCTAACATATGTGCACAAGGTGATACACTTGGTGGTTGGCACATTTGAGCAAGGGTTAGGAACTTCACCGGTGGAGTGTCCGCCCATTGAGTGCGGACAGTCCAACTGTGCCATCGGCACCCTAGATAGAAAAGACGGAGGTCACAATGAGTGACTGGACGCTGGTCTCGGTTGGACTGGCGCGTCCGGTTAGTGGCAACAGAGGGCGCGCAGCAGCGGTCTCTGACCGGACACTGGGTCACTCAATGACCAGACACTGACAGGGTGCGTCTGGTCCTACTGACATGGCAGTGGCCAGAGTCACCGAGTGATCGGACGCTGGGTGTATCCGGTCGAGCTTGACCGGACACGTCCAGTCGTGAAAAATCATCTCTAGATGCCTACTGGAAATGACCGGACGCTGGGGTTCAGCGTTCGATCACTTTGAGCTGCTGCGTCCAATCGTCCCTTGACTGTTGGGATCGGGCGATCTACATTTGAAGAGAGAGGACACATGGCACGTATCGCATGACCGGACGCTGAGGTCCAACGTCTGGTTGATATGATCGGAGCGTCCGGTCACCCCGTGTTGTGCCCAGTGAAGGGATACAACAGCCCTATTTCATGGGGGCTTCTATTTAAGCCCCATGGCCGGCTGAAGCTCATCCTCTTGGCCATTTGCATTGACATAGCAACCTTGTGAGCTTAGCCAAAGCCCTCCCACTCATCTCCATCATTGATTCATCATCTTTGTGAGATTGAGAGAGAATCCATGTGCATTGCTTGAGTGTTTGCATCTAGAGGCACTTGGTGTTCATGTTTCACTACGGGATTCACTTGTTACTCTTGGTGGTTGCCGCCACCTAGATGGCTTGGGGAAGCGAGGATCGTCGAGTGGAGGGTGGTGATTGTGAGGGGTTCTTGACCTTTTCCCGGTGGAGAGACAAAAGGTACTCTAGTGGATTGCTCATGGCTTGTGTGATCCTCATCTTGTGTTGGTTGTGCGGCACCCTATCAAGAGTTTGGCATGTGATGTCAATTAGCACGTGAACCTCCAAGTGAGTGAATCGCCACAACGAGGAGTAGCTTGTTGGCAAGCAAGTGAACCTCGGTAAAAAATCATTGTATTCATCATTTGATTCCGAGGTGATTGGTCTTCATTGGTATTCATTCTTGTGATTGATTGGCTCCTTCCTTGACATGACGGTATAAATAAATTGCTCACTCTCTTTACTTTACCGCAAACTAGTTGTCAAGCTCTTTAGTGTAGCTAGTTGTGAGAGCTTGTTAGTTTGGTTAGTGTGGCTCTTTAGTTAGCTTTTGAGAGCACACTAACTTAGTGTAGTGTCATAGCTATTGTGTGGTTAGAAACTATATAAACTAGAATTGAGGTAGGTGGCTTGCTATTTTAGTAGGCTAGCACAACACTTGCTTCGCATCATAATTGTTTAACTGGTTTGTTAAGTGTTGTTGTAGAAATTTTTAATAGGCTATTCACCCCCCTCTAGCCATTAGGACCTTTCAAGTGGTATCTGAGCTAAGGTCACCGTGATTTGAGGCTTAACAACCTTCGGTGTAAAAATGGCTCAAATCAACAACACCAAGAAGCCACCCTAATTTGATGGCACAAATTATCCATATTGGAAATCAAAGATGACCACACATATCGAGTCAATCAATAGAAAAGTGTGGAAGGTGGTAGACACCAAAATTGAGATTGGTGATCTGGAGAATCCCACCATGGCCGAAGAAGTGCTTCTCCAAAATAATGGCATTGCTCTAAGTGCCATTCATGATGCAATTGATGAGAGAACATTTGAGCAAATCAAGAATATTGAAATGGCTCATGAGGTGTGGAAGAAATTGGAAGAATCATTTGAGGCACTCAAGCCATGAAGGGTGCAAAGGCATACATTCTCAAAGAGAAGTTTGCAAGCTTCAAGATGAAGGAGGATGAGAGTGTGCCGGAGATGTTCCATAGGCTTCAAGTGCTTGTCAATGATCTCAAAGCACTTGGAGAAGAGGTGAAGGACAAGGACTTCTCCCACAAGTTCTTGAGATGTTTGCCTTCAAGATTTGGCACATTGGTCACTATTCTAGTGAGGAGTGGTTTGGACACCATGACACCAAACCAAGTGTTGAGAGATATAATGACCGATGATACATATAGATATGATGATGAGAAGGAAGAAAAGGAGAAGAAAGATGAGAAGAAGAAGAGTGTGGCATTCAAAGCCACATCATCCAAGAGCAAGGCAAGGCAAGAAACATCAAGTGAAGATGATGGCTCATGGGATGATGATGATGATGAGAAGATGACTCTCTTTGTCAAGAAATTTGGCAAGTTCATGATGAAGAAAGGGTACCAGTGCTAGAAGAAAGAAATCTTCATCCAAGAACAAGGAAGAGTTAAGAAGGTGCTTCAAATGTGGAAGCAAATATCATCTTGTTGCTCAATGTCCATACAATAGCGACAATGATGACGACAACAAGAAGAACAAGAAGAAGGACAAGAAGGAAAAGAAAGAAAAGAAGGACAAGATGACCTTCAAGAAGAAGAAGGGTGGTTCATATGTGGTCACTTGGGATAGTGATGCTTCAGTCAAGTGATGATGATGATAGTGATGATGACAAGACCACCAAGAAGAAGGCACTTGCAAGCATTGCAATCAATGAGAAGCCTTCTCTCTTCGACACTCCATCATGCTTCATGGCTAAGGCCACTATGGTACAAATTTGTGATGATGGAAGTGATGAAGAACATGATAACGACAATGAAAATGAAAATGATAGTGATAGTGATGATGATGAACCTACTAAAGATGAATTATTTGACATGCTAGAAGATGCTAAAGAACACTTTGACATTAAGAGAAGGGAATGCAAGAGCTTGAATAAGGAGGTAAAAGCCCTTAAGCTATCCCTTGATGAGCTCAAAGCAACTCATGAGAGGCTAGAGGAAGCCCATGAGAAGCTTGGCAAGGCTCACAAGAAGCTTGAAAAAGCTCATTCCTCTTTGCTTAATGAGCAAAATAAAAAGAAGCATGTTGAAACTTGTAATGTAGGCTTAACTTGTGATATAATTGATGAATCATTATCTATGCCTATCATTATTGCTCCCACTAACCCTTCTTATAGTACTTCTACTTCCACCTCATCTAGTAGTGATGGTTTCACTTATGGTGCCTCACTAATGGTTGAGAATGAGAACCTCAAGAAGGAGGTCAATAAGCTCACTCACACCTTAGCTAAGGCCTATGGTGGTGAGGACCGCTTGCTTATGTGCTTGGGTAGCCAAAGAGCTTATCTCTACAAAGGTGGATTGTGCTATACCCCCAAGAAAGGCAAGGCGGCCTTTGCTCCTCACAAGACTAGTTTTGTGAAGAACAATGGTCGGTTTTGCACTAGTTGCTAGCAAGTTGGTCATAAAGAGCATGAATGCAAAAACAAGAGCAAAAATGCTAATGTATCCTCCATTAAGCTTGATTCTTTCTATATGCTTACCATGGGTGCAAATGGTGTAAAGGCTAAGTTTATTGGTAAGCCATGGATGGGCTCAAAGAAGAAAGCCATTTGGGTACCAAAGAGCTTAGTAACTAACCTTCAAGGACCCAAGTAAGTTTAGGGTATCTAAAAAGAATTGATCTTCTTTTGTAGGTCAATTACAAAGCCAGAGGAAGGCATTGGGTTCTTGATAGTGGGTGCACTCAACACATGACCGGTGATGCAAGAATGTTCAACTTAATCAACACCAATGGCAATGATGGTTATGATAGTATTACATTTGGTGATAATGGCAAAGGCAAGGTCAAAGGGCTTGGTAAGATTGCAATATCCAATGACATGAGCATATCCAATGTGTTGCTAGTAGAGAGCTTGAACTTTAATTTGCTATCCGTGGCTCAATTGTATGATCTTGGATTCAAATGCATATTTGGGGTAGATGATGTAGAAATCATAAGTGTAGATGGCTCTAACTTGATCTTCAAAGGCTTTAGATATGAGAATCTATACTTGGTTGATTTCAATGCTAGTAAAGCTAAATTATCTAAATGCTTGTTTACTAAGTCTAGCATGGATTGGTTATGGCATAGAAGGCTTGGTCATGTTGGAATGAAACAATTGAATAGATTGGTTAAGCATGACTTGGTCAGAGACTTGAAAGATGTTGTGTTTGAAAAGGATAAGCTTTGTAGCTCTTGTCAAGCCAGCAAACAAGTTGGAAATACCCATCCCAAGAAAAGCATGATGAGCACTAGTAAAGCATTTAAGTTGTTGCACATGGATTTGTTTGGGCCAACACAATACATTAGCATTGGTGGTAACAAATATGGCTTTGTGATAGTAGATGATTACACTAGATACACATGGGTATTCTTTCTAGTGGACAAGAGTGATGTGTTTGCAATATTCAAATCATTTGTTAAGGGCATTCACAATGAGTTTGAAATAACCATCAAGAGAGTTAGAAGTGACAATGGTAGTGAGTTCAAGAATACTAGAATTGATGAGTTGTGTGATGAATTTGGAATTAGACATCAATTTTTGGCCAAGTACACTCCACAATCAAATGGCCTTATTGAGAGGAAAAATAGAACACTTATTGATATGGCAAGGTCTATGCTTAGTGAGTACAATGTGAGTCAATCTTTTTGGGCCGAAGCTATCAACATGGCTTGCTATTGTAGCAATCGCCTCTATTGTCACCCGTTGAAAGAGAAGACACCATATGAGCTCTTGAATGGTAGAAAGCCCAACATTGCATATTTTTGGGTCTTTTGTTGCAAATGCTATATCTTGAAGAAAGGCACTAGATTAGGCAAGTTTGACAAGAAATATGATGAAGGATTCCTACTTGGTTATTCCACTACAAGCAAAGCATATAGAGTTTGGAATTTGGATAGTGGTACTCTTGAGGAAGTTCATGATGTTGAATTTGATGAAACCAAGGGTTCACAAGTAGAGAATGAGAACTTGAAAGATGTTAAAGGCATTCAACTTTCAAATGCCATGAAGAACATGGATGTTGGTGAATTGAGCCCTATGCAGGTGAATAATGATGAAGATGATCAAGTGCAAGTGCTCTCTAACTCAATTGTGCAAGATGATACAAATCAAGTTAGTACAAGTGGATCTCATGATAATGAACAAGATCAAGTGGCTAGTACATCATCTCAACCCAATGATCAAGCAAGTGCAAGCAATCAAGTTCCAATCCTCCAACCAACCAATATTGCAAGGGATCATCCATTGGACACTATAATTGGTGATATTTCTAGAGGTGTACAAACAAGATCTAGATTGGCTTCATTTTGTGAGCATTTCTCATTTGTGTCATCCATTGAACCAAAGAAGATAGATGAAGCATTGAAGGATGTTGATTGGGTGAATGCTATGCATGAAGAATTGAATAACTTCACAAGAAATCAAGTAGTGGGAATTAGTAGAGAGACCAAAGGGAACACAATGTGATTAGAACCAAATGGGTCTTTAGAAACAAGCAAGATCAAGATGGGATAGTAGTAAGGAACAAAGCAAGATTGGTAGCATAAGGCTATACACTAAGTTGAAGGTCTTGAACTTTGGAGAAACATATGCCCTGGATTGCTAGATTGGAAGCAATTAGAATCTTGCTAGCCTATGCTTGTGCCTACAACATCAAACTCTATCAAATGGATGTTAAGAGTGCATTTCTCAATGGTTACATCAATGAAGAAGTATATGTTGAGCAACCTCCCAGTTTTGAAGATGATAAGAA
Organism: Miscanthus floridulus; assembly: GCF_019320115.1. NCBI lineage: Eukaryota > Viridiplantae > Streptophyta > Magnoliopsida > Poales > Poaceae > Miscanthus > Miscanthus floridulus. The sequence goes on from NC_089585.1 coordinate 33,840,168, forward strand.
GCCTGACCATGTGTATAAGTTGAAGAAGGCATTATATGGTTTGAAGCAAGCACCTAGAGCATGGTATGAGAGATTGAGGGACGTCCTACTCTCTAAAGGGTTCATGATGGGCAAGGTTGACACCACTCTTTTCATCAAGAAGATTGGAAAAGATTTATTTGTGTTGCAAATCTATTTTGATGACATCATATTTGGATCAACCAATCAAGACTTTTGTGATGAGTTTGGAAAGATGATGGCTAATGAGTTTGAGATGTCCATGATTAGGAGAGTTAAGTTACTTCCTTGGTCTTCAAATCAAGCAATTGAAGAGTGGTATATTTGTGAGTCAAGGCAAGTATATCAAGGACATGATTAAGAAGTTTGGCATGAGTGATAGCAAGGCCATTAGCACACCAATACGAACCAATGGCAACTTGGATAGTGATGCAAGTGGAAATATGGTGGATCAAAAGTTATATCGGTCTATGATTGGAAGCCTACTCTATGTGACCGCATCAAGGCCAGGATGTCATGTTTAGTGTATGCATGTGTGCAAGATTTCAAGCCTCACCAAGAGAAAGTCATTTGAAGGCTACAAAGAGAATATTGTGGTACTTGAAGCATACACCAAATGTTAATTTGTGGTATCCCAAAGGAGCAATGTTTGAGCTAGTTGGTTACTCTGACTCAGATTATGCTGGGATGCAAGGTTGAAAGAAAGAACACATCGGGCACATGTCAATTGTTGGGAAGATCACTTGTCTCATGGTCATCAAAGAAGCAAAATAGTGTTGCATTATCAACCGCCGAAGCCGAATACATATCCGCCGGTAGTTGTTGTGCACAAATACTTTGGATGAAGGCCACTTTGAGTGATATTAGAATCAAGTTCATGAAAGTGCCATTGCTATGTGACAATGAGAGTGCAATCAAGTTGACAAACAATCTGGTTCAACATGCAAGAACAAAGCAAATTGATGTCCGCCATCATTTCATAAGAGATCACCAACAAAAAGGGAACATTTGCATTGAGAGTGTAGGCACCCAAGATCAACTTGCCAATAAATTCACCAAGCCATTGGATGAGAAATGGTTTTGCAAGCTAAGGAATGAGTTGAACATATTGGATTTCTCAAATATGTGTTGATGCACCCCCCATTTATATGACATGCCTCTCCTTCGAGCAATCCAAGGTAAAAGTTGATTGGCATGGCATACATCCTTGCTAAGGACATGTTTAGTGCATCTAGTCATCTCTTACATTAAATAGGCTCATTCATGAGAATCAAATGAATTTGATGATTATATGGTACCACTATTGCTTCTATGCTTATTTTGATCTAGTGGTAGCATATGACATGTTTGTGGGCTTGTAAACCTAGTGTTTGATCTAGAAAATGAGCTCTAAGTGTTTAACTCAATATGGTACAAGATAACCCTTATTTGGAGGTGTGAAGAAGCTTGTCCTTGGATCAAACCGAGTTAAATATCTTTGGCAAATTTTCTAGTTTGAACCAAATTTAGGAATATGATTCCTCACCCTATTGATTGACATTGATAATCTCAACCTATCTACATTTTGAACCTTTGTGGTCATTGATGACAAAGGGGAAGAAAAACAAAGATATTAGTACATGGGGAGATAAACAAAGATATTAGTGTACTAAGATTATGAAAAGACAACAAAGGGGGAGAACTTGACATAGGGGAGAGATATGACAAAGGAAAAAGATCAATTAAAATTTTAAGCACACAAGTAGGGGGAGCAAGCTCATGAACTTGTATGATGCATTTGAATGTGCATTTCATATGTTTGCTTGCATGGCACAAGTTTTAAATTTCAATATTCATGCTTGTGTGGTGTATGCTAATTATAGGTTTGAATGATGAAATGAAAATCTAGCATGCATAAGTTTATCTAGTGATTTTATTTCCAAGTGTTTCCAAGTGGTATCGAGCTAACCATGGTGCTAAGGATGGTATAATGGTGCACTTCGATTGGTATCATGCTTCAAAGGTCCATCTTTTATACCTTAGCATCATTTGGTAGACAATGTCTCCTATATTTCCTATCTAAGCATATGTGCAAGCTTCAATCCAAACTCTTAGCACATATGTAGGGGGAGCAATTGCTATCATTTGGGGTTCATGAAACTTGTCCATATCCTTTTACACATGGTAAATATGCTTGGGCAAGTAACATGGATTCAATTGAATTTTAATTCATATCTTTGCGAAAGGGTTGTCATCAATTACCAAAAAGGGGAGATTGAAAGCTCTAGTTTGGTTTTGGTGAATTAATGAAACTCTAAGTGCTAACCTAGTTTATCAAGTGATCATGAGATAGATAGCACATTCCAAAGTGGTGAAGCAAATGAAGATCATGACATGATGATGGTGATGCCATGGTGATGATCAAGTGCCTGGACTTGAAAAGAAGAAAGAGAAAAACAAAAGGCTCAAGGCAAAGGTATAAATGGTAGGAGCCATTTTGTTTTGGTGATCTAGACACTTAGTGAGTGTGATCACATTTAGGTTCGATAGCCATACTATTAAGAGGGGTGAAACTCGTATCGAAATGCGGTTATCAAAGTGCCACTAGATGCTCTAACTCATTGCATATGCATTTAGGATCTAGTGGAGTGCTAACACCCTTGAAAATATGCTAACACATGTGCATAAGGTGATACACTTGGTGGTTGGAACATTTGAGCAAGGGTTAGGAACTTCACCGGTGGAGTGTTCGCCCGTTGAGTGCGAACAGTCCGACGGTGCCACCGGCACCCTAGACAGAAAAGACGAAGGTCACTGTGAGTGACCAGATGCTGGTCTTGGTTGGACCGGCCCGTCCGGTTAGTGGCAGCAGAGGGCATGCAGCGGTGATCTCTGACCAGACCCTGGGTCACTCAGTGACTGGATGCTGATAGGGTGCATTTGGTCCTACTGACATGGCAGTGGATAGAGGAGTCGCTGAGTGACCAGACGCTGGGTGTGTCCGGTCGAGCTTGACCAAACGTGTCCGGTCGTGAAAAGTCATCTCTGGATGCTTACTAGAAATGACCGGACGCTAGGGTTCAGTGTTCGGTCACTTTGAGCTGCTGCGTCCAGTCATCACTTGACTGTTGAGATCAAGCGATCAACATTTGAAGAGAGAGGACACATGGCACGCATCGCATGACCGGACGCTGAGGTCCAGCGTCCGGTCGATATGATCAGATCGTCCGATCACCCTATGTTGTGCCTAGTGAAGGGGTACAACGGCTCTATTTTATGGGGGCTTCTATTTATGCTCCATGGCCAGCTCAAGCTCACCCTCTTGGCCATTTGCATTGACATAGCAACCTTGTGAGCTTAGCCAAAGCTCTCCCACTCATCTTCATCATTGATTCATCATCTTTGTGAGATTGGGAGAGAATCTAAGTGCATTGCTTGAGTGTTTGCATCTAGAGGCACTTGGTGTTCATGTTTCACTGTGGGATTTGCTTATTACTCTTGGTGGTTGCTGCCACCTAGACAGCTTGGAGTAGCGAGGATCGTCGAGAGGAAGGTGATGATTGTCTCCGTCTCCAATCGTGGTGATTGTGAGGGGTTCTTGACATTTCCCCAGTGAAGAGCCAAAAGGCACTCTAGTGGATTGCTCGTGGCTTATGTGATCCTCATCTTGTATTGGTTGTGCGGCATCCTATCGAGGGTTTGGCGTGTGATGCCAATTAACGTGTGAACCTCCAAGTGAGTGAATCGCCACAATGAGGAGTAGCTTGCCGACAAGCAAGTGAACCTCGGTAAAAAATCATTGTGTTCATCATTTGATTCTAAGGTGATTGGTCTTTATTGGTATTCATTCTTGTGATTGATTGGCTCCTTCCTCGACACGGCGGTATAAATAAATTGCTCACTCTCTTTACTTTACCGTAAACTAGTTGTCAAACTCTTTAGTGTAGCTAGTTGTGAGAGCTTGTTAGTTTAGTTAGTGTGGCTCTTTATTTAGCTTTTGAGAGCACACTAACTTAGTGTAGTGTCATAGCTATTGTGTGGTTAGAAACTATATAAACTAGAATTGAGGTAGGTGGCTTGCTATTTTAGTAGGCTAGCACAATACTTGCTTCACCTCATAATTGTCTAACCGGTTTGTTAAGTGTTGTTGTAGAAATTTTTAATAGGCTATTCACCCCCCTATAGCCATTAGGACCTTTCAGCAAGGATGAGAGCGAACAGGGACAATACAAAGCAAGCGCGAGGAGCTGTGTGGTTCACCACTAGCCTCGTAACGTGGTGCAACTCGGTCATGTGCCTAGACAGATACTAGGCATTGCAGTAGCTAAAGGCTAGATGTCTGTACTGCTAAGCCTGATGAGTGGTAAGCACTGCATGTACGCACTAAAAACTTCACGTGAGCCACTGCATTTTTGTACGGCGGACGACATGTCAATCGCAGCAGTCACTGCTCAACATGCTGCTGATGTTGATAACATAATATAGCGAAGGCAGGCAATGATGCTGCGACGAAGACAATAACACGATGAGACAACGGTACTGCTCGATCGATGATATCTAGCGAGCCCGCGTACACGACGACGGGGTCCGGCAACATGATGCGACGTTAATAATTCACATTACGGATTTATTCAGAGCAAGGGAGACACACCACTGTACTCAAACGTCCAGAACGACAGTGTGGCAAGGACAACACCGCTTTTAAATATAATTTCAGATTTCTACCGTGGACGTAAGAAAATATTTTTTTAATTTTAAAATCCGAGAAAAATCATTTCGAAAATCCTGTTAGGTCTAAATCTCGGTGCTAAACGAGCTCGTAATACCAGAGGTGTTACAAAAATTCTTCTGAACAAATTCAGGGTGCTACTACTAATCAAATGCAATATAATCTTAGATCATCAGTGCAGCATGTGCAACAACCAATAGGGCAAGTTCAGAATCAGATGATTAATTTTGGTACATCTAGGCTAAATACCACTGTCGGCTCAAAAAATAGTACCATTAGTTCAAAGGATTCATAGGGATAGAGATCCTAATGTTTTCGATCAGAGATTTCAAATAATAAATCAGCAAAGGGCTCAACAGATAGATATTCCACAAGAATATCATTATGGTTCAGATTATAATACCATCAATATAATTCCAAATCTAGGATATCAAGGCACTCAGAATTTCAATCTGCAGATGGGTTAGCAATTGCCAAAAAATTCAAATTCAAATGGTGATGAATTGTTGCTCATAATAACCGAAATGATGAAAAATCAGTTTGGTTTAAAACCAAAAGAGCAGACCTTTCGTACAAATGTCCATATCCTAGAGTGATATGATTTGGTGGCTCTTCCTACAAACTACAGGCTTCCAAAATTTGCTAAGTTCACTGGTCAAGATAGCACAGGTATAATAGAATATGTCAGTCGATATCTTACTCCGTTGGGTGAAAGCCTCTATTGAAGAAGCACATCGAGTTCGATTCTTCTCTTTGTCCCTATCAGGACTAGCTTTCACTTGGTTTTTATCACTATCAGTTAATTCTATTGTTAATTAGAGTGATCTTGAAAAGAAATTTTATACATATTTCTATACTAGGGACAGGGGAAAGAAAGATCACAGATTTGACAACTATAAAGCAAAGAGCTAATGAATTGGGTGTTGAGTTCCTTCAGAGGTTGCGAGAAACAAGAAACTTATGCTTTTCGTTGAATTTGACTGATGATCAGCTAGCTGCGTTGGCCGTTTAAGGAATGTTGTCAACATGGAGAGAAAGCTGCTTGGGCAAGAATTTGACAATTTAGGTCAATTGGCTCAACGAGCGGCAACACTTAATAGCCAATTCCTAGAATATGCATAGAGATACCTGATTTTAGAAGAATGATGCAATCGTTGAAGCTTATAATCCATATTTAGTCGATGATGATGATGAAGAAGAAGAGGAAATTACCGTAGCTGAATAGAATTGGGGTAAAAAGATAGTAATGGTTCAAAATCATTGGGGAAAAGAATTTGAAGAAATTTATGATTTTGACGTTACAAAAGTAGACAAACTTTTTAATTTCTTGCTTTAGAAGGGACAGATTAAACTGCCTGCCAATCGTGTTATATTACCTCCCGATCAGTTGAAGAATAAGAAGTTCTGCAAGTACCTGTAACACCCTCGGTGTTACCGCTTAAACAACTTGCTAAACTATGTCATGAGCATCATGTTTTTGTGATAATGCGTGTGATAAAGTGTGTAGAAAATTTCCGTAACTCAAAATGATCAATAAAAATGCTAAACAAAAGTTGATTTGATAGCTCATGCATATCAAGTAGGGTTTGAAACTAATTTTTATTGAACAAAAATACTACAGAACATGTATATAACACTTAAATAAAGTTTGAAGTGCAAACTTTATAGATGACAATGAAATACTTGCTGTAGAAAAATCATGTTACTAGCTGGTATTTCTAATAGTCTAGAAACGGAACTTAAAAACAAATCCAGCTCAAAAACTTAGAAATTTTCAAGTCTACCAATAGCTAGACATTGCTATGTTTAGCAATTTATGGTGAGAGATTGGGTTAAAGAGTAGTGTAGTGTTATAGCTTGATTTGGTAGTCTCATATGCTATCTTGAGCATGGTGAACATGGTTTAGGTCTAGAAGCAACCAGTTAAGTTTTTATGGTCGCTTTAAAATTCATGCACGACATAGGTTTGGCTGGTTGGTTGTGTGGGCATGATCACTATGCTCTGTCACTTGGCATCGCTACTGTTGGTCATGCATGCACGCTAGCCGCGTGCGACCGACCATGGCCACCTCTGGCCTGATTATAGCTCGGCTACCGCTAGCTCACCGCGTGGAGCTGCTGCTGCTATCGCCTGCCCTGCCCCACGCCATGACGAAGCCACTACCAGCGCCATCACCTCGCCGTCGCATCCTGCACTGCTACCCTGCCTCACATTGCTGCTACCAATGCCACTATGATGTTGTGCTATGCTACCGCTCACCTTGTCCTAGCACGCACGTGGGCTGTCCTAGCTGTCCCACGTCGTCGCCTTGCCTTAATGGTGCGGCAGGCCATGCATGCCACTGCCCCCACCTACCTCCACGCGCGCACGTGGTTTGGCCGCATTGTTGTGTAGCGGGTGCCCAGACGCCACCTTAGGTCTGGTCTACCGTGTCCTACCAAGGCAATTGTGAGCCAAGCGTACCTATCAGTGCCTCTTCTCTCTCTCTCTCTCTCTGCTGCTATCGTCGAGCCACACCATTAAATTCATGAAGGAGAGATCACCTCAAGTCGATTTGTTGTGTTGTTGGCTCTTTCACACAGCTGCCTAGCTACCCGTCCCCACCCTGCCTTGAATGGTGCTCGGTCGAGCTCCAATTTTTTAGTTTCCCCGCCGCCTTACTGATAAGGCAACGCCCAATTGTGGGTGTGGGCAACTCTCCCGTCATCCCTCTCGAGCCAATTCACCTGCACCACTAGCATCGCCTTGACTCCCTCTCCACCTTGTGCGCCTTAATCGAACCGCTACCACCTTCCCTTCATCGTTGACACTACCAAGCCACCGCAGTGTGTGGCCGCACGGCTTGGCCACACATGGCCAGCCTTCCTCCGTCATCCTCCACCCCAACCGTCACCTCAGGCTAGTCCATGGTAGCCTCCTGATGCTCACGAGTTAATCAATTAGGCCTATAGCTGCCCCAGCTCACCAGAACAGTGGCGCCACTGTCGTGGATGGTCGTGCATCACTACAGCTTTCCCCAGCCAGTCGTGCCACCCTACACCGTCGCTTAGCATAGCCGCTCAGGTCAAAGATGGTGATCAAGCTATTAGGTGGGCCCGTGTAGGTCCTAGGTGGCCGACGTAAGCGCTTAGTGCCACCACTCGCCACGCCATTGTGCAGGGAGTCACCGGGGATGCATGTGCATGAATTAGGGAAAGACTAGGGGGTTAAGTGAGAAGGTTTGAGATAGGAGGAAATAGTGTTAGTTCTTAGTTGTAATTTGGGAGAAATGTGGGGTCTATTTTGCTAAAACATCAGCGCGCGTGGGGTTTCCCGTCGCGGGCCAGCACCGCATGGGCCGCACCGTGGGCCACCGCATGCTGGCGCTCACACGCTGTGTCTCAGTGGGCCACACGAGAGAATATGTTTTTCTTTTTCATGAGGAATTACAAATAGTTTTCTAATATAATTTTTGAGTTGATCTTTGGTAAATCATATAAAATCATGTAGGTATCCAAAAATTATGAAACAAATTTTGTTAAGTTCCTAAAATTGTGCTCTATCTGTTAGTGTACTTAGTTCATATATATACATGTTGATATCAGGAGCTATTAAATCATTTGAAAATATTTAATATTGTTAGGAGAATTATTGTAGGAATTTTTGTGGTAAATTGGTGATAGCTTTAGCCCTAAAAAATTTACAGTAGTTTCATTGTATTATTATGTGCTCACTGTAATTTTGTAGCTTTAGAATAGACTAAACATAAAGGTTGTTAAATGCTCCTTAGTTTCAAATATACATTAAATCATTAGTAGAAATAAAGGTATATCCTTCAATTGTAAAGCTAGGTGTTTGCTAGTTGAACCCAACACTTTGCTTAGGTAAAGATGATAGTTAGCTTAGTACCTTAGTCATTAGAGCTAGCTTAGTGGCTTAGCATGTGTGTTCTTATTTTAAGAGTTGTTGTTGCATAAATACTAAGTGTTGCATCATCATTACATGCATGTAGAGAACGAGTTGGTGGAGTTCATGACCACCAAAGAGCAGGAGTTTGAGGAGGTGATCGAGGAGTATGAGGAGAAGGTTCTCATATAGGAGGAGGTCCTAGAGCTATCACTGACTGACTTAGCTGACACCCCACCTGCCCAAGGCAAGCCCCAATGCATAACCCTTATTTTGAATGATCATTGGATATATATATGTGATGTGCATTTACGTTATAGGATTTATATTAAAACTACATGCATAGATAACCTACCTATGAGTCCTACTAGCATAGGTCGAGTAGCTGCTATGCTTGGGCTATCGGTAGCATGAGTAACCTGTCGTTACTCATAATAGGTGATTATTATTATTACTCTCATGATAAAATGGTGAAAGGAAATGGAGACCGGACAGGGATATGGTATGGGTATTGGTGGGTGTAATAGGTTGTGTCTCAGTGGCCAACGGGGCATAGCTTGGTTACACTATTTTTCCTATCTATGTCGGTTAAGGATCGGCCGTTGCCATGGATGGTAGTCTGGTCACAAACTTATTATCCTAAGCACATACTTACTTATGGGAGTGGGAAGGCTCATTATTCTCTTATCAGTGAGTTCTGGCTCTTTCCAGACCAACTGATTAGGAGATGGGGATGGTGGAGGTCTAAGCACCACATTGAGTCCTGGGACTCAGTAGTGGGAGCTTGGAGTCCAAGTTTAGATGGGGACCTAGACCCCTTGATAGGAGAGTGGTGGGTTGGTCTTGCTTGTGCCTAGGGTACAAGCGGGGCATATGTTTTGAGGTACCCAGCTAGGATACATTGGTTCGTGAATCACCAGTGTGATACGGTATGACTTGCCTATGATCTAGCACCGTAGTAAAAACTAGAAGATGAAAGGGGATGAATGGATCTGATTGCTCAACTCTTGCTTGAAAGTAGAACAGGTGCTTACATAGAATGGTTAGCTAATGAACTAATCATGACTGCTAATAAAATACATACATAAGGATTCAGTATTAGTAATGCTTTTCACAAAAAAAGGAAACCCAGCAAACCATAAAGCTTATCATATCCATAGAGTCGGGAAATTATTCCCACTAGTCAAGTAAGTCTTGCAAGTACATTGTGTACTCAGGGTTTATTTACCCCTATTGTAGGTATAGCTTGAGGAGTGGCTGTTGTGTGGAGGATTCTTCAGGTAGGCATAGACGGATCCTTATATCTTGTCGTTAGATGTTTATTTCAATTCCGCTATTTAAATTCCACACTCTGAACTTGGTATTGTAATAATGTATTTCTGAGAACTCTTATTGTATGAAATGAACTAAGTGATGTAAACTCATTCTCAGTTATTGGATCCTAGCTAAAAAATGTGGATTGTTTGAGTTCTCCCTTAGGGTATGCTCGATGGAACTGTCCAATATAGCTTACTTTCAGGGGTGCTTAGTGTCTAGTGGAAGACAAGCACCTCCGAAGACATGTTATTTCGGGCAGTTCTGCCATAGTACCATAACACTACTTCTCATACTACTAATGATTGCAGGATTTTTTGATAGCATATTCAGAGGGCTATTCAACAAGGGAAGCTTAAATTTGATACAACTTGGAAAATGAAAGTTGATGATAATCCTTTCCCAAAGGATCAGAACATGGTTGATGCTAAGTTGTTCAAAGAGAAAACTAAAGTTTTGACATTAGCTAGGGCAAGAGAAATTAGAACTAGTTGATCCATAGATGCAAATATCGGCTGATGAATATAGAGAAATTAAAAGGCATCATGACCAATAAAAGAGCCGATATGAGCAGGGAGAAACATTGAGAGATGGTGCAATAAGACCACGTGTGGCATCTCAAATTCTATTGAATAAATGACAATGGTAGAAGAAGAAAGATTGTCAGTGCTGGTTAGAAGAGAAGGAATATCAACGTCAATAAGAAGAAGAGAGATATAAAAGAGAACATACTGAGTCATATTGGAATTGCCTTTTCTTTAGACATTGTTGGAATGAAGGTTTGAGATTGCCTAGTAGAAATAATTACCCAGAATATAGCAAACAATATTGGGAGTTTAGGCAATCTAAAGTCAACCACCGGTCTATCCATGATCGAATTGAATATTAATATAATGATGTGGATCAACGCTTAAAAATAGAAGCAATCATAACTGGCTTGCAAAGTGAGGTGTTGATCAGAACTGGGCCGATTATGAAGATGAATATGATGAAGAGTATGTTGGGCAGGAAGGACAGTGGTGTCCAGGAGGTTTAATAAGAAGTCAGAAGAGAAGAGTACAACACCTAAGGAGCAGAGAATCAGAACAGGCTAAAAAATCTGGTAAACCACAAGTGTGGCGTGCTAAACAAACAGCCGATAAGGGTCAACAATCGGCTAATATTCAAATGGCTTTTCTTTTACCATATGAATTTAAAGCTCTAGCAGATCAAGAAGTCTATTCGGATTTTGATAAATCAGAGTATGAAGAGATGGCAGTCTAGTTGACATTGATACAGCAAGCTATATTTGATAAACTACTTAAGCATCGGCATTTAAAGGCTTTATATGTGAAAGGTTTTATCAATGGGAAGCTGATGAGTAAAATGTTTGTTGATGGAGGTGCCTCTATTAATCTAATGCCTTATACTACTTTTCACAAGCTTGGTAAAGGGCTAGAAGATCTGATTGAGACTGGCATGATGCTTAAGGATTTTGGGGGTAATGCGTCCAAGACTAGAGGGGCAATAAATGTTGAATTGGCAATTGGAAGTAAGACTTTGCTCACTACATTCTTTGTTATTGATGGAAAGGGTTCATATAGTTTACTCCTTGGTCATAATTGGATTCATGCTAATTATTATGTTCCATCAACTATGCATCAATGCTTGATTCAGTGGCATGAAGACAATGTTGAGCTAGTTCATGCTGATGATTCTATGAGTATAGCAACAACTGATCCAATGTATTGGGAACTAGAAGATTTTGAGTATTTTTCTGTCAAGCAATGGGAAGGAGGCTTCATTAGAATCAATGATGAAGGCCAACAGCCGATCCGAGCAGTCGGCTCTGAAAGTTTGTTTTAATGGATAATCCAATAGATGGTACAGATGGTAAACTAGGACATGGCTTTATGTCGGCCGATGAGTTAGAAGAAATAGATATTGGTCCTAGAGATTGTCCTAGGCCAATGTATGTAAGTGTTAAATTGGATCCTGAGTATAAACAAGAATTGATAGATTTGTTAAAGGAATTTAAAGATTGTTTTACTTGGGAATATTATGAAATGCCTAGCTTAGATCGATCAATTGTTGAACATCGGTTGCCAATCAAACCTAGATATTAGCCATTTAAATAAGCTCCAATGATATTTAGTCCAAATGTTCTTGATGATATTAAGAGGAGACTAAAAGACTACTAGAAGCCAAATTTATCTGACCTTGCCAATATGCTAGAGTGGAAATCGAGTGTAGTTCCTGTGTATACGAAAAATGGGAAGTTGAGAGTCTATATTGATTTCAGATATTTGAACAAGGCTACATCGATGGATGGTTATCCGATGCCAATAGCCGATATGTTGGTAGATGCAGTAGCTGGGCACAAGGTAATTAGTTTTATGGATGGTAATGTAGGTTATAATCAAATTTTCATGGTTGAAGAAGACATAGTAAAAATAGCCTTTCGGTGCCTCGGCGCAATCAGCTTTTTTGAATGGGTTGTGATGACTTTTGGATTGAAGAATGCTGGTGCAACTTATTAGAGGGCAATGAATTATATTTTTCATAAGTTGATTGATAGGATTATTAAAATCTATATTGATGATGTGGTGGTGAAATCCAAAGGGTACAAAGAATATCTGGCTGATCTGCGGGAGACTTTGGAGTGCACAAGAAAACATGGTTTAAAGATGAATCCTAATAAGTGTGCCTTTGGAGTGTTAACTGGACAATTTTTGGGTTTTATGGTCCATGAGAGAGGAATTGAGATTGGTCTAAAAAGTATAAAAGCAATTGATGAGGCAGTACCTCCAACTAATAAAACAGAATTATAATCTCTGCTTGGTAAGATTAATTTTATCATAAGGTTTATGTCTAATATGTTAGAAAGGATTCTATCATTTTCTCCTTTGTTGAAGTTGAAAAATGATAAAGAATTTAAATGGGGTGACGTACAACAAAAAGTGTTTGAGGAGATAAAAAGAGTATATGAAATCTCCACCTGTGTTGGTTCCTCCTCAGCATGGCAAGCCTATTAAGTTGTATGTGTTGGCCGATAGCCAAATGATTAGATCGGCCCTGATGCAAGAGTTTGAAGGAAAGAAACAGATTGTTTTCTATTTAAGTAAAAGACTTTTGGATCCAGAAACAAGATATTCCCCTATTGAAAAGTTATGCTTATGCTTATATCCCTCCTGCACTAAATTGCAACATTATTTATTATTGGTTGAGTGTACAGTTGTGTCTAAAGATGATGTGATCAAACCCATGTTGTTAATGCCGATATTAAATGAGACAATGGGAAAGCAGTCAAAGGGCAAGTGATGGTCGATTTTATTACTCAACACCATAAACCAAGCAGCGGCTATATGGAACCTATGTCTTGGACATTGTTCTTTGATGGATCATCATGCAAGTAAGGTGGTGGCATTGGTATTGTTATTATTTCACCTCGGGGGGGGGCAAGTTTTGAGTTTGCCTTTCAAACCAAACCAATGACCACCAATAATCAAGCAGAATATGAAGATATTCTTAAGGGACTTCAACTTCTTCAGGAAGTAAAGGCTGAGTGAATTGAAATATTTGGAGATTCACAGCTAGTTATTAATCAATTGATCGGCCTGTATGAATGTAAAGATGATATTATGAAGGGATACTATAATGAATGTTGAAAGTTACTTGAGGAGTTTCCCCTTACTTCTCTTCAGCATATTCCAAGAGCATAGAATCAAGAAGCCAATCGGTTAGCTCAGAATGCGTTAGGCTATCGAGTGCTCTAAAAAATATTAAGTAGTGAGACCATGACTAATGATTGGAGAGTTAAAATAGCCGATTATCTCAAGAATCCATCATAGAAGGTTACCATAAAATGGAGATATAAATTGACTAAGTATGTTTTGTTAGATGATTAGTTGTATTACAAAATAGTCGATGGAGTTTTACTTAAATGTTTAAATCAAGAAGTTGTAACACACTCAGTGTTACGTCCTAAACCAACTGCTAAATCATGTCACGAGCATCGTGTTTGTGTAATAATGCATGTGATAGAAGGTGTTGATAAATTTCTTGTAGCCTAAAATAATCAATAAAAATGTTAAATCAATGTTGATGCAATAGCTCATGTATATCAAGTAGGGTTTAAAACCAATTTTTATTAAGCAAAAATACTATAGAACATGTGTGTGACACTTAAATAAAGTTTAAAGTATAAACTTTGTTGATAACAATGCAACTCTTGCTGTAGAAAAATAATGTTACTAGCTAGTATTTCTAATAGTCTAGAAATAGAACTTGAAAACAAATCCAGCTCAAGACTTAGAAAAATTCCTAAGGTGAGCAGCAGTGTGACAAAGCTATGTTTGGCAAATTATTCTGTGAAATTGAGTTAAGAAGGGGTGTTGTGTTGTAGCTCTTATTGATAGCCTAATGTGCCCTCTTTAGAGTAGTGAAGATGGATTGGTTCCAAATTGAATCATTTAGTTTTTACGGGCGCTTTAAAATTCATGCGCGTACTCAGTCTTAGGCCGCCGGGCTCAGGTGTGTGGTCACCACATGTGGCTATTCTGTGTTGCTGTGTGGCTATGTCATGCGCATGCATGCATGGCCACACACCGGCCAATCGAGGCTACCCTTGGTCTAGTTGTGGCCTGGCCGTGGCTTGGCTGTTCTAGCCGCACCACTTGTAGCCAGCCAAAGGCCGCTGTGCCCCGCCGGCCTTCTCTATGACACACCGCCACTACCACCACGGCTGCTGCTGATGCTACTGCTACCCTCCATGTCACACATCATGACACAATCACGGTTGCAGCCGCTGCCATCATGTCACTCCCATACTTGCGTCTGCTCGCTGCATCATGTTGCCCCCTCCCTAGCCTGGTTGGGTGCCGTCCGCACATGGCTATGCACGCCGTCGTCACACCATTAATGGTGCTGTGGCGCACGGGCCATGGCCGGTCATGGACACTCATGATTGTCCCCTCATGCTTGGACGTAGTTCCCTCGATCGAGTCAACCGTTCTCGCCAAGGCTCACCTTATTGAGTCACCGGCCACACCCAGTCTCTCTCTCTTTTTCCTTCTCTTTACTACCGCTACCGAGCCACACCAATATGCCTGCCTATGAGGGGTCATCTCCCATCAATTCCATGCACCCACAACTCCGCCCTCACATCCCCTCTCCAACCGCCCCACCCTGCCTTGATTACGGCCAGGCCTGAGCTCCAATTTTTGAGCTTTGCTCCCACCACCGCGCCATTAAGGCCCAGCCCGCCTCACCGTGTCTAGCTCCAACCTCGCCATCTTGCGTCGAATTGATCGCACCACTAGCCCCACCTAGAACCCCTCTTCATCATGCACACCCAAGTCATAGCCCTATAGCCATCTCCACGCTGCTGACACGGCTGTGTTGTTGTGGTTCGCCATCGAGCTCGCCGCGCGCATGCAGGCCAGACTTGCTCGGGGCATCTCTGGCTAGGCCACCACTACTAGGTAGGATCATGGTGCATCACTGATGCTTACCCATCACTTCTATTATCTATTGCATGTTGTGGCTCACCGAAAACACGGTTACCACCGATGTAGGTCGCCCGTCGCTGGGGAGAGCCGCTCTGCTTCACCTCTGTTCGTGCAACCATCGTTGCGGGCGGCCCATAGGTGAGCATTGGTCCCATAGCTAGGTCTGCAAGGGTCCTAGTTGGCTGGCGTAACATGGTCATACTAGTCCACGCTGCGCCGTCGAGCGCGGGGGATTGCAGGGACCTCCCTAATGCGAAGACAGCTTCTCTCAGGGTCTTTGATGCATAAGTGCTGACTGAGTAAATAGGATGAATAGTGGCTATGAGAATAGTAGGTAGCTCGAGGGCATTTTTGCTAAAATGCCAGCGCGCGCGGGCTCCCCACCATGGGCCGCCTCCACGCGTGGGCCGCATTGGGCCAGTTTGGTTCGCCTTTTTAGTAAAGAATTAGAAATGGTTTTGTATTTTTATTCAAGAACTAGTTTTGTGTAATTAATCTAAAATTCATGTAGATGTCCAAAATTATGAAACAAATTTTGTTAGGTTCCTAAAATTGTGAACTCTCTGCTAGTATATTTTGTTCACTATAGTTTTATAATATTTTTAGGAGTTATCTAATTAATTTGAGATGCTTAATATTGTAAGATATAAACTTGTAGGAATTGTTGTGATAAATTGGTGAAAGTATTGGCTCTGAAACTTTCATAGTAAATTCCTCACATTATTAGGTGCTCACTGTAATTTTTTAGCTCCATAATAATTAGTTTGCTAAGGTAGCTAAATGAGTCCTAGTTCGAAAATATATGTTTAATCAATAAAATACTGAAACACCTTGGAATTTTAGAACTAAAACATTTTTTTCCAGGAGACAAAGCCTTACTTGACGATGTGGATATATAGACCAGTATGTTACTCATTAAATCTAGCTCGTTAGCTTGCAGAGCGTAATCGTATATTTAAGAGTTGTGGTTACCATTGATTAATTTCAACTCTGCGTTGTATCCACGTATATCATAATAGGAACAACAATGGATAATGGAGTCGATCAAGGTAGTAGAAAATATGGTGCCTTGATGATCGTGTCACCATGATAGAATACTAACTTTTGGTTATATCTTACCTAGGCAAACCCCAGTGCATAACCCCTATTATTCTGCACTTTATTTTATGCTTGTGCATTAAGTTTTAAGGAGTTAAATAAAAACCCACTTGCATATATATCCTTTTCCTATGAGTCCTACTAGTATGTCAGGATCGTGTAGATTGCTATGCTATAGGATCTAGTAGAAGTCGAGTGATTACCTGTCACTCGTGAGAGATAGGAAAGATATTATTGTTGTACTATCACATGGAATATATATGGAGGATAATTGGAGACCAAACGGAATGATACTTTAGATCTAGACTTGGTTAGGAATTCGAGCGAGGCTCGGATTGCACTTGTTCCGCTTGTGTCGATTGAGGACCATCCGTTGCTATGGATGGTAGTCAGGTCATAGACTTATTATCCTGAGCACATACTTGCTTATAGGGAGCGAGAAGGCTCATTATGCTCTTGTCATGGGTTCTGGCTCTTTCCAGACCAACTAATTAGAGGCTAGGATGGTGGAGGTCTAAGCACCATACTGAGACAGGGTCTCAAGTGTGGGGGCTTGGAGTCCAAGTTTGGACGGGGACCTAGACCCCGTGACAGGAGTGAAATGAGTTAGTATTGTTTGAGTCTGGGGTACAAATGGGGAACATGTTTTGGGGTACCCAGCTGGGATACATTGGTTCACGAATTGCCATGTGATACGGTACCGACTTGCCTATGGTCTAGCACCGTTGTAAGAATTGGAATATGAAAGATGGTAAAATGGTTCTGATTGCTTACCACCTGCTTGAAAGTAGCATAGGTGCTTATATAGAATGGTTAGTTAATGAACTAATAATGACTGCTAATGAAGTTGAATATAAGGATGCATGTTTAGTAATGCTTCCGCAGATGCAATAACCCACAAGCCAGATAGCCTTGCATATCCATGGAGTCTTTTATTTTTCTTCTATCGGGCAAGTCTTGCTGAGTACATTTGAGTACTCAGGGTTTTATTCCCCTATTGCAGGTGATCAAAGGATGCTTAGAGCTGACTCTTGTGTGTGGAAACCTCCTGGTAGGCTCAAAGAGGATTCTTTTACGCTACGACCATAGTGTTTATTTACAACCCTTACTAAAGGTTTTTATAAGAGAAGATATAAAATTTGTTAGCATCTCTTGGATATAAATGTCCACTATGTTAATGCTCTACCATGTCATTAAATTAATCTTTGCTTCCTCTGTAACTCTGATAGCATTATTATATTCTGCTGTTATAATAAATTGAGGTAATATTTTGGTCCTGTAATAAAGTGATGTAAGAAATGACTTAAGAATGTTGTAAGCTTTATTCCCTCATTTATGATTCTAAAGAAAAATATGGATTTTTGAGTTCTCCCTTGGGGTGTGCTCTATGGAACTGCGTTGTTTAGTGTCCTCTCTTGTGTACTTGGTGTCTAATAGAAGACAAGTACTCCTGGGAGACATTGGATTAGGCTGTTCTGCCACAGAAGCAAGAGTATTGATGGGAGAAGTACATGAAGGAATATGCGGAGCTCATCAATCAGATTATAAAATAAAATGTGTTATTTGTAGGTCTGGATATTTCTGGCCAACAATATTAGAAGATTATTTTAAATATTACAAGGGGTGTCAGGATTGTCAGCGTTTTGGTAATGTTCAGAAATCACCTGCATCAGCTATGAGCCCAATAATTAAGCCATGGCCATTCCGAGGCAGGGGAAATTGATTTAATTGACTAGATTTTTCCACCTTCAAGTAGAGGGCACAAGTTTATATTGGTAGCAATAGATTATTTTACCAAGTAGGTTGAGGCGATTCCTTTAAAAATAGTAACTTTAAAGAATATAGTTGATTTTATCAGGGAGCATATTGTTTATCGTTTTAGGATTCCTCAAACCATTACTACTGATCAAAGGACAATGTTCACATTAGAAGAATTCAGAGATTTTACTGCCAGTATAGCAATTAAATTACTAAATTTTTCTCCTTATTATGCTTAAGCTAATGGCCAGGTAGAGATATCCAATCAAATTTTGATTAAGTTGATTAAGAAGAAAATTGAAGAGTAACCAAGGAAGTGGTACCTAACACTTAATGAAGCATTGTGGGCATATAGGATGGCTTAACATGGATCGATTAAATCATCACCTTATGAGTTAGTATATGGGCATAATACAGTTCTTTCTTAGGAGATTTAGACTGGATCAAGACATGTTACATTGCTATCGGCATAAAAATGTGTCGTGTCAGCACACGGCAAGCCGGAAGGATCTACTCAATAGAGCTAGAGATCCGCTTGGCTTCAACGTAGGGATAACTGATCCTGCATATTCCTCCCAAGACGTGCCAGTTAATTTGACCCTATAATTAACAAAGAGAGAAAGTTTATCAGTAATTGAAGGTAAAACATGCTGGTCTATGCCTAGACAGTTCCAATTGTGCCGCTTCGGGAGCAGCCAGACAGGAGAATCGACTAAATAGTCGATACACACAGAAATCGACTGTTACGGACTGTAAAGCTCATGGACCGCGATTAATTTTATGTCGATACGTACAATGTCCGCAGACATAAATAAGATCATCAGCAAAGTGGATATTACTAGTATGGATTGTTGAGCTGATGAATCTAATCAAGAAAGGATATAACATGCAAACAAATCGACTATGTAATACAAATAGACTTATAGACGCTCTGAATCTAATATGTTACCATCAATAGTGAGGTTCGACCGAATTGATGGCAGCTATGATGATAATAACAAACTAAAACCTTAGAATTCGTAAAACCATCTATACTTCGACATGCTTTTCGAAAGACATGCTATACGTGAAGGCTCAGATGAATCGGCTGAAATAGCCGATTCAGGTGAAAAAGTACCATAGCGTGTGAACAATCGACTATTTCACATGAACAAACCTATGGACTCCTCAGACTCAACCTGCTATCTCTAACAGTGGGGTTCGATCGAATTAATGCAGCCATGAAAAAGACAATGAATCAAACCCTTAAAGTACACAGATCTATTCACACTTAACAGAATCATGGACGCACACTGTAGGCATTAACGCACAGGCGATCGGCTATTTAGCCGAAGCAAGCATAGCAAACAGCTAATGTCACACCTAATCAAGAACAAATCTACTAACTGGCATCCTCTAATCTATAGTGCCATCAGTGGAGATCGACCGGATGGTTACAACCATAATGGTGAACTATAAACTAGATTTAACTAGCCAGCAAACCTCTTCAAGATTATTCATGCCTTAACCATGTACTATGCATGATCAAGATCGAAATAGAACGGCTGATGAAACATAACCCATCGCTCAGAGTAAGAAACATCGTGTTGTAATAAAGCGAATGATGGACTGAAAGGATATAAGGCCAATCTAACTCAATCTTGACCGAGCGGATTGATGTTGCTGCAAACTAATAACAACGATAAAACATCAGCAAGATGAGTAACTTAATGAATCTACTTGAAGGACGCCACCCATAGATAGAGCTGATAACTTGACCTTAATCTAGTTCAAGCAGTGGAGGTCGACTGGATCGATGCAGCCATACTTGAACTAGACAAGAGTCAATAACTAGCTTATACTAAGGTTCGCAGTGGAGGTCGACCGGATTGATGCAGCCGTACAAACTAAAGTATAAACCATGATAGTTCTTATAGATAAACTGGAGGTCGGTCGGACTGATGCAGCCCTGCTTGCTGAAGAACTCACCGAGATCTACTCTACTCCTACTCCTAAGGGTTGGCTGGAGTCAAAAAAAATAAATAACTTATGTTTGATTGATTGGGATGTTCTTTTACAATAGCTAGGGTCTAATATTTATACCTAAAGCCTAAACATGAATCCTATTTAAGCACGACTCATTATAATCTTTGGTATAGAATAAAACATTCCTAATTTAAGATAACTTGGACCCTAATCTTTCCTTTTTTATAAAGTCCGACATATTTCTCTCGGTGCCAATCGTAGCTTTTGTCGTTACCTGCTCGCGCTATCTGAAGAGAGCCGATTCCAGCGCTACATTTGAATCAGCTGGTATCGTCTTTGTGCAATCGATTCCTTGAGGACACGATCTTGGGAGCTTCGAGTTCCTACAATTCTTCTTTCTAAATTTTGGTGTAAACAATTGCAAAATGATTTGACAGCTGAAGTCTATAAAAACCTTATGATGGATGATTTGGAGGACTTAAGTTGTCATCGATTGCGCGCTCTTGAAAATATTAAGGCCAATAAATTAAGGGTTGCAAGGCATTATAATAAAAAAGTCAAGAACAAATAGTTTTGTGAAGTAGAGTTAGTTTGGAAAGTAAGATTATCGATTGGGTCTAAAGACAACAAGTTTGGCAAATGGTCGCCTAATTGGGAAGGTCCTTATCAGATTAAACTGTTGTGCGCCTAACAATGCTTATATTTTAGAAACGCTAGAAGAGGAAGAGGAGTTTGATAGAGCAATCAATGGAAATTTTCTAAAGAAGTATTATCCTAGCATTTGGATTAATACTTGATAGTCGATTTATATAGTCATTGGCTCTAATAGCTGGTACCAGGAGGGTATCGTCTTTAGTTCAAAAATAACATAAACCAAAGGAGTAAAAGCCGATACGATATGTATCGCCTATAGAGCAAAAACACACACAAGGACAATCATGATTCATAATATGGTAGTTTTATATATGAATTCATAAGGAAAAGGTAAAAACTTTATTCATTCATCGTTTGCTTCTAGTACAAACTAATCGAACACCTTGTTCACAACATCTTGGGCTGGTGTGATATCCACAATGGCCCCCGTGGTGTCAGTCGAAGTCCTCAATCAGCTCCTAGTGCATGTTGGGATCATCGACCATTAGGAAGCCTAGCTCCATGGTCCCTATAACAAGAGAGCAACAAGCATTCCCTGCTCCCATAAACAAGTATGTGATCAGGATAATAAGTCTGTGACTTGACTAGAATCCAATACAACGGTCGGCCCTTAACCGACACAGACAAAGAAAATAGTGTAACCAAGCTATGCCCTATTGGCCACGGGACACAACCTCTTACACCCACCAATACCCATACCATATCCCTGTCTAGTCTCCATTTTTCCTTTCATGTTTTTATCATAAGAGTGATAATAATAATCACCTATTGTGAGTAACGGCAGGTTACTCACGCTACCAAAAATCCTAAGCATAATAGCTACTCGACCTCTGCTAGTAGGACTCATAGGTAGGTTATATATGCATGTAGTTTCCAAAAAATGCCTATAATGTAAATACACATCACATATATATCCAGTGATTATTCAAAATAAGGGTTATTCACCGGAGTTTGCCTTGGGCAGGCATGGTGCCAGCAAAGTCAGTAGCTGGTGGCTCTAGGGCTCCCTCCTAGATGAGGATCTCATCCTTATACTTCTTGATTATCTCCTCGTACTCCGGCTCGCCCACGATCATGAACTCTACCAACTCATTATCTACATGCATGAAATTACAATGCAACCTTAGTAAAATGGCAACAACAACTCTTAAAATAAGAATACATCTACCAAGCTACTAAGCTAACTCTAATGACTAAGACTGCTAAGTTACCAATTATTCCCACTCAACAGGTATGAAACCTTTCAAGCCTTATCTTAGCAACTAAAGACATCCTTATTTTTATTACCGATTTAAGATATATACTAAAACAAGGAGTGCTAGCTACCATATTTATCAACCTATTCTAAGGCTACAAAAATTATAGTGAGCACATAATAATGTAATGAACCTACTATAAAATTTTCATGGCCAAAGCTATTACCAAATTACCACAAAAACTTCTACAATTATTAATCTAAATAACATTAAACACTTTCATATGATTTAATAGACCTTAGCATCAACATAGACATGTATAAACTAACCATACTATCAGATAGACAACATTCTTAGGAAGTCAATAGAATTTATTTTACAATTTTTGGATACTTATATGAATTGATATCAATTTCCAAAGTTCCACTTAGAATGTAAAATATAAAACTATTTCTATTTTCTAGAAAAATGATAAACGAATTCAACCCGTGTGGCCCACACACGCGTGAAGGTGGCCCGCAGCGGAGGAGCCCGCACGCATGTGACCATGCAATGGCCCATAGGCAAGGCACGACCCGCAAGCAGGAGATGGCCCGCAGCAGGGAAGCCCGTGCGCACTGGTACTTTTGCGAAAACAACCACACGTCAGGGTGGCATGATGGCCAGGGCACTAGGCCCGCGTGGCAGCAGCATCATGCGGCCAGGCCAACCCACCCATGGTGGCTGACCGAGCATGATAGAGTGTGCATGTAGGGGCACCCGAGGCGACTGACATCACATCCCAAAGACACGGTGACCGCGCCCACACGAGGAAACCAGCCGAGAACATGTTGTGCATGGTTTTAAAGCATTCAAAAAAATCTAAACCATTGATCCAATCCCCAAACCACCTTTGCTATGCCTTAGAGGATATAATAAGCTACCAAAACAAACAATAATACCACACCACTCCTTAATCCAATTTCTCAGCAAAAATTACCAAACATAGCTTTGTCAATCTATTTTCAGACTTAAGAAATTGACCAAGTCTTGTGTTGGATTTGCTTCAAATTTGATTTCTGAGCTATTAGAAATGTTAACAAGTGATATCATTTTTACCGTAGGTATTTCATCGTCATCTACAAAGTTTGTACTTCAAACTTTATTCAAGTATCACATACATGTTCTATAGCATTTTTGCTTAATAAAAATTGGTTTTAAACCCTAAGTGATATAACATGACTATGGAATTAACTTTCGTTTCGCACTTCCGTTGATCGTTTTGAGTTATGAAAATTGATCTACACTCTTTATTACATGCATTAACACATAAACATGATGCTCATAACATGTTTTAGCAAATAATTTATAGTGTAACACTGAGGGTGTTACAAATCTACCCCCCATAAATAAAATCTCATCCTGAGATTTCATGTGCCTAGTATGGGAAAAGAGATAAGAAATACATTTTGATTTAAACAATTACCTCGGTTAATTAGAAAGAAGGTGGGGATAATGCTTCAAGATATAGCTTTCTTGCTCCCACATTGCTTCGTCCTCCGAGTGATTTTGCCACTGAACTTTATAGAACTTCACCACTCTGTTTCTAGTCACTCTTTCTTTTTCGTCCAAGATCTTAACAGGATGCTCAATATAAGACAAGTCAGGCTAGAGGGAAAGTCCTTCAATTTCCACCACTTCATCGAGGATCCACAAGCATTTCTTTAACTAGGAAATATGGAAGACATTGTGTACTACTAACAAAATGTCTAGAAGTTGGAGGCGGTAGGCAGCAGAACCACACTAGGGCCAAAATCTTGTAAGGTCCAACATAGCGAGGGGCTAGCTTCCCACGGACACCGAATCGATGTACACCTCTCATGGGAGATACCTTGAGATATACATGATCACTAACTTCAAATTGCAAGGGCCTTCTTCGCTTGTCTGCATAAGTTTTCTGATGGCTTTGAGCTGCCTTCAAATGGCTCTAAATAATACTGACTTGTTCTCGAGCTTCTTTGATAAAATCAGGCCCAAAATATCCATGGTCACCTACTTTAACCCAGTTAAGTGGTGTTCTACATTTCCTTTGTGGGGGTATGACCTCAGATACCCACAATAGACTATATGGGCTGTGCTCCTAGGAGCGGTCTAGCCCACAAGATGAAGGCTTACGGTGCACGATACTACTCAGCATGTACCACAAGGCATCAAGGGTGATATCTTGAAGATACTATGAGATCTGTTAGGATATGTTCGAACCCATGATTCATGTAATCTGTTATTACTTTCTGGTTATCTCCTAGATTTAACCGACTTGTAACCCTACCCCCAGACTATATAAGGCGGGCAGGGACCCCCTCAAAATACACGAAATATCATACGATAGCCAATACAAACCAACATACCATAGGAGTAGGGTATTACGTCATGCTAACGGCATAAACCTATCTAACTCTTGTGTCTCTATTGCCTTCTTGTTCTTGATTACGCGCACCTCTATGACAAATCTACCATCATGGGATACCCCTCAGTGGACTACCGAGCAACTTTTGTCAACAGTTGGCGCGCCAGGTAGGGGTGTGCATGTTGTTTCTATGATGAACAAGATGGTATGTTTTGCAGGCTCTTCATCCTCCCCAAAGCTTGGCTAGATCTTCATGGTCGAATCGATCTCTTGGGTCATCAACACTGACAGAGATGGAGAGATCATCAATCCAGTGTAGATCGATTCTACGCCGACCACACCAGCACCTGCAATAGCAGATCCGATCTTGGAATTGCCTCTGAGGTTGTCTTTATCAATAACTCATCGCCTGCTTCCCAACTACCCGAGGAAGTAGATCAACAACGACGATCTAGTCGCATCCATCGATCAGGTTGGCCAGAAGCTCACCGATTGCCTCTCCATTATGGAATTGGCTCTGACCACTCTGGTTCAGCATTGACCACCCTCCGATTCTGATCCATCGAAGGCTGACCAGGAAACTCTAGGGGTTATGACCCTACCCTTTGGGCTCACCAGCATCACCGCCTCCTACAAAGATGCCCTAAGGGGTAAATTCATCGACCAGGTGGGAGACATCTATCCTCTCGCCGATCAGATCGCCGACCAGCTCTCGCTAACTATCAACATGCCGCAAATCGGCTGACTGTCCTGAAGCATCCCTCCAAACCATCCTAGAGGGCAAACCCAGACTCTGAGTCCCAAGGCTCTACAGAGACTGTCGCCGAAACCGCCACCATTCAACCTCCTTTCCCACCCTTCTAGGGAGGCAGGATTTTCAATGTCAGCAGTCGATAGCCCCTCATGGGATGGGGAAACCAACGAGTACCGCGCTACCTGTGTCAATAGAAATGCCAACCATGTGTAGCACCGAGTGAATGAGGCCACCATTATGCTAGTCAAGGCTGCTCACAACAAAGAGCAGCTTAACTCACAAGATAGGCCACGCCCACTCCACTACAACCTCGATGATGAATTCATTTGTGTTGATGGCCACGATGTCTACAAGACTCCAAGCACCAACTTGGCCGTGGCTACTAATGAGCTTGCTTGGCTCAAGCAAACGTCAGAAGACACCAAGGTTGATGCCATGCTTAAAGCGACGCACTACTAGGTCAATGAGATATGCCAATATCAGAGACCTTCCCACTCAACAAGCTCGATTCACCGATCCACCATGCCAAGATCCAATCACCGCCCTAGCCAAAGTCATTTCGTCGACCAATAGCATGATGATGGACAACCCCTCTAGGGGGGAGCTAGGGGAAACCGCATCAACTACCCTCGCCAACACAACCAAGAAGTCAACCAAGATGTCTGAGCACACCTCAACAATCTCCAAGATGCACGATGTCATATCAACAGGCACCGTTTCTCTCACCATGAAGAGGAAGTACTCCTGACAGTCAAGAATACGAGCAAGAGTTCGATAATCCGAATGCAACCCTCTAGCCACTCAATGCCAACAACGCCACAAATCACGATGGTGATGATCCTAAAGCGCCCTAAGAATTCATAAGGGCACTCTGAACACTCTAGTGGCCCCGTGGTTTCAAAATCATCGGGGTCGAGCCCTACGAAGGACGGATGAACCCCACATAGTGGCTATAAGCTTATGCCACCACTGTGCGCACCACCTAGGGAGATACCAGCGTCATGGCAAATTATCTTCCCAGTCATGCTCACGCTAACCACGATGAACTGGCTCACTAGACTCACCCTGGATTCCATTGGATCTTGGGAACAGCTAAAGAAAGTGTTCACTGACAACTACATGGCTATGTGTACTCGGTCGAGCACCAAGCACGATCTAAATCGCATCTACTAGAAACCATCCGAGCTCCTCCGTAGCTACATTAGGCGATTTTCTGAGATGAGGAATTCTATTCCCAACATCACTGAAGCAGAAGTCATCACCGCCTTCATTCAAGGACTCCATCATCGTGACCTTCGCTCCAAATTCAATCGCAAGCCACCAAAAAGGATTAGGCGAGATGATCACGATTGCCGATTAATACGTTGATGCCAAAGAGGCCAAAATTCGCTTCAATGAGGATGCGGGCACTCACCGCCCAGCTCGCCATAGCAACGAGCACCCTAACGAATGATGCCACAGTGACCACCACTACGATGAACCACGGCCACCATCATGACAGTGGCCATGATTGGCTGAAAGGGTCTAAAGCTAGTCAATATCACCGTCGTCGAACAAACCACATCATCACCACCAGTTGACGAACCTCGCGCCAAGCGCAACTACGACAAGCAGTACAAGAAGATCCTTGAAGCTCCAGTGCCCCTCCATAAGAACAACAAGCACAAGATGAAGGACTGCCTTGGCTTGGCTAAGGAGTTCTAGGCCAAGAAGAAGGACGACGACAACAACGACTGAAGCCAGATTTCACCGACCACCTAGGGACAACAACAATGCCTTCTAGGATCATGACAAAGTGGTCACCACCATCTTCAGGGGCCTCACCACCGCCAAGAGCAGGAGAGATCAAAAGCTCACCGCTCGCTAGGTGCTCGCCGTCAACACAGAAGACGCTATCGCCAACCCTAGCTATTCGCCCCTGGTCTGACGTCCCCATCACCTTTAATAGGGCCTGACCAATGGGCGGAACATCCCTTAGATAGGGCATTTCCCCCTTGTCCTCGATGCCACCATCAAGAAAGTACTCTTCAGGAAAGTACTCATCGACGGTGGAAGCACTCTAAACCTCCTCTTCGCTGGAGCCCTAAAGGAGCTAGGCCTTGGAATAGAAGACTTCACTCCCTCTGACTCCTCCTTCTGGGTGTGGTACCTGGTAGGGCATCCAAACCACTAGGAGAGATCATCCTCCTAGTACAGTTCTACACGGCTAGCAACTTCCACGTTGAGCACATTAACTTCTACAGTTGCCGACTTCAACACCGCCTACCACACCATACTTGGTCGGCCAGCTTTGGCCAAGTTTATGGCCATACCACACTATGCCTATCTAGTACTAAAGATGCCTTTCACCTGCTAGAGTTCAGGCTCTATGGGCCAACCTCTCCATCGCCTACGCATACAAAATAGAGAGTCTCGCCCTTCACCGAAGCCACTGACCTCTCCATCCAGATGGCTAGCATGGTCACCGACTGCCAAGACGGTGCCCACCGATGACCTAGCGATCCCAACACTAGAGCCTCTATGTGCCTCTACAAAGTCTAAGGAAACGAAGGAGGTTGGCCTTGGCCTCGATGACCCCACCAAGACCATCAAGATTGGGGCCCATCATGACCCCAAATAGGAAAGCATGCTTGTATCCTTCCTACATGCCAATGCCAACATGTTTTCTTGGAAACATGCAGACATGCCGAGGGTACCACGGGAGAAGATCGAGCACTCCTTGAATGTCTCGTCGACCGCCAAACCGATCAAGCAGAAACTCCGATGATTCGTGCTAGACAAGAAGGAGGCTATTAGGGTAGAAATAAAATGGCTCCTAGCCGTTGGATTTATTAAAGAAGTGTATCATCCTAAGTGGTTAGTAAATCCAGTTCTTGTTCAAAAAAAGAATAAAGAATGAAGAATGTACGTTGATTACACTAATCTCAACAAACACTGCCCTAAAGACCCCTTTGGTCTGCCTTAGATAGACGTGGTTGTAGACTCCACCACCAGCTATGAACTCCTCTCCTTCCTCAACTGTTACTCTAGCTATGACCAGATATCTCTCAAAGAGGACGACCAGATCAAAACAGTCTTTCATCATGCCTTTCAGTGTGTATTGCTACACCAGCCATCTCCTTCAGACTCAAAAACACCAGGGCGACCTACTAAAGGGCCATCTAGATGTGCCTTGACTAATAGATAGGCCGCAACATCGAAGCTTACATCGATGATGTGGTTGTCAAGTCCAAAACCACCAATAATCTCATCGCTGACCCCAAAGAAATGTTCATCAACCTAAAAAGATACACATGGAAGTTGAACCCTTCAAAGTGCATCTTTGGAGTTCCATCCGTCATACTCCTAGGCTAAATCATCAGCGCCCGCGGTATCAAACCCAATCCTAACAAGGTCTCTGCCATTACTAATATGAAACGGCCAACCTGCATAAAGGATATATAGAAGCTCATAGGGTGCATGGCTGCTCTCAGCCGCTTCATATTGCCCCTCGACAAAAAGGGATTACCATTCTTCAAACTACTCAAGGCCTTTGAGCGCATCTCCTAGTTGGAGGAGGCTGATATGGCCTTCGAGCAGCTCAAGTTGTTCCTAATGAAGCCTTCGATCATGACAGCACCTCGACCAGATGAAACCCTATTGATCTATATCGCCGCCACCTCTTGTGTCATTAGCACGGCTATCGTCGTTGAGCATGAGGAAGCCAGGCATGCCTATAAGGTGCAACGTCCGGTCTACTTCATCAGCGATGTTCTTAATGAGTCCAAAACTCATTACCCTTAGGTTTAGAAGCTATTATACGCCATCCTAGTCATGTCGCGCAAGCTCCGCTATTACTTCGAGTACTACAAGATCGTCGTGGTCACCGAGTTCCCTCTAGGGGACATTCTCCATAACAAAGAGGCCAATGGCCACATCATCAAGTGGGCAGTCGAGCTCGGCACTTCATAGAATTCAGAAGCAAACCTACCATTAAGTCATAGGCATTGGCTGACTTCGTCACTGAGTGGACTGAGATCCAAGGGTGCCATACAAATGCTTTCAAGATAGCTATTGTTGTAAGAAAACTCAGCTAAGTTCAAGAATTCATCCCACTTTTTAGGAAAAGAAATGGCACAAGCTCTCAACATATCCTCAAGTACCTAATTTACCCTTTCTATCTGACCATCAGTTTGTGGATGATAAGCTGAACTTCTGAGGAGATTAGTACCAATACATTCCTAGAGTTGCTCCAAAAAACGAGAGACAAAGACTGACCCTCTATCAGAGATGATGGTAAAAGGAACTCCATGCAAGGTCACAATCTGTTCAAAATACAACTTGGCATACTTCTTGGCTGAATATCTGGTATCCTACCAAAAGAAAATGAGCGGATTTAGTAAGGCAATCCACAATGACCCAAATAGAGTCATAGCCCTTGGTCGTGTAGGGTAAACCCACAATGAAATCCATAGAAATATCTTCCCATTTCCAAACAAGGATAGGCAAGGGCTGCAAAAATCTCAGTGTATGCATATGGTCTGCCTTAACTCTATCACAAGTATCGCACTCCATAACATACTTGGTGATATCCTGCTTTATATTGGACCACCAATACAAGTGGCGCAAATCATGGTACATCTTGTTACTTCCTAGATGTATGGACAACTTGGAATGATGAGGTTCATCCAAAATCTTTCTTCTAAGCTCCTCACTTGATGGAACAACCAATCTATTCTTGAACCTCACTACACCTTGATCATCAATACCAAAATGAGGACCACTGCCCTTCGACAATTAACTTCTTGATATGCGGGATTTCCAAAACATCACGCCTTTGCTCTATAATAATTTGCTCAAGTAAATCTAAGACAAGAGCAATATGGGCTAACACCTCAGCATGGTTGAGAGACAAGGATGCTTCTTCAACTTGATATGACTTCCACCACAGAGCATCAGCTACCACATTAGCCTTTCTAGGATGGTAATGAACCTCCAATTATAATCCTTGATTGGCTCCAACCATCTTTGTTGCCTCATGTTCAGCTCGGACTGAGTGAAAATATATTTGAAGTCTCTTGTGATCCATACAAATGTGTATTTTATTTCCCAACAAACAATGCCTCCAAACTTTTAGAGCATGCACCACAAGCAGCTAGCTCTAAATCATGGGTGGGATAATTCACCTCGTGCTTTTTTAGCTAGCAGTGAAGCATAAGCTATCACATGCCCATCCTGCATAAGCACGCATCCCAGTCCAATCCTTGAGGCATCACAATACACATCAAATGGCCTGTCAATATCTGGTTGGGCAAGAACAGGAGCAGTGGTAAGAAATTTCTTCAGAGCTTAGGAAAGCTTCTTCACAAGCCAGGACTCCATACAAACTTGACATCTTTCTAGGAGCAACTTGGTCATCGGCTGAGCTATTTTGGAGAAGTCGGGAATGAAGCACCGATAATAACCTAGCAAGATCTAGGAACTAATGGATCTAATGCACTAACTTTGGAGACTTCCAATTTAACACATTCTGCACCTTGCTTGGGTCCACAAATATACCTTCAGGTATCAGAACATGTCCTAAAAACTACACTCAATCTAACCAAAACTCGCACTTGCTAAATTTGGCATACAACTTGTGTTCCCTTAATCGAGTCAGTACTATTCGAAGATGTTGGGCATGCTCTCCCTTGTTCTTAGAATATATCAAAATATCATCAATGAACACCACTACAAACTTATCCAACTCTGATATAAAGATTGAATTCATGAGATACATAAAGAATGCAGAAGCATTGGTGAGACCAAAAGATATGATTAGGTATTTATACAGCCCATACCTAGTAGAGAAAGTTGTCTTTGGTATATCTTGTGGCCGGATCTTAATTTGATGATACCCAGAACGAAGATCAATCTTTGAAAATACTTTGGCACCAGCCAACTGATCGAACAAAGTATCAATACGAGGTAAAGGATACTTGTTCTTAATGGTTATCATATTAAGAGGGTGGTAATCCACACACATCCAAAGAGTGCCATCCTTCTTCTTCTTCTTCTTCACAAAAGTGGCTGGACAACCCCATGATGAAGAACTAGGATGGATAAATCCATTCTCCAATAATTCCTCTAACTGCTTCTTCATTTCTACTAATTCTTTAGGCGCCATGCGGTAGGGATGCCGAGAAATAGGAGCAGTGCTAGGTTCTAACTCAATGGAAAACATACCAGCCATCACCGGTTCATTCTACAAGATTTTCTCAACCTCTGTGAAATTAACTTGCCTAGAATGGCTCACTGGCACCTTCTTGATAATTGTCCGCTTGATCAGACGGAAGTTAGCTGAGGGCTAAGCAGACTATGCAGGCTGGTTCTGCAGACACTCTCGAGCATAGTGACCCTCCTTGACACACTTGAAACAAGCACTAGGCTTGTTCCCCTACCCCTGACGAGGCGAAATCTGCTGTCCCGGGGGCTGCTGTTGCTGCACCTACTGAGTAGGTGCACGGTAATAAATGGGAGGTGCCTGGTAGGTCTGCTGAGGCTAGCGGAACGACTGCCCACCTAAAGACTAATAAGACACCCGCCTAATAACCTGTACCTTCTGAGCCTGAGGGTGACTAGAAGATCCAGTAATCACCCGCTTGAGCTTCCACTCAGCCTAAGAGTCATGCTGAAGTCCCTCCATAGCAATAGCAGCATTCATCATAGCACTGAAAGTTTGGTAGTTCCCTATTCTGCAGACTACAAGAGAGGCCATGATAGAAACGGTCCCTCTTCTTCTCCTCAGTATCAATGTGAGTCCTAGCATACTATGACAGATGGTTGAACTTGTTTATATAGTCTATCATAGACATGCTCCCTTGCCTCAGGTCTAGAAACTCCATCAACTTCCTGTTTAGAACACTAGTAGGAATGTAATTCTCTCTGAAAAGCAATAGTAAACTCCTACCAAGTCACACGGTGATCACTAGCTACATGGCATTGAACGTGTCCCACCATGCACTAGTAGAACTCAATAGCTGCTGTGCTACAAAGCGCACCTTCTGCTCCTCAGTTACAATGAGTAGTAGAAACTTCTGCTCTAGAATACGAAGCCAATGCTCCACATCCAGAGGCTCAGCAATCGGCATGAATGTGGATGGGTGCATCTTTAAGAAATCCTGGTAAGAGCAGGGTCCCTCGGGACCATGGGCATCACCCCCGTTCCCGCCATTGCCTCCGTGGCCTCCACAGGTGAAGCCACCGATAGCCTATGTAAACAACTCCATGGCACGAGCTGACTCGCGATGAGCAACCAACATCTCCACCATCATCTCTACATGAGTCATCAGAGGCGGCGGTGGCGGAGGAGGAGGAGCTAGAAGCGAGCCCTCGTGGCTCTCCCCATTGTTGTTGCCAATGCCCTCATCATGACCGTTATCACCTAGGTCTACCCCAGCGCTGGTACTCCCATGACCAGACCTCAGGTTCATCTATAAATAGATAGGAACCAACAATTAGGGACAACCCTCCAGATCAGGAACAAGAGATTTAGAGAAATGATAAGACTTTTATTAAAATATTCTTTTAGATTATTCTATCAATTCACTAATCCAAATTATATGTGTAGGGGGAAGTTTAGTTTAGACCAGATTCTATTTTCATGATGCATCGGCCTAGTCGTGAACTCAAGCCAGAATATAGCAGCATTCGCAAAATTTTTGGCATATCGCACACTCACTTTCCGCTTTGCTAAACGATCCTTACGCAATGTAAGTTAGTGTACTTGTAGAAAACTAATTAGATAAAACCAGTGCCACTATCCTAGATAGACCATATTGCTAGGGCTTATACTTATTTACATAATTTCATCGTATCCTAGTTTTTGCAAAACTTTTGTTGGTTAAATTTTAGGTTTTGAAAGGAGATAAACTCATAGACTCATTATTGGCTATGATACCACCTATGGCAGAACTGTCCGAAATAACACACCTTCAGAGGCGCTCGTCTTACACCAGACACTAAGCATCCCCGAAAGCAAGCTATATCGGACAGATTTCGTCGAGCACACCTAAAGGGAGAACTCGAATAATCCACATTTATCCTCTAGAATCCAATAATAAAAATGAAGTTTACAATACTTAGTCTATTTCATACAACCCGAGTTCTTAGAAATATATTAGTATAGTACCCAGTTCAGAGTGCAGAATTTAAACAATGGAATTACAATAAACGTCTATCGATAATATACAAGGATCCGTCTGTGCCCGCTAGAAGAATCCTTCACACAACAACTATTTCTCAAGCTGCACCTACAACAAGGTTAAATAAACCCTGAGTAATATGGCAACAACTCTTAAAATAAGAATACATCTACCAAGCTACTAAGCTAACTCTAATGATTAAGACGCTAAGTTATCCTATTATTCCCACTCAACAGCTATGAAACCTTTCAAGCCTTATCTTAGCAACTAAAGACGTCCTTATTTTTATTACCGATTTAATATATATACTAAAACAAGGAGTACTAGCTACCATATTTCTCAACATATTCTAAGGCTACAAAAATTATAGTGAGCACATCATAATCTAATAAACCTACTGTAAAAATTTCATGGCCAAATCTATTATTAAATTGCCACAAAAATTCCTACAATTATTAATCTAAATAGCATTAAACACTTTCAAATGAATTTAATAGACCTTAGCATCAACATAGACATGTATAAACTAACCATACTATCAGATAGACAACATTCTTAGAAAGTCAACATAATTTATTTCACAATTTTTTGATACTTATATGAATTGATATCAATTTCCAAAGTTCCACTTAGAATGTAAAATATAAAACTATTTCTATTTTCTAGAAAAATGAAAAACGAATTCAACCCGCACTACCCACACACTGCGCGAAGGCAGCCCAGTAGCAGAGGAGCCCATGCACTGCGCGTGCGAACAGTGCGGTGGCCCACAGGCGAGGCGCGACCCACGCGCGGAGGTGGCCCGCGGCGGGGAAGCCCATGTGTGCGGGTACTTTTGCGAAAATGCCCCCACTCTAACTACTATTCACGCGACTACTATGCGCCCTATTCCTACAGTCGGCACTTAAGCAAAATAGCCCTTACAACAACTCTTCTTTACAACGGCCAAGTCCTTGGTCGTCCCTGTGCTTCGGCGCGGCGGCGATGACACAAGGTGGTGCGCTAGCCACCTAAGACCCACGCCTGACCCCACCAATGAGCTGAAACCACCTACGACCCTAACGCTAACCCAATCATGGCGATATGGAGCCACAGGTGAACCAGAGCGAGCTGCCACCGCGCACGACCGTCCACGACGGCGGTGCAGCCACCCCGGCGAGCTACAGCACTAACAGGCTAGTAGAGGTGGTGGCTAAGCACTAATGATGTACTATGAGTCTGCCCGAAGTGATGGTTGGGGCAGAGGGCAGCTGAAGGAAGGCTACCACATGCGATCGAGCTAGGTGGCGGCGCACTACGGTGACATGGTCGCGTCAGCGACGAAGGCGAGCTGGTAGCGACTAGGCTAAGGTACGTGGGGCGAAGGAAGGAGCTAGGCGAAAGTAGTGGTACAGCGAATTGGACAGTGGGCGAATGGCGAGCGAGCTGTCCACGCCCACGGCCAAGCGTGGCCTTAACGGCTCGCTAGGGAGGAAACACCAAATTGGCGCCCGACTGGTCGTCATTAAGACTGTGGGTGGCTCAAGCGGTGATAGGACAAGAGAGCGTAGGTGCAGGCGTGCAGAATTAATGAGAGGTGCCTCACGCATCCAGGTATTGTCGTGGTAAAGCGGCGATGGCAGGGGAAATGACAGGGGAACGTGGGCGGCAACAGTGGCGCGGTTATGTGCCCAGGCAGGACGCGAGTGGCAGGACCGGGAGTCCCATGCGCCGGTGCAAGATGACGGGCGTGTGTGCTCGATCGGCGTGGCCCGCGCGACCACAGTGCCATAAATGGAAAAGCGATGGGGGCGCGCACAGCCACATGCGGACGACAGCCAACCGGGCTAGGGAGAGACAACGCGAGGCAGCACGCGTACAGGAGCGACACAATAGTAGCGGCAGCGTTGCGACGTGAGGCGACAGAGGCGGACGCGATGGCAGTGTAGCAGCAAAGCAACAGCGCGATAGAGGGATGGGACGCCCGCGCATCGGGGTGGCATGGTGGCCAGGGCACCAGGCTCACGTGGCAGCAGCATCGTGTGGCCAGGCCGACACGCCCACGGTGGCCGACTGAGCGCGGTAGACTACACGCGCGTGCGGCACCCGAGGTGACGACGTCGCGTCCTAGAGACGCGATGAATGCGCCCATGCGAGGAAACTTGCTGAGAACATGTTGTGCATGGTTTTAAAGCGTTCGAAAAATCTAAACCATTGATCCAATCCCCAAACCACCTTTGCTATGCCTTAGAGGATATAATAAGCTACCAAAACAAACTATAACACCACACCACTCCTTAATCTAATTTCTTAGCAAAAATTACTAAACATAGCTTTGTCAATCTATTTCCAGACTTAAGAAATTGACCAAGTCTTATGGTGGATTTGCTTCAAATTCGATTTCTGAGCTATTAGAAATGTTAGCAAGTGATATCATTTTTTGACTGCAGGTATTTCATCGCCGTCTACAAAGTTTGTACTTCAAACTTTATTCAAGTATCACATACATATTATATAGCATTTTTGCTTAATAAAAATTGGTTTTAAACCCTAAGTCATATAACATGACTATGGAATTAACTTTCGTTTCGCACTTCCGTTGATCGTTTTGAGTTACGAAAATTGATCTACACTCTTTATTACATGTATTAACACATAAACATGA
The DNA here is from genome assembly GCF_019320115.1 of Miscanthus floridulus. Lineage (NCBI taxonomy): Eukaryota > Viridiplantae > Streptophyta > Magnoliopsida > Poales > Poaceae > Miscanthus > Miscanthus floridulus. The sequence goes on from NC_089585.1 coordinate 33,876,179, forward strand.
TGCTTATAATATGTTTTAGCAAATGATTTACAATGTAACAATGACGGCGCCTGCTCGTGGAACGCGGATGGCCGGCGAATGCCTGCTCACGGAATCGGATGGATGGCGGTGGCCCTGCTCACGGACTGTGGATGGCCGGCGGCGGCGCCTGCTCACGAACGATTTGCCTGCTCCGCTCGCCCTTGCCCTGTGTGTGGAGAGAAGATAAGGGGAAGAAAGGTTCGACTCAATGACATGTGGGAACCCTCATGTCATTGTTTGCTGGGCTACTGCTAAAGTGAAAGAAATTTGTTGGACGGATAAAAATAAGGGTAAAAAATGGAGGCCCTGTTTCAGGTGCCTCTCCTAGAGTGACTCTGACTCAGCATCCGAGCCAAGCCGCTGCAGGATTGTGGTTTGGTTTGCAGTCCGCCGCGGACAGCCCACGCGTCAGGCACCCAAACATCCGGGTTTTCCGGACAAAACCGCCTGTAGGTATAGATGGCCAACGGGCCGTGCTGGCCCAATGGGGGTCTTGCCTCGACGGGCCATCGTGCCTGCCATGCCGTGCCTCCACGGGCTTCGTGCCTGGCCTACGGCCCATGGCACGGCCCATGGGCCATCTAACTGTGTCGTGCCGCCCGTTGGGCATGGCCATTTTCCCTGTGTCGTGCCGGCTCACAGCCCGGCAACCAAAAAATATCTCATTTTCACCAGATTTTCACCGAGTGTTTGAACCACTTCTTTATTTTCACCAGTTTTGAACAAGATTTCATCATTTTCATCACCATTTTCACAAAAGCTCACAGATTCACATTCACCACAGTACCACACAATCACAAATCACAACACAAGAGAAAAGACAAAGAGACAAGGTTATATGAAAATGATGATCAAAAGGAGCTATTTTGTGCAATGCTGCCTCATTAAAAACCTTTCTAGGTAAAACTCACCCTTGTGAGAAACCCTAGAAAGGAAAAAAGAGTGCAGCCAGCTCAAAGAGTCAAAGTCTTAGTAGTAGTGTCTTATTACAAAAGCCAACCAAAGTGGCAAAGTCCTAGTGACTTAGTGAGTCCACTCCACAGTCCACTCTCATCTCACACTCACTTAGTCACAGCAAAAGACCAAAAGTACCTACAAAATTGTACAGCATGCATGTCAATATGTCATTCTTTTGCATCAGTCTAATCTAAATAGGAAACAGGAAACAGGGAAGAGTCACTACCTCTCCAGTTCTCCTTCTTCATCAGTCATCACTATCCAACACCAGCTAGTACCATCGCTACCGCTGCCTTCGCCTTCTTCATCCAGGAATAGGTTCTTGAATGCCTCCTCCAGGTCCACGTCCTTAGGCGCATGTTGTTCTCTTCTTACTCCTTGCTCCCAGTCCTTTATGCAGGTGAGCATCTCCACATGCTCAGGCAACAAGCGCCGCCGTCCGGTCTTCAAGTATCCTGCCTGACAAGCTAAAACAAGACTCGGAAGAGACAATAGATACAAGAATAGACATGATATCTCAAGCCATAATAGATATAATTGGATAGGTTAGCTTGTGGTCACGCCACCAGAGCAGTATGTCAAAGGATTCCTCATAATATGTGACAGGGTCACTGTCCAAGTAAGCTGAGAGCTCACTAACACTAGCTCCAGCTGGAGTAGATGAAGATGAGAGGGAACAACCAGGGGATGCACCAGGGCCTCTAAAGATCCTTCCTCATGCCTGCTTTCTCTTACCAGAATGAGCTGAAGGTTGTGAAACCCTTTAAGACCTAGCTGCACCACCAAATTTCTGCTCATACTTGTTGAACAATCTGTACATTTCATCTTTCACATCAGCATAGTATGAACTATAAGTGGATCCAGTATGTTGAGCAAGTAGTTCAAGCACATTAAAGAATCCTTTCATCTTAGCTCTAGGATCAAGAATGAATACATATGAATAAAGCAGTGGAATTTTCTCTCAATATTTAAGAAATTTAAGCTTCATAGGATAAGCAATCATTCTAAAATTATGATCTCTTTCAGCTTTATGCAAATGTTCAGCAATATCAAGAATATGGTGCAAAACAAGTGGAGCTGTGGAATAATAAACACTAAACAGAACAACAGTAGAATCATAAAAGAGTTCCAGAAACACCATTATTTGTTCAGCAACATACCAATGCTATGCAGTCAACAATTCTGAACCATAATTAGAGTTAAACCACACATAAAAGACTTCCTTGTATGGCAGCAAATGTTTAAGCATTAAATAGGTGGAATTCCATCTAACATCCATATTCAAGCCAAACTTTCTAGGTCTTATACCCTGAGCAATACAGTAATTTTTGAACAATGCAATTCTCTGATTAGAGGAATTCAAAAAGTTTATTGCAGTTCTGAAATCTTCAGTAAAAGGTTTCAATCTCTTCAAGCCCATATCTCTAATAGTGGTCTGCCTAGAAACCTTTTCAAATCTTGGGTTATGAGCACGCTTGATGTAATCCTCCTAGGCCTGTGTCTCACCTATGCCTAATGGAAGGTCCAGCCTAGCAATCAACCGACACAACTCAGTACGAGCAACATCAGGGTCATACACCTAGTTATGCAAATCATCAACATTCAGAGCAAGCCTAGACTGGACCCTCTTATCATTATCATGTTTTGCCTTACATGATTTCTGGTGCCGTTTCAAATGACCAGTGCCAGCAGCAGATCTAGCAGAATACCTCTTACCACACATTTTACAGATGGCAGCAACTCTTATTTTACCTTCCTTAATCTCAGTGAAATCCTCCCAAATAGGAGATATGAGCTTACCAGTACCACCAGTCGATGAGGTACCATGAGTGTCGGTCGAGGCTGCCACCCCACTGTCGCCGTCGCCGGCACCGAGATCAATCAGATGGGTGCCATCACCGAGATCGATGCCGAACAGCCCACGGGCATCCTCACCGATGTCGTCGTCGTCCTCGATTTCCAGCTCCTCCTCGGGCTCAGGGTGCTCGCCATCGGCTAGGTGGGAATAGACATCCGCCACCACCGGCATGGTGACCCCAGCCGATGAAGGGCCGGACGGCCAACCCCGGCCCTAACCTCCAGCTCCAACACCGTCCCTCAACGGTGGACGCTGGCGCTTTGGCGCTGGCGATCTAGCCATGGTGCCTCCAGAGGAGGAAGACGCGACGTCAGGCACCACCAACCTACGAAGAACAGATGACAGAATAGAAGAACAGGGGTGAGTCAGTGAGTGAGTGAAAGATGGACAGACACAACACAACTCTAAGGTTAGGGTTAGGGTTAACCCTAACCTGCGCCACCGGAGCCCAGTGCCGGAGAAGAGGTCAGGGAGGCAGCCAGAGGAGGAGACATGCAACAATTAGAACGACGGCGAGCGGCGACAGAAGGATAGACACGACGAACTCACATGGTACACCGGAGGAGGGGATAGGAAGGGAAAGGAGGGAGGAGATGGTTAGCGAACTCAGGTCGAGGTGGACGAGCGGCGACGAGGTCATCGGAGTAGGGCCGACGAGCTCTAGGCGGCGGATTGAGAGTGAGCGAGACGAGACGACTGCGACTGCGAGCGACGGGAGTGGAGTGGGATTAGGGTTAGGGATCGGGGGGGGGGGGGGCGAGCCGGGGGGGCAGCATATATACGGCCGCGGGGGAGGCGGCTTCATGGGCTGGGCTGCCTACGGCCTGCCTCACTAGCCGTTGGAGGCACCGGGTCGCTCACCGGACCGCCTCTTTCACCAAGCCGTGCCCGTGCCGTGCCGCGGGCCTAGGTGGCGGCCCAAACACATCCTAGTCCTTCGGGCCGGGCCGGCCCGAGCCCAATGGCCATCGGACCGTTATGTGCTTGGGCCGGGCCACGAGCCTGCGGGCCGCATGGCCATACCCGTAGGCACGCAGTCCCGGCACCGGCCGGCAGCAGCCAGCAGCCAGTCGGTCCCCACTCCCGGCCGCGCTCCACGCACACAGAGACGCGCACACAGCCTTCTCCCAGTCCACACCACCTGTCCGGCTGTCCCTATCAGAGTCTCGGTCTCAGCTGTGTTTCACTCTCGCGGTCTCGCCCTCGCCTTCTCACTTCCACCCAAAAACCCTAGTCCATCTCTCTGCCCAAAACCCTACCCCGCCGCCGCCCGTACCTCGTCGCCGTGGTCGTCGCCGGCGCCTTCATGGACGCGCGCTAAGTAAGAGAAATCGCTCGCTGGTCTCTCCCGAATCCTGCTCCTGTGTCTCGCGCTCTCGGTGGCGGCGGCGGCGGCGGGGAGAAACGCGGCAGCCAGGTAGCAGGTACTGCTGTTGTGCGTTGGCGTCTGTAATGGAGGAGCCGAATGCGGGCGGCGCCGGCGCGGCGGCAGTAGAGGTAGCGGATCCGGCTGGCGCCGGAGTCGGGGCTAGCGCATCGCCATGGAGGAAGAACACACCACCTCCGGCGGAGTCCGGCGAGGCGGCCGTTATGGGGGCCAAATCCTGGCCCGCGCTCGAGGAGGCGAGGCAGAAGGTTGCCTCGGAGCCCCCCGTGAAGGCAGCGGCGGGCAATGCTGCTGGCAGCGATTCCGTGAAGGGGCCGCAGGCCCCCCCTCCGCCGTCGGCTCCATCGCAGGTATAATCTGTCCCTGGTTCTGATATGCTCTTATGTATAGTTTTATTGTTCACTGGGTCTGTGTCTATTTTGGTGTAGCTAATTTTTAAGGTACTGTTGGTGAAAATGCTAGCGGTTGCTCGCTTCCGTGGATATGGGTAGTTATTACCTTTTTTGTGCTGCCTGGTTGAATGTAGTAACGGATAGCTATTTTTATAGTAGTTCCAGCTTTTTGTCCAGTGCGTTCATGTTAGATGTTGGGTTCCAGCTGACAAGGTTGCGCTATGTATGAAGTATGTCACACTTGTCATGGTAACTCAAATTTGTCGTCTAGCTGAACTGCTGAAGCATCATCGTTGCAGTTAGATAGTATTCTTTTGCATGGCATGCCTCATTTGGGGATGCCCTGTCCAAATTGAAACTTGTTCTGAATGTGCTAGACTTTTACCCAGTATCCTGTTGAACAGTTTTGACGCAAAACACAATTCTGAAGTCTGATAGACATTGTGGTATTGCAATTCCCATTCTTCCCTTCCTCTACTGCATAAACATTTCAATCCTTCTTCGTTTGGTTTTGCTTCATTGCATCTCTGTATCACAATAAAAGTTGTGGTGCTTCTTTGGTTTTTGTAAAGACATTATAGCATTTCTATTACTGATGCATATAGGATTAGAGTCACTCTTCCTAGGTTAGATCCTATGTGCATTTTCCATGTACTATTCATACTTTGCTTCAGTTTTATGAAAATGGGCAAACATTTTCAGGTGGCTAGTCGTATGCACAAGTTTGATGGCCATGGAAATGGAAATCCCAACAGAAATAACCAAGCCCATCATAGAAATGGGCCCAGGAGACGTCTTCCTTCTGCTAATGGTGCAGCCATACCCTCCGCCAATGCATTATCCCCAACATCCAGGGCAACCCATTTTTTACCCTGTGGTTCCCAGTCCAATGATACTACAAGAATATTCTTACCAGCCATTTCCTATCCCGGTCCCGAATCATGACCGGTATGTTGGAAAGTCTGGTTATGAGAATTCTGTGCCTCCTTTTGTTCCAGTAGATCAAGTTGGTGCCCATGAAGGTAACAGGCCAATGCCGCCACATCCAAGAGGAGATCCTCATCTTTGGCGGCCTCCTGTTGGCACTCATGGCACTAGGCCCCATCCTGGTCCTGAAGGCCATGGCCATTATGGTCAGGCTTGGCAAAATCCTCAGATGTTTGGTACTGGAGAAAACACAAGCTTACCACAAGGTCTTGGGCCAAGAGCTTTTGTCAGACCAATGGTACCTCTTGGATACATCAATGGACCACCATATCCTGGTAATGCTCTACTCACCAGTTATGACATGTTTGGAATTTGGATTTTTTTTAGTTTTCAAATATTGATGAATGCTTTAAACTCAGGGCCTATCCCTCCCATGTATTATTACATGCCTGCTGTACCTATGGATTCAATGAGAGGTCCACCACGCTACATTCAAAATCAACCAGCTCCTAATCCTGTTTTATCCCCAGAAGCTGCTGAGTTAAGATCTAATATACTAACTCAAGTGGAGTACTACTTCAGGTAAATTCTTATTATCTTCTTTTGAAGTTATAAGAAAGCATGATACCTATAAAAATAGGCACTTGGATTTGTAGCAATGTGTTGATAGATTCTCATTTAATTTTTGTGGGTGCTGGGTAGCGGTGCCGAATAGTTTATTTTAATTGGATATTTGCCGGTCGTCAGAAACATGATCTTAAAAAGTTAAGTTTGATGTTGCATCATACTTCACTGTTGTATTGTCATTATGCAACATACATGCAAATACCAAGACAGCCTACAATTTAAGATGATCTTATATGTTTCGATAACATTAGGAGTGACTAAATGTTCTTTTAGCACAACTGTGGCATGGAATCTTTTGTTTATTCAATCAATTTTTTTTCAGTGATACAAATCTGGAGCATGATGATTTCTTGAAATCTTTAATGGATGAGCTTGGTTGGGTTCCAGTTTCAAAACTTGCAGATTTCAAGAGAGTATGTTTTCTTCCCAGATTGCTCAATGTTGTATTTCTATTATTTTGCCCTTGTGCTAGGAAACAACTCTTTTGTTTTTTTCTTCTTATTTGCAGCTTAAGAAAATGACCGAGGATATACACCTGATATTAGATGCACTGGCAAGCTCAAGTCTTCTAGAAGTTCAGGTTGCAATGTTATTTTAATTTTCATTGTTCGAATTTCATGTTCTGTTTAGGTATTTGGTTTAATCTTATCATTTGCTTGTCTACTGCCAGGATGAGAAGATTAGAAGGCATTCTGATTGGTCAAAGTGGGTCTCGCTTTCTGGTACATCTGTTGCGAGCCCATCATCTGCCAGTATGGATAGCAGTGTGGGTGACAAGAACATTGGTGGCTTTTCAAATAAGGATGCTTATTCTGAAGATCAAAAGAAGTATTGTCAATCTAAAGATATTAGAAATACAGATATTGGTATCGAGGAAAAAGTTATTGATGAACAAGTGCAAGATTCACATGGTTATTCATTGAATAAGGACTTTTCTGTCATCAGTATTGATGAAAAGAAGAACCTTTCTGCACACCCTTCACACAAACATGATTCTTCTTTTAGATTTGGTGAAGTTCAGAAAGTGAGGTCGAAGATAAATGTACCTGATGCTCAGAGTGAAAGAGGTTTCTCTAATGGTTTCCCAAGTGACTTCTCTAGCTTTGGTGGTGACCAGAGCACTTTCTTGCTTGATGAGGAATTGGAACTGGAACATGTGGACCATTCACGTGATGACCTCTATTCACATAAAAGGTAAATTATAACTGGTATAAGATCAAATTTCCACGTGTTTATTAATTATTTTCTAGGTGTGTATGCATGTGGATGTGGTAACCTATTTTTCCCTTCTCAAGGCAGAATAACTAAATACTTATGTTGTGTTTGGTTTGGTGCAAGTTTGCCCAAATTGGCCAAGCCAAATTTTGTCTACATTGACCAATTTTAGCCCCCATTTTGGTTGAGTGCAAAAGTTTGGTTTGCTAGCCTTCTCCTTTGGCCACATTAATTCATTTTGATGGCCAAAGTTTGTCAAATCCTGGGCCATTTAGCAACCGAAATTTGGCTTGGCTAAGAACCTAAGAGGTGACAAATTTGGTAGCAGACCAAACATACCCTAAGCCTTGTCAACTTTGCTTCCTTTAGCTATTATTCATATGGGCTAGCTACCTAGCTTTTTCTTGACAAAGCAGGGTGGGCATTGGGCAAGAAATTCCAACATGCCCTTAGCCTACTGATGGTCATTCGATGTTTGCTGCAACCCCCCTCCCCCTCCCCCTCCCCCCCACACCCCCACCCCCACATAGTTATCTGTGATAGATGCTGCGCACTTGTATTTTCTTTTGGAACAAAAGGTACTATACAGTATACACTTTACACAATAATAATACACCTTTTAATAGTATATAATATGTTACTGTTATACATGTACTTGTTTGTCACTTTCAATCATGGCAAACTAGGTGGCAAAGCCACAAGGAGAAATCTTAAGTTGCTATTGAAATGTCAGAAAAATATACGCTAGCCATATTTAATGTCGGTATTTCACTAAAATATTATGTTTTAGTTGCATTATGCATAAAATATTTTTTCCAGCAACCAATGGTCTGCTTCCATAGTAGAATGGTATACAACATCTTCATATTTAAAAAAAAATGAAATTTGTCTTACTAGATATCATGTCTTACCATACAGATCAGAAAGTCAGGCTGATAACATTTGTGTATAGCTCAAAGTAGTTCTCCTGTTGTGCTCCATTGCACATCTCCTATGCTACAGGGACTAGAAGTTGTGCATGCATTAATGATTTTCTTTTGCAATATTTCTGTTTCAAGCAGGGGCAATGATGAGGATGAGGACTTTTTTGTTGATGATCAAGATGTTAGTAGGCTAATGATTGTCACACAGGTTGGACTTACATAATTTTGTGCATCTTGCTTTATTTATATTTATATAATGATATAATGCCTTAACTTTTCTGTTTCTTGCTGTCATAACCAATAATGCACTTGAGTTTGCCTCTGTTGGTTTCTTAATATGGACAATGATCGAATGATTTTGGGTAAATCAGGTTAGGAGTTCATTGTAATATAGGCCTTGTATACAAATACAATACTCTTTTATTTGATGCAGTCCTTTTCATATCACATCTATCCTATACTACCAAATCTAGAATTGTCAATTAACCCTTTTGTGTCTGTTGTTTTGCCTGTTTTAAGATATTTGCATTCATGCCACTCTTTGTAATTGCATTGCTATTGGTGCCCTTAAGGAGAGTACATTCATAGTTTATTAGTAGGAATTGTTCTTCAATAAAATTTGTGGTGGACCAAACAGTACAATTACTTGTTGAGTGGCTATATATAATGCCATACTGCACAAATGTCACAGCGTAGCAAGCCCAAAACTACGCACTTGCTTGTTGAAGCTCTAGATTATAATTTTCTTTAACATCTGTAATCTTTATCTATTTATTTTGCCACTGACTAGTTGGAGGTTAACTTGTCATATTTGATAGTGTTGGAGCAAATGGGTGATTCATTAGATAGCATTCCTTAAGTTGACAATATTGGACAGTATTTTTGTTCAGTTATCTTTGATAGTATCTCTAGACTTCTGATGTGCATTTCACGCTTCGATGAACAGATCCTTTTTATTTATTCTGCTGACAATTGTAAGATTTTTAAAAACTTTCTTGGGGCTGGTCCTGTTTGGAGGAGTGGTATTGCACCAGAGATTTATAGGATTTTTAAACTAAAGCTTCACTAAATTCTAACGGCTGGATCTGGATTCTGATTACCCCATATCCAAACAGGCCTTTAAGGGTTTAGATTAGACTTGTGTGATTGAGATACTTTTGGTGTCTTACATGTATTTAGTCACCGTAATCATGCTTATTTGTTCTAGAATGGCTTATTGGCCTTGAATAATAACTAACTAATTGTTAATTTCTTCTGTTTTTTTTTTCCAAACCATGCATTGAGTTGTATTGTATGTTTGCTTGGGCCTGGGGCTGGTGGGTTGTAGAGAACCCCTAACAGTTCAATAAAGTGCATTTATAATGCATGCTGAAATTATTTTCAGTTGAAAGGCAACATCCTTGTAAACGTCGGGATCCCGATGTTTCTTCATTAGTTTTTACAATACAATTTGGTGTCCAAAGTATTTTGAAGATCGAGTTGATGTCTGAGATATGGAACTTGTAATGAGCTAGTGCTAAGCTGTATCATTTAATGACATTGAGAACATTTCACTGAGATATTGTTTCAATTTTGTATCTCACAGGATACTAAGTTAGAAAAGGATGACAAAAATCGCAAAAGTTTACCACAGGCGTTTTCAACTGAGGAAGCTTCAAGAATAAGTGATGCCTTATACCGCTATGAGGTGATGTGTTACGTTCATAGCATTACAAAGTGGGGAAATTCCTTATATGCCACTGGCCAATGCTCATCGGACATTGTCATGCTATCCATTTGCCTGTTAACCAACAATTGATTGGCTGAAAAAAGACTATTTGGCCCTTATAACGAAGTTACCTCCCAGTTAACACCTCTAACACGTCTGTGAGAACATAGATTGCTGGTGGTTCTGCTCCAGTTAATACTACCTACTTACCAGATTCATTTATCCTTATATTTATGGTAAATTGAGCAAATGCTTCCGTCGCAAAATTATAAGCTCATTATTTCAAATTCTACAACAACAACATAGCCTTTCAGTCCCAAGCAAGTTGGGGTAGGCTAGAGTTGAAACCCACCAAGAGCCCCAAGTCACGGTTCAGGCACTTCAATAGCTGCTTTCCTCATCTATGAAAAGTTGCAAGGTGTTTTGTAACCTTCAGTGTCAGGTCCTAGATAAACTTATTGGTAGCAATAGACAATTTTTCAATTTTGTTCCATATTGCTGTTTGAGTCTTGGACTCTGTATCATTGATTCAAATGTTTGCTTATTTAAATTTGGAGTCATTGAAATAAGTGTGTTGGAAACTTGGAATAAGTGTATTCCTTGTGGGGCTACATCTGAATCAAGCTGACTTGAGGTCAGGCTTGAATGTCTTGAGTGTCTGAGCTTAATTTTACTAGCTAGCTTTTTTTGCTTCTCTTAGAGGGCATTCTGAGACTCCGGTTTGTATACGATGATCTTCTATTTGGTATTAGATTCTACCTTTTGTTCTATTCTCATGCTAATATTGTACTATTAATTCTGACTTCAGAAACTTCATGGTCGACACACTGATAATCAAAGAAGTTCCCAGGCTGATCCTGCAGATGTTGATTCTAAACCAACCAGTGGTTCAAAGGGGAATCATATTGGCACTGGGACTAATGGTACTGAAGAAGCTGGACAGCCCATTCCACGTAGGCGCCAAAATAGAGGCAATAGAAAAGCGCACAGCTCACGTAAACAGAGGTTCTTTGCTGGTAATTTTGTGAATAATCCTGATCAATATGGTGGTGTATCAGAAAGTCCTCCAGGCAATTCAGTTGGATATTTCTATGGATCTACTCCAGAAAATCACAGGTGGGTCAACAATTAATCCTTGTCTACTTCAGTAAAACCTACCTAATTGCTGCCTTAAATTGCTGTTGATTTGATGATTCCACTGCTGTCTAGTTATAAAAGCTCAAAGCTGAGTTCATCTCATGGAATTCCTACTGGGAGCTCGCCTGTTGGATCTGTGCCCAAATCTTCTCCACAATCTCACCATCTTACTTTTCATCTTTTAGAAAAGAATAAGCTCCAGCAGCAAAGGTAAATGTCTTACGGCGTGGAAGTGTATTATAAGTTAATGTTCTTTAAACATTATTCATCTGTTCTCCTCCGTTCCATTTCCTCTTATATATATCAACCTTCTTGTTTTGAGTGAAGGTACAATAAGTTCAAAAATCAATGCCTCATGGAGCGTAAGAAATTAGGCACTGGCCAGAGTGAGGTACAGTTCTCTCTATATTTATCTGGCAGTCGTATCTTTGTAAACACTAACTAGCGAAAAAGCATAAAGCTGATTAGGTTTAATCTATACGTGTTATTACATTGTCTTCGTGATTATGTCAGTTGGACCATCGGAGACTTATGATTATACTACATGTGCCCTTGTTGAAAAGTTATATTTTTCATTACTATTGACATGTGTGCTTTCAATGGTCTGCAGCAAATGAACTCACTGTATCGTTTTTGGTCATACTATCTAAGAGATAACTTTAACGATGATATGTACAATCATTTTAAGCAATTGGCACTGGAGGATGCTGAAGCGAGCTACAGATATGGTCTCGAGTGTCTATTCAGATTTTATAGGTATGGACATCGTAATTTGAAGAATAGCGTTCCAATTGCCGCTTATTTGCATTTTGCAGCATCTTATTTGATCAGTACTACCTCCATAATCTTTTATAAAGCGTGACTTGATATGACACGGTCTCCTAAATTATACTTTGACCATTTATTTATTTTATTTTATATTGTTAAGGGTTATAAACTTATGATAATTGATAGTATATTTGATTACAAATCTAACCGTATTAAGTTTGTATTGTAATAGTTAAAAAAATCAACTAAATTATCGGTCAAAGTTTTTAAAGTTTGAATCTTAATATGCGTGTGCGCCTTAAAAAAGTTTATGGAGGGAGTGCATTTTGCAAGAGCAGCATCAATTATTACCTTTTTTTTTTGCAGTTATGGTTTGGAGAAAAACTTCCAACCCAATGTATATGAAGATTTCGAGAAGCTTACTTTAGAATTCTACCGTAATGGTGATCTTTATGGACTCGAAAAATACTGGTATGTGTTATCTTTTTATTTGTTTGCATTCCTCTTTTGTGAAACAGTTGCTGGAGATTATTTGTTTATCTTTAGCGAAGGAACATTCTGTTTCTGAAACTCTACGGCCTTGTTTAGTTACCCTCAAAATTCCAAGTTTTTTCACTCTCTCCATCACATCAATTTTTAGCCGTTTGCATGGAGCATTAAATGTAGGTAAAAAAAATAACTAATTGCACAGTTTAGTTGGAAATCACGAGATGAATCTTTTGAGCTTAGTTGGTCCACGATTGGACAATATTTACCAAATAAGACGAAAGTGCTACTATTCATCGGGTTGAAATTTTTTTCAATCTAAACAAGGCCTACGATTACATGTGAACTTACTGTTATAGTGTCACCCTACGAAAATTTTCCCTTTTTGAATTCTTTTTTAGTATATGAAGCAAAAAGAAAGAAAAGATGGATAAGGATTGTATTCTTTAATTATTTATCTATGTTTTATTACTTAATTTATGATTTACGAATTTAATTTTTTTTTATTCTATTGGATTGGATTTGTTCGAGAATTCGAAGAATTACAACAAAATCTTTAGAGTAGCTGCACGCATGCAGTTCATTCAATTTCTATATATTGTTATGCATGCAGTTTCTACATGAAAGTGGTGTATACCAGGAAAACTAGTGGTCCAACTTGATAATGGAATCTGCAAATTGGAGTGGAACTTGTCTGATTTGAGCACATGATCGTCACTGACATTGATTTTTTCTAATTGTACCAGGGCATTTCACCATTACCGAAATCCAGATAGCGGACCTGTAGATAAACTTCCAGAGCTGGAGAGGCTCCTGAGGGAGGAGTTCCGGACCCTAGAAGACTTCAACAAGGCAAATGAGAAAGCCCGAGAGACGGCAGAGAAAGGAACTCGCATCAGTAGCAGCAGTGTGGCGGTGGCCGCAAGTCATACCAAGGCTGAGACTAAGTAGATCTGAGCCTGGCATGAAATTTTTTGGTGGTCGCCCCAGAAAAGGAGGAAGTAGCGTTTTCTTTTTCTTTGCGGAGAAGTAATGATTCGAGTAGACATGTGCAGATTTTGGTATACCCCCCTGCCCATACCTTGTGTTGTGGCTGCCCAGGAAATTTTCCACCCTTTTTTCATTACCTTCCTGGCACCATTGTGGGAGTTGTACATAGATGATTTTTTTCTTGTTAAATAGACAAATAATAGAGAATGGAGTTTAAAGACGTGGTTGTGCTGGCTCGGTGCTGTTCTTTAGGGAGTGGGCTCTGTTGGTTTAGCATGCTATAATGTCGTGACAAATGATGTATAGTAATCTTGAGAACTTATTTTTTGAATCCTTTTTTAAATTAAAAAATGATGCATTAATTACTATCTTTGAAAGCCTTTTCTTTTTCTTTTCCTTCTAAACTTGTAGCAGAACAAAAATGATGTCACTTTAAAAAAATGATGTCAGGACCATTTTGAAAACTAAAACTGCCGCCACAATGTCACTCATTCTAAGAAAAATCTTACGACAATCGTACCTTTTTTTTTTTTTGAAGAACTGAGGAAAGTGATGCCGCTTGTTCTGTTCCGAGTAGTGTATCCTTGGATCTGACGACTTGGATCGAGATCCGCTACGGCAGGTGTAGTGCGGGTGTGCTGATCCAGTGGAAGTTGACTCCAGAAGCTCTGCTATCCAAATCGAGGGCTGGGACTCGTAGGCCGTGGCCCGTGGTAGACTTGTTGCAGAAAGTAGCTAAAGAAAGTGTCGTGCCACTCCTAGGCCATGCAGCCCGGCCTAAGGCCCATTTTTTTTTTTTGCCTGGCCCAAGCACGGCCCGGCACGGAGGCTAGCGGTCCCGGGCTGACCCGGCCCGGAGGAGCAGGCCGTGCCTAGGCCTTACCCTAGGCACGTGGGCCGGCACGGCACAGCCTGCTACAGAGCAGCCGGCCCGCTAGCGGCCCGGCCTGCCGCCTCCAGGCCTCCCCGCGCCCCCCGCCGCTCACCCAGTCGTCGCGCCCCACGCCTCGCCCTTCTCCGCTCCGCTCCGCGCCCTCACGACCTCCCTCTCCGCTCCGCTCGGCCACGCCCACGTACCGGCATCGTGCCCCTCCTCCCTCCTCGTGACCTCCCTCTCCCACTCCCTCCTCCATCCCTCCAGACAGTGGTGGCGGCGGCGTCGTCCTCCCCCACCCTCTTCCTCCCCTCTCCCTCAGATCCGGCGAGTAGCCAGCTACGGTGGCACCCTCTTCCTCAGATCCGGCTTGCTGCCTCCCCATGCCCCCTCCCCGATGGCCCGTGCAGTCCCCTCCCACGCGGTCTCTCCCTCCCCCACTCTCTCTCTCCTCCCTCGATGGCCCTCCCTCTCCCTCCAACCACGCCCGCGACCCTCCTCGCTCCCACCATGGTGGCGCCCCTCCTCCCTCTCCCTCCAACCACGGCGGCGAGCGGAGCCCGTCTCGCTCGGCGGCGCGCACCTCGTCCCCGACGGCGGATCTGGCCCCGACCCCGTCCACGGCGGCGAATCCGGCCCCCACCTAGTCCCCACGGCAAATCCGCCCCCACCTCGTCCTCGGCTGCGGATCCGGCCCCCACCTCGTCCCCGGCAGCAGATCCGGCCCCCACCTCGTCCCCGGTGGCGAATCCGACATCCTCCTCCCCGGCGCAGGTGGATCTGGCGGCGGAGATCCGGTGGCGGCGCTTTCTCCTCCCTCTGGCGGCGCCCTCACTCCTCGGGCATGCGACGGCTACCCCTGCCTACCCTTCCACACCTCCTTGGGCTGTCACGGCCCATTAGCCGTGGCGTGCTTCTCGGGCCGGCCCGGCACGAAAATCGATCTATAGAGCCGTGTCTGGGCCGAAGGCCAGACCCGTGGTCCTGTGAGGCACGGCCCGGAAGGCCTGACGTGCTATGCCGGCTCAACCCCTATCGGGCCAGTGCTTTCACGGGCCCGTATCGGCCCGTTGGCCATCTATACCGCAGGGCAACTTGACAAGTAGCACCCCGCACCGGACAGGGTTCACCGGAAAGGCTCTCGGGAGCGAGACGGCTCCTGGTCGTTCCAAGAGCCAGGCGAGAGCTACCGTGGCACTGTTTGGGTTTTCTGAAAAATATTATCCCTGCTCCGATTCAGCAGCATGATTGCGTTTACCTTTGGCCATTTGTCCTCTTGCCCCGACCGACCCAGCCTGCCCTGTAGCCTGTACAGTACGCTACGAGCCAAGAGCACGACAGAAGGTGACTGCTAGTACAGCGCACACGCATCATTGATCATCCTCATCCCGTGCACCGGTACCAGCCTTCATAGCCCTAGCCGCCAGCCCCCAGCGTCCGGAAGGCGTGGACTAGTCAAGTCTTCATCCATCAGATTGGGCACAAAAAATTTTAATCTTTTTGCGTATTACTTCTTCATATAAATCTCGTTTTCACTAGAAGTCAAACTTTTTAATTTAACTTATTTTATAAAATATATTATCTACATTTAGATCTCCAATTAAGTTTATTTGAAAATATATTTCATGATTAATTTAATAAAATTATTACGAGTCTAAATATTAATATTTTTCGGAAATACTTCCTAAAGGTCCGTGACTATGCGTCTGGACGTGGCTCCCCAGAAGTGGCCCCTAAACAAAAAAAAACAAATCTCTATTCCCTTGTGCTTATCCGTCCATCTCTCCCTGAGCCCACACCCCACTCCTTCGTGCTGATCCACCCGGCCCCAAAACAGCATGGTTGCTCATCCATCCACCCACTTCTCCTGTTCTCCAGGCGCGCGCTCGTCGGGCTACCGCGTCGTTTCCTTTCCTCGTTGTCAATTGCGCCATGTGCCCTTGCTCCCTGCGCCGCTCACCTGCGTGGCAGCCACATGCATCGCTTGGTGTGGGCATGTGGCTGCTCATCCATCCGCCCCTTCCCCAACGCACGCTCATCGGGCTGCCGCGCCATACCCTCCCCCATCGCAAGCCGCGCTGTGCTGCCCATGCTCCCTGCGCCGCTCACCCGCGTGACAGTCACCTGCGTCTCTCGCTCCCTCGCCGTTCGTCCGTCACCCATCGCCGTTCGGTGCACCGCTGACCGCGCCATGGTCGTTGGGGCACACGTGATGTGGCGCCTCAGGTCTTCCCCGGCCGAGCCAAGGGCACTGTCGGTGTTTCGGGTCACCGGCTAGTAAATTTCTAGTTTACGCGTCTGGCTTGGATGGTGTGCTCGGAGGACACAAGAATTATACTGGTTCAGACAGAATGTCCCTAAGTCCAGTCTGCTACTTCTCATATTACCGGCACTGTCTAGTAGGGGTTACATATGAGAGAGAGAGAGGGGGTGGATCCCAGGTCTCTGGTGGAAGGATTGAGAAGTGCTGAGAGTTTGTTCAGTTGCTCAGCCATGTGCTCGTCGCTCTGTCTCTCTCTAGGCGTCCTGCTTCCCTTTTTATAGATGAAGGGGAAGACACGGGTTACATAGAGACAAAAGGAGAAAAGCGAGGGAGAAGAAGGCCTCCAAGATCACGGCGTCCTTCATCTCCTTTATGTGGGTCCCGCCGGTCCTGTAGATGATGACAGGGATGGCTCCACGTCGTGGCCCTGTTCATCACTGGCGCTATACGTAGGCGTTGTCAGCCTATCACGGCGCTCCACTCCTTTCCGGCGGGTGGCGTGGTCAACATGTACTATCAGAAGCCGTATGGGGTTAGGCAGCATAGCACCAGCACGCCCGACACTGTTGGTGATGTGAGCCCCTAGGTATGGTTCGTCGTGGCCACTGGGTAAGTCAAGACGTGCCTGCTTCCCTCCCGGTGTCAGAAGTTTCACCCTAGGGTCGTACTCTTAGACCCGTAGTGGTTGAAGGTGGTATGGATCCCTGTCGGATGAGACGAAACCCGCGCTCGAGGGTTCTGGCGAGATGGAGCCCGCGTGCTCGGGGTCGAGTGAGACGGAGCCCATGCCCGAGGGGTCTAGCGAGACGAAGCCCATGCCCTCGGGGTTGGCGAGACGGAGCCCGCACCCAAGGGGTCTGGCTAGATGAAGCTCGCGCTCTTGGGGTCGGGCGAGACAGGGCTTGTGCCCTCGAGGTCGGGCGAGACCTTAAATACATCTTGGACCATCTGAGCAAATTAATGTTCGTGGCCATTAACTTCCTTCCTCCGGGTATCCCTAATATCGATACCCGATAGTAGCCCCCAAGCCTGCGGAGGAGTAGAATACTCCTTTGGAGGCTTTTTAGGCGAGAGGACTCTGAGGGCCTCGGACTCCCTTTGTAGCCCACGAGGTGTCTTGTTAGGGTTGCGATTCCCTTCTATCATGATTAGACTCCTAAGGAACATGTAGCTACGGGATTTAGGGGGCTAGAAAAGATTTCTCTTGATTTCCGATCCCTCCCTAGGATCCGATCGATCCGCCATCGTCATGCGGCCGTGTATTCGGTCTCCTTACTGAGTCCAACTTCTCTCGATCCCCCGAGCATAGCAGGGGTTCGGTCGAGGGGTCAGTTGTCTTGTGATCATCCTCCCTCAAGCGTTTTTTGATAAAATAGAGGAGCTGAGCCGTGCCATGTTTTCTTCGATGGACGAATCATGGTGCTCAGTTGAAAGGGTCGAGATGGCGACTAGAGGGGGGGGGGTGAATAGTCCTTTTTAAAATTAATCGCGTCGGCTAACCGAAACAAGTGCGGAATTAAAACTATCGATCTAGCCTAGACTACACCCCTCTATCTATATTCTCTAGCACCTTCCAACGATACTAACTAAGCAACAAAGGTGCCGAGCCAGCTAGAGCTCTCCTAACCAATTCTAGGAGCAAGGTCACACAAACCTATGCCACTAGTACTTTAAGCGACAAGGGAGCTCCTACACATGCTAGTAAGCTAAAGCACAAAGCCACCTAAGCTCACTAGCAATGCTCAATAACAAGGCAACCAATGCCAAATTAGAGAGCGCAATTACTTAGCTACACAAACTAAGCAATGTGACTAACAAGGTTACTCAAACCAAATTAGTCACGCAAGGGAGCTACTTCTATGCTACACAAGCAAGAAGGTAAATAGCAAGCTACACAAGCTAACTAATTACAAGAGCAACTACACAAGCACAATGTATATAAAAGTAATCACAAGCTTGTGTAACGGGGATGCAAACCAACGGGAAGAACAAGGTTGACACGATGATTTTTCTCTCAAGGTTCACGTGCTTGCCAACACGCTAGTCCCCGTTGTGTCAACTGCTCACTTGGTGGTTCGGCAGCTAATTGGCATCACCCGCCAAGCCCGCACGTTGGGCGCCGCAAGAACCTACCCTAGAAGTGAGGGTAGCTCAATAACACGCTTTACTAAAGTTGCTCTTCGCGGCTCTTGCGGGGCGAGCACAATGCCCCTCACAAAGCACTTCTCTGGAGCGCTGCACAAGCTTCTTGCGGGCTTCCACAGAGACCACCACCAAGCCATCTAGGAGGTGGCAACCTCCAAGAGTAACAAGCTCCACCGGCTTGCAACTCGAACACCTAGTGCCACTCGATGCAACCTCACGATGCAATCGCACTAGAATCATTCACTCACACAATCAGATGATCACTATCAAGTATGTGTGAGATGGAGGGCTCCTAAGCACTCTCAAGCATGGACACAAAGTCCCCCAAGGTGCTCAGCACTAGCCATGGCCGGAGGCCACTTCTATTTATAGCCCCAAGGGCTAAACTAGTCGTTACCCCTTCACTGGGCAAAAATCGAGCCGACCAGATGCTCCGGTCGTGTTGACCGGACGCTAGACCTCAGCGTCTGGTCGCCCGATGACAGCCATGTGTCACCTGCATTCAACGACATTCTTCTGATCTCAATGGTCATCTTCTGACCAGACGCAGCAGCTTCAACTGACCGGATGCTGGACCCTCAGTGTCCGGTCGTTTACAGTAAGGTACCGACCCCGACCGGACGCGTCCAGTCACTCTCCAGTGACACTGCTTCGTCCGACAATAGGACCGGACACTGCCTCCATCGTTCGGTCACTTTCAGAGCTAGCATTCAGTCGACTGATCGACGCTGCACGCTGACTGCCACCACTGACCAGACGCTGAGCCTCAGCGTCCGGTCACTGCGTGACCAGAGTTCGGTCCACTCTGTGGGACCTTTCTCATCTCTGTTTCTCCAATGAGTTGGTCCACATCAACTCCAACTTCATCTCCTTTGTAAATGTGCCAACACCACCAAGTGTACACCACCATGTGTATGTGTGTTAGTTTTTCACAATCATTTTTCAAAGGATTAGCCACTCAACTTGCCACGCCACTCAATCCTAGCGATGATGCAAAGTTAGATCACTCGAGTGGTACTTAGATGACTGATATGCAAACAAGTTTGCCCCTCTTGATAGTACGGTCATCTATCCTAAACCCAGTCATAAACTTCTCTACACACCTATGACCGGTGAAATGAAATGCCCTAGGTTATACCTTTGCCTTGCGCATTCCATTCCATCTCCTCCAATGTTGATGCAACACATGCACCAACATGATCAACAATGATATGATCCACTTCATATCATCACGTGATCATATTGGTTCATCGATCTTGACCTCACTTGCTTTTCACTATTGCCTTCGTCCATTGGTGCCAAGTCTTGCTCAAGCTTCACCACCACGCGGTCCATCGCTCCAAAGCCTCCGACTTGCCCTTCACGCTTGCAACCGGTCCATCAAGCCAAGTCTTGTCTTGATCTTCTCCACCTTGATCACATGACTCAATGTCATGTCTCATATGCAATAAGCTCCTTCATCATCACATGTGTGAGCTTTGCAACATCTCCAAGCCATTTTCACCTTCATGGCATATGTTGCTCACACATATGTACCTGTGGACTAATCACCTGTATATCTCACATAAACACAATTAGTCCACCTAGGTTGTCACTTAATTACCAAAACCACACAAGGACCTTTCATCGGTGAGCTGTTAATGGGCTAGTCCGAGTAGGGCCCTGGCTTCCCATTCATGGGAGTCTGGCATAGGTCAGCTGGTGACCAACTCTAGATTCTTGGCGGCCAATCCATATAGTTCTTGGGTCCATTCGATGGGTCCCAAGGGCTCGCTACCTTTCTTCAAGGAAAAACCATGGACTGTAAACCGACCAAGACTCGAACATGGGCCGAGATGCTTGCGACGCTTGTGCGCCGGGTACTAGCCACTAGCAGGTTCATCCCTTTCCACCCCTCACTCTAAAGGCACCCCGGAGCGGTTGTGAACTCATCGATGGGCCAACCATCAATCTCCTGGGCCTAAATAGGCCATAGGAGCATTTTTAGCTCTGTATCCCTCCTTACTTGTGGTGGTTCTCGGCACATCGAATGGGACGAACCATCATTTGGTGCGTCCTTCAAGGGAGCAGCCAGAGGTAGCAGTGCGCACGATCTTTTGGCACATGACTTATCTGCCAAGATAGAGGATGAGATCATCAACAAAAAAATTAGTTAGTTAGATAAATGAAGTGGTGGTCTTGTAATAAATGAACAAGTTTTATTTCTTTTGTTCTGGTCAAACAAATTTTTGGGTACTTTTTTATTTTTGTGTTATAAAAAGGTTACTGCATTCCGACCATTTTCTGTTGTTAAGGCTATAAAGCTTAAGGCGCAGGTGAAAGAACCCTGATCATGCTGGTGAGCAAGAACGCCGTAGCCGCTGGGGCGTAGGTTCCTTGTAGTCCGACCAACTTTACTCAGTGTTTGTTTCCACAACTCTTGCTTTTAGATCTTAACATGAGAAAGGGTCGGGCACATCGATTATTTTTGAATAGGTATGCTCTTATCAGTCGCGTGGGGCCCCCAAGTGAGGCCTGGTACCGTGCCATTGCCGGGGTCAGGTGTCACTAATGATCGAGGATGAGAAAACGAAAAAGAAAGGATTTTTATATTTTAGAAACATCGTTCTTAGTTTTCATGGGTACATGCATATGCTAAGGGTAAAAATGACGTAGCTGTTCGATGTTCCATGCGTTGATGAAGACCTTGCCTTCGATGGTCTTGAGCTTTTAGGTGCTGGGTCGGAGCTCTTCTATGATGACGTATGGTCTCTCCCACGGTAGAGAGAGCTTGTGACATTTTTTGTTGCTCTGGACAAGGCGAAGTACCAAGTCTCCATCGTTGAAGGCCCGTCCCTGCACCCGATGACTATGGTACCGGCGCAACGCCTGCTGGTATTAGCCGAGCAAAGGTGGGCAACATCGCGTGCCTCGTCGAGCTAATCCATGGCATTCTCGAGGGATGCCTTGGCTCCTTGCTCGTTGTACGCCCTAACCCTTGGCGCTCCATAGCCAAGGTCAGTCGAGAGGATGGCCTCGGAACCATAGACCATGAATAAGGGTGTGTAGCCAGTGGCCCAGTTGGGGGTCATCCTTAGCCCCCTAGAGCACCATGAGGAGCTCCATATGCCATCTTGAGTGGTGTAGTGCTATGATTCAATTTAGAAGTTCCATATGCCATCTTGAGTGTAGTGAAGCCAGTTTAGGTTTTGGAGCAACGGTTTGGTCGTGATCAGTTCTTTAAAATTTGTGCACGTCATAGCTTTGGGCTGTCTAGCGCCGTGCGCGTGGCCAACCCGCGTCGCCACGTGGTTGTGCCATGCGCGCGTGTGTGGCCGCACATCAGCTAGCTATGGTTGTCGTGGCCTTGCCGTGGCTTGGCCACTCTGGCCGTACCGCTAGGCCCCCGGTCCACTCTACGCCCGACCGCCCCTACCACTGCGGCTATCGCTGGTGGTGCTGCTGCCTCCATGCCCGCACCTCGACCACACCATTGCCGCCACTATCGCATCGCCACGCTGCATGCCTATAGTTGCGCTGCGCCGCTGGCTCGCCTTGACGTTGCGCGCACATGGCCGTGTCACCATCGCTCTACCATTGATGGCACTACGGTGCGCGGGCCACGTCGGTCATGAGCGTGCATGTTTGTCAGCTAGTGCCTAGCCATGGGTTGCGTCGGTCATGCCAACCGTGTCCTGCCAAGGCATGCCCTTGCTGAGTCGTTGGCTGCCCTTCCCCCACCGCTCTCTTGCTCTCTCTCTCTCTCTGTTCTCGTCTCCCTGCCGCCGTTGAATCGCATCGGTGCCACAGCTGCAAGGGTTCACCTCTCATCAATCCCTCTTATCCATGCCTCCATCCTCATGTCCCCTCTCCAGCCACCCCACCCCACTTTGATTGCGGCTCAGCCAAGCATCAATTTTGGAGCTTCGCCCCGCCACCATGCCGTTAAGACCTGTCACCGCTCGCGGCATGGCCAACCTCCACCACTTCACCCCATGCAAATTCCTTTACACTCTAGCTCTCCTTGGCTCCCTCTCCACCATGCACACACTAGTGGGAGCGCTACCACCACCGCTGACACGACCGTGTCCGCCGTGGTTCATCGCCGTGCTCGTCACATGCACGTGGCTAGCCCTGCTTAGGTAGTCACGGGCCGAACCACCACTTCGACCAGGTTCACGGTGTGCCCCTGGTGCTTATTGCCTATCTCTATCGTCCTCTTAGTGTTGTAGCTCGCCGGTATGATGGCGGCGCCATCGTGGGCGACCGCGCGCGGTGGTAGCTCACTCTAGTGTGCCATGTTGCTCCGTATCGCTGTCTATAGAAATAGTACGTGTAGTGTTTGCGCTATTGTCTAATAACACGAGGGCATTTTTGCAAGAGAGCTAGCGCGCGTGGGCTCCCCACGCGTGGGCCGCTTCCACGCGTGGGCCGCGTTGGGCCGAAATCGGTTTATCTTTTTTGTGGAAAATAGAAATAGCTTTTTATTTTAATTCTGAGCTAAACTTTGGTAATTAATATAAAATAATATAGATATCCAAAAATTGTGAAACTAATTTTGTTAGGTTCCCAAAAACATTGTCTACCTATTAGTATAGTTAGTTCATACATATCTGTGTGGTTGCTAAGGAGCATTAAAATAGTTGAGATGCTTAGTCTTATTTCGATTAATAATTGTAGGAATTTTGTGGTAGATTGGTGATAGCAAAAACCCTAAAATTTTTATAGTAGCTTCACTATATTATTATTTGTTCACTGTAATTTTTGTAGCCCTAGAATAGACTACTTAATATGGTAGCTAAATACCCATTAAGGCTAAAGGAATAATGACATGATATTGGTTTATAAAAGTTAAGCACTTGTAGGGTGAACTTGAAATCTATTTGGTAGAGATAATGATTAGCTTAGTATCTTAGTCATTAGAGCTAGCTTAGTAGCTTAGCATGTGTATTCGTATTTTAAGAGTTGCTGTTGCCAAAATACTAAGTGTTGCATCATCATTGCAAGCATGTAGAGAACAAGTTGGTGGAGTTCGTGAGCACCGAAGAGCAGGAGTACGAGGAGGTGATCGAGGAGTATGAGGAGGAGGTTCTCATATAGGAGGAAGCCCCACAGCCACCAATGACTGACATAACTGACAATCCGCCTACCCAAGGCAAGCCCCGTGCATAACCCTTATTTTGATTAATCACTAAATATATATATGTGATGTGCATTTACGTTGCAGGATTTATATTGAAACTACACGCATAGATAAACCTACCTATGAGTCCTACTAGCATAGGTCGAGAAGCTGCAATGCTTAGGCTATCGGTAGTGTGAGTAACCTGCCGTTACTCATAATAGGTGATTATTATTATTACTCTCATGATAAAATGGTGAAAGAAAATAGAGACCGGGTAGGGATATGGTACGAGTATTGTTGGGTGTAATAGGTTGTGTCCTGCAGCCAATGAGGCATAGCTTAGTTACACTATTTTTCCTATCCGTGTCAGTTAAGGACCGTCCATTGCTGTGGATGGTTGTCAGGTCATAGACTTATTATCCTGAACACATACTTGCTTATGGGAGCTGGAAGGCTCGTTGCTCTCTTGTTGTGGGTTTTAGCTCTTTCTGGACTGACTGATTGGAGGCGGGGATGGTGGAGGTCTAATCACCACACTGAGTCTAGGACTTAGGAGTGGGGGCTTAGAGTCTAAGTTTGGATGGGGACCTAGACCCCTTGATAGAAGAGTGGTGGGTTGGTCTTGCTTGTTCCTAGGGTACAAGCAGGGCATGTGTTTCTAGGTACCCAGCTAGGATACATTGGTTCATGAATCGCCATGTGATATGGTACGACTTGGCTATGGTCTAGCATTATAGTAAGAACTGGAAGATGAAAGAGGATAAATAGATCTGATTGCTCAACTATTGCTTGAAAGTAGAACAAGTGCTTACATAGAATGATTACCTAATGAACTAATCATGACTGCTAATAAAACACATACATAAGGATTCACTACTACTAACGCTTTTCGCAAAAAGGAAACCCAACAAACCATAAAGCTTATCACATCCTTTGGAGTCAAGAAATTATTCCCACTAGTTAGGTAAGTCTTATGAGTACATTGTGTACTCAGGGTATATTTACCCTTGTTGTAGGTGTGGCTTGAGGAGTGGCTATTGTGTGGATGATTCTTCTGGTGGGCACAGACTCTAGCAGAACCGCCTAAAATAACTCACTTCCAGAGGTGATTATTTTCCATTAGACACTAAACACCCCAAAAGTGAGCTAATTTAAATAGTTATGTCGAGCACACCCAATGGGAGAACTCGAAAATCTACATTTTTCAACAGGATCATAAATAGGAGAATAAAGCTTACAATAGTTTAGCCATTTCTTACATCACTTTTCATGCAACATTAGATTATTATATTTATTGTTTATAACAACAGAATATAACCATGTTATCAGAGTTTCAGTGAAAAAACATTAACATGATGGTCCGTTATATACATCATAACAAGTTATAAGTTTTTCTATTGTAAAACATTTTGGGTGGAAGTTTCAAATAAACTCTATGTCCACAACTTTAAGGAAATCCTCGCTGAGCCCACCAGGAGGTTTCCACACACAAGTGTCAGCTCCACATGTTCCTGTCACCTGCAATAGGGTAGAACAAACCCTTGGCCGACTCCATGATCTATCGTTGTTCCTATTATGGTATACGTGGGTGCAACATAGAGACGTAATTAATCAATGATAACTTCAACTCTTAAATATATGATTATGCTCCACAAGCTAACAAGCTAGCTTTAATGACTAACGTGCTGGTCTACATATCCACATCGTCAAGTAAGGCTTTGTCTCTAGAAAAATGTTTTAGTTCTAAAATCCCAAGGTGTTTTGACATTTAATTGATTAAATATATATTTTTGAACTATGGCTCATTTAGCTACCTTAGCAAACTAATTATTATGGAGCTACAAAAATTACAGTGAGCACCTAATAATGTTAGGGATTTACTGTGAAAGTTTTAGAGCCAACACTATCACTAATTTACCACAATAATTTCTACAAGTTTATATTTTGATAATATTAAGTATCTAAAATTAATTATAGAGCTCCTAAGAATATTATAAAACTATGTGAACAAAATATACTAGCAGATAGATCATGATTTGAGGAACCTCACAAAATTGGTTTCACAATTTTTGGTTAACTACATAATTTTATATTGAATTTACAAATTTACCTTAGAAGCTAAATTAGAAAATGTTTTAGAAATTGAAAAGGGCCGGCGGCAACCGATTTGGTCCAACAGCCCAGGCGGCTCGTGTGGAAATGGCCATGCGCATAGCAGGCTGGCCCAACAAGCAGTCTGTGATAGAAAACTCATGCGTGCACCCACACATTTACAGAAGAACCCCCAGCTTCATTGAATATCGTGCGACGTTATGGAACACTATTACACCAGAGAAGAGCTTTGCACTAAGGACCCTAGAAAATGCTGCCTTCACCATGAGAAGACCCCTTCTCTACCCCACGTTCGCTGGCATGGGGACCAATGGCATGGGCGGCTGCACTGAGCACACAAAGCTCGCTACGATGGGGATAAAGGAGCTGACCTCTGCCTACCACTGCACGCATTCCTAGGTGACCGTTGGGAGCCTAATAGTGACTTCTATCGTGCTGCTCATGGCGATGGATCAACCACCCATGGTGGCACGAGCATTCTGGTGAGCTAAAGCCACTAACGGACTAAAAAGGGTGGTGATTGAGCATCAGCAGCTTACAACGAACATGATCGAGGTGATGGTTAAGTCGGAGATGGCCCCCGCAGCGCTGGCCATGTGCGCCCGCACCTCATGGCAACATGCCAAGCATGGCACTAACGTGTCACCATGTCGATGGTGAGCCTCATGGACAAAACAACACAAGCACCAAGTGGAGGGGGTCAATGCGAGTTTATGGTCGCAAACAATCGAACTTCTATCGCTCCAATCCTACCTCTCTTCCCAGTTCCCGGTCATGGTGGTGATCATGGCCCGCAACAGCAAAATGATTAATTGGCCATTGATTGCCCTTGGCCAGGGATGGGAAAGACGGAGCACTTAGTGGGCTTCCTGAGACACCTACTAGCGCAAAGAATCGGGTCATAGAGGACATGAGCTTAAGCAGATTAGAGGACAGCTAGACGAGCTCTGGCAGTGCCATGTCGTGGAGAAGCACCCACATGTGGGCGGATGACTTAAGATAGCCAACTCAGATCTCCTGCTACGACACGAGCACATGCATGTGGCTGGTGAATAGGAGGCATTGGCGCAACGCACTTAACTCGGAGTGACTAGACCTGAGCCGAGCTCTCCATGGTGGCTAGAGGGACAAGGCAGGTCAGGGGAGCGTCCCATCGTGGCTAACGGGACAAGGCAGGGCAGGTCGAGCCACCAATTCGACATGGCGCCAGGCCTCCAACACATGGACTACGTGATAGGTAGAACGAGGGGTGGAGCGAGCCCCATGTCGACCACACACTATAGCCGCAACCACAGCATGGACCGAAGGCCAGCAGCGCGCCTGCACCACCCACAACAGCGACCGCGCCCAGGCGGCCAACCAAATAGGACAGCGCACATGCAGCAATGCAACCAGCCGAGACTGGCCCATGATCGCCGCTCGGGCCACGGCGTGAGCCCGACACCCATAGCGCCTGCGTGCGTGGTGACCATAGCCACAGAAGCCAATTGCCGAAACAATGACAAACATGCTTTTTAAAGCGTCACAAAGACCGCTAATGACTCCAGATGCAGTTCAACTAATTTCCCTAACATAAAGCCAGTAGTATCAACTACTAGGCGAAGCAATCACCAAGGTCAAGGAACAACTCAAGGAGGAGATGGCTGCATGCCAGCATGGGTTCGTCACGTTGAACTCTAGTTCATGAACATGGCACTGGAACATGATTCACCGCACGTTCTAAGGAGTTTTAGGAAATTTTTAAGGGTTCAAGTTGACATCCAACTCAACTACTACCTACACCTCACCCAAGTGCTAAGTTACAAGCAACCAATGATATAAGAACATGATTTTAGTGCTTAACCATTTTTGTCGGAATTCAAATGCCAAAATGGCATTGCCTATGGCCA
The DNA here is from genome assembly GCF_019320115.1 of Miscanthus floridulus. Lineage (NCBI taxonomy): Eukaryota > Viridiplantae > Streptophyta > Magnoliopsida > Poales > Poaceae > Miscanthus > Miscanthus floridulus. Next base: position 33,903,962 of record NC_089585.1, read on the forward strand.
TTTCAGACTTAGAAAATTTAAAGGCTTGGTTAGAACTTGCAACCACTAGCACTCTTGTCATGATTTTTAAAAGGTCTAAACTTTCTTAACCTTAACCAACACCTACTTCACACAATAGTCCATACTTTATACCAACCTGTAGGAGCAAGATATTTAAGCCATATTTAACTATTTTTCTCAATATAATTCACCAAAATGGAACTTTAAACATAAATTCAAGTGTTGCCGACTTAACGAAAAGAGCTTATCTTAACATCAAGTTTAATTTTAGAGCTCCCAAAACACTAGTTAACAACATCTATTTTCTAAAAGTTAAAGTTGCATTGTCATCTACCAAGTTTGTACTTCCAACTTTATTTAAGTGTCACATACATGTTCTATAGTATTTTTGCTTAATAAAAATTGGTTTTAAACCCTAAGTGATATAACATGACTATTGAATCAACATTCGTTTAGCATTTTTGTTGATCGTTTTGAGTTACGGAAATTGATCTACACACATTATCACATGCATTGACACATAAACATGATGCTCATCACATAGTTTAGCAAGTTGTTTAAGTGGTAACACCGAGGGTGTTACACAGATGGATCCTTGTATCTTATCGTTAGATCTTTAATTCAATTCCATTGTTTAAATTTCACACTATGAACTTGGTATTGTGATAATGTATTTCTGAGAACTCTTGTTGTATGAAATTGATTAAGTATTGTAAACTCATTCTCATTATTGGATTCTAGATGAAAAACGTGGATTGTTCGAGTTCTCCCTTGGGGTGTGCTCGATGGAACTACCCGATGTAGCTCCCTTTCGAGGTCCTTAGTGTCTAGTGCAAGATGAGCGCCTTTGGAAGCATGTTATTTCGGGCGATTCTGCCACAACAAGTCACGTCGAGACATGCTCGCTTCCCTCCCGGTGTTAGAAGTTTAACCCTAGGGTCATACTCTTAGACCCGTAGTGCTTGGAAGTGGTATGGATCCCCATCTGGCGAGATGAAGCCCGTGCCTGAGGGTTCTAGAGAGACGGAGCCTACGCCCTCGGGGTCAGGCAAGACGGAGCCCACGCTCAAGGGGTCTGGTGAGACAGAGCCCATGCCCGAGGGGTCTGGCAGATGGGGCCCATGCCCGAGGGGTCGGGTAAGACCTTAAATACGTCTTGGACCATCCGTGCGAATTAACGTTCATGGCCATTAACTTCCTTCCTCTGGGTATCCCTAATATCAAGACCCGACAGGCACCCACTAGCATGCCTGGTGCTAGTGGTGTTCACGCGCTGCGACTCGCACCCCGACGACCGTAATCAACTAGCCTAGCCTTTCCTCCCCTTTGTTGCATACATATGTTTCAAATGTTTTAGACATTTCAGATGTATGTTGCAAAAGTAGATAGGGGATGTTGCACATGTTGCAAGTGTTTTAGAGCCATGTTGCACACGTTTGTTCAAAAATGTTTCATCTGTTTTCAGACGTCTATTGCAATCTTTTTTTATCTGGATGTTGCATATGTTTCATATATTTGTTGTAACAGTATGTTCCAAATGTTGTAGTCTTATGTTGCAGCAAGTGGTTTCATGTTGCAAGATACAAATCTATATGTTTCGTGTGTTTCACACACATGTTGCAAGTGCGTGTTCCAAATGTTTCATCTACTTTTGGACGTATGTTGGATTAAAATGTTTTTTAAGTTGCAAGTGTTTTAAGTTGTACGGCCAGGGGTGAACTGGAGGCGAGCTGATGGGCGCGTGGTGCGCCGGGGGTAAAGATGGCAATGGGTACCCGAAACTCGACTACCCAATGGGTTTTACCCGATAAAGAGACGGGTATGGAAAGAATTCTTCACCCACGGGTATACTAATGGGTAAAAATCTCTACCCATTTGGTATGCGGGTATGGGTACGGGGACATACTACCCACACCCGTGTACCGTGGGTAATTTATACCCGCCTTAGTAACACATGTATTCATTAATTACTATGAAATGCACATATATCTAATATATATGACTATTATACTACTAATTAGTGTTGTTTTGTTGCTATGTTATAATTGTTGATTTCTATTGACAAACATTTGACGATATATGATTCTAATAATATAATATATTCATGTTCTTTTGGATTGCAGTGGGTATGCATTTGGGTACGGGTTACCCGTCGGGTATTTTAACCCGCGTGGGTACGTGTATGGGTGAAGTCTTCTACCTGTGCATGGGTAATTTAGCGGTTAAAATTTTATCTCGCGGGTACAGGTATGGGATAACCAGGCAGGTATATACCTGTTGTCATCTTTAGCCGGGGGTCCGGCGGATGGGGCCGCTGGGGGACGACGGATGGTGGTGCTGCGGTCGGGGCGTGCTAGAGGCATGCTCATCCTGGCTCTTGAGTGTTGTCGTCGTGGAGAGAGAGGAGGGGGTCAAGGGTGATCGGTGGGCATAGAGACAGGGCGAAGTGCACGCGTGGAGCGAGGTGAAGGCGGATGGGATCGGGGCGAAGGCAAACGCAGCCTGGCTCGCAGACGTCCAGACATGGACGGGTCCAGACGCTAGCCACGCTCGTACTTTTTAATTAATATTTGATCAAAATTAAAAATCTTTGATTATTTAGAAAGTGATATTTATATTTTCTTTTGTGGCGGATGAAGGTTTAATTGGGGTCACCGCCTCACCGGGGACCGAGGGTGGTAGAGAATCTCCTCTACGCCTGCATTTTTTACTTTTTAGCCCTTTTTTTGAAAGTTTCTCACAAATAGAACCATGGAGGAAAGATTTCAGAATCTGGACCCTTAGCTCGGCGCCAGAGCTACTGGCGCCAAACTTACACTGCTCGGCGCCATCATGGCTGGCGCTAAGATCTTGGGCTTGACGCAGACGTGGCACCAAGTTCGGCGCCGCTGACGCTGGCGCCGAGCATGCAGTTCCAGGCCTCGTGCGCCATGCACTCATGCTGCCATTCACCACCGTGCAACGTGGAGTGCAGATGCAGATGCTTCCCTATGCTTGTCCAGATCACAATTACTTCACATTGAATGCCCCTATTCTGAACAAAAGTGGCCGGTGTAGTAAATGAAAGTATCTGTTTTCTCTGGCTTCTGCGGCTCCTCTCCTTTTCTCTGGCCACGTGCACAGCCATGGTTGGCTGGAGGAGTCTGGTGTCTGAGCAAATGAAAAGGTAGTTGGCCATTACTTAACAGATAGTGTCGTTTCAAAATTTTGAAAAGCAATTTTTTTCTAAACCGTGTATCTGTTTCTAAATCCGCTTTGACCATGATGTTATTTATAATTAATGGAATAAAATAAGATCAAACATGGTTATATTTTATTTTTTTGACTAAAAGTTAATATTTTTAATTAGAAATACAACTATGGAAATTCTCTTTTGCTTGAAATATTTTTATTTATTCTCATGACACATTTTGTGCTAACTCTTCCATGTAAACGTGGTGCAAAATAACTTTTTTAATATCGACCATCAAAGGAGCCAAAACATGAGAAGTCATTTTACCAAACGTTTTTCAAAAAGGCTTCTGCTCCTTTAGAGAAGCTATTCCTTCAAAGCAGCCAGAGTCGAAGCCATTTTTAGAGGAGCCAGAGCCCTACCAAACAATCCCATAGTAAAAACAATGCATCTAGAAAAGTTAAAATGTCTTATAATTTAGAATAGATGGAGTACAAATTAAATCAAATAGGTTCTAGAGCGTTGATACCAACTAGTACTAGATTATAGTGACCAGATAAAACAATGCAAAGGTGATCCAAACACCTCAAATCATGGATTTGATTATGACAATAAACCATTAGATTACTGTAGTCCTACAATTTATCTCAAATATGTTTTCCCCAAGATTATAGATCTTTTGTACTCCAATTAATAGTAATCCACCTATACAATCTAGAGATCGAAATAATCTAGATTATTACTCCCTCTGTTCTAAATTATAAGTTAATCTAATTGTTTTAGTTATATTGTTACTCTATGCACCTAAATATAGGCCAGTTAAAATATACAATAAAAGCTATGCAATTAGAAAAAAACAAAACAACTTATAATTTAGAATGGAGAAAGTACAATTCATAATCTAGATTATTGTAATTTTATCCATAATCCAGAAAGAGGCCTAGTCTGTAACAATCCATGTGACAGATGTCCACATTATTACAACACAAATTGTATGAGCCATGTGCTTGTTACGGTTCAACAAAAAATTTCTTACCCAAAAATTTTACTTGCCTTCAGTTTCTCTTACTAAAGTGGACCTATATCTTCCTATTTTTAGTAACTGTACTACGCCTAAGGGACTCTTTAGAACCCAGGATTATAAAACCATAGAAATAAAATATCCTAACATCTTAAATTCTATGGATTGAGAAAACATAGAAAGAAAACTATAAGATTGATTGTTTGATGAATAGAGCACATAAAAATAAATTCGATGAGAGAGCGACAAAAAGAAACTTTTCATAAGATTCATCTTCTTGGTAGAACTTCAACAAAATTCTTATAAAATACGCCATTCCATAGGAACTTCATACGATCTATAGGAACTCAATCCTTTATTCCAAATAGCTTCAAAGGAAATTTTTCTATAAGATTTTCGATCCATTAGAATTCCTCTATTTTTTTCATTGATCCAAAAGAGGGACTAAATTTGCTATTACACTTTTATATAATTTTATATCTCGAATCTTCCAAAATTTTTAGATTCATCGTAGACCGACCACAACAAGGATAAAATCACAGCCTTAAAAGCAATAAGCTAATTATCAGAGATACAATTACTAATAACAGTGGAGAGGCTGGTTTCAGAACTTAAGTTTATGCGACCAAGCAACTAACCATTTTTTATGGCAATTCAAAACAAAAGGAATTGGCGTCAGAGATTTGCCGAGTCTACTATTCCAATTTCCAGCTTCTAGGCCTACGTTTGTCAGTTGTGTCTGAAGGTTGCTTGTATTCAATGTGTGCCAACAACTTTCATTTACTACACCGTCTGCTTTTGTTCAGAACAGGGGCATTCAATGTGAAGTAATTGCGAATCTGGAGGAGCATAGGTGAAAGTGCATCTAGCCCTTTAGTGGGTTTTGAATGATTGAATGACAACGTGATTAAAGGTCTAACACATTTGCTAAGTGTGGACAGGTAATAGGTTGTCTCACGGGTACTTAATGAAAGCCAAAATGATGTGTTATTGTATAAACAATCTAGTTCAAGCACAAGACAACAATGCAAATGTAATTCATATAAAGGCTTATTGATTGTGGGATTTCCATATGCTATGTGTAAGCAAGCTCGTAAGAATTAATTAATGAGACATAAGGGATTGCATATGGAATGGTCTCATATTTGAAGCTTGCTAAATTGAAACGAAAAAATAACAATATAAATGAATGGACGATTCAACACAAGGTGTGACTTGATGGTTTGAGATGGTGAAGATAGCAAGGAAAGTGTAACACCCTAAAATTTGATTTTTTTTTAATAGTAAATTTGATTTGAATATGCAATTATATGTGCATTTCAAATTTAGGAAATAATATTTCTTTTATGAAATTAAAAGAAAATACAAGAATAGAAACATGTGATGCATTCATGCTATTGCGTATTTATTTCTGTGACGGGTGTTTTATTCAAATGCTAAAAGATTCTAAAAACCTTTTGAAAATGAGTTTGAAAAGTTTATTTATAAAAAGGAAAAGGAAATTTCCTTCCATTCCTCCCCTTCCTCTCATTCGGCCCATGGCCATTTTTTTTTCTTTTTCCCGCGGCCCAGCACCGCAGCCAGCGCCCCAGCCCACCCTTTCCCCGCGCCGGCCCAGCCGCGCCAGCCCAGCCGCGCGCACCGTGCCGGCCCAGCCTCGCCGCACCAGGCAACTACCGCGCCTAGCAGCTGACGCCCGGGCCCCACCTGTCGGCGCCATCCCCTACCCCACGCGGCTCGGCAACCGCCCGCTTCTGGCGCTGCAACAACCGCCGCCACGACGCGTGTCGTGGGCGCGTCCTCCCGTTGCCCTCGGCCTCGTTAAAAGGCAGCCGAGCCCCCCCCCTCGCGCGCCCCCTGCTGCCCCCGCTCTGTTTTCGCCTCGTCCCGGCCGCAACTGCCGCACAGGGGAGCCCCACCGACCACCGATCTCGCCGTCCGCGTCGCCGTCGTCTCCGAGCCGTCACCGCCTCCGATTTTTGCCGTGGTGAGCTCGCCGTGGTCCCCTCTCGCTCCCCATGCGTTTCGTTTCGCGTTTCGTGGCTTTTAGCGCCCTTTCCGCAGACGTCCGCGAGCTCCATGCCGCCAGCCATGGTGTCCGCCGCCCCGGCCTTCCCCTCCGGCCGATTTCTTGGCATGGACGTGTTCGCTCGCTCCCCCTCATTCGCCCGGTGCTTTTGGTTCTTAGAACCGTGGGCCGTAGGCCCCTTACCGCGTGCGCCAGTGAGCTTCACGCCGCCGGCCATGGCTTGCCTCGCCGAAGTCACTGTTCCGGCCGGCCGAAACCCCCCAGGCTAATCCAAACCGTCCATCGCGCGATCAACGGCCAGAAATAGAAGATACCCCTTCGGGGGTAAATTTGCTAAAGAGTCCCTGGATTTTTCTAAGTCCTAACCCGCCGTCCTTAGCGTATTTCCTCGAATGCGCAATCCCGTTTAGAAAGCGTAAACTTCGCTGTTTAAGTCAAAAGTACGCTTTCAGTATTTACAGAAATGCCATTCGAACTGTTTCGCTTATAGAATTGTCGTTTTAACTCTGAATTGATCCATTCAAATCGCGTTAGCTTCGTAATTTCATAAGCTACATGTTGGAGCTACTGTTAGTCAAGTTTGGAACTTTTTAATTTCATGATTAGAATTAATTAAATATAGGGCTATTGGAAAACCCGTTTTAATCATAACTTTCGCATTTTAGCTCCGTTTTTCGTGAACTTCGCGTTGACGTGATCATAGCGAAACGTAGATTAGTTTTACAAACATTTTATTTTGATTTCAATACTGTTGGTGTACTGTTCTAATGATAGGAGTGTTTGCTTTGCATGAATGCTTTTGGAATGTTGTATGTTGCCGTGTTGGTCGTGTTCAGACGGTGAGGAAAACGTTGGAGACCAAGAACTCTTCGACGACCAGCAGGACCAGCACGAGTTTGTGAACCAAGGCAAGTATAACATGGGCCTTCCTTGATGTCCTATTTCACTTTAATCAATTACTCATTTGCATGTGTCTAATTTTGATAACCGTAAGGACATCCTAGTGATTGTTATCCTGTTCCTTGTCTCCTATGGGTTAAATGCATATGGGTAGATTGCTAGTGCTCTAACTGAACTTGATATACATATAGATGAATGATACTATGGAACAAAGTGAGTAACATGAATTATAACAACTGTTCCATAGGGCGAAAGTGCAAATGACCTTTGTTCATATTGCTCCCGGCCCTCCATAAGGACTTATCTATCGGCAAAAGCTGGGACTGACAGTGCAACCGGGAGAGTCATATGGCTCTGACTTTAGCTCAGTAATAGGACCTTTCCTAGCTGGTTAGAGGTTACCTTTTTGGCGCAAATGGGGCTTGCCACTTTGGGTATAGGGCTGCCTCTGTTCCTATGAGTATAGCCGCGATGGATTTGTGCCATAGGAAAGGGGGGTCCCTACATCTGCCTGCCAAGGAAACCTAGCGGCCCTAACTTGTTAGGGAAACCTATGAAATGGCTTCATAGTGTACCCTGCCCGCTTACCTTGGTAGTGACATGGGAGTAATTAACCCGGGCGTATGGGGGTCACGACTCGCGGTGAATGTGCACCACCTCTGCAGAGGGTAACAAACTGTTATAACAGCCGTGCTCACGGTTACGAGCGGCCCAGAAAACTCACAGAATAACTGGTTAATTGTTGATGATCATTTAAAGTTGTTCAATGATGATATATGGTACACCTGACCCCGATATTTGTTCTTATGGGAATTAAATGGGAGCTTAAGCATAACTTGATAATACTTGAGAATAAAAGTTTGACCTATTAAAAATGCTAACTGCAGTAAACCAGAGTCTATCCTTTTTGAGCTTCATAACCCCATGTTAGCTTGCTAAGTACGGAATGTACTTACACTTGTTTATTTTCTTTACTTGGATAAAAATCCCGGATGGGTAACAGATGACAACGGGTATGAGGATTTCCCGGAGGATTATTAGGCTTGTGGTCAACCAGTTGACCTTCCCTGTGATGACGGCCACGAGAGTTCATTCTATTTTTATTATTCCGTTGTGATGTATGAGACTAAGTTCTATTATAACTCTGATGTATGAGACACTGTGATGATACTATTGTAATTTGTCAGCTTGTGCGTGTGATTGATTCCTGGGCACACACGAGTTTAATGCATTCAATTTTATCCTTAAAATTGGGTGTGACAAATTGGTATCAGAGCCGTGTTGACTGTAGGACGCAAGCCTAGTTAGAAAAAGGTCATTTTAGCAGCTTTGCTCCTCTGGTTTCTTACTTACTGACTTATCCTTGATATTTTATTAAAACATTTATGTTTTTCATACCTTAATCTATTATTTAAAATTGTTGATTCTAATTTCTATCTCACTTTAAATCTATAGATGTCTCATAATCCGAAGACTGCTCGACTCAGCACCGCCGGTTATCGTGCCATGTTCACCCCGCGTGCCCCACCAGCAGAGAGGGAGATTGTGATCATCTCCGACGACAAGGAGATGGCTACACCAATGCCTACACCTACTCCTACACCAGTCGCTGTGCCCGTCTACCCTGTGGTAGCTACACCTGAGGAGTCGACGGCTACTTCTCCTACACCTGCACCCTCCCCAGCTGCCCCCGTGGAGGACGATGTGATTGGCTGGAAGTGCAAGTACTACTTCAAGCCAGCTCCAGAGACAGCCTACTACCACACTCTTCTCACCCACGTGCTGGACGACTACTTCCCCGACTTGCACGCCTCCATCAGCTACCACTGCGCCGAGTACAAGCACCCACTGGAGGCTACCTTCTGGAAGGTAGAGCTAGTGGTCACCGCATGGAATGATATCATCAATGGACATGAGGTGGAGACTGTCCACAGTGCCCCTGCCAGGAGAGCCCATGCTTTGGATGGCATGGAGGATGCAGCACAGAATGCCTACATCCACTACCATGGTCGTCGCTTCGAGGCCATGAGGGAGGATCGTTTCAGGTTCCTTCCTCGAAATGATCATGAGGGTGTTTGGCAAGTTTTGGCTCCACCAGAGAATGACCCAACTCTGGAGGCAACGGTGTAGCATGTCCACGCTATGCAGGGAGTGGATGATGAGGTCAAAGGAGAACTGCGTGCATCTCAGAGGGCGCAGAGACGTCTTCAGAAACAAGTGGATGAACTTCGAGCACAGCTGGGATAGCCTTCCATCTACAAGAAGAAGCGCTGTTCCTTCACCATGATTGACACCGCTCCATAGGTGTTAGGTGCCTTGATCTAGATTATCACATCGTTAGTTCGTGTCCTTATTTAGTCTTGTTGGTCTTATGAACTTGGTTGATTAGATGTTTGATTTGTGAACTTGGTTGAGTTGGTATTTTGCTTGATTGCTGGAAGTTTGTGGGCATGTCCACAACTTCTTTAGATTGGAACTTTAAATTTAGAATGAAATCTTAATGCAGAAGTATCATTTTACCTTATCTCTGCTGTGCTGATTTCTGGAGCAGCCTGTGTTCTTTATCTGGTAACTCGAAATCTGGGATGATAAAAATTGTGAAATTGTGTGGAGATAACTAGACCTCTGTATCTTTCAAGTGTCTTTGGAATCACGTCAATAGCTATTCAGGTTTGGGAGATCTAATTGGCACAAGTTGATATTCCTGCGCTGTCTGGAACTCAGAACAGTTTCGGTTTAGCTCTATTTTTGACTATGTGTGAGTTCGAATCTGTAAAAGTGGTCTAAATGAAAGTTGTAGCTGATGTCCTAAGCTTTCTAACGAATCTTGGTGCACCTCTGTTGGATCTCTGAAACTCGAGTTATAACAGTTTTACTGAACTGCTGAATTTGAATCTTGCCCAGAAAATTTTTAGCATTGTTTCTTATCTCTTGTAAGCTCTCTATAATTGGAAAAATCTCTAAATTTTGCACATTTGTTGGAGAACAGATGGCCGCAAGAGGAGGAAGAGGCAGAGGCCGTGGTCGTGGGCGTGATGCTCTTATGAATCCACCACCGCCACCTATGACCATGGAGCAGATTTTGGGAATGCAAGCGCAGCTGATGCAAGCTATGATGCAGCGCTTGGACAATGAACCTACAAGAGGTCCACCGCCTGTCCAGGTTAGAGATAAGCGTGGAGAGTTTATGAAAGGTCGTCCATCGGTGTTCACACATGCCACAGACCCTATGGAGGCCGATGACTGGTTGCGTGCTGTGGAGAAACAACTGAACATAGCACAATGCAACGACCTGGAGAAAGTGTTGTATGCTTCCGGGCAACTCCAAGGAGCTGCTCAGGATTGGTGGGAATCATTCTAGTTTGGACGTCCCAACAATGCTCCTGATATCACTTGGCAGGAATTTAAGGACAGTTTCCGATCATACCATATTCCTGATGGACTAGTGGAACTAAAGCAGGAAGAATTCAGATCTCTCAAGCAAGGATCAATGACTGTGGCGGAATATCGGGACAAGTTTGCACAACTATCTCGCTACGCTCCTAATGATGTGGCAGATGACAAGGATAAGCAACGCCGTTTCCTCAAGGGACTCTATGATGGACTACAGCTCCAGCTGATGTCTAATACTTATCCTAACTTCCAGTCCTTGGTGAATCGCGCAATCGTGATTGATGATAAGCGCAAGGAGATGGAAGCTAAGAAGAGAAGGCTCCAAGGGCAAGCTTCTGGAAGCAACACTCGCCCTCGTGCTTTTCCCCAGCAAGGTTTCTAGCAGAGGAATCAAGGACCAACTCATCAGGGAAACCATGGTCAGTATCCTCAGCGGAACCAGTTCCAGCAACGCCCTCAGTATCAGCAATAGTTTGGAAATCAGCGTCCCCCGCAACAGACTAGCAATCCTGCAACACACCAGGGAGTGCCTAACAATGCTCCTATGAAGAGTGGTGCACCCAACAATCCCAATGCCTGTTACCGATGTGGAGAAGTAGGTCACTATGCTCATCAGTGTCCTAAGAAGCAGAACCAGCAAGCACCTCAGAATCAGGCCAACAATCAGAAGTTCAACGCCCGACCACCTCTCACAGCGAAGGTGAACTATGTGTCATCTGATGCAGCTCAGGAGACGCCTGAGGTCATGTTGGGTACGTTCAGTGTCAACTCTATTTCTGCTACCGTACTTTTTGATTCGGGTGCTTCGCATTCTTTTATCTCCCAAGCTTTTGTTAGAATGCATAGCATACCTTTGTGTGCCATGAAAAACCCAATACTAGTGAATTCCCCGGGAGGTAGTATGCCCGCTTCTTATTGGAGCCCCTCAACTAGCATTTCCTTAAGGGGGGTAGACTTCAAGGTGAAGCCTATTGTGTTGAGAACAGCGGGAATTGACCTTATCCTGGGAATGGATTGGATGAAACAACACCGAGCAGTGATACAGTGTCAGGAGAAATCTGTGGTTGTGACATCACTCAATGGGGATAGAATCTATGTAGAAGTAGTAGTGCAAGCTCAGCCTATAGCCACAGTGAATCAGCTAGATGGTGAAATCAATGAACAAGATCGTGTCATGGAGGAATTTCCGGATGTCTTCCCCGATGACTTGCCAGGTATGCCACCTGACCGAGACATTGAATTCATTATTGAATTATTACCTAGAACTGCACCAATAGCTAAACGTCCATATAGAATGGGAGTTAATGAATTAGAAGAGCTTAAGAAACAACTAAAAGAGTTGCAAGAAAAAGGTTTCATACGCCCCAGTTCTTCCCCGTGGGGGGCACCTGTGATCTTTGTGGATAAGAAGGATGGTAGTCAACGGATGTGTGTGGATTACCGCTCACTTAATGAGGTTACCATCAAGAATAAATACCCTTTGCCTAGGATAGATGATTTGTTTGATCAGTTGAGAGGAGCTCATGTGTTCTCCAAGATTGATCTCTAATCTGGTTATCATCAGCTTAAGATTCGGAACTCGGATATACCTAAGACAGCATTCACTACACGGTATGGATTATATGAGTACACCGTTATGTCTTTTGGATTGACCAATGCACCTGCATACTTCATGTATTTGATGAATAAGGTGTTCATGGAGTTTTTGGATAAATTTGTGGTAGTATTCATAGATGACATACTAATATTCTCCAAGACTGAAGAAGAACATGCGGAACACATAAGGATGGTCTTGCAAAAGCTTAGAGAACATAAGTTGTATGCTAAGCGGAGCAAGTGTGAGTTTTGGTTAAAGGAAGTCTCTTTTCTGGGTCATGTTGTCTCCAATGGTGGAATAGCAGTGGATCCAGGCAAAGTGCAAGATGTACTGAATTGGAAACCACCAACTACTGTAAGTGAGATTCGAAGCTTTTTGGGATTGGCTGGTTATTACCGAAGGTTCATTGAAGGCTTTTCCAAGCTAGCCAAGCCTATGACAGCTTTGTTGGAAAAGAATGCTAAGTATGTATGGTCGGATAAATGCCAGGCAAACTTTGAAGAGCTAAAGAAGAGATTGACTACAGCTCCAGTATTAATTTTGCCCGATTTAAACAAGAACTTCTCTATATATTGTGATGCATCCCGTTTGGGTCTTGGATGTGTGCTTATGCAAGAAGGAAGAGTGGTTGCATATGCATCTAGACAACTAAGGAAGCATGAGTTGAATTATCCTACTCATGACTTGGAATTGGCAGCTGTGGTTCATGCTTTGAAGATCTGGAGACATTATCTGATTGGACATAAGAGTGATATCTATACTGATCATAAGAGTTTGAAGTATATCTTCACCCAATCAGATCTGAATTTAAGACAATGTCATTGGTTGGAATTGATCAAAGATTATGAATTGGAAGTGCATTATCACCCGGGAAAGGCAAACGTAGTAGCTGATGCACTTAGCAGAAAGAGCTATGCCAATGGAATTCAGACAACACCTAAGTCAGCAGAGTTGTGTGCTGAAATGGAGTATCTCAACTTGAGCCTGGTCACTAATGCAATGGAATTGGTAATAGAGCCTACACTGGAACATGAGATACGCAAAGGTCAATTGGAGGATGAAAAACTTAAAGAGATAGCAGAGAATGTAGTGCTTGGAAAGGCACCCGGATTCAGAATGGATGAGAATGGAACTCTTTGGTTCGGGAAAAGGATATGTGTACCGGAAGTGAAAGCTATCCGTGATGCAATTCTGCAAGAGGCCCATGAGTCTGCTTATTCTATACATCCCGGAAGTACCAAGATGTACTTAGATCTCAAAGAAAAGTATTGGTGGTATGGTTTGAAGAGAGATGTGGCAGAATATGTGGCTTTGTGTGACACTTGTCAAAGAGTGAAAGCTGAGCATCAAAGACCTGTAGGGTTACTACAACTAATGAAGATCCCTGAATGGAAATGGGAAGAAGTTGGCATGGATTTTATTGTAGGATTACCTCGCACTCAAAGAGGTTATGATTCAATATGGGTAATAGTGGATCGACTCACTAAGGTCGCTCACTTTTTACCAGTCAAGACTACATATAATGGAGCAAGATTAGCAGAGTTATACATGGAACGAATAGTGTGCTTACATGGTGTTCCCAAGAAAATTGTGTCGGATAGAGGCACCCAATTTACATCACAATCCTCTGCATATCCAATACTACCCCATACACCTACAACCAGTTCATTCCAAGAATAGCATCCATGCCTTGCCCAGGCATGACCAAGAACTGAAGGTGGTAAGTGTGGGTGGCTAATACTAAACTTACTGTATCCGTGCAAGTATTGATGAACATTTATGACCCCGCAGTACTGATCTTATAGGCATACGGTATAGCCATAAGTGATAAGTTGTGCCGCTCTACAAACCACATGCTCATAAAGGAATGTGATGCACCAGAATCGAACAACACCAAAGCTGGATGGGAGTCAATGGTAAACATACCAGCCATAACTACCTCCTGCTGCACAACCCGCTTAGTATCTGTGAAGTGCACCTGGCCGGACCTGTTGGGCACTTTCTTCTTGATGATGGTCCTCTTGATAAGCCTGGAATTTGTGGACGGTTGAGATGACTGAATTGACTGATGTTGGGGGACACTCCTTGGCATAGTGGCCATCTTTGCCACACTTGAAACAAGCACCTAGCTTGTTCTTGAACCCCTAACAAGGTGGAACCTGCTATCCCTAAGACTACTGAGGCTGCACCTACTGCTGAGGTGCACGGTACTATGTAGAGGAAACTTGTGAAGTCTGCTGGCGTTGCTAGAATGAAGGCCCACCGGATGGTTGATAGGGCCCCTGCCGAACAACCTGTATCTTCTATGTGTGGGGGTGGCTAGAGGATCTAGCTACCACCCGCTTCCTCTTCCAATTAGCCTGAGACTCCCACCGAAAACCCTCAATAGCAATGGCAGCGTTCATCAGAGCCCCAAAGGTCTGATAGTTTGCCATGTAGAGCTTTTCCTGAAGAAGGGGAGTTAGACCACGAAAGAAGCGTTCCCTCTTCCTGTCATCAGTATCCACCTGACTGCTAGCATACTGAGCCAAGTGATTAAACTTGTTCACATATTCCATCAATGTCCTATTCCCTAGCGCAGCTCTAGGAACTCGGTCACCTTCTGGTTGATGACACCGGTAGGGATAAAGAACTCTCGAAAGGTGGTGGAGAACTCCTGCCAAGTTGTCGGATGATCCGGCAACTCCATGGCCTGGAAGGTTTCCCACCAAGCACCTACGGACCCCAAAAGCTGCTACGCCGTAAAGTTCACCTTCTGCTCATCGGCCACTCCGAGGAGCCAAAACTTCTATTCCATAGTGCGAAGCCAGTGCTCTGCCTCTAGAGGCTCATCAGATGGGGTGAAGGTGGGTGGGTGAGTCTTGAGGAAGTCCTGATAGGAGGATAGTCCCTCAGGACAACGGGCACCACCCTAGTTCCCACCGTGACCACATGGCCTCCGTGAGCGAGGCCCGCGATAGCCTGTGCCATAATGTCTAGGGCACAAGTTGTTTCCTGGCGAGCAGCAGCGGACTCCCGGCAAGCAGCCAACAGCTCCGCCATAATCTCCACGGGAGTCATCAGCGGAGGCGGTGGTGGCGGCGGGAAAGGATGAGGAGCCAGAGGTGGAACCTTCTGACCTCCCCCATTGCCGCACTCAATGGCAAGGCCACTGTCACCCTAGCCCTCGTGAGCCGCCCCAAAACTGGTGCTCCCGTGTCTAGACCTTAGATTCATCTGTAAGAGAGACGAACCATCCATTAGAACACCTTCCTAGATCAGAAGCAAGGAATTAGGGGAATGACATCACATTTATTAAAGCATTATGTTAGTTAGTCCTATCAATTTACTAATTCAATTATACGTGAAGGGGGATTTCAATAAGATGCTAATCTCATGATGCATGCTTCGACCTACACATTCACTCAAGCCGGAATATAGCAGCATTCATAAAATTTTTGGCACACCGCACACTCACTTTCTGTATACTAAGTGATTTCTTACGCAACGTAAGTCAGTGTACCTGTAGAAAATTTATTAGATAAAACCAGTGCCGCTATCCTAGATAGACCATATTGCTAGGGCTTATACTTATTTACCTAATATAATCGCACCCTACTTTTCGCAAAACTTTTGTTGGTCAATTTTTAAGTTTTTGAAAAAGGGTGATGAACTCGTAACCATTATTGGCTCTGGTACCAACTGTGGCTGAACCGCCTAGAATAGCATACTTAAGGAGGCGCTCGTCTTCCACCAAACACTAAGCACCTCAAAAGCAGGCTACGGCGAGCAGTGTCCATCGGGCACACCCCGAGGGAGAACCCGAAAGATCCACATTTTTTCCAAGGATCCAATAATGAGAATGAGTTATAATACCAGTTCATTTCATACATCAGAGTTTCTTAAAAAGTACATTATTACAATACCAAATACTAGAGTGCGGAATGAAAACAGTGGAATTTAAAATAACATCTAGCGGTAGGGGCGAGGATTCCGTCTGAGCCCACCAGAAGGATCCTCCACACAAAGACACTCTTCAAGCATCACCTGCAATAGGGGTAAATAAACCCTGAGTACACAATGTACTCGCAAGACTTACCCGACTAGTGGGAATACTTTCCCGACTCCAAGGGATATGATAGGCTTTATGGTTTGCTAGTTTTCTTTAGTAGAAAGCAATACTAATAGTGAGTCCTTATTTATGTATTATTATTATCAGCCGTATTAAGTTTTCATCTAGCCAGTCTATATAAGCACCTGTTCTACTTTCAAGCAAGAGTTGAGTAATTAGTTCCATGTCTTCTCCCTTTAACTTCCAGTTCTTACTACGATGCTAGAGTTCAGACAAGTCGTACCGACTCGGTGGTGATTCACAAACCAATGTGCCGAGCTGGGTGCCCCGAAACATATGCCCTGCTTATACCCTAGGCACAAGCATGACTAACTCGTCACTCTCTTGTCCCGGGTGTCTAGGTCCCCGTCCAAACTTGGACTCCAAGCCCCCACCCCTGAGTCCTGGACTTCGGGTGGTGCAAGGACCTCCACCATCCCCGCCTCCAATCAGTCGGTCTAGAAAAAGCTGCATCTGTGATAAGAGAGCAACAAGACTTCTCTGCGCCCATACCCAAGTATGTGCTCAGGATAATAATCTGTGACTTGCCTAGAGTCATATGCAACGACCGGTCCTTAATCGATACGGACAGGGAAAGAGTGTAACCAAGTCATGCCCTGTTGGCTGCAGGACACAACCCCTTACACCCACCAGTACCTAATCCATATCCCTTCCCGGTCACCATTTACTTTTCCATCATTTTATTATGAGTGATCATATTTTATCACCTACGTGCGAGTAACGGCATGTTACTCACGCTACCGATATCCTGAGCATAGAAGCTACTCGACCTGTACTAGTAGGACTCATAGGTAGATATATTTATGCATATAGTTTCCATAAAATGCCTATAACGTAAATGCACATCATATATATATATATTCGGTGATCAGACAAATATGGGTTATGCTCCGGGGCTTGCCTTGGGCAGGCGCCGGGTCAACAGGGTCAGCACCAACAGGCTCCTAGGCTTCCTCCTATGTGAAGATCTCCTCCTCGTACTCCTCGATCACCTCATCATACTCTGGCTCGCCGACGGGCATGAAGTCTACCAGTTCATGCTCTACATGAAATGATGATGCAATGTTTAACAATATGACAACAACAATTCTTAATCCAAAAGTACATCTATTAAACTACTAAGTGGGGTCTACCTACTAAAGGCTAAGCTACGTACCGTCACTACTAACAAGTATGAAACATAACCTACATTCTTATAGCAACTATAGGTATTGCTACTCCTAATATCAATTTAATCGTGATACGATAAAACAAGAGTAATAGCTATTTTATTTAACACCCCATTCTACGGCTACAAAATTTTACAAGTACATAACAACTTGGTGATCCTACTGTAAAAGTTTTGTGGCTATATCCATTACCAATCATCCACAAATATTCCTACAATTATTCACCTACCTAATATTCGTTCTCTAGCTTTGAGTTTATCACCCAATACTCGCTATAGCTAACTGGAATCCAACTGAACTATCAAGTAGATGATATTTTTGCAAACCTAACAGAATTAGTCTCACTATTTTTGGACAACTACACAATTTACTACGATTTATCAAAGTTCAATTTATAACTAAAATAGATAAACATTTCTTATTTACTGGAATTAAGAAAACCCAATTCTACTCCTGGGCCCAACACGCGCTGGCTCGGCCCGCAACAGCGCGACGCGCACCAGCGCAACGCATCCCATGCGCTCTCCCGCCCGCACGTGCCAGCAGGCCTCCGCGCGGCCCAACACCGGCGGCCCAACATGGAATCACGCATGCGCCTGGCGCAATCACAAATAAGCCCTGGATCTATTTGGTATTCACAGCGAGCTCTAGGACACTATTTCACAAGTCTAAGGTTTTATAGCTGCACCCTCCCCTTTTACATTCTTCACCGTGGTGAAGTCCCCAGCAGTTGTGCGTGCGCTGGCGCAACGCCATGGGCACCAGGCGACCACACCGGAGCCACCTGAGCCTCCCAGACCTAGCTAAGGAGCCGATGAGTACCTCCACAGCAACGCACAGCATCTGGAAGTGGTACGACGAATAGGGGCATCGTCTCAGATTCCCTCCCCGGCGGTGAGCTCTGACCTGCAATGGCGGATACATTCCCATGAGCTACAGCGCAAACAAAGCAAACCCAATAGCCAGCAAGCTCGAGGTACTACCCATGGAGGCCCTAGAGGTGACGGTCTGGCCGAAGAAGGCCCAAGTTGAGTTGGACACGTGCGCACCGACGAGGTGACAACGCCTGGAGATGGCACGGCCGCAGCGGTGGTGGTTGGCCTGCTGTAAAGCTACGGCTGAGGTGCGTGGGGTGCTCAGGAGGGTATGGCTAAGCTGAGGGTGCACTGAATTGCTATAAGGTGCTCGGAATGGCTGGCGTGTTGTCGGGGGTGTCCGTCCGGTCTTAAGGACCCGATGGCGCGGCATTAAGAAATTGGAGCACAGGACGATGAGAACTATGGTGTGGTGGGGTAGACTGGATGACCGGATACCTAGCGGAGCTATGGGCGAGACCAATCAAAGTACGACACTGTCACCACAGCGAATTTGAAGAAGCCACCTCGGCAGCCATGGAGACAGCGGAGGTAGGGGAGTCCTGGCATGACTTGGCTCAGAGTGGCTATGACTGTCAACGCAATAAGCCAACACGTACCACAATGGGAAACAGTGGGACGTGCCCCATGCTACTGTCTGCGCGGCCATGGCTACAAGCCGATGAGACTTGACACGACATCGCAGCGGGCAGCGCTAGATAATGGGGGCAGTGTGATGCGATGTGGAAGGGATGGCAGAGCAGACTGACGTCCTCCACGCGAGCAGCCAAGGGGAGTCAATGGAGCAGTGCCGGGCTTGGCCGTTAGCGGTGTGAAGCGCGTGGCCCGGTGCACCTTTGGCCAAAACAGGGTAGACATGGCGCAGCAGGGCACAGCCGATGACTCGGGCGCAGCACGCCAGCCGGCAAGGTGACCCACGCGCTAGTGAGGGCAGCAAGCAGCCAAGGCAGTAGCGCAGGGCCTGCTCATGTTGCATTCACGGCAACATGAAGATGTGGCCTGTGCTTCGGCATGTAGGGCGAGCCAGCCATGGTGGCAGGCGAGCAGCAGCGGTGGTCGCGGCTAGCAGTGGAGGTAGGTGGCCTTGGCATGTAGTGCAAGGGCCATGCGTGAGCATAGGCATGGTGGTGGAGCATAGCCAGCATGGCAACATGTGCGGCCAATGCGGCGGTGCGCGCTGGCAAGCCAGCAGCGCCAAGCCAAGCGGTGACCGCGCCTAGAGCTAAGTCCCATGTTGTGCACGCTTCTTAAAGCAGCTTGAAAACTTGTACACGATGCTCCAAATGCTGAACCAACTATTCGATGCACAAGAGAGTACGTTGGGCTATCGATCGGAGTCAAGATCTCGTACCACTTCCTAAGCCGATCGCCCAACAAATATCGCCAAAGGCGGCTTCACCGACGCCTTTGTAAACCTACGTGAAACAACGTCACTCTGAATGATTTCACGTTGAATCCCCATTTCGACCTATGGAATGTACAAGTTAGTTATCCATGTCCTCGACCGCACATGCTTATCATAGTTCGCAAAACGTTTTATAACATTTTTGTTTTACGACAATTCGATTAGAATACTGAGCAATATTATGTGACGCGAAACGTACCCTCTGTTTCATGTTTCATATAAATGTTTCAAGGACCGAACATTGCTTTTATAATTCCTGTTATACACATATGCACATAAATGTGATGCTCATGCGATGTTTAAATAAAGCAGTACACGTAACACCGAGGGTGTTACATTAGTCCTCTTGTTGAGCATATTGTGGATGCAAGCATACCTCTTACTATAGTTGATTAGAGCAACTACAAAAATTTGTCAAAAGAGGAAGAGATATGCGTGCAACTCAATGCTCAAGCTATTAACGTCATGTTGAGTACATTGAGTGCAGAGGTTCAAGATGAGGCAATCTTCAATTGACAACCACCTCCGGAGAGTGCTCATCTCATTTGGACTAGACTTTTTGATTTATATGGAAAATCCAAATGCGATGATGCACTTGAGATCGAGTCAATGGAAAGTATGTCCATTGTGTCTTCATGCAGCGAAGAAGCCTCACAAGACCTCAAGAGTGTCGAGCTAGAGCAAGAAGTGCAAGCAACGCATGGCATGTTGTCTACCTGCACATACCGGACGATATGCCTACCAGACGTGTCCGATATGGCCGAGGCAGCAGAGCAGCAAGAAGTTGTTTGCAATGATACTTAAGCCCTGTGGTGACCAAGTGATGAGTCAACCTCAATATCTCATGATACTCATTACTTGTGTCTCATGGCCAAGAAAAGCAAGAAGAAGAGTAACAAGAAATATCAAGAAAAGGAGAAAGCACAAGTAGATGATCAAGATGAGAGTGATGTTGAAGTTGAAGACAACTACAACCTTGATCATCTCAACTGCAAAGACAAGTTTATCATCATGAAGATAGTTGAAAAGAATGATGAGCTTGAAGAAGAGATTGAGAAGCAAGAGTAATCACTTCAAAAGCAAGAATTGTTTCTCATCTCCAAGATGGAAGAACTAAAGGCTCTAAGTGAAAGGTATGAAAAATTGTCAATTGAGCATGCTTTAGTTACTAACTCCTCTTATAGTGTTTCACAACTAGAGAAGGAAAACTTTGAGCTCAAGGCAAGGCTAGATGAACTATCAAGCAAGTATAATGTGCTACAAGTAAACTATGTTCATCTAAAATGCTCTCATGATGAAGTAGTAGAATCAAGCATCATGCTTGAGGTAGCTCATGAGGTTATGATCACATCGGTAAAATTTTCTCAACCTCTCACACATTCACTCACTAGTACACCATCTCAATTAAATATTTCTTGTACTAATGAGTGTGCTCCTCAAGCAAGCCAATCTTCGATTGAGCTAAACCTCATAGAAAACATAGAGCTCAAAGAAGAGGTGGAAAGATTAAAGAAAGATGTGTTTCGGTTGAAGGGTAAGGAGAAAGCACAATCTTCTCAAGATAACCGTGATAACATGGTGAAGAAGCTTGAGAAGGGTTCAAACCTTGCTTCCTCCAAATCCCAACAAAAGAATCACATTTCAAGTAAGGCCAACACAACCAAGAGCAAGAAACATGGAAAAAGGTTATGATATGGTTGTGGATTATATGGACATGAGTGGGCTATGTGTCCACACAAGAGTTGGGCCGACAAGGTTGAAGCCGCCAATCAAAAGGCTTCTACCAAGGAAGCCAAGCAAATGAAGAGTGATGGACAAAGCACTTGTCTCATGAGCAAGAAATTGGGGCATCCTACCAAGAAATACCCAATGTACAAAGAGGCAAGAAAGGAAGCCCAAGTTCCAACAAGAAGATGCTATGGATGCAATGAGATGGGGCACAAGGTTGATAGATGCCCATACAAGCAAAACAAGCATAGAGCAAACAAAGGCCGCATATGCTATGCTTGTAGAAGAAAGGGGCATCTAAGTTATGAATGAACAAATGGTAACACTCCTAAGCCGAACACATTTGTTTATAATAATATGTTTAGGAAGACCACAAATGGAGTTGGCACTAGTAAGGTGATGTGTTCACCACAAACTAGTACTAAAGCCATTTGGGTGCCTAAGCACTTATTGACTAATCCAAAAGGACCCAACAAGAGTTGGGTACCAAAGTATGCTTAGGTTAATGATGTAGGTACTTGATGATGAGATGAAGGCATCGGGGTGGTTGAGTAAGCAAATTGATAATATTCACTCAATCTATCAATCAA
Source organism: Miscanthus floridulus (assembly GCF_019320115.1). NCBI lineage: Eukaryota > Viridiplantae > Streptophyta > Magnoliopsida > Poales > Poaceae > Miscanthus > Miscanthus floridulus. The sequence continues at coordinate 33,925,952 of NC_089585.1, forward strand.
TTCTTATAATAATCTCTTATATGGTTGACCCAAAGATAATTCAATGAATATATCATATATTTCATCCTCACCATTGGTAACAAGTACCTAAACCTTATAGTATAGTCACTTTGTTTGTTTTGTGCTCAATGACTCACAAATAGGCATATTTGTGAAAAATTAAAAGTGGCTAAATTAGTTTTACTTGATAATTATCATGTTTGCCATATGGTACTTTAATAGCTCTCTAGTAGAGCAATTCATTTGTTGAGATGCAGGTATACAATGAATAATAAAGCTAAACGAAGAATCATAAGTAGTGAATTATTTATTTCTGTCCTGCACCTATCGGACGTGTCCGATATGGCTAGGGACAGAGAGAAAATGTTTCGGTTCAGCGCATTCCGGACATGTCTGGTATAATTACCGGACGTGTCTGGTATTGAAGGAACCAGAACACTAATAGAATTGCAACTGAGTCTTTGATCCATATATTTTCATATATCCTCAATTTACTTAGAAGCTTGTGGTTTACCAAATCTACGTGAATTGTGAGCATCTCTTGAACTCAAATTTAAATATGGCAAATTATTTGATTGTGGTTCAAAATAGAAAATTGACTCCCAAATTCTTAATAGAATGAAGTGTTAGTTGAAAGTCATTTAAATTACTTAAACCACTTATTTAGGGGGAGCTCAATTTCTATTTTGCACCTTGTGGACTAACAAACTTATCTAGCATTCTTTGTAGTCCTTTGGATGAAAAATTGATTTAGTATCTAGCATGATTATTTGGCAACTAAGGTCAACACAAAGACTATCATGCTATATATCTTCTTAGTGGTATTCTTGTGGGCTCAAGGCAAAGGTATGTCTTTACATACATGCATTGTAAGTGCATCTAAGGCCCTTTATATGTTAGAATGTGCATTTTTGTGACATAGAAGAGATGTTTTTCAAAACCCATAACTAGCATGTGTAGGTGGTGTGAATTTGAAAAACTATTTGAATCTTGGTCTTTGTGACCTAGCCTTGTCATGTGATGATTATAGCTCTCCTTGGTTGTTTGATTGGCTAATCACACATGATATGGCTTTCTTAAGTCCACAATCTACTATGTCTCACAATATCTCTCTCAAGTAATTAAAATCTATATATGCCAAATATTTGGAAAAGAGAAGTGATACTCATGGCATTTGGATAAGAAAAGTAATTACACCTTATTTGGATCAAGGACATACATATTTTTGGATCAAGAAATGATAGTGAAGGGGATTGGAATTAAGTGAATGAAATTTGGAAAAAGAACAGCCAACCCACAAAATACCGAATGTGTCTGGTATGCGGTATGAGCGGGATTATAAAAATGACTGGTACCCCTTTAGCTAAGTTAGGTTTTTCTTCTTCCTGCCAACCTAGCCGCCTCTCCTCAACCTTCATTGGCAATTTCAAGTTTCCACCATGAAAAGGTAGAGAGGGAGATTAGATCGGAGGAGATTTGCATCAAGATCGAAGGCTCTGGGACTTGGATTTCTAATCGTATCTTCATTCACTCTTTCAAGGTACCCTAATCTCGGACCTCATCCAATCTAAGTGGTTAGGGCATGATTTTGAAATCCCTTTGGTAGAGATGCTACATTATCTGTCTAGAAGCAATGCCCAGAGTTTGGATTGGATTGGATTGGATTGGTTGAAGATTGAGCGAAGGACCCTGGTTAGGGTTGTTGTCCGCTCATACTAGAGGTATGGGCTAGCAGAGCAGGTTTTGCTCCCTCATTTCAATCTTCTCAGTGGTTGATTCATAGGACTAAGTTTCATTGTCTATTGTGTTTTGTGAACCTTGTGACCTAGTTTGGTTGAGGTGATTGCAAAGCATAGGATAATTATTCTTATTTCTATATTTCAACCAAAATAAGCTATCATTTGGGCATGTATCTAAAATCCCTTGCATATCTTTGGATACCGGACAATAGTCACGAGTGGAAGACAGGAGCCTAGGTCCAAGCATAGGCATGATCTAGCTTTGGAGAAACACAAGAAGGCAAGGCAGGACATGCATCCTAGATTCAGTCAGCAGGAGCAGGGCAGTAGCAGGAGACCTTCTAGAGCCACTAGGGGTGCTCCACAGTACAGAGAGGGTGGTGATGGTGATAGTAGCCCCTCTTCTGGTGATGAAACTGATGATTACAGACTTGAGCACAGAAAAAGGAAGAGCACTGATAGAGACTCAGATAGAGAGTCAGATGATGGTGAAAGCTCTAAGGAGATAGAGGAGGAGTAGCAGGCACCTCCAGTGCACCACCCACGTCAGAGCATGGACTATGGCCTTCTTGAAGTACATGCTCCTGTTTTACCCAACTATGTTGTCAGAGTCAACTACAAAGGAAAGGGTATGACTATGAGAGCAAGAGATCAAAGGAGGATTGATCCCAGAGGTTTGCCTAGGATTCAGTATGATCATCTCTTTCACACTATGTTCCATCTGGATTATTATACTAGTGTGATACTTGCTAGGAATCCTGTGGTAGCCAAGTTTTAGTGGATAGATTAGAAACATGTTAGAGAGCTATGGAAGTCCTCCATTGACTATGCTATTGCCACTTGTCAGCGCATAGGTGTATACATGCTCATGGAGTTTGTACATGATTGGAACTCTGAAGTCATTGCACAGTTTTATGCCACTCTATTTGTGGAAGAGGAGCTAAGGCATATGCATTGGATGCTTGAAGGCCGGTGGTACAGTGTTGACTATGACGCCTTTGCATCTTTTCTTGGCTTCTCAGAGGAGGGCCTTCAGAGAGACAAGATCCACACAAAGCAGGTGTTACCTCCTGAGCAGCTCGCCTACATGTACCCACCAGGAGGTGAGAGAGGAGTAGTGGGGAAGGTTCTAGGTCTTCACCCTACCTATAGATACCTGGATAGGATGTTTAGGAAGACCATTGACTGCAAGGGAGGAGACATGGGCAACATTGCAGATTATTCTAGGAACCTGCTCCATAGGATGGCACTTGATGCATAGCCATTTAGTGTGTTTGACTTTATTTGGTTAGAGATTAGGAGTGTGGGAGAGAGGCCCCTCAAAGGCTATGGATTTGCACCTTACATCATGTTTATGATTGAGAAGGTCACAGGACACACATTTGAGTATGATAAGAAGCACAAAGTCCTAAAGATTGTAGATGACTTGACAGAGATTGGGATACCTCCAGCAGCACTAGAGGCAGATTCACCTATAGGTGGTGCAATAGCAAGACGAGCTTCTCCTCTACCACATGCTCCTTCACATTATTCTTCACGTCACCGCAGTCCTCCTTCTCCTATTTGCAAGATGTTTAGAGCTATCTTTAGGATGTGCAAGGACATACGGACTTGTCAGCAGAAAGAGAGGGAGGCCAAGAGGAAGGATACTCGAACTTTGAAGCAAATTGCTTCTAGACTTGAGCTTGATCCTCCTAGGTCTCCATTATCAGATGAGGCAGCTAGTGAGCCTGAGACTAAGGAGTAGCAGCAGGATAGGTATGACGCAGAGTATGCTAAGTTCCTCCAGCGACCATAGTAGTAGTAGCAGGCTCTAGAGCACCCTGACACTTTACCACTATAGGCTTGTGTGCCTACTCACTCTTAGCCACGTCCCAGTGCAGCAGACGAGTATGCTTCAGACTAGTGGAGTGACCTCATGGGTAGTTTTTATGACCCATCTGGTGCGGGTGGTTCTCATCCAGCCGGTGCTACACGCTTAGATGATGAGGATGTTGGTAGAGATGAAGATAATGATGAGTAATCACAGCTTTCAGAGACAGCTTATAACCCCTTTGTCCTTAGTATGTCATTGTTGGACCTTTGTGGTGATAGATGATAATGGAGGAGAGAGACTGATTAAAGCTTTAGGATAGGGTTTCATTTGCTTATCTTTATACCTAAAGATATATACTGCAGGCTGTAGTTTCTTGAGTTTCTTTTTAATTTCTAAGCTTCATTGATGTATCTTGAGTTTGAGATGAGACTTACTTATGCTTTATCTATGTATCTCTTGAGACATGATCTTTATTTATATTATATTAGTGGCTTGTGGACTTGAGAAAATGTGAAATGAGTGCTATGTGTGACATACATGTATTATATTTATTTTTATAAGGACTATGCATGCTAGAATGAAAATACTTGATGAGATGCCTTTATATTTATTCTTGTGTGATATATCTTGTCATATGCATCACGGTTTTACTTTGTCACACACACATGCACCCCACGAATATAATGATTTAGGGGGAGTCTCCTATATGGTTTAGTATGTGCAATAAACATTTGAGGTCATTTTGTGAATTATAATCATAAGCACATATTAAGGGGGAGCCTCTCATCAATCATTGAACCCAAAATCTTAAATGTTTATATTCTTTTGTAAGCTTTAATTAAGTTGTCATCAATCACCAAAAAGGGGGAGATTGAAAGTGCATCTAGCCCTTTAGTGGGTTTTGGATGATTGAATGACAACGTGATTAAAGGTCTAACTCATTTGCTAAGTGTGGATAGGTAATAGGTTATCTCATAGGTACTTAATGAAAGCCAAAATGATATGTTGTTGTATAAACAATCTAGTTCAAGCACAAGACAACAATGCAAATGTAATTAATACAAAGGCTTATTGATTGTGGGATTTCCATATGCTATGTGTAAGCAAGCTCGTAAGAATTAATTAATGAGACATGAGGGATTGCATATGGAATGGTCTCATATTTGAATCTTGCTAAATTGAAATGAAAAAGATAACAATATAAATGAATGGATGATTCAACACAAGGTGTGACTTGATGGCTTGAGATGGTGAAGATAATAAGGAAATGCTTCAAGGTACTAAGCAAGGGTGAAGGGCAAGCGACGGTTTGGCGGTCGAAGAACCTAGCTAGGGTGAAGAAGGAAGTACTTGCAATTAGTTGAGGTACTAATCAAGCTATGATGGTCATGTTAATGTAAAGAATCAAATCATTATTGGAGTGTTTGATGGAAGCGACTTGATACATTTGGGATTATTCAAGAATTTGGTGAATGGAATCAAGTCACGTGCTCAAGATGGCTATGCTCTAGTAAAAAAATATCAAAGTTGACATGTTGGCACCCTCACTTGATGAAGATCGGAATACACTGCTTCTAGTTGATAGAGATCAACTCAAAAGGTTTAAATTCGTTATACTTTTAAATTTAAGTTAATAGGAATGCCATACTATTAAGAGGGATGCATCATGTTGATAGATAATGTTTCATAAGTGCTCAAGCCAACCCATATGAGTTTTGAGTATTTGAGAGACAAAGTGCTAACCTATGTTTTGCTGATCCGACAATACCAAATGTGTCCGGTATTTATACCTGGACGTGTTCAGTATGTGCCAAGCAACGATAAAATTCTTGTTGTTCTCGGGTTGGTTCGTCGGGAGTTCTGACTTGAGTCGGAAGTTCTGACGGTCGGGAGCTCTGACAATGGTCGGGAGTTCCAACGTGTCGCAGTTTAACTAACTTAGATGGTTCACTGTCCTGGTCATGGACAAACATAGGCTAATGGCTAGTTTTCAAATGCCTTGAGGGTCAGGAGTTCCAACGTAAGTCGGGAGTTCCGACAGTCAGGAAGTTCCTGGCATGCGTCGGGAGTTCCGACAACACACAAACTTCAACTTAGGTTACTTAGTTTTCGAAATAGGCTGAGGGTCAGGAGTTTCGACTATCGGGAGTTCCAGGCATTCATCAGGGAGTGAAAGGTCCTAATATGGCTAGAGGGGGGTGAATAGCCTATTTAAAAATCTACAAATCAACTAGAGCAATTTGATTAGTATGATAAATAGCGAAATGCAAACTTGCTCTAGCTCTACAAGGATTGCAAGCCACCTATCCAACAATTCTAGTTGCAAAGATTACTAGGCACACAATTTGCAATGTTACTACTCACTAAGAGCTCTTAATCTTGCTACTCTAAAGAGCTCCACTAGATGAACTTAAAATAACAAAGCAAGCTCTCAATTCTAATTACACTAAAGAGCTTACCACAACTAGTTTGCAAGAATATAAATGAGTGAGTAGGGTGATTATACCGCTATGTAGAGGAGTGAACCAATCACAAGATGAATACTAAATCAATCACCTAGGAGAATATCAAAGAGCAAGAGACAATTATTTTTTCTCCCGAGGTTCACGTGCTTGCCGGCACGCTAGTCCTTGTTGTGTCGACCAACACTTGGTGGTTTGGCGGCTAAGAGGTGTTGCACATACCTCAGTCCACACAATTGGACACTACAAGAACCTACCCACAAGTGAGGTAACTCAATGATACGAGCAATCCACTAGAGTTACCTTTCGGCTCTCCACCGGGAAGGCACAAGACCCCTCACAATCACCACGATCAGAGCCAGAGACAATCACCAACCTCTGCTCAATGATCCTCGCTGCTCCAACCCATCTTGGTGGCGGCAACCACTAAGAGTAACAAGTGAATCCCAAAGTGAAACACTGAATGCCAAGTGCCACTAGATGCAATCACTCAAGCAAAGCACTTGGATTCTCTCCCATCTCACAATGATGATGAAACAATGATGGAGATGAGTGGGAGGGCTTTGGCTAAGCTCATAAGGTTGCTATGTCAATTCAAATAGGCCAAGAGAGTGAGCTTGAGCTGGCCATGTGGCTTAAATAGAAGCCCCCATGAAATAGAGTCCGTTGTACCCCTTCACTAGGCACAACACAGGGTGACCTGAACGCTCTGGTCAGATCTACCGAACGTAGGACCCTAGTGTTCGGTCACTCGATGCTTGCCATGTGTCATCAGCTTCAAATGTCGATCGCCTGATCTCAACGGTCAAGTGATGACCGGACGCGTCAGTTAGAAAGTGACCGGAAGCAGGACTCCAGTGTCCGGATCATTTCTAGTAAGGTTCCAAACATTAAATTTCATGACCGGACACGTCTGGTCATGCTCGACCAGACTCACCCGGTGTCCGGTCACTCAATGTTTCCTCTGTGCACCTCACATCAGCATACGTCAGCACTGACCGGACACACCCGCCAGCGTCCGGTCACTCTTCGCGCCAGTGTTCGGTCACAAGACCGAGATGCATGCTCACTGCTACTACTGACCGAACTCTGAACCCAATGTTCGGTCACTACACTACCAGCGTCCGGTCACTCTGTGAACCCCTGTCATTTCAGTCTAGGGTGCAGGTGGCACCGTCGGACTGTCCGCACTCTATAGGCAGACACTCCTCCTATGAAGTTTCTAACCCTTGCTCAAATGTGCCTAACCACCAAGTGTATCACCTTGTGCACATGTGTTAGCATATTTTCACAAATACTTTCAATGGTGTTAGCACTCCACTAGATCCTAAATGCATATGCAATAAGTTAGAGCATCTAGTGGCACTTTAATAATAGCATTTCAATATGAGTTTTACCCCTCTTAATAGTACGGCTATCTAACCTAAATATGATCACACTCGCTAAGTGTCTTGATCACCGAAACAAAATGGCTCCTACTATTTATACCTTTGCCTTGAGCCTTTTGTTTTTCTCTTTCTTCTTTTCAAGTTCAAACATTTAATCATCACCATGCCATCACCATCGTCATGATCTTCATCATTGATTCATCACTTGGAGTAGTGCTACCTATCTTATAATCACTTTGATAAACTAGGTTAGCACTTAGGGTTTCATCAATTAACCAAAACCAAACTAGAGCTTTCAATCTCCCTCGTTTTGGTAATTGATGACAACCCTTACACAAAGATATGAATTGAGATTTAATTGAATCCACAGTTGCTTGCCCTAAGCATATTTACCATGTGTAAAAGAATATGGACAAGTTTCATAAACTCCAAGTGGTAGCAATTGCTCCCCCTACATATGTGCTCAGAGTTTGGATTATAGCTTGTACATATGCTTAGATATGAAATATAGGAGACAATTTCTACCGTATGATGCTAAGGTATAAGAGATGGACCTTTGAAGCGTGATACCAATCGGAGTGCACCAATATACCATCCTTAGCACCATTAGTAACTATACATACACAAAAACTAGAATACCCCATGAGATCAACATTACAAGCAAGGGTCTAGTTTCCATAAAATGAACATAAGTCTAGTTACTTTACCCTATGCATGCTAGTTTTCCATTTCACCATTTAAGCATATAACTAGCATACACCACACAAGCATGGATATTGAAATTTAGAACTTGTGCCATGCAAGCAAATATATGAAGTGCACATTTAAATGCAACATATAAGTTTATGAGCTTTCTCCCCCTACCTGTGTGCATTTTTTATTTTTTCCCTTACAATGTCATTTCATTTGTTTGCTTCTCCTATCTTTGTGAATTTCTCTCCCCCTTTGTCAACAATTAGCACAAAAGGTGAGCTCAAATTATAGATAGGTTGAGGTGAAACCATGTGAAATGAGGATCATTTTCCCAATTTGGTTCAATCTAGATCACTTGCAAAAGATATTTAACTCGGTTTAATCCAAGGACAAGCTTCTTCACACCTCTAAATAAGGGTTATCTTATACTATGTTGAGTGAAACACTTATAGCTTATTTTCTAGATCAAATATTAGGTTTACAAGCCCACAAACATGTCATATGTTACCACTAGATCATTTCAAGCATACAAGCAATAGTGGTACCATACAAGCATCAAATTCATTTGATTTTAATGAATGAGCCTAGGACATGATATGAATGACTAGATGCACTAAACAAGTCCTTAGCAATGGATGGATGACATGTCAATCAACTTTACCTTGCTTTGCTCAAAGGAGAGGCATGTCATATAATGGAGGGTGCCTCAACACATATTTGAGAAATCAAGTATGTTCAATTCATTCCTTAGCTTGCAAAACCTCTTCTCATCAAGTGACTTTGTGAAGATATCGGCAAGTTGATCTTCGGTGCCCACACTCTCAATGCAAATGTCCCCTTTTTGTTGATGATCTCTTATGAAAAGATGGCGGACATCAATATACTTTGTTCTTGAATGTTGAACCGGGTTATTGGTGAGCTTTATGATACTCTCATTGTCACATAGCAATGGCACTTGCTTGAAATTTAATTCCAAAGTCACTCAAAGTAGCCTTCATCCAAAGTAATTGAGCTACAACAACTACCAGGCCAAAATGTACTCCGCTTCGGCGGTTGAAAGTGCTACACTATTTTGCTTCTTTGATGACCAAGACACAAGTGATCTTCCCAATAGTTGACATGTGCCCGATGTGCTCTTTCTCTCAACTTTGCATCCCGCATAATCGGAGTTCGAATATCCAATCAACTCAAATCTTGCTCCTTTGGGATACCACAATCCAATATTTTGTGTATGCTTCAGGTACCTCAATATTCTCTTTGTTGCTTTTGAGTGACTTTCTCTTGGCGAGGCTTGGAATCTAGCACACATGCATACACTAAACATCACATCCGACCTTAATGCGGTCACATAAAGTAGGCTTCTAATCATAGACCGATACATCTTTTGATCCACCATGTTGCCACTAACATCACTATCCAAGCTTCTACTTGTCCCCATTGGTGTACTAATAGCTTTAGCATCATCCATTCCAAACTTCTTTAGCATGTCCTTGATATACTTTCCTTGACTCACAAATGTGCCATTCTTCATTTGCTTGATTTGAAGACAAAGGAAGTAACTAAGCTCTCCAATCATGGACATCTCAAACTCACTTGCCATCATCTTACCAAACTCCTCACAAAAATCTTGATTTGTTGACCCAAATATGATATCATCAACATAGATTTACATTACAAACAAGTCATTTTTAAGCTTCTTGGTAAAGAGAGTGGTGTCAACCTTTCCCATCTTGAATCCCTTAGAGAGTAGGAAATCCCTCAATCTCTCACACCATGCTCTTGGTGCTTATTTCAATCTATACAAAGCCTTTCTCAACTTGTAAACATAATTGGGTTTCTTTTCATCTTCAAAACCAGGAGGTTGCTCAACATACACAAGCTCATCGATGTACCCATTGAGAAATGCACTCTTCACATCCATTTGGTACAACTTGATGTTGTGGGCACCAGCATAGGCTAACAAGATCCTAATTGCTTCCAATCTTAAAACTGGGGCATATGTTTCTCCAAAGTCAAGACCTTCAATTTGAGTGTAACCTTGAGCTACTAATCTTGCTTTGTTCCTTATTACTATCCTATCTTGATCTTGCTTGTTCTAAAAGACCCTACTTGGTTTCTATCATATTATGATCCTTAGGCCTCTCAACTAACTCTCATACTTGGTTTTTTGTGAAGTTGTTTAGCTCTTCATGCACAGCATTGACCCAATCAACATTCCTTCAAAGCTTCATCTATCTTCTTAGGTTCAATGGATGACACAAATGAGAAGTGCTCACAAAATGAAGCCAATCTTGATCTAGTTTGCACACCTCTTGAAATATCACCAATGATAATGTCCAATGGATGATCTCTTGCAACATTGGTTGGTTGAAGCACTTGCACTTGATTGCTTGCATTTGATTGATCATTTGGTTGAGATGATGAACTAGCCACTTGTTGTTGATCTTGCACTTTGTCATCACTCATTCTTGCTTGAATTTGATCATGAGAACGACTAGCTTGTACTTTTGAGTTAGAGAGCACTTGATTCTTGTCATTTTCAAAATCAATCACCTCTCTAGGCCTTATATCACCAATGTTCATGTTCTTCATTGCATTGACTAATTGAGTGTCTCTTACATCATCTAGATTCTTATCTTCCTCTTGGGAACCATTTGTTTCATCAAACTCCACATCATGAACCTCCTCGAGAGTACCACTAGCCAAATTCCAAACTCTATAAGCCTTGCTAGTAGTGGAGTAACCAAGCAAGAAACCTTCATCACATTTCTTTTCAAACTTACTCAATCTAGTGCCTTTCTTTAATATATAGCATTTACAACCAAAAACCCAGAAGTATGCTATGTTGGGCTTTCTTCCATTCAATAGCTCATAAGGTGTTTTCTCTATCATGGGGTGACAATAGAGTCGGTTGCTACAATAGCAACCCGTGTTGATTGCTTCGGCCTAAAATGAATGACTCATATTGTACTCACTCAACATTAATCTTCCCATGTCAATCAAAGTTCTATTCTTCCTTTCAACAAAGCCATTTGATTGAGGAGTATACTTGGCTGAGAATTGATGTCTAATTCCAAATTCATCACACAACTCATCAATTCTAGTGTTCTTGAATTCACTACCATTGTCGCTTCTAACTTTCTTGATTGTTGTTTCAAACTCATTGTGAATGCCTTTGACAAATGATTTGAATGTTGCAAATACATCACTCTTGTCAACAAGAAAGAACACCCATGTGTATCTAGTGAAATCATCCACAATCACAAATCCATATTTATTTTCACCTATGCTAGTATATGTGGTTGGTCCAAATAAGTCCATGTGCATCAACTCAAATGCCTTGGATGTGCTCATCATGCTCTTCTTAGGATGTGTGTTACCAACTTGTTTTCCGGCTTGACATGCACTACATAGCTTATCCTTCTCAAATATGACATCTTTCAAGCCTCTAACTAAGTCATGCTTAATCAACTTGTTCAATTGTTTCATTCCAACATGACCAAGCCTTCTATGCCATAACCAACCCATGCTAGACTTAGTGATCAAACATGTTGATAATTGAGCTTCTCTAGCATTGAAATCAACTAAGTATAGATTCTCATATTTAAATTCTTTGAATATCAAGTTAGAGCCATCTACACTTATGATATCTACATCATCCACACCAAATATGCACTTGAAACCAAGATCACATAGTTGAGCTACCGACAATAGGTTGAAGTTCAAGCTCTCTACTAGTAGCATATTGGAGATGCTCAAGTCATTGGATATTGCAATCTTACCAAGCCCTTTGACCTTGTCTTTGCCATTGTCACCAAATGTGATACTATCAATCCTATTGCTATTGTTTTCATTGATTGAATTGAACATTCTTGGATCACCGGTCATGTGTTGTGTGCACCCACTATCAAGCACCCAATGCCTTCCTCCAGCTTTATAATTTACCTACAAAAGAAGATCAATTTCTTTTAGGTACCCAAACTTGCTTGGGTCCTTGTAGGTTAGTCACCAAGATCTTTGGTACCCAAATGGCCTTCTTCTTTGGGCCCACAATTGGTGTACCAATGAACTTAGCCTTCACACCATTGGCACCCTTATAAAGCATGTAACAAGAATCAAATTTGATTGAGGATACAATAGGTAGCTTGTTCTTGTTAATCTTGCAATATTGCTCTATATGCCCAACTTGCTTGCATCTATTGCAAAACCGACCATTGCCCTTCACAAAGTTAACTTTGAGAGTGGCAAAGGCCGCCTTACCTTTCTTGGGGGTATAGCCTAATCCCTCTTTGTTGAGAGAAAATATTTGGCTACCCAAGCACTTTAGCAAGCGGGCATCTCCACCATAGGCATTGCCTAAGGCATGAGTGAGCTCATTCACCTCCTTCTTGAGGGTCTCATTTTCCATCATTAATGAGGCATCATAAGTGAGACCATCACTCAAAGGTGAAGTAGAAGTAGTAGTGTTACAAGAAGTGTTAGTGGAAGCAACTATAGTGGGCTTATAAAAAGATTCATCAATAAGATCATATGTTAGTCCCACATCACATGATACAATCACTTCCTCCTTCTTGGCTTCCTCTTTGACTTGCACGATGAGAGAGGAGTGAGCTTTCTCAAGCTTAGAGTGAGCTTTGCCAAGCTTCTTATGGGCTTCCATTAGCCTCTCATGAGTGGTATTGAGCTCATCAAGGGATTGCTCAAGAAATTTGACATTTTTGTTCAATTCCTTGCACTCCTTTCTCTTCATCTCAAAGCAAGTATGCACTTGCTCACACATGTCCATGAGCTCCTCCTTGGAGTACTCCTCATCATCATCATCACTCCTACAAGCATCACTTTCACATTCATCATCATCACTCACATCATATTTTACCTTGGTCGGTTTTGCCATGAGGCATGTCGAAGGAGTGTCGAAGATGGAGGGCTTGTTGTTGATGGAGATGCTTACTAGTGCTTTCTTGATAGATTTCTTGCCATCATCACTAGAGTCATCACTATCTGAAGAGCCATCACTATCCCAAGTGACCACATAGCCTCCACCATTCTTCTTCTTTTGGAAGGTCATTCTCTTCTCCTTCTCCTTCTTTTCTTTCTTATCCTTCTTGTGCTTCTTCTTCTCATCCTCATCATTGTCACTATTGTAGAGATAATTTGCTATAACGTGATCGGGACTCTTGCAATTGTAGCATCTTCTCACATATTCTTTGCTTTTGGTGTGATCTCTCCTCTTTCTTGCACCATAGCCCTTCTTCTTCATGAATTTTCTCATCTTGTGTACAAAGAGAGCCATAGCTTCATCATCAATATCACTAAGATCATCATCATCACTTGATTCTTTCTTAGACTTGCCCTTGTTCTTGGATGATGATAAGCTAGCCTTGAATGCTATACTCTCCTTCTTTTCTACTTTTTCCTTCTTGTCATCCTTGTCATCCCCTCCCTTTCCACATGGTATGTCTCTTGTGTCATGACATCACCTAATACTTGGTTAGGGGTAATCTCCTTCAATCCTCCTCTTATGATAAGCAATCTCAACATCTCAAATCCTGAAGGTAGGCACATCAAAAACCGATGAGAGACATCATCATCCTTGATCTTCTCTCCCAAAGCCTTCAAGTCATTGACAATTACTTGCAACCGATGGAACATCTCTGGAATGCTCTCATCATCCTTCATCTTGAAGCTTGTCAACTTATCCTTGAGAATGTACAACTTAGCACTCTTCATTGTCGGTGTGCCCTCATATGTTTCCTCCAATCTTCTCCACACCTCATTTGCTCTTTCACAATCCTTGATTTGCTTAAACACCTTGGAATCAATGGCATTGTATATGGTGTTGAGAGCCATTATATTGCATTGCTTGTTGGTCTTGTCTTGGTTGGTGGGGTCATCGGGATCAATGATAGCATAGTCATTCTCGGTCACCTCCCATACTTGATCATTGATTGAACCAAGATACATCCTCATATTTCTCTTCCAATAATCATAGCATGTGCTATCAAAGAATGGTAGTTTGCCTCCTACATGGTTGAACACAACTTGAGCCATAATTTGACACCGAGGTTGTTAAGCCTTCAATCAAATGGTGACCATGGCTCTGATACCACTTGAAAGGTCATAATATGGCTAGAAGGGGGTCAATAGCCTATTTAAAAATCTATAAATCAACTAGAGCATTTTGATTAGTATGACAAATAGCAAAATGCAAACTTGCTCTAGCTCTACAAGGGTTGTAAGCCACCTATCCAATAATTCTAGTTGCAATGATTACTAGGCACACAACTTGTAATGTTACTATTCACTAAGAGCTCTCAATCTTGTTACTCTAAAGAGCTCCACTAGATGAACTTAAAATAACAAAGCAAGCTCTTAATTCTAATTACACTAAAGAGCTTGCCACAACTAGTTTACAAGAATATAAATGAATGAAGTAGGGTGATTATACCAGTCAGTGTAGAGGAGTGAACCAATCACAAGATGAATACTAAATCAATCACCGGGAGAATACCAAAGGGCAACAGACAACCAATTTTTCTCCCGAGGTTCATGTGCTTACCGGCACGCTAGTCCCCATTGTGTCGACCAATACTTGGTGGTTCGGCGGCTAAGAGGTGTTGCACGAACCTCGTCCATACAATTAGACACCGCAAGAACCTACCCACAAGTGAGGTAACTCAATGACACGAGCAATCCACTAGAGTTACCTTTCGGCTCTCCGTCGGAGAAGGCACAAGACCCCTCATAATCACCATGATCGGAGCCGGAGACAATCACCAACCTCCGCTCAATGATCCTTGCTGCTCCAAGCCATCTAGGTGGCGGCAACCACCAAGAGTAACAAGTGAATCCCGCAGTGAAACACGAATGCCAAGTATCACTAGATGCAATCACTCAAGCAAAGCACTTGGATTCTCTCCTAATCTCACAATGATGATGAAACAATGATGGAGATGAGTGGGAAGGCTTTGACTAAGCTCACAAGGTTGCTATGTCAATGCAAATGGCTAAGAGAGTGAGCTTGAGCTGTCCATGGGGTTTAAATAGAAGCCCCCACAAAATAGAACCGTTGTACCCCTTCACTAGGCACAACATGGGGTGACCGGACGCTCCGGTCAAATCGATCGGACGTAGGACCCCAGCGTCCGGTCATCCGATGCTTGCCACATGTCATCGGCTTCAAATGTCGATCACCCGATCTCAACGGTCAATTTATGACCGAACGCGTCAGTTAGAAAGTGACCGAACATAGGACCCTAGTATCCGATCATTTTTTAGTAAGGTTCCAAACGCGAAATTTCATGACACGTCCAGTCATGCTCGACTGGACTCACCCGGCGTCCGGTCACTCAATGTTTCCTCTATGCGCCTCACATCAGCATATGTTAGCACTGACCGGACGCACCCACCAGCGTCCGGTCACTCTTCGCGCCAACGTCCGGTCATAAGACCGAGACGCGTGCCCACTGCTGCTACTGACCAGACTTTGAACCCAGCGTCTGGTCACTACACCACCAGCGTCTGGTCACTCTGTGAACCCCTGTCTTTTCGGTCTAGGGCGTAGGTGGTACCGTCGGACTGTCCGCACTCTATGGGTGGACACTTCGCCTGTTAAGTTTCTAACCTTTGCTCAAATATGCCAACCACCAAGTGTATCACCTTGTGCACATGTGTTAGCATATTTTCATAAATACTTTCAAGGGTGCTAGCACTCCACTAGATCCTAAATGCATATGCAATGAGTTAGAGCATCTAGTGGTATTTTGATAACCGCATTTCAATACGAGTTTTATCCCTCTTAATAGTACGACTATCTAACCTAAATGTGATCACACTCGCTAAGTGTCTTAATCACTGAAACAAAATGGCTCCTACTATTTATACCTTTGCCTTGAGCCTTTTGTTTTTCTCTTTCTTCTTTTCAAGTTCAAACATTTGATCATCACCATACCATCACCATCGTCATGATCTTCGTCATTACTTCATCACTTGGAGTAGTGCTACCTATCTCATAATCACTTTGATAAACTAGGTTAGCACTTAGGGTTTTATCAATTAACCAAAATCAAACTAGAGCTTTCAGGGTGTTCTGACGTCTCACATTGACACTATAACTTAGTTATAGTTGGCGCAGTGTAAGTCATACCAGACGTGTCCGGTATGGCAACGGTTATAAAACGACTAGTTTTTCTAAGAGGACTATAAATACCCCCAAGCCTCCACTTTGGAGGCGGCTGATTCTGCTGATCCTCTAGCACATTTTTGAGCTTTATCAACTCTCCCAACCCTCTCTTAGTGAGTGTTTGATTAAATTTGCCAAATCAAATTATGGGTTGAGTGAAATTCAAAAAGAGAGCAATCCAACCACTTGAGCATTTGTGCATATTATCAATCTCAGTGATTTACATTTGTTACTCTTGGACTTTTCGGTCCTAGATGGCTAGGTGTTCGCCGGAGAGCACCTGAGAGATTGTGGTTGCCTCGAAAAGTTTGTAACGGTTGATTCCGCCGCCTCAGAATCAACTATTGGAAGGAGGAAAATGAGTTGAAAAAGACTCCGGCAAGAGTGACCTTCGTGGTATCCTCTAGGGCTGACCTTAGCTGGGTCATCCGTAGCCCCCTCAGTGAAGAGTAGGAGTCGAACGAGTCCGAACTTCGGTAAAACAAATATCGTGTCTTAATTCGCATTTCATTTGATATTTGTGTTGCTCCAACTCTTGTGCAGGTTCTCTGTGTACATTGTCATCTCTAGTAGATGCCTGCAGTTTGGTTTGAAGATAGAAATCGAAAGGAGCAAGTTCGGGGCTTATCTGCAGAAATCGTGTATACCGAACACGTCCGATATTCATACCGGACACGTCCGGTATTAGAGCTTAGGGTTGAATATTATTTGATCTCTATTCTAACTTTGTGTTGCAGGGACTGTAGCTTTTAGATATATTCTTTATACCTTGTTAACTCTATGGCTAACTTGTGAGGGGTGGTATTACTCTTAATTTGAAGTTTTCATTTTGGAAACTCCCTTTTCTAATTGTTTCCGCATTTAAAGATATTAATTTTCAGAAACGCCTATTCACCACCCTCTAGGTGGCATCCTAGGTCCTTTCAATAGGGAAGCATCTGCATCTGCACTCCATGATGCACGATGCTGAATGGCAGCATGAGTGCACGGCGCACGAGGCCTGGAGCTCCATGCTCAGTATCAGCGTCAACGACGTCGAGCTCGGCGTCAGCATCTATCAGCCTGTTCGGTTGGCTGGTTCGTATCGTTGTTGGTTCGTGAAGAAGTACTATTGGCTGGTTTGTGTGAGAGAAAAATATTGTTCCGGCTGGAAATTTACGATCGTTTACGACAAGCCACAGCCAAACGAACAGGCTGTATGGCGCCGAGCTTGGTGCCACGTTTGCGTCGATCCCAAAATCTCGGCACCAGCCACGATGACACTGAACAGTGTAAGCTCAATGCCAGTACTATGATAAAACCGAGCTAATGGTCTAGATTCTAAAATCTTTAAAAGAGCTGAAAAGTAAAAAATTCGGCCTCTCCGCTTGAGCAGGGTCGAAATAATAATCCACCGTCCAATTTTTCTTTTTTCGAGAAAAAAAAACAATCCACCGTCCACAGGATCACAAGACTGCACGCCCGCCCATGCCTGGCCCTGACACCCTTGCCGTTGCGCGGCACGTCCTCTGCCGGGCCTGCCTGTTTGAGTGGCCGGACGAGAGCTCACGAGCAAACACCCCCCCCCCCCCCCCCCCCCCCCCCCCCCCCCCCCCCCCCCCCCCCCCCCCCCCCCCCCCCCCCCCCCACACACACACACACACACGCACCACACCGTAGTGGTTCAGTCGGGTGAGGCTATGTCATATCACCACGTATGGTCAACCCATATCGTGGAGCAGTAGATAGATTGGTTGCATTAAATATGTAAATATTTAGTATAAATAATACTTATTAAGTGTGCATACTATTCTACGTCTTTATAGCCATTCCACCAAACAATATTTATAGTATAATCGATACGGACTGTTGATAAATTAGATCTTAGGCATCAGCAACGGTAAAGTCCGTTACTGGCTCTAAAACCTCTAATAATATTAGCTTTTAGCAATGACTCGTACTATCGTAACATTTACATAAAACTCTCGCATATACTTAGAATGTATGCATGAGTCTAGTTTGTTGGTACGGGATCCACGGGATATCCCACAAGGAAGGGAGAAGAATCTAGTCTAACTAGAATTCTCCCCCTATAATCTTAGTAGTAGTAGTATTCTATAATCCTACTAGGAACTCTCGTTGTAAACCGACTAGGATTCTGACCTCCTGACTATATAAAGGAGGGCAGGGTACCAGGGACGGTGACTTTTAGACTTTTGACAACACAACACTTGACAATTAATCCAACGCAGAGGCTAACGCCGACTGGACGTAGGGCTATTACTCGATCAAAGATCGAGGGTCCGGACTAGAATAAATCGACTGTCTCTTGTGTTAAACGTCGAGTTTCGCATACGCTGAAGCCCGAACATACTGCCCCGGGTTCCCCCATGGTAGGTTATCGGTGGTGAAACATCGACATAGCTCTGGATTAAAATTTAGCTTTCCTTTCTATTCTATTAAAATATTAAAAACACTTAGAGCTAGCTTACGAGTCACCACTGGCCACTGCAGGTGCCCTTACAACTTGTACCTCCGCTGTCCCACAATAATTTTGCTTTGAATTCTATGCAGGTCAAAAAATTAACTAAATATACAGAAAAATACTAATATATATCTCTCTAAATAGTTTGTTATGAAAATATACTCACTCCATCCACAGAAGAATACAATTCTCACTTTTCAAGAAGTCAAACCATTTGAACTTTGACAAAATCATATAAAAAGGTACTAGCATTCATGGTGCGAAATTGATATCATTAGATTAGTCATAGAATATATTTTCATAATAAATTTATTTGAAGACATAAATATTAATAATATTTACTATAAACTTGGTCAAATTGAACTCCTTGGCCAGCACAATCCATAATTAATTCTTTCCTGGCGGAGGAGTATCAACAATAAATCATTACTATTATCTGGATCTATTTATTTATATATTATAATATATTATAATAATTTATATATATATAGAGGGAGGTATCTAGCCGGCTACAAAATAATATCTGTAGCCACTCCATTACTATATTTATATACTAATTTACCATATATAATACATATACGTAGTTGGGTACATACATGGGGATATACATGTTGATTAAACCACTAGTAAGGAGTACTTATCTCTAAATAAACATAGTAATATCGTACTCAAAGTGGCTCAAATAAGTTAAACAGGATAGTATTCTTAATATATATAATATAAAATTATATATAATATTAATAATATGCTCAAATTAAAACAATTGCTTTTAGAAAGTAAAATAACACGTATTTTGAATGGAGGAAGTAGGATCCAAACAGTCCCCTAAATAAATGTTTCTTTGTTGAGGTAATATAAGATCCTGTTTAGATCGTGTCACTAAATTCCAAATCACTTTAGTTATTGAGGCTCCAAATATAGAATGTCTAAAGTGTTACCTAAAATGTAGTCAACCTCATAAAATTTTAGACCATACAAATGATTTGAAGTCGTACGTATAAAATTTTAGCCCTTAAGGGCCTGTTTAGATTTCAAAAAATTTTGCACAGTACCCGTCACATCGAATCTTACGGCACATGCATGGAGTACTAAATGTAGACGAAAAAAAACTAATTGCACAGTTGGGTGAGAAATTGCGAGACGAAACTTTTGAACCTAATTAGTCCATAATTAGACACTAATTGCCAAATACAAATGAAAGTGCTACGGTAGCCAAAATCTAAAAATTTTTGGATCTAAACGGGGCCTACCTTTAGTCAACTAAATTTTAGACTAATAAAGAATCAAACAGGCCTAAGCAAGGACACGAATGTAGCAGCTTGCAAATTAGTAGTACGTGTGTACATTAACCAATATCATGGCCTTTGGTCAATGCTTGCTCACCCAAGGGAGATGCACAAGCATCAAGGCATGAGCACGCAGCGGCCACCGACGGAGTCACGGAGCCGTACTGCAGTCTGCAGGACAGGCTGCTGTTGCTGGCTGCGGCGGCGTCCGTACGGGGACGGCGTGAATCTTCAGAGGCGATGGCGCAGAAGCCGACGCAATCTAGCAGCAGCGCCGGCGGCGATCTTTGGGAGGTGGCGATCTGGAGATTGACTTCCAAGTTTTATTTATCCTTGGATTTGGCACGTAAGGGTTCATGAATCGATTGGGGGCGGATTTGGTGAAAGGAGAGGGAGAGGGAGGATTTGGCGCGCGCTTGAGCGGAAATGTCTGGTCGATAATTGCACAATTGCACAGGACTGGAAGATGGAGCCAACAGAGCGCCATGACTTGGCCCACAACGTCAATGTCTGGTCGATAATTGCACAATTGCACAGGAGTGGAAGATGGAGCCAACAGAGCGCCATGACTTAGGCCCACAACGTCAGATTGCACTGGGAGCTGAAACAACGATCTAAGAGGCTGACGATAGACTGAAGCAGAGCGCCGTGTGGATTGGTCCAATCCAATCCAATCCTGTGCGACGTGTGGGACGGTGGGGTACCTCTCCGGCGGCTGACTCGGCCTTTGCTCTTATCCGCATCCGGGTCCCGGCATCCGGCGCCGAGCACTGCATCTCTCGTCTCTCCCCAACGACCCGCCCGCGAGCAGAAGCCAGAAGCAGAGCGCCCCCAAACCCAAGGACACCCACGCGTCGACACGCCCCGCCCTGCCTGCTTCTCTTCCCAGCAGCCCAAGACAAGCAGGCAGACAGGACTACAGGAGCCGATCGGCGATCGTCATGGAGATGGAGGTCAGCGGCGCGCTATCATGGTCCGTGCTGTACGCGGCCATCTCCCTGCCGTGCGCGCTCCTGCTGCTGGTGGTGGGCGGGGCGGGCCTCCGCGTGGCGTCGCTCGCGCTCCGCGGGGAGATGAAGGCCTGGTGGCCCACGCGCGCCGCGATGCTCGGCTACCGCGTCGCGCGCCCCGGCATCGACGGCCTTAGCGCGGCGTACCCCTCCGTGTTCCCCGACGACGACGAGCCGCCGCCGCTGCCGCTGCCGGCCGAGTACTGCGACCGCCTCGCCGTCGCCGTGTACCGCCGCGGCGACGGGAAGGGGCAGGGGCAGCAGGCGCAGGACCCGGACTGCGCCTTCTGCCTCTCGGTGGTCCACGACGGCGAGGAGGTGCGCGAGCTGCGGTGCCGCCACGTCTTCCACCGCACCTGCCTCGACGCCTGGCTCGTCCGCCCGCGCGCCACCTGCCCTCTCTGCCGCGACCGCCTCCTCCCCGCCGAGAGCGACTACGACCACCTCTCCTCGTCGTCGGCGTCCGCCTCCGCCCACGGCGGCGCTATCTGGCACATGACGTGAATGCGTTCCCTGGTTATTTTGGGGGTTATTATTGCGTTAACCCTGAATTTCGTCGAGCTAGCCGCGCGTGCCATTGGATAGGATTGGATTGGACCATCCGACCGACGGCCCAAGTGTGTGGCTCTGCTCTGTGCCTGTACTCACTCTGTATTGGTCCTGGTAAATACTATTGGAACCCGCAGTTTCGCTGTCATTGCCGTCTGGTCGGTCGCTTGATTGCTTGCTCATCCATGATAGGAGTTAGCTTAGCTGATAGCGACGGCTCATCCGCCCGCCTCTCTTGTGCCGCCAGCAGTCGGCCAGCGCCACTTGTGTCCGGCTTGCTTGCTCGCGGCCGAACGGGAACGGCGCTCGGCTAGGCGTGCAGCGGCTCGGCACGACGCACGTAACGTAAGATCCGGGGAAAAGCGGCGTGGCGCCGTGGGGATGGGCACCGCAGCACGGGGACGGGGACGGGACGGGCACGGGCACGGGCACCACAACACAAAATCAATCAATGAGTTCAGCCTATCCATTTCATTGGTCGTCGTTTGCACCTGCACCCATCCCACACTTCCCTCCATCACAGTATAATAATAACGTTCTCCGGCACAAACAAAGACAAAGGATATTGGACTTATCCCTCTGTTGCACGTCATGCTGCGCTCTACTGATCAAAGCATAGGATTCCGCAACAAAATTACAGGCTAAACACTGATTGGACTGCATAGTGTTATAGATAACACAGACATGAGCACATGTCATAGTGACATGGAGTGCACTACAATCTCTAACACTATGCAGAGACTTCAGACATAAAAAGGTAAAAAAGCAAGAGGAAGAGGTTTATACTGAGGACACGCTGCTGCTTGGGCAGAGAATTAAGACGTGATCCATTCGGTGGCGATTCCTGATTATCAACCGGATTGGTAGCGTCCGGACGCCGGTGCCAGCACCATGTGTTCCCGCGCCTGCACCGCTGTGCGCCCGTGAAGGCCCGCGCCGCCCACTCCAACCACAACACACGGAGACAGCTAGTCTCTCGTACGCTTTTCACGCGTACGCAGGCACGGACATGTTGCGCCCACTCGGCAGCGCCCCCAACAACTGCAGCAGGCAGCTGCGGCGAGCGGTCCTCCCGCAACATGTACAAATTCAGATAGTTGAAACACTTACATTATATGTTTAAAACAGTTACAAAACACCTGAAAACACAGCCATTGCAAACGCATACAACATCCAGATCTACTTTTGCAACATACAAATAAAACACTAGCAACATATGTATGAAACACTAGAAACGCTTGAAACATACGTTTGCAACATGCATGTGATGCAACATCCAGATAAACTTCTGCAACGTACAGATAAAACACTTGAAACAACTGAAACACTTGAAACATATACTTCCAACATGTGTATATGGTCATTGCAACGTATATAATATCCAGATGAAACACTTAAAAACATACTTTAAAAAAACCTAAAACACTTAAAACACGGCGCTGGCGGCGGGCACGCCCTACCTGGTGGAGAATTGCAGTAGCCAGCAAACGGTGCTCGGATGTAGTGGAGAGGGAGGATGGTGGCAAACAAGCGGCTGGGCGCTGTGAAGAACGTCGCACCGGAGCAGTCGCCACGAACCACACTGCGTCGGCTCGAAGAACTCGGTGGCGAGTGGTGAGTGGCAGTGGGATGATAGGAAGGCAGGCGACGACGCTCGGGTGCGGTGCTAGCACGCCGCCTTGTTTCGGTCGCCGGTAGCGCGGTCGCGATGGAGCACGCCGCTGCGGTACAGACACGGCCGGCGATTCGAGAGTGGATGCAGAATGAAACACTTAAAAACATACTTTAAAAAAACCTGAAACACTTAAAACACGGCGCTGGCGGCGGGCATGCCCTACCTAGTGGAGAATTGCGGTAGCCAGCAAACGGTGCTCGGATGTAGTGGAGAGGGAGGATGGTGGCAAACAAGCGGCTGGGCGCTGTGAAGAACGTCGCACCGGAGCAGTCGCCACGAACCACACTGCATCGGCTCAAAGAACTCGACGGCGAGTGGTGAGTGGCAGTGGGATGATAGGAAGGCAGGCGACGACGCTCGGGTGCGGTGCAGCACGCCGCCATGTTTCGGTCGCCGGTAGCGCGGTCGCGATGGAGCACGCTGCTGCGGTACAGACACGGCCGGCGATTCAAGAGTGGATGCAGATGCAACGGTTAGAGAAAAGTGACGGAGATTTTTTTATTTTGAGCAACGTGAGATGGGTGCGTCCCTGTGGATGGAAGTGTTAGGCCATTCACGAGTGTTGGCCCACCAACGCACCTTCTGACAAAACAGATGCCCTAACCACGCTATTTCCGGATTATTAAGCCTTCACAGTACAGATCTACAAGGACACGATCTTTTATTCAACAAGAAAGTTAACACAAGTAAACAACAATAAGGGGTATGCAAACATATAAACCCATCAAATTATATAATATGCGTCCACTAACTTTATTCAAGACTATGTTTGGATCCCATGATTACTTTAGGGGTGAAGTGCATTTTTCAACCCTCAACTTGCACTAAAGTTCGATTTTCAACTACCAACTATGAAACCAGATACCAGAACCTCCAACTGTCGAATTCGAACAAATTTGGTCCTCAAGCTAGTTTTAAAGGTGGTTTTCTATTATAAAAAATAATAATAACTTGATTTAATCTCTAAAAATGCACAACTTATTTATTTTAAATAAAAAAATATGAAACTAATACCATTTCTTCCTAAAAATCATTTATTCATTGGTGATCTATTTGGAGTCATTTGAATCATATTTGTTCATGTTTCTAATAAACCAGTCCACAGGCAACAGGCAATAAAACAATAGGAACAAAATTAAATAAAGTTCCAAATTATTGTAAATATATTACCAACTGTTGGATAATGGCCCTGTTCGCTTGAACTTATCAGCTGTACCATTTCAGCGAAATCATAGTATTTTTCTCTCACAACAAATCAGCATCAGCATTAGCATCAACCATTTTTTCAGCCAGCCGAACAGGGTCAATATTTTTAGAGAAAATGTTATTGGTTTCTTTTTTTATTTAAAATATGTAATTTATTAATTTTTAGATATTATAAAGCAAGTTATTCTTATTTTTGAAAATAGAAAACCACCTTTAAAACTGGGTAAAGGACTATATTTGTCCAGTTTTAACAATTGAAGGGTGTTCAACATCCGATTTCATAGTTGAGGGTTGAAAACCAAACTCTTGTGCCAGTTAAAGGTTGAAAGCACACTTTACCCTTACTTTAGACATTTTGCTCACTTCTTCTGTAGTCTAATGAGCATCTCCAACAATATTTAAAAAATACTCCCCCAAAACAGGTTTTTCAACCTTTACAAAATATACTGGGAGACATAAAAAAGCTACAACTCCAACAGTTTCTAAAATATTGCGCCTAAGAGATATAAGGTAATTTTACATCAGGAATTCTAAACTATTCTAAATCACACTAACCACTTTTATACTTTATTTGTCTCTTGTACATTTGCATGAGGAACCCTATCCTATTTTTTTTCTTTCCCAGGTCCTTACACATCTAGATTGGGCGATGCGCGTAACTTTACGCACATAGGATGGTTTTTTTGACTTTTTCCAAGTGCTAAAAGGTTGGGAGGTGGTTTTGAGAGTTATTGAAGATGAGTTTTTTTTTTTCAATCTTTCCAAAATTTCTGGATTGGGACATTCTTTTAGATACTCTTAGAGATGCTCTAACGATCTTTTTATGAGGGTAGCTAATAAAATTTACAACACTTTATATCACGAGAGACTCAAGCTGGTATCCACATGTCCGAGCAGTAAGGTGCACACACTACATAAATTTATGTTTCTGGTAGTGTCAGCTGTGTCCTAAAAGAAATGTTCATCGATATAATAGTAATACTGCTTACAAAATCCATAGCATTTGCCGTGCAGTCCAATGGTCAATTATCTGATCACATGAAAGATAAAAATATCAACATGTGGTGTCAGTGTTGCATGAATGGGCTGCAGTGTTAGTGTTTACTTTTATTATATCCATGGATTGTCACGTACTCTCTTCGTCCTAAAATACATGACGTTTTTTACTTTTAGATTTTTTGTTTAAGTGTTCGTCTTATTCAAAAATTTTAAATATTATATAATTTTTACAGGCCGCTAACACGCGACCCATCGCGCGATCAGGCAGCGCGCGACCCATCGCGCGATCAGGGAGCGCGCGACCCCTTCTACCTCCTCGCGCCGCCTCCTCCCTCCCCGTCGAGCACCACATGATCATTCTCGATCCCAACCCTCCTCCTCGCTCTCGCCGCCGACCACTGCCCCTCCATGGTGCACTAGGGTTCGTCGAAGCTAAGGCGAATCCTAGCGCGGTCGTGGCGGCCACCTTCTTCCCCTCCGCCCTCTTGCCGGAGCTCGCATGGCCATGCTCGCCGGTGACGTCGAGACGCCCCTACCTCGGGCTGGCCCAGCCACCTGCACCACGCCAGGGCCCAGAACCACCCAGCCCCCCTCCCCACCGCCTGACCAGCTTGTCCCCCCCCCCCCCCCTCTATGCCCACCGGTGAGAAGATCTAGGTCCCCGTTCGCTGGTCTGAAACTTGACTGAAACTGGCTGAAAAATACTGTTCCGACTGAATTGTTGTGAGAGAAAAACACTGTTTCGACTGAAAAAAAAAAAGCCGAACAAGCTATTTTTAAGACAAGCGAACGGGACCCTAGTAATCATAGCCGTCACCGCGTCTTTTTCTCTATCTCCGGTGGGTCGCGGGCGGGTGCGCGTGGGCCAGGGGAGGAGGCAAGCACGAGGATGGATTGGAATCGAACCACATATTTCCATGGCGTAGGTTACTCACTTGCGCAGTTGCGCTACCAACCGACTGGCGCCGGTAACGTACACCACTACGTGAGCACGTACGTAGGACGCAGACGACGAGATATTGTAGTACTACGTACCAGTATTTCGCCATTTCAGTTGACGCTCGTGTGTGACTCGAATGATGTTGACTGGTGAAGGAGTGGTCCTTTTCCAATTTTTATTAGGCTCGTAGGCAGAGGCAGGGCTTGCCACGAAGCCGCAGCGCTTACCGCTAGTTAGTCTAGTGAGCAGATATTCAACATCAAATTGTAATGGTGATCATTTGTGGTGAAGCAGATAGTATTCAGCAGGTGCAGATAATTAGCATATTCTTTAGTCTTTTTGTTCTATTTTATGACAAACATCAAATTGGACAAAATCTTCAATTCTTTTCAGCAAAAAGGCAAGCCAACCCTTGCGAGCTCAAATCAGAATTATTTTTCCTCTCCAAGATTTCAAGCCAAACATTATGCACCTTGGTCATCCTTTACTTATCACCCATAACGACAAAAAATAAAGCTTATGATTTCATATATCAAAATTCAAATCTAAATTAACACTGATAAAAGCCAATTTGCTCAATCTTTTTTTTTTTTGCGAATTGCCAATTTGCTCAATCATGCTTGGAGGCTTATGCTTATTCAATTTGTTTGTACTTCAATTGCCATTGATTATATGGCTAACGTTTTATTCGGTAAGAGCTTTCTAGCAAGAATCACAACGATTATTTCTGGTGGCAAGGGCTTCAAAAAGGCCGACAAAAAAGCCCATTCACTATAGATCCTAGGAATCCATATGCAAGCCAAAAAAAAAAAAAAAGGAAGGGGGCCTTGGTATCAGAAAACTTGAGCTTGTTAAAAGAGGTACATTCATAAACGCAGCTTGGCGTCTTGTTCATGAACTCCACTGTTGCTAAGATTATAAAAGCAAGATATTTCCCACATGCATGCTTCGCCATGGATGGCTGTTACTTATTTGCCTATAAATCCACTTTCTGGAATTCCATTCTTAGTGTTAGGCATCATTTGGAGAAGCATGGCAGTATTCAGTTAATAGATGGTAATAATTCCATTTGGAGTCAAGCTTGCCTATATGAAAAGAAATGCATGATCGTCTCAACCTTGAAGAAATACACTTTACAGTTAAGCATTCTTACATTTATTTTATTTAGATCTTGTACACATAAATCTAGTGACGAATTCATCCTAGATGTTCACGTGGAAGTTTGTTAACTACAATGACTTTGATGATATAACTACGTAATAATTGTAGGCGTCGATTTTATCGTCTAAGATGTTAGTTTTTTTGTTATTATCTGCAAAAGGGTGCTACTAGCACTCTCCACGAGGACAATAACTCTGGTTCGTCCACCTTATTTTCGATGGCTACGACAAAGAAATCAGGTATTCAATTTGACACGTGAAGGGTGCGTTAGAGGTGTGTACCCGACAATACGCTTTGCCGATGTTCTTTAATTTCATCACTTCAAATGTGTTTTGATTTGGTTTAAGAACTTCGGATCTTGCAGCATGTTCAATGTTTTAGAATTGCTCAGCGGATTTGACATGAGAACTCCATTTTGACTCCAGTTTTAACGATAGACTATCGACCGTTGATAAAAGCCAATAGGAAAGAATACCGTGAAGAAACCTAGATAAATATGTATAGTTTTATTTTAGATTTCTTTTTCATTCATGATTTGAAGATGTTCTCTATGCCAAATTATTTCAATATAATTTCTCCTCGCCTTGAGAATCGAGAAAAAAAATGCCCAGCACTAGCCGTGCCGCACAGCGCAGAACCAACAATTGATGCCATGCCACCGAGCACGTCTCGGTGGACAGACCACATTGGTCAGGTGGGATTGTCGGAGGGGTACCAATGGAGTCAACCTGGGCATCCCTCCCAAATAGCTAGTTTAGGAGGAATTCTATTGGCTATTGAAAAGAGAGATCAAATAGCTAGTGTAGCATGATCTCTCAGAAACACTTCTCTCACAGCTTACATAACTCTTCATTACAATATTCTTTTTTATTATTTCTATGTTTTATTTGGCTAGCTATTTACAAATTGCCATTACAGACGCACTCAGGCGCCGGGAGTGGATGAGCAAGTAGTACGTACCCGCGCTTTTCTTCCACAGTTTTTTGGGCCTGTTTGGTTCCATTGTCGCATTGTGCGTTCGTCACATGTTTCCAGCTAGTACCGTGCATGCACAGCCATTCCGATCGTCCAGACTGCCCGAACGCACACAGAAGCCCGCTACCGACGTGGTACGGGACAAAAGGAGGTATGTGGATGGATAGTGCATAGCCCTTGCCCTTGGTCCGGTCGGTGGCTGAACCGTGACTCTGCTTCCTGGACTCGACACGTCTTGTGACGGGTGGCAGCAGTGCGGGCGCAGAAACAGGCATCTGCCCATCCAGCTCGCCAATGGCCGACGAGGCGACCGAGCGAATGAATTAGAAGTATGAGGCCGCGCCGTCTCCGCGGTTTCTGAGCGTGGCCACGATAGCGTGCTCTGTTAGTCCCGTCCGATATTGTTTTTATAGCTCGGATTGTCTCGTTTCTATTTTTCACTATGAGTTTTTATCTTCTCATGATTGGACTAAAGGAAGAACATGTTTCGTAACATGCATGTTGTTGGCTAAACCTTTTATTATATGCTTGCTCTACACATGAAGAAAGCACAAGGATAGAAAAATCTGGTATTGTGCTACAGCCTAGATTCTCCACGCATGCTGCCGGTGGTCTCAAACATATGCATACAGCCAGATAGCATGCATGCATCATAGGAGCTAGCAACTATTGATCACTCTAACTACACAGTAGCAACTATCGGTCTCTTTTTGTTAAATCACTCTCTCATGCATTACTATGTGGTGAGAGAGTCTGATGGTGACATTTCATACACACATCTCTTCTGATGCAGCAGGTTCAACAATGCAAATGCTACTTAGCACATACCCTTAGATAATTAGACATTTTTAGGTATAAATCAATCTAAAAAATAGCAGAGTTTTTGGCTTCTCACAACATTGATGGATTGCTTTCATCGACACTGTGATAGCACACTCAAAGAATCCAGCAAGTACCAATCTCTTGCTTTTGCAGCAGGTTGTACTATAAGGCAATGATGACCATGCCAATGAAGGGCTGGAATGCTATCTTTACAGGAAATGTAGATAATAGCACTGTGACAAACTTATAACATCAAGATACTCCTTAAGTTTGGCACTTGGACTCTGAGTAGTGATTAATTTATACTTTATCAGTAACAATGTTCGATATGCATGTACTCTCTCCATCCCAGATTAAATGGATGTCTGGAGTTCAAATTTTTTTCCCAATTTAATCGATCACATAGGTCTCCAGTCCTAACCTGGCGGACAGAGCTGCAATACCTTTTCATGGCCACAAGTTTTTTTTCTCGGCAATTCCTGGCCACAAGCTCACTGTCTCCAGATGCATGGAACGCCAGATGAGTGTCTTACTATAGGATGCATGAAATGTCACTATCATGCACTTCCACACAAAGAAGACAAAAGGGCATCAGACGACATGCATGCCGTGAAATGTCACCATCGTACTAGTGCATCATTCTGTTTGCAAGGCTTTCCTGCACATTTATCTTATTTCATCAGTGCATTCACAAATCCTCTATTTCTCTTGCGGTTCATGTGGCATGTACTGGGAACTGATGCTGATATATTCATTGCCTAATTACTTATCCTGGAGTCATTTTGTTGTTTTTCAAGGCAATCAGCTAGAGTTCTCGCACACTTCCAGCAAGTACCATTGCAGCATGCCCTTTTGTCTTCTTTGTTTAGAAGAGTATATATCCTAGCACAACAACATGCTCATGCCAAACTTGTTGTCCTTTTGTTGATGCAAAAGTGATCTGCAAACACAAAGGGCTAATACCCGAATCGATATCCAAAGCGTGCCAGTCGATTTGACCTGCTAATCGACAAGGATGAAGATACGAACACTTTGGTCCTGACAACAGCGATACGCCCGGAAGTCACGGCCAAGAGGTGCTCACGCGGAACTCGAGAATCGCCGAAAGTCGCACTGAAGCGATGCAGCTCGCCGAATCAATGAGAACTCGTAAAAAGGAAAAATATGCAAATTGACGAAGTCGCCGAAAAGTAAGTAGATGCAAATAGGAGTAAAAGTTGGTTTTGATATTGATTGATATATATCTATTACATTGCCCCTTACTCCATATTTATACCCTGATCTAAAGAGACACAACCAAACACAACTAGGACACCAATCCCATATCTAAGGAAACACGTGACTCTTACATGAATCATAACCTAACAAATACAGAAAAGGAAATCAACTCCTATCTATTTCCCTGTCTGCCTCAATTACGATGGAAATCTCACTGTCCTCCTTTCCATCGGCATACTCCCTATTTCATCGGCAGTAGTCTTCAAGTCTTCCTTCATCGGCATACTCCCTGTTTCATCGGCAGTAGTCTTCAAGTCTTCCTTCATCGGCATACTCCCTGTTTCATCGGCAGTAGTCTTCAAGTCTTCCTTCATCGGCATACTCCCTGTTTCATCGGCAGTAGTCTTCAAGCCTCCCTTCATCGGCATCGACAATAACACCTCCAACCTCATCGGCAACGCCCGAGTCCAAATCAACCTTTACATCGACCATCACCAGCTATCGGCAACCATCTTTACAAACTGGCTTTCATTGGCTATCAAAGTATTCAATAACTTTCCCCTTGCCGATTAGTCCACTCCGATTATTTTGACACGTGCAAAAAAAAACGGTGTCAACACATGCCCCCCAATTTCGGAGTATAAAACCATTAATGCTCCGAAATTTACTCCAGATAACGCTTGCCTTTGCCCGATTACCGTAACTCATTCTCCAAGCCAAAACTTGATTTGCTATCAAATCCAATCAAATCTCATCTTGATTCACGCACTTCAGTAAATATCGCACAATCGCCAACCACTCTTGCCTTGATTATGGTTGAGATACCAAAACAATAACCCATCGGCAAGATCTTAACATGATAATGCTGCCATTTTCAGAATTAAAATATCATGTATCGATATCCCTTCCAAGTCATGATTACTTGTTATCAACTCATCTGTACAATCCCCTGATTATCGCGCGAACAGTTACCATATCCCTCTGAACCGCCTTGACCTATATGCGCGCGACATAGAGATAAGTCCAAAATACCCTTATTCTGGGCGGCTTATAAATAGATTTCTCTGGAACCCTCATTTTCTATCTTCAGCCTCCAATCCTTGGCATTCTCTCTCTCCGGCGGCGACTCCGACGAACAACCGCGTGACCTCAACCAACAAGAACCCTTCTCCGGCGCTAACTTCAAGTTTCCGGCTCGTACCTCCACCTTCCTCAAGACAATGGCCATCAATTTTGATGTCCCCGCGGTTCGCTCCACTTCCATTACCTTTTACTTTGATCTTTTTGCAAATTCATTCAGTTGGTGATTTTTCCTTTCTTCTGTCTTCTGGATTCCATAACCTTAGGAACTGCGCAACAAATTAATTATCCCAACCGATCAGCCGCACGTCCAATGCCTTGGACCAATGGGCAACCCAGATCCAACCGATCTGATCAACGCAGAGGTTAACAGAATCCCCTTTAGAGCCCAAAATTTCTCTCTGAATTTGTGGAAAGACACATTCCGATCTTGGCCCAAAACCACCAAAGGGTGGAAAGATTGGTATTTGAGGGTTAATAGATCGATGCAAGTATACTGGGCAGAACGAAGGTTAGACCAATGTATCAGGCTCTCTATTGCCGATATGTAGAAAAATGAATCAATGATAATTGCAGCTGCTTATTTCTGGTCAGACACGACCAATACTTTTATGTTTGGACATGGCCCAGCTACTCCTACCCTTGCCGATGTCCACATGCTTACTGGCTTGGACATCTCAACTACCGATGAAGGCTCCATCTATGGTAGAAAGCCTGAATATAGAGTGAATACCCGTAACATCGGCGGTTGGACAGGATATATTCAAGAATACCAGAAAACCGGGACACTTAGCCAGAGGGAACATGCCACATTCCTGAATATGTGGTTAGAAAAATTTATCTTCTGTGGTCGATCAGTAGGACCAACCAACGCCTTCCTCCCTGCAGCTGAACTTTTGGCTAATGGCGTAAGGTTTCCTCTTGGCCGATACCTTCTGAGCTCCACTTATCATCTTCTTCACCAAGTGTCTCAGAAACTTTTGCTTGGCGAACCCATCGGCAACCTGGGAGGCCCGTGGTGGTTTATCAACATGTGGCTGAATGCCCATATGCACAAACGTTTGCAATGGGACTTTTTTGCTCAACAATTCCCACGAGAAATTGCTGAAGATTATGTGCTCGGGGATGATGAATCGGCAACACGCTCACCCCTCAATTTTGGTGAAGCCATAATTGTCCTTCCTGGAACAGAAGCCAACGAAGACCAAATCGGCAGATTCTTTCAAAGCCTCTACAATGGTCTTTCTCGTGATCATAGGGCCTGGGTGCCTTATATCGACGAAGAAAACAGATTCCCCCTTCTTTTCAACTTTGCCGATGACACTCTGAATCAAGATAATGAGCTCATGATGGCTATCATCACTCCCAGGGCAATTCCAGTAAACACATTCGGCAGCGGGAAAAACACCAACATTACATATGAATTTTACAACCCATCGGCAGTATCCCGCCAATTGGCTTTTGGGCAACTGCCAATCAAACTCTGCTTTGCCGATGTGATCAAACCCAGGGAAACAATCACCTGCGGAACAGACTGGAACAAGGTAGTACAACTCCCTCCTGATGCCGATACTACAGATGTTGATATATCCACCTGGACACCAATATCTTTTATCACCGAGTCATACAAGCAATGGTGGCGAGAGTGGAAAGAACAACTGTTCGCAACTTCTGCTCACACATATCGGCACATGATCGACCCTGAATATGCCATCCCTGACGACGCGGTAAGTTTCCTTTAACTCCCTTCTGCTTTTCCCTTCATTTATCAGTAACTGATTCTCTTGTAACAGGTTAACAACCCAGCACCATCGGTGAGCAAAAGTGGGAAACCCTTCAATCTCCGGCCTGTTTCCCCAACATCGCCGATTGGCTACAACGCTCCCACCTTAGCCGCTTTGACCCACCAGAAGATTCGTACCAAGACCATCACTTCTAAGTCCAAATTGGCTACATCCAGGGCTACTCCATCGGCCGCTGCTACAACCTTGGTCAAAGCCTTTAAGGTAACAACCTTGTTTATTTTCACTTATGCCGATCACAAACTGTATTAACTTTAATCATCAGGGGGTAAGAGCTGCTACTGGATCGTCATCGGCAATTCCGCCGATATCAAGCACCACTTCTTTCGATAAACCTTCAGAGGTAGCTTCTTGACTTTACATCTTATCTGTTAAATATCATATCTTACACTTGTTTTGCAGCAACAATTGGGTACATCGGCAAACGTACCAGATGCCCAAGCTTCACAACCAACAAGTGTCGATGCCCCCCAGCCAATCGTTGCCAATGTCCAAGCAAAGCGCAAAGCTTTAACAGATACTGAAGCACAGCCAAAACGACAAAGGTCTATGCCGATCCCTACATCTACCCCAATGTCATCGGTCATCATACCTCAAGAACCCACCACCGATGAAGTCATAGAGGATATCCCATCGGCAAGCTCAGCCGATCCTCCACACGACATACTCCAGGTTGCTTCCTCCAGTCAAGCACAGGAAATTGCCTTGAAACAGGTAAATCAATCAGCCTATCTGATTTTACAATACTCATACTTACCCCTAACTGATCTCCTTTTCTCTCTCTCAGGAACAAGATTCCCCGAACAACCTATTTTCCTTTGCCATTGACATTTCTGACGACGATGGAGAGGAGACAAGTTCTTCCCTTGCACTGGGAACAATATCGGCAGAGACTAAATCCAAGTTGGAAACCCTCCTGAACTTGCTACAGCAAGGAACCGCCCAACTGGTAGATGACTCGGACCCCGCAAAGGCAATTTTCAAAACAATTCGTGGCCAGGTCCCTGCCGATGTTGAAGAAGTACTCTTCCCAACAGCCCACTTAGAAAGCCGCCAACTGCAATATCAACGGGCGGCTCAGCGCATTGCCGATAGAGCAGCTCAAGCTCAACTCAAAGAAGAAATGCTACAACTGAAACAAATCACTGATGAGAAGCACAAGGGCATCATCAACTTGCAGACTTCGGGTGCTGCACTTAAGCAGAAAATCTTAGATTTATCGGCAAGGAAGGCAGCTCTATTGGCTGAATTGAAAGAAATCGATGCAGCCTTAACTCATGCTCAACAAGAAGAAAGCCAGCTACCCAATGCCGTCAAAGCCCTTCAGCAAGAAAGAGATATCCAAGCTCGCAAAGCTTTAGCCATGAAGAAAAAACTCAAGCCTGTGGAGGGTACTGCCGATGACGATATCAAAGAAATGGAGGAAGCCGACCAGATTCGCCTGCGTGTGATATTAGCTATCCAATCCTTGTTGAACGTGTAATCTTATTTATTATATCGGCACTTTATGAGACATTGACATCCTTGCATAATTCTAGCCGATAGTACTGTTATCGGCACTTGTACTTTTATGCATCTATCCAGATACTAGGGTAATATTTCTTTAAATATTTTCCATTTAACGCTCTGGGAAACACAACCCCTTCGAGGGTTTCTAAAATATATGCATTACCAGGAACAGACTGATTTATCCGATATGGACCTTCCCAATTGGGAGACCACTTTCCAAACTTTGAACTTTTAGTCCCAATCGGTAAAATCAATTTCCAGACCAGATCTCCATCGGCAAACTCTTTTACTTTCACCTTCTTGTCATACCATCTAGCTACTCTTTTCTTATTTTCTTCGATACTAACTAAAGCCCTTAACCGATGACCCGCCACATCTTCCAACTCATCCTTCATAAGAGTATTATAATCATCGGTTGTCAGCTGATTTTGAGAATGTATTCGTCTAGAGCCAACCTTAATTTCCCAAGGCAATACTGCATCGTGTCCATATACTAACTGATAAGGCGTTACTTTGGTTGCACCATGATATGACATCCGATATGACCACAAGGCTTCATTTAATACTGTATGCCACCTCCTAGGATTTTCTTCAATTTTGCGCTTAATGAGTTTGATGATCCCTTTGTTAGAAGCCTCAGCTTGACCATTAGCTTGAGCATAATATGGAGAAGAATTTAAAATTTTAATTCCCATACCTACAGCAAACTCATCAAATTCTCCTGATGTAAACATAGTGCCCTGATCGGTAGTGATAGTCTGAGGAATACCAAATCGGTAAACAATATGCTCTTTCACAAAATCAATCATATTGACCGATGTCACCTTTTTTAAAGGAATTGCCTCAACCCACTTTGTGAAATAATCGGTAGCAACCAGAATAAATTTATGTCCTTTACTCGATGGCGGATAAATCTGACCAATGAGATCAATAGCCCATCCCCGGAACGGCCATGGTTTGATTATAGGATTCATAGCTGATGCAGGCACTCTTTGAATATTACCAAACTTTTGACACCCCTGGCATCCCTTAAAATATTTAAAACAATCTTCAAGAATAGTCGGCCAATAGTACCCATTCCTTCTGATCATCCATTTCATCTTGAAAGCCGATTGATGTGCCCCACATACTCCTTCATGAATTTCACCCATCAAGCTTTTCGATTCATCATTGCTAACACATCTGAGCAAAACTCCATCTATAGTTCGATAATATAATTCATCATCGAGGAGCACATATTTGGTAGCTTGGAACCTTATACGTCTCTCAACCTTTCTACATGGATCCTTTAAATAATCGACCATCTCTTTCCTCCAGTCATCGGTATCAACTGCCGATGTTAGCACTTCCTAAATAGGCTGATACCCTGAAGCATGCTGAGCTAGTCGATTAGCTTCCTCATTATGCAATCGAGAGATATGTTCAAGACGAAAATCTCTAAATCCTTTCAACAATTGCAAACATCTTTCATAATACGAAATCAAAGCTTCACTTCGGCATTCATAAATTCCAGCCAATTGATTTATAACTAGCATAGAATCACCAAAGATTTCAACAACATCGGCACGTATCTCCTTTAGCAATTCTAACCCTTTTATCAAGGCTTGGTATTCAGCTTGATTGTTTGTCGCTGTAGCAACAATCGGCAATGAAAACTCATACTTCTTTCCTTGAGGTGAAATTAACACAATGCCGATACCTGCCCCTTCACCACACGTGGACCCATCGAAGAAAAGTGTCCAGGGAGCAATCCCCAGAGAATCCACCGTATTACAATGCTGAGTGACAAAATCAGCCATCACTTGCCCTTTAACTGCCTTAGTTGATTTGTAGCGTAGTTCAAATTCTGATAATGCTAAAATCCATTTGCCGATTCTACCACTTAATATCGGCATCGACAGCATATACTTGACCACATCGTCTTTGCATATGACCGTACATTCGGCAGATAACAAATAATGCCTTAATTTGACACAAGAAAAGTATAAACACAGACATAATTTTTCGATGGCCGAATACCTCGTCTCAGCATCCACTAATCTCCTGCTCAAATAATAAATAACACGCTCCTTCCCTTCAAATTCTTGAATAAGAGCTGAACCGATAACTGTATCATCAGCTGACAAATACAACCTGAAAGGCTTCCCATGTTGAGGTGGAACTAGCACTGGAGGATTTGATAAATATTTCTTAATTTCATCAAGGGCTAATTGCTGTTCAATTCCCCATACAAATTCCTGATCAGCTTTCAATTTAAGTAGTGGGCTGAAAGCCTTGATCTTACCCGACAGATTAGATATGAATCTTCTAATGAAATTAATCTTACCGATCAAAGATTGCAATTCAGTCTTATTGGCAGGAGCAATCACCTTGTTAATTGCATCAATAGACTTACTACTGATTTCAATGCCCCGTTGATGCACCATAAAACCCAAGAATTGTCCTACCGATACACCGAATGCACATTTATTAGGATTCATCTTCAATCCATGCTTCCTTGTGCACTCCAGTATCTTTCGCAGATCGGCTAAATGTGCTGTGATATCTCCAGACTTAATCACTACATCATCAATGTAGATCTCCACTAATGTGCCGATGTACTCATGAAAAATAAAGTTCATAGCCCTTTGATAAGTAGCACCGGCATTTTTCAAACCAAACGTCATGACTATCCACTCGAACAACCCCACATGTCCTGGACATCTGAAAGCAGTCTTGGGAATATCTTCCTCAGCCATGAATATTTGATTGTAACCTGCATTACCATCCATGAAGCTGATAATTTGATGTCCAGCCGCAGCATCAATCAACAAATCAGCAATCGGCATTGGATAGCCATCCATCGGTGTGGCTTTGTTGAGATTCCTGAAATCAATACAAACACGAAGTTTTCCATTTTTCTTATAAACAGGAACCACATTAGGGATCCACTCTGCGTATCGACATTGCCGAATAAACTTTGCTTCAATTAATTTAGTTATTTCGGCCTTAATGTCAGGAAGTACATTAGGGTTGCATCGGCGCGCTGGCTGCTGATGTGGCCAAAATCCAGATTTGATAGGTAACCGATGTTCAACTATCGATCGGTCTAATCCAGGCATCTCAGTATAATCCCAAGCAAAACAATCTTTATATTCTTTTAACAAATCTGTTATTCGCTGCTTACACTTGGAATCTAACTTAGCACTAATAAAAGTAGGTCTTGACCTATCACCATCACCGATATCTACTTCTACTAAATCATCTGCCGATGTGAACCCTTGACCTAATTTTCCATCATCGGCAAACCTATCCATTAAAACTCCTCTTCAGAACCGACTGCTTGGATCGGTGGAATTTCATAATCAGCAACTCTAAGGAACTCTTTTTCCCAAGCTTCTCCTGATATGCATTTAGTTCGCTCATAAGTATCTGATTCTGCCGATGCGATGATATAAGAAGAATCACCAGGGACGACCTCAATCTTATCCCCAATCCACTGTACGAGGCATTGATGCATTGTAGAAGGAACACAACAATTAGCATGAATCCAATCCCTCCCTAGAAGCAGATTATATGCACCCTTGCCATTGATAACAAAGAACGTCGTTGGCAAGGTTTTGCTGCCGATGATCAATTCAACGCACACTGCCCCTTTAGCCGGTGACACATTGCCTTCAAAATCTTTCAACATCATATCGGTTTTGGTCAAGTCTTGATCTCCTTTACCAAGTTTCCGATACATCACGTAAGGCATAATATTAATCGCAGCCCCTCCATCAATAAGTACCTTAGACACAGGCTGCCCATCAACTCTGCCCTTCACAAATAAAGCCTTAAGATGCTGTCTCTCGTCATCGGTAGGTTTCTCAAAAACAGCCATCATTGGATCTAGTGTTAGCTGAGCTACTTGATCAGAGAGAACAACTTCTTCCTCATTATCAGATAGTGCCAGAAACTCCATCGGCAACATGAATACCATATTAACATCTGCCGATGGACCCTTATTTTTGTGTTTTACCTGCCACTGCTGATGACCAGGCCTTTCATTGGAGGAATTTTCCTCTTGGTATAAATCCTCTTGACGCTCACGTTGCATCCTCCTTCTCTGCGTCTTTGTCAGACCCTCTGGGCACCATCGAGGAAACTTGGTTTTCCAAACCGGCTGATAACAAGTCCTAGTTGGTTCTACACGACGTATATTAGGGTCCCTGTAGAATATTTCCTCATCGGGAACTCTTGCGTTTGCCATCTCCTCAAGCTCCTCTTGATTCCTTGGAAAATATCCAGCGCGTTTACCAAGCCTCTCATGTACACTAAGTCTGCCCCCCAGCCGATCATGCACTGATGCTCTGCCTCTGATCGGCTCGTTGATAGACAAACCCTGATTACCACGTTGAAGCCTCCTTTCTGAACGATTAACTCCGTAATAACCATTACACTCAGGGCAATTTTCAACAGTTGGCAATTTAATACCTTCTTCCCAGCAATGGATGAAAAACGGACATCTCCAATGATCTTTATGTCGATTCCATTCTTCCTGACGTCTCATTTCTTGCTGTTGCCGATATCGGTCATTACGTTGATGCCAACCCTCCTGCTGCCTTCGATGAGTAATCACAATGCCAGGTCGAGGAGGATTTTTGGAACTACTGCTTTCTCCTAGCAAACCCTTACTCTTTGCATCATCGGTAGTTATCCGATGTTGGGGGTCTACTGACGCGTTTTTCTCAGCAGCCTCTGACGTCAATACCTTAGTCTTTCCTTTGGCATCCAACATATTTGCTGGAAAAGGGTGTTGATCAATTTTCATCGGCTTCTGGGTCTTGGAAGTACCAAACTTAATTCTCCCAGATTCAATAGCCGATTGTAACTGTTGCCTGAATACCTTGCACTCATTTGTACTGTGTGAAGTTGCATTGTGCCATTTGCAGTACAAAATCTTCTTCAACTCTTCTGCCGATGGGATCACATGATTAGGTGACAGCTTAATTTGGCCCTCTTGAAGCAGAAGATCAAATATTTTATCGGCCTTGGTGATATCAAAGGTAAACTTTTCTGGCTCTTTTTGACCAAAGGGACATGATATCGGCTTTTTATTCTTAACCCACTCAGCTAAGCCGATAACTGGTTCTTCATCAGAGTCAGAATCTCCTACTTCTTCAACAAATGATACCTTTTTACTCCAGTTCTTTTTTGATTCAAAAACCCTAGTATCTTGATCAGAGATCCTTTGCACAAGATGACTGAGACTTTCAAACTCCTGAGAAGCATATCTGTCCTTAAGATGTGGCAATAACCCTTGGAAAGCCAGATCGGCAAGCTGCCGATCATCCAGCACCAGGCTGTAGCACTTATTTTTTACATCTCGTAGCCTTTGCACAAAGCTCTCTACCGATTCATCATTACGCTGTCTCAATTTTACTAAATCGGTAAGCTTCTTTTCATGGATTCCAGCAAAGAAATACTTATGGAATTGTTTTTCTAGATCAACCCAAGTAATAATAGAATTTGGTGGTAATGAAATGAACCATGTAAATGCTGATCCAGACAAAGATGATGAAAATAATCGGACTCTTAATTCATCTCTGTTAGCTGCCTCTCCACATTGAATAATGAAACGATTGACATGTTCCATTGTTGATGTATCATCTTGCCCAGAGAATTTAGTGAAATCCGGTACCTTGTACCGATTTGGGAGAGGAATTAAATCGTATGCAGGAGGGTATGGAGTTCGATAAGAATAAGTATTGACCTTGGGCTTTATCCCAAACTGATCCTTCACAATTTCTGCTATCTTATCGGCCCAAAAAGCATCAGCCTCCTGCTGACGAACTGGTTGAATTTCTATAGGAGGTGCCTGCTGACATCCCTCCACATATCTTTGTGGCCCACGATCTCCAGCAATCGGCATATTTGCCGTTACTTGTGGTCCATTAGCCTGTTGGAAAGGATTCATCGGCTGGGCTGCCGATGCTTGATTCTGGAAACCAGCTTGCATATGACCTTGTTGAATCCCTGCAACCTGCTGATTTCGCTGAACTGTATGTTGAACAGGTAACTGTCCTGACCAATCATTATTAGAACTCATCGGTACAAAACTTACCGATGGCTGGTAATTTGCTGATATTGTTGGATAATTATAACTGGTTTGAGGCATGAACTGAACCCCAGTTTGACTTATAGCAGGGGCTTTCTGCTGCATCGGCAGTAAGCTCGCCGATGGGCTTGAATTGAATATTTGAACCATAGGCATCTGGAAACCTCCTGGAGTTGGTTGCGCAGAAGTAGTCGCGGCATATTGAGGCACTTGAGCCATCGGCGAAACAGCCGATGGTATAGGCGCTCTTCCTACTGCATCAAACACTTGAGGTAATCTAGGATTGAAAGCAGAGGACTCTGGAGGCATGCCATATCCCCACCAATTAGTAGGAATCTGGCTATTCTGAGTTTGATATACATTAAGGACACCCTCAGTAGAGAGGTTATCTATGCACCTGCCTTTCATGAACAACCTTGTGTACCAGGCTAACTGCCCCTTAGTTGATATTGTAGATGACCCTCGTTCCCTAAAAACAACTTTGACTGAGTGGTTTTGTGCTAATAGGGTGTACCCATCTGCCCGAGAACTAACGTATATAGACTTCCCTACTAGGTGGGTTTGGGATAAAAAGGATAGAGCTTGGTATCCCCGCAAAGGATCCAAGAAAATTGGGAGGGCTATATATAAACCCTAGCTGTGGTGAGCTGTACTACCTACGTATGCTCTTGAATGTTGCCAAAGGTGCTACATCCTATGAGAATCTTCGAACTATCGCTGGTGTTATGTACCCAACATTTAAAGATGCCTGTCAGGCGCTTGGCCTTCTTGGAGACGACAATGAGTGGCGTGAGGCTCTTAGAGAAGCATCTGTCTGGGGATCAGCCGCTCAAATGCGCCAGCTTCTTGTTACTATAGTACTTTTTTGCTTAGTTTGCGACGCGTCCTCCTTGTTCTCTGAGTTCTATCTTATTTCACTGATGATATACATCATAAAATCAAGAGGATGCTGCAACTACCATTCTATACGGTTCTAGAATAGCATATTAAAAACCATGTTTTAGTAGAGCTTGATAATTTATTTAGTAAGAATGGTGCCTCGATGACTGACTATGGTTTTCTGAAACCTGATCTTAGCCTTTGTAACAAGGTGAAAAATAGGCTGCTATCAGAGGAATTGGCTTATGATCCTATCAGTCTTATGCATATCTATGACAGCCTTGTGAATCGATTAAATTTTAAGCAAAAACATATATACGATGTTGTTGTACAATCAGTTTATGAAAAGTCTGGCCAATGTTTTTTTGTTTATGGCTATGGTGGCACTGGAAAAACATTTCTTTGGAATGCAATCATTTCGCGGTTACGGTCTGAAAAACTTATTGTTCTTGCAGTAGCCTCTTCAGGGGTTGCTGCACTCTTGC
Source organism: Miscanthus floridulus (assembly GCF_019320115.1). Classification (NCBI taxonomy): domain Eukaryota; kingdom Viridiplantae; phylum Streptophyta; class Magnoliopsida; order Poales; family Poaceae; genus Miscanthus; species Miscanthus floridulus. The sequence goes on from NC_089585.1 coordinate 33,968,371, forward strand.
TCCCTGGAGGACGTACTACACATTCCCGTTTTAAAATTCCTATAGTCATTGATGAGTCATCTGTTTGTGAGATTAGAAGGGGCTCATTCCTAGCAGATTTAATAGTCCAATGCTCTTTGATAATATGGGATGAGGCCCCAATGACCCATAGACACTGTTTTGAGTCACTAGATTGCAGCATGCGTGACATTCTTGGTAAACTGGACTCTTCCAATTTTCATAAGCTCTTTGGTGGGAAAATGGTGCTACTTGGTGGAGATTTTCACCAAGTATTACCTGTTGTCGAGGGTCGGAGTAGATTAGAAACCATAGATGCATCCATAACTAACTCCTACATCTGGAAGCACATTAAGATACTAAGACTTACAGTGAACATGCGTCTGCTTGCCATGGCAGATAGTGGGTTACCTATAGAGCAAGTGAAAGAATTTAATGACTGGGTGTTAAGTATTGGAGATGGTACTGCACAAGGAACTGTGCATAGTGACGATGGAGAGTTCGAGTTAGTAGAAATACCACATGATGTTTTAATCCCAAGGTTAGAGTCAGCCATTGATGATATAATAAGATCTACATACCCAAACTTAGCCACATTATACTCGGATCCAGCTTACTTAAGGGAAAGAGCTATTATCTCTCCAAAAAATGACACTATCGATGAAATTAATGGATGTGTCCTCTCTTTAATCCCAGGCCATGAAAAGGTATACCTTAGCTCAGATGCATTGGTTGAGTCTTCAAAGGAACATGGTAATTTAGACTTGCTTTATCCAGTTGAGTTTCTTAATTCGCTGCAGTTCAAAGGCATTCCTCCTCATAAGCTTGCACTTAAGATTGGTTCGCCTGTGATGCTTCTACATAATCTAAATCAAAGTGCAGGCCTCTGTAATGGTACATGTCTTATAATAACGCAATTAGGTGATCGAGTTGAGGAGGCTCAGATAATTACAGGATCACACGCTGCTGAAAAAGTTATCCTTCCTCATATTGCCTTGCACGTATCAAGTACCAAATGGCCCTTTGTACTTAGTAGGCGGCAATTTCCAATTCGTCTATGTTATGCAATGACCATAAACAAGAGCCAAGGACAAACCTTGCAGAATGTTGGCCTCTACTTGCCACGCCCAGTTTTTAGCCATGGGCAACTGTATGTTGCTATATCACGCGTAACATCTAGGAAAGGTCTTAAGGTCCTAATTGATGATGATACAGGTTTAGATTGCACCATCACCCAGAACATTGTATACAAGGAGGTGCTTCAGGCCCTGTGGTAACTATCGGTCCATGGCGCCAATCGTTAGCCTCTGTTCCGCATGTTAATGCCTATTTAAATGGTGTATGCTTACAACTTGCGTCTTACTGAAGGTCGTACTCGGTCTAATGATTCCTTTGCTTATGATTAAACAACAGATGGCCTATAACATGTTGTCAGAGATTAACCCAATGAAGTACAATTGGCGTGTCAAGGTTAGAGCCGCAAGGATATGGCAGTTTTCTGGCACTTCCAAGGGGAAGGAATTTAGCTCAATGGAACTCATTCTCGTTGATGAAGAGGTGCACCAGTTAGCATATCTAATTTGTTTTTAGATATATCTGTCCTTGTTACCTTTACTCTCTATATTATTCTACAGGGCCTAGGGGTCACAGCCTGCATTGGGCAGAAAAACCTTGACAAGTTTTCTAGATCCATATCTGAAGGCCATTCCTATTATATAAGAAATTTCCAAGTCAGCAAGCAAGCACGGAAGTTCAGAGCTATACCTAGCATGTACACCATATTTTTCACACCGTGGACCATTATTGAAGAAATCCCTCTTGAGTTGCCCGCCAGCCTGCCGCTCTATGTATTTAACTTTGTGGATTTTGGAGATTTAGATGATAAAGCAAGGTATGGGGATGGCTTAATAGGTATGCACCCTAACGAATTCTACAAAACTAAATTGTGCTTATATGCTTAGGTAGACAAACTGTAATGCGGTATACCTATTGTACTATATCTAATGATGTGTTCATTCAACAGATGTCATTGGGCAACTCACTGTCGTGCATCCGATGGTGCATTCTAGCAGTTTGAATGGCCCATCTATAAGGCGGGAAGTGGAGCTGCACGATCTAGAGTATGATTGCTATTTTTTCACGGTCATTTGGAAAACCCTTTATAAAGAGGTTACTAAAATAGGTTGCGTTCTTAATATCGCAGTGATCGCGTTTTATCGATGACTTTATGGGGTGAGCATGCAACGTCTTTTGAGGACCAGTTCCTTATTGAGACTATAGGAAACGATGAGGCGGTTGTGATCATTTTTGCTAGGGGTCCAAGCAAGGCTATTTCTAGGTGGTGCTAACTCGTGCTAACCATTGATATTTAGTGCTGAATCAAATTTAGAGTTCTGATCCAAGCATCCATTTTTGTTTTGCAAATAGGTTCGGCCAGCTGCCGGAGCCATGCAGCAACGAAATGGTACATAAATATTGACATCCCTGAGGTTAATGCTTTCCGTGCTAGGTATGCGTTACTCTCCTTCGTCTTGTTAAGTTCTATAGATGCATGTCTGCTTGAATCTTTTCTTATTTGCTCCCCTCTTTTCTCCATAGCTTACAAGGAAGAGGCTCTAAGGTTCAACTTCTACCAGTGGGTGCTGATGCTGTAGCTAGTGGCTGTGACGAGGAAAATGCTAATAGGAAGATTGTGTCCGAACTCTTGTCCTTAAACCCCCATGAAGATAATGTAATGCATGGTCCCATCTATATTTATATCCATATGTATTATAGTGTAATGGTTAACTTGTTGCCTTCCACATTGCATTAGGATGTACGCTTTACATGCCATGCAAGTATAAGGGAAATAGATGTCACAAATGGTTGGTGGTACAAAGGTTGCAGCGTATGTAAGAAGGGTTTGAAGGCAACACTCCAAGGGTTTGAATGTGTAAACTATGCTGAGACGGAGCCCATGATCGTTCCCAGGTAAGATTCTTTATCTGCTAAGACCATGCCTCTAACCTTTATGTGGTGATGAACATTGGTTTCCTAATACGTTTTCTCGATGCATGCATAGCTACAAGCTAAATGTCGTCATCGAAGATGCCACTGGCCGTGGGAAAATATTTATGTTTGGAGGTGTAGCTGAGCAGGTCGTAAGGCGGACTATTGCTAATCTTGTGGAAGAAAGTTCGCCAAACTAGATTTTATTGCTTGCGGCCCTGCGTGCTATTGTAGGCCGCAGCTATGTGTTCCAAGTAGTTATCAGTGAATAGACTTTTAGGACAGGACAGCTGTGTTTTCAGGCCAGAAGGTTATTCAATCCTCCAAGTGTACATGAAAGCGTTCCTGCTAATGTCACTCCCGGTAATAAAGAAGCAAGTGATGGGCCGTCTGATGCAATTACAGAGTCTGCCATTCCTGGTGAAAGCACTCCACCTCTAAATGCTCGTACCTTCACTCCCCCAAAAAATTCATCCGCCAAGGGAAAGGAGGCAACTGGTGCTGTTCATGAGGACTATGGGTATGACTTTTGTCCCTAATGTTAGCTTTGTCTTGTATATGCATGCACTACCTGTTGCATGACCTTAGCAAGTATATCCTCCTTGGTATAAATAGGTAGATAAAATGTTATTTGTTGGAGCATTCTAATTTTATCTTCCCCATGCAGGAACGTGCTGGGAAATAAACGACCATGATCTGCTCGCAAGGAGTTATTTCCTTCCAAAAAAGAGAAACAAAGGTTATCTAATTTACTTGGTATTGTTTCTAAGTATAAACAACATGCATGGACCATATAATGACCAACAATCCTTTCAAGTTGCAGTGAGGCGTGAAGCTCCATCTTTATGGTCTCCACCACCATATATCATCCACCCTGTCTACTACTACCGCTAAATAAAGAGTCTGCCTTGTCGCTTGTGCTATGGCAGTGATGTATCTGTACCTAAGAGTACAATAATCCATCTAGCATTAGTAGACTATTTGCAGTGTCCTATTTCGTCCCTTGGCTGACTGGTGCCCTGGTGTCACCTATGTATGAAGCCAATCCTAAATAAAAAGTTAACAGGGACATTTTCTATTTGATGTACTTGTCCAGTACTGTTTTGTACCACCTACGTGTGAAGTAGTTTTGAATATATAATGTTATCTTCTCCTACGAGTTTCTGGCTAGCCATTTGTGACATTTCTAGTGCTATGTTTCTAACCTAATTATTTTGTTTTATGAGAAAACTATATTTGGCACCATTCCATAGTTATATGTGAGACTGTTTCCAGCTTTACAAGGTACCTATTTTTGAGCTATGTTGGTGATGCCGCTAGCCTACTATCTTCTAACACTCAAATAGCAATAGAACTCTAGCAATGGTATTCGATGGCACGTCATTATTGGGATTCAATAAAAAAGATCACATTCCATCCATTAGGTCCTCATAGTACAACACTAACTCCAAAGACATCATGTCCAGCATCGAATAAAATACATAGCCCATCCAAAGTGTGCTGCTATGATAGGCAGCCACTATTGACCTTGCTATTAGGAAACATAACTAGGTTGAACAAAATATACACAAACTTAGTGATAGATTGTAGCCATCGACTGACATTGGTCCCGTACCATTGTCATCCTTCATCAGGGCTTTAAATTTTTTTAGCTTTCCCTAGATTAGTGTCGTCTATGACATCCTCCTTGTTTGTGCCGCTTCCTGCTAGATTTGTGTTGTCCATGCTGTCCTTCATGGCACCAGTTCCTCCTAAGACAGGCTCTGTCCAAAAATCATATGGAAAAAGCTCTAGTGGTTTCCTACAGTACAAGTGTAGCGGCTTATGTAAGAAACTGAAGCCGGTATGTACTACATATATATTCAAACGATTTAGCTCCTATATCATTATGGGCTCAAAATGTGTCCCAGTAACATATATAATTAAAACATATACCACTGTTGTGCTGCATGCGTTTTGATATCATGTGTTAGAAACAATTTCAAACAATCAGAACTTTATCTGGTAAACTAATACATTAATGATATTGCCCACTAAGAATATATCATAAATAAAAATTTGAGCCAATTACTCTTGGGGATTTTTTGGGAGCTCCACTTGTATAATGATATACCTTTTGCATCCTGCGGTTGAGCTTCCATGCGTAACTCCTTCCGACCCTGTAGAATCATGTGCACCATTAATAAATATCCTTGTGCATGTGTACCCCATACCTCGATAGAAAAGGCAACAGCAACCCACTTAGACTACATCTTAAATATAGCTTCATACCTTGATTGGCTGTGCATCTTGCCTCATCCTTGCTGTGTCCTTCACGTGAGAGTCGTGAGGGACCAATTCCCTTGGAGTATGCCTCTAGGCTGTTTGGGACATAAGGACCAGTGAAAGACATGGATTGGATTGCTCCAATAGATTCTGCAGGTTCATTAGGCACAATGTATCCTCTCTTCACACGGACACTCCTCCATTTGTTATCTGATGGTACTGGTAATCCAGATGCCAACTGTGAGGCGCTATGCTTTTGTTGTGGCTATGAGAGATGCATACTTTGTCCAGTTTCAGCATGAATATACACGTCATGAAGCTGAGAGTTGATGCCAACTCTAACAAAAATGGGAAAAAGTTCAGGCCCAACCGTAACAATGAGTGCCCTTACATAGTCACGGTTGTCCCTGGTAGCTTCAACACATTCCATCTTTTCAAACTTATAGAAATAATCAAGAATGCCCTTTACATCATCCCAACCCCAACATTCTCTAGGCAATCCGCTTATCCTCACCCAAAACCTTTGCAGCGTTCCATGTGCTCCTATACTCTCCTCCCATCTCCTCACTACCAAAGCATTATTGGAACCAAATAATACCTGCCCAATTGTAGCCCTCTCTAAGATGCTTATGGATGGAAACTCGATGAGATAAGTTCTAGGAGCTACTAGAACTGCTTTCCAAGGGTACTCTAAATTATAGACCTCCCGTAGTATGCCTTGAACAACCTCTGGAGTGGATTCTGAAGGACCCAAGGTTGATGCAATTGCACATCTCTTTAGTGTGTTTACTCTAGCCTCACGATCTTTGCTAGGCCCTAGCCAGATGAACTGAGGAAAATAAATAGAGTGTTGTTTACCTCCACATTAAAATTTTGCTGGAACGCTCACCAATCTAGCGCACTTAGATTGTTCTTCTTCCTTCCTTCCACCCTCCATCCTTGTAATTTTGTTGGTGCTATGGCCATTTTACCGGCCTTCAGTGACTTAAATATATGTGGGGAACGACCCATCTACATGACTGAGCCATGATTTGTATGCTTGAGCGGTTCAATTTCCTAGAGCAAACTATTGCCGAACAGTTGGAAGGATACTGATAAAGGTGCCTTATATGCAATTGGCTGTACATGACCAGTTGCTACACTAGCCTATTTTACAAAGTTGCAAGGACATTAACCAAAGGAAGATCTGCTGGCATATGGTCAAGTGCACCTCTAACCTTGTGCATGGGCCACCGAAGTGCGGAGCCTCATAGGTCAATGCCGGAACCTTAGGCGTCCAACTACCCCTACAATGCCACCTCACCATCGCCCAACTGAACAATTAGAACTAGACCAAAGGGAACACACTAGACAAATAAGTGGAGTATGTAAATTTAGGCCAAAATTCTGTAAGGTATGTGGTTTCCATTGTTTGGTAAAGTAGGGTTATGAGGGGGACATCGTTAAAAAGAATCCCTCTATAAAAGTTTGGCGGAAGGGTTGACCTCTTATGAAGAATTAGTTGATTTGAACAACATCGAGAAGTTCTTATGAGTAAGGAATTCTACTTTATACCACTAATAATGAGGAAAACAGTATAGCAAGATAAGAATAGGCATTGTTTGACCTCTGCAGTCACGACAGCCATATACTATTTGGCCATCTTATGGGCGAGCAATGTACCCCTTGTTTTTCCATACATCCAGCACACTTATAGATTCGCTAGGACATATATGTGATTATCTAGCTGCCATCAGTTTTCCATCAACTGTTTGGGTCCCTGTTCGTAAGCAGTTACCTTGTAGTTGCATGGTAGCAGTGTTAGCCTGAACAACCATGCCATTCCAAGGCAAGGTACACTAGCCTTCCCTATTCTAAATAGTGGCCTTTGCTTGCAGGCACACATCAACTATTCAACAATAGTTATATGACCATTGGCTTGCATCCCGCCTTCCCTACACTGTTGTACGAAATGCATATATTAATAGAAGAGAGGCGATAGGGATGGATTCAGATCAGAGCCGTACGGATATGGGTGCGTACACCACTGTTTACCATACTTTAATTTAAATTCAAATACGAGTACGTATATTGTTAGATACAAATGCAAAACGAATATCTCGAATTCGGATATCTACTTGATTTTGAGGATGACAGGTATCTATTACTTATCGATAGTTTAATAGTATACTAAAACCATAATGGATAGAGGGATTTAAAACATAGCTATATAACACCATGTACAAGGACAACTACAGAAAATAAAATAATTTAATAAATATTCTAATAATTAAATATATAAAATATAAGACAATTATAAATAGTATATATCAATTGCTGGATTCAAATGAATAAAAATAAATTCTACAAGTATATAAACAAAATAAGATACTAATTAATATGATTAGCCATATTAAAATTAATTAAACTTAAGATTTTTATATCGTTACTAAGATAGTACCGGCTTTGTCACATTTTGTCGAATACGAACGTGGAATCAGATAGAGAAAAATCTTCAAGAGCAAATACGGATGCATCCATTTACCATTCATATTTAGATCGAGTATGAATATGGATATCCATATTTATACTAAATGAATACGGATATCGGATCTTTCGGATATCTAGAAATCTTGACGTCCGCATCCATCCCTAGCCGATACCCGATAAAACACCTAACAACGACATTTATTACTATAAAATATTTGTAGCACGCAATCATTAATAAGAAGACCAGTCTAGCCAAGAAAGATTATTATTCGACTGTTTGCAATTGTTCAATACGCCAACCCCTCCCCCCCCCACCACACACACACAATGTTTGGCTATAGTCCTGTTTTATTTGTTCTTTAGCTTTTCAGTACTTTGCAGTGGGCGGAACTAGGGGGGGGGGGGCAGCAGGGGCCGTGGTCCCCCCAATCCAGTAGAAATATTTTTAATATCCCTATAATTACTTGTAATTTATAGCATATTAAGACATCATTTTACCCATTTTGTATCATAATATCATGATTTTTGTTATCGATACTAATTGCATATATAAAACATTGAAAAAAAATTGGTGAAACATACACTCATGTATGTATTTATCATACTTAGAGGTGTCATCGTATTTCTCCGATCCTTCTTAAACAATGCTGCTGGTTCCACCACTAGTACTTTGTGCACTACAAATTGTCCTATAGGATGCGCCAGAACTAATTTTGGAACTACAAACATCCTTGGCTAATTGCAGTTGAATCATGCTGGGTGGCAGGGAGCCACAAAGTATCATTTAATGATATAAATAATCAGACCGGACCTATTCATCTTTTTCATTCTAATCCCATGTGACAAGGAATAGCTGGTGCATTTATACGAGGATAGAAACTTAATGCTAGAACTGCTATAGTTACTACTTGAGCTTTCAAACTGAAGGTTAAAGCTTGTTTCCTTGATAAAAAAGGCACTTATTTTTGTAAGACACGTGCATGTATGAAAGTAAAAAATTGTCACTCTCTTTGCCTCGTGTTGCCTTAGATGACAAATCATCTACGGATAACAGATAACCATACAATACTAGCTTTTTCTAATAGTTCGTACCTATGCGTTTGGTCAACACCATGGGCATCCATAGGATTGTAGGAGTATCTAGCTTTTCCAGCGTGCGGAGCAGGCAGTAGTGGCGTGCTTCTAGGATGTATGCATGCGTTAGATTGGCTACCAACATGCATGCATACGAGTATCGGGCTATCTAGCAGGTAGCAGCAAGCATGCAGAAGGTAGGCCACCACATGTGTTGCCAGAATCGATGCTCTTCTTGCTTCTTCATGTCAAGCATCTTGATAAAAGTAGTAGTCAACAAGCATCCTTCTGCTTAGTCATGCATGTTATTACTACAGACCAGTTTTGAGTCCCTTTCCTTTACCTATCACCTAGGTACACATCCTTTGCATTTCCATGCTTCTTTGTTTCCATTAGTTCATTCTAAATGAGGGTTATTTACAAATTAGAGGGGAATCTATCAATGCATCGTACAACAAGGTAGAAGAAAGGGTGTTATAGAGCTAGGTACTTTGATTTTCAACGAATAAGGGAGTATATGGTACTAATAGGCAAATAACCATATGAAGCATTGCCATTAACATCCATGCTACAAGCAGTAATAAGTGGAAGGTTTCCAGATCAAATACCAATACATTTTTGATTCATGGAAATAATAACCCATACTATAGCTAACATGGTACCACTCGCATATATGAAAAGATAGTTCAATTGGATTTATTTAATTACTTACAAGAACTCACATGGATAGCCAGCGTTGGCGTTAGCTATGTAAAAACTTATCCACAATAGCAATTGCAGGAGAACTCACATCGCGTTCCCATGATATGTCCTCCGTACTATGGTCTCCTCCACTTAGATGGCAGCGTATGGCTTCTGTAGAGTCCACCACACACATAGGCCAGCCCCAAACACCAGCGATATGGCGAATCTTTGTAGTCTGTGATTTTGCAAGGGCTTTTGTATTTGCTTTCATCTCATCTATGGAATCAGAAAGACTCATGCCTCCTCCAAAATATTTGCTTAGTTCTCGCACACCAATTGCCTTAGCCAGCCCAGTGTGGTTACCAATATTATGAGCCAGCGTAGTATCAAAATACTCTTTTAGTTCCTCAACTAAGCCAGAAGCAACCATATCATCAATATGGCGACACAGATACTCATTAAGAACCAGATCATGAGTATGGACCCAAAGTAGACAACTTTTGAACCTTAAATTTGGCTTATACTTTGCTATCGAAAAAGGATTGACAAGGGAGGGATCAAGGTGGTCAACAAGAAATCCATGCATAAGTGAGTTTGACCCACCTACCAGAACTAGGAACTTGACCACGCCTTGCAATAGACTCTGCAGTAGTTGTTGCAATAGATCGAAAGGAACGTACAGACACATCATCCGCAATTGATGAAATAACCCCAATTAAGTGATGAGGAATACCACCTTGATCATTCAATCGGATCTTGTTAGTTGCGATGTCAAGACCAGCATATATTTGCATCTTGTCCGCATTTATCACTTCACCACCAATCACCTTGGATATGTCAATTGATAACTTCGTCTTGCATGTGCCAGTGGCACCCATGATTACCACCGATTTAATCGACAACATCTATGAGATGTAGTTTGATCCTGCAGAGGTGAGGGGGATGGGGTGGAGTGGTAGAGGGGAAAGTGCTTCTTGCCCTTTAAACCCTAGGTCGACCAGCCCATGTATATGAAGAGTCAATGGTGTAGTCGGGCAAGAAGAGGGGATGGGGGTAAGTGCTATGAGCATTGGTAACCTAGGTCTGGCAAACTAAACAATGTACACTAGCAGGCATTCCTATAACTACTTATGTACTACCATGGATACACTTCGCAGAAAAACTTAATTATGCACATGTATGTAGTAACATAATGCAAAGATGTATGAGTACAATATAATATAGTATCATATGTATGTGGACAAATCCATAGGTCCACAGGTGTGGCGAATGGAAGGAGCTTCCTCTAGACAATCAAAGAAGAGGCAACCCGACAAAGGAGAAGCTAAAGTGTCAGGTGCCTGCACATATTTCTTTACTTTCCCATCCTCTCATGTATTTGTGCAAAAGTCATGTTCTGCCTATAATTAGTTCGAGGACGTCATGACCATCTCCTTTCCATTTTTTCATACTCTTGCTTGCTAGATCTCTTGTTATCATCTCTAATTGTAGGTTACTTTGCCCCGTTCTGATGATTTCATTCTTTGGACATTTAAGGGACATGCTCCATTGTAGGTAACATTGTGCCTAGTTTTGTTGTCTTTGTGTGCTCATGTTATGCCTACCACTGTTTTGGCACTGCTCCCACACAACCTGCACAAAGGCACGTGCATGCCCGTGAATAATGGAGAATGACCCTTAACCAGGCAACAACTGCTGCGACAATGTTACCTCACCATCGTTCATGTCGTGTGTGCCTACCATTGTTTAGGCGTGCATCTACAGGAACTATGCAAAGGCACCCGCGTGCCTAGAAATAATGGAGAATGCCCTTGAAGTGCGCAACAACTACTGCCACAATGTCACCTCACCACCGCCCTTGGCACTACACGACATCACCCGTGTCGACGCCACAGTCGCTCGCATTAAATGCGATTCTTGCGCTGCTGGATACAACTCCATCCTTCTAGCTATAAAATTTAGTACCTCAGAGGTCTTCCATATCTCAAGAGGTAACACATCCTAGCTCAACTTCCTTCCCATCGAGTATCATCCCTCTCTCCCCATTTCTCTGCTCTCCTATAGGAATCCAGCGGCTACAATGGCCTTCCTCTTCGCCGGTGTCCTTAGCAAGGTGAGAAAACCATGACCATCTTTATGAAATCTTACCCTCTCCTATATATTACAAAAATGACTTACCCTCCTTTTCCTTGTAGATGGCAGATGAAGAGTGGACCACTAGCTACTGCTTGAACAAAGATGGTTTTCCCAAGCTCCTATATGCCACCATGTCCAGGATAGGTCTTTTGGATCACCCAGAGTATGTAGGTAGAGAATATGAGTATGGCACAGAGCGGTGCGAGGTCATCATCTATGTTGGAGGAAGTAAAGATTTCCCCAACATAGGGTCGTGGGTGGTTTCTACTATAGGGTTTCGGTTTGAGGACACTTACCAATCTGTCGCTCGCAAAGCTTTGAGGTACCTATGCCAGATTTATGAGAGGTCAATATGTCGTACACCCATGAGATTCTTCCCCCCTTTAACAAGAGACAGTCCTGTGTGGGTAGCCCGAATGAGGACCCTCAAAGGCCCTGAATTACGTGAAAGTGACCCAACTACGGTGTTCATGTCTACCTACCTGCTTTCCCTAGATAAGCAATATGACAGGCATGCCACCCATTTGAAGAAGTGCATTCGTAGGATAGAGGAGGCTGAGAACCAAATAAGAAACCTGCAAGTGCAGCTTATGGAGGCTAAGGCGTAGGCAGCTAGAGCGGAGAGCCGTGAGGCTACAACAATTGAAGCCTTCAAACAGGCCGAAGACCGCCACACTCAGCAATTGAAGAATATCTACCTTGTCACTAGGGCCAAGAGAAGGACCCTTGTTCTGGAAGGGAGAGAATGCCTAATACTAGATGGAATACCAGTTGCAACCATGGAAGAAATCCAAGGGAAGATTGTGGACACGCCGTCCGCGTCTCCACCAACCGAGGCCTCCCATGGAATTTCTGAGACAGGGTCAGTTGATGGAGAAGAGATTCTCCCGCTGACTCAGGCACCACCAGGAGATGGCATCTGCCCTCACTCCATCCTCCTAGAAGATTTCTTAAGCTACGAAGAATGATCTAAGTGAAGACATGGGCCCCTCAAGAACCCTCGTTGTAGTGTTTATTATTTCCACCTATAATGTAATCCCACATGATGTTGTGCTTTGAGTTTAGTGATGTTGGTTGTTTGAATTCCACTTGAGCAAACATTTCTCTACGCCAATATGCCATTTCTCTACACCAATATGCTAGTGATTTTATTTAGTGACCTAGAATAGGTATTGTGTAATGGATGCCAAACTCTATCGCCCTTACATAACATCATACTAGAAAATACATATTAGCTTCTATTGAGATATTTTTTAGTACAACATACATATGATCCCTAAGATTTGATATATACCAAGAAGATCATCTTCCACAACATGGTAGTGGAAAAAATTAATTAGCTATAGCTTTCGTTGGGATACTTTCGAGTAACACGTATACATGATCCCCAAGATTTGATATATCAAGTAGATCACCCGCAGCGAAGCGCGGGCATAGTGGCTAGTGAACGATGATGGGGGGCGGGCATTTCTGGGGCCGTCCAGATCGAGATGCCATCACCGCCACCGGTGGATGAGGGGCGGGCCATGTGGGCATGTGGCAGAGAGAGAGAGGGAGAGAGAGGATGGACCTAATTTTTTACTATTTAACTCTTTTTTTGAACAAAATTTATATTTGGTCCCCAGAGAGACTTAAACTCATCTTTGTATCATGGGTCGGCGCCATAAGTCCTGGCGTCGAGGTAACACGTCTTGACGCCGAAGTACCTGGCCGTGGGCCAGAAAAAAATCCTACGTAATCGGTACCTCGGCGCCATATGATCTTGGCGCCGACCTCGGACACACTGATGACCATGGCGTGGTTAGGCGCGTGCGATGACAGTCCATGGCGCGGTCAGGCGCGTGCGATGGCGTGGTCAGTGCTACAGTGCGTGCAGAGGCGTGGGCGACGGAGTGGGCAGCGATGGGATGAGGCGGGACGGCGTGCGGAGCTCAGGCAATACCATCGCACGCGCCTGACTGCGCCGCGGACTGCCAGGGAGATGTATGGGAGAGAGAGAGAGAGAGGAGTGGAGGAAGACAGGCAGATGCACCAGCACTGCTCGGCTAGCCAGTTTTGTGACGAGCACAGGAACCGAGGCAACACGGCCGCCCAGTCTGCCAGTCATCGGCGTGTCCGCACCGACCTATTATGGGGCCGAGCTACTGGCCACTGTAGAATTTTCTTCTGTGCACGGTCAGGTACCTCGTCGCCATAGGATTTTCTTCTGTGCACGGCCAGGTACCTTGACGCCAAGATCTGTGAACACCGAGACGTGTTACCTCGGCGCCAGGACTCATGGCGCCGACCCCATGGTCCAAAGCTGAGTTTAAGTCTGTCAGGAGGGCCAAATGTAAATTTTATTAAAAAAAGGTTAAATAGTAAAAAATTAGGGAGGATGGACAACTTCTGACATGCTACATTAGGCCAGTGCAGAGGCCGAGAGAGAGGGACGGCGACAGTTCCCGGTCCGACGGCGCCGCTGGCGACGAAAGTGACTCAACAGCTGCCTCATTTTCATCTAAAAAAACTGCTGCCTCATCCACGGGAAGGGACCAAGGTACTTCACTCATCATCCGCCAACTTGGTGGATCTTAACCCTAGCGCACTGTTTGTCTAACCCTAGCTGTTTAAACGGTCACCGAACGGTTTAAACGACCGCTAAACGGTAGAGTGGCGAGTTTTTTTTAAGAAGGTAAACGGAAATTAAATGATTAATTGTTTAAATGGTAAAGAGGAGGAAAGACTATCTAAACACCCTAAACAGAACAGAGGTAAATGGTTTTAAACAGACTAAACAACTATTTAAATGATTCTTTAGACAAACACGGGTAAATCTAGTTGAGTTTTATCTGTATAAATTTATATGCTTAAGTTTATTATATATTCATAAATATGTATACTTCATTTATTACATGTATAAATATGTATATTTGGTTCTTTTATATGCATATAAATATATTTTTTAGATAATGATATGCATATAAATATAAAATATGTACTATTTTTTTTTCTTACATAAATATTTATAAAATGTTATAATAATTGATTTTACATCGATAAATATGTGTATTTTGGTAATGTTGTGTAAAACCGTTCAGACCATTTAAATCCATTTAAACATCATCTAAACCGTTTAAATGCTAAACAACGCCTAGCTGTTTATCATTTAGTGTTTTAGGATAACACTGACCTAGCTGACTCATGCCGATTCGATCTAGGTTGGGCTCAGTCATTGCCCTAGCGACTCATGCCGATTCAATCTACGCTGGGCTCAGTCATTGGGGACGGCTCCTCCGGAGCTCATCATGTCTAGCAGCAAATCAGCGTCTATCGCGAGGGGGTGTGCGGACAGCAGCACGAATGCTGCGACCGACGACAATGGTGTGATACAGGATGGAACCCCTAAGAAACGCCTGCCATAATCACAACAACAACCATTTTCTGAGATAACAAGCCCTTCATTCCTCAACTCCACAGAATAGCTGTGTAAGAGGAAACATAGCATGTCTCAAGCTACCAAAACTATAGCCACAACAAGCAGCACGACCCCAAATATGACCATAGCCAAGCAAATCTGCCAACGAAAGGATTTGTTAAAGTGCATAATAGACACAGCAATAAAGCTTCAGTAATTTGCATTAGTCTGAACTTACTAGGGACGAATTCGATTTCTTAGTCTTGGCTCTTTGGCGACCTGTGTCTTTGCCTCTTTGGCTGCCGCTGCAGAATTTTCAATGTTCATGTCGACTTCCTCTGGAACAAGATAGTGTACACATTACCTAAGAAGCCAAAAATTAGGACAGCATATGTACTATACAATACAATGTAAAAACTTGCCTATTATATAACTCCTTGGGCATGTACAAGGGTAGCAAGATCGTTAAACACTTCATGTACTTCACCAATCTGTTGTTGGATATCTTGAATGGCTTGCTCCCTTTCCTCGATTATAGCTTCATTAGAAACAATTTCATTGTCCAATTGCAGCACCTCTTGTCTTCAGAGTAACATGGAAATTCATCAGAAAACTGAAAAAAAAAACAAGAAATAGGGATTCTACAAATTCTTGCAAGTGATGTCAAAGTTTTTTTCACATAACAGGTTGAGCCTGAAGGTTATATTACAATGTGAGCCTCTTTGGATGCAAACATTGTTTTTCGATCCACTGCCATCAAACATTATTTCGTTGCTACTCTAAAAATCTCTCTTGTGCAGACATATATACCCTTGTAAATTTACGTTCAAAAAAATGGAGTTTTGCTCAGGTGGACCTGTCCATAAAATTTGCACGAATCTTGAAGCAGGCTGATAATAATTTTTTAATTTATTTCGTAATGGATCTGGTCTAGGCTCAGCCCTACCCATGTCCAAAGTCCAGCCCCTGCCCATCCATTACTTTTGACGTTATCGTTCTGAAATCACAACAGCCGGCGGGTGGCCGCGGCGCCGACCGAGCCTGCCTCCGCCGCGTCGCATCCCCCGCCCCTGCATTCCGGTCCTTTTCTCCTCGACCGCTGCCATGCTGCAGCCCCTGCCTCCTCATCCCCGAGAGTCTGCGACCCTTCTCTCCTCTTCTGTCGCCACATACACGCAAATCCTCTTCCCAAATCCTACTCCTATGGTGATCGGTGGTGGCGAGAGCTCGTCATCCTCGGCTGCTCCGTTGTCAAATGTCCCTCTACGAAGTCCTCGGCCACGCGGGCTGCGGCACCTACGCTGATGCCTATCGCGGTCGCTGGTCACTGCTGATCCAACGGTGCCGTTGTCATGCTCAAGCAGGCCCACTATGTCGTCAACACCGGTCACGAGACCGAGGCTTCCTAAGCGGCACCTATGCGGCTTAGGAAGTAGCATTAGTTCACTGGTATACTATGTCGTTAATAATTAATGGCGGAGGCAGGCTCGGTAGCTGCGTGGCGCCGCAGCCGCCGCCGTCCGTCGTCGTCCGTCCGCACGATGCGCGAAACAAGCACGCTCGAGGCAACTGGACTGGACGGGGCGGGATCCATCCACAACTATCGGCCTGGGCTGGTCTGGACTTGCTATGAGCATGGGTAGGGTCGAGCCTTGATAATACCCACAAGATGAATTAAATTAAATAAAATTAAATTAAATGTCTGCTTTAAGATTCGTGCAGTTTCTAGAAAAGGGTCCACCGGAGCAAAACTATAAGTTGCCTTCCGGGGAGGGGAGGTGGCGGCTATGGGAGAGGGAGGCGCGGCTAGGGCGTGGGCAGCGTGAGGAGGAAGGCGATGCTGGGAGAGGGGCGGAAAGCGCAGGGGAGGGAGAAGGGAGAGGGATAGGGATAGAAAGGAGCAATCGCTCTTCTATTACTGATTGATTACATCCCCTAGTATTTATAGTCCTGATTGGACTTGTATTCCAAGCAACCTACGAGAGATCCTTATAGATTGGATTCTCTCTTCCATAATTAATCAAACTCTAATATGGTAAACTAACTAATACTTAGATATGGTAACTCTTTCCAGAAACGACGACGGTGGGAGCGGCGGCACCTCTCCTTGTGTGCGCGCAGCCCTAGGGCGCGCTGGAGGTGCCCGGCACCCCTCCTCGAGCCTCCCTTGGCCCGTTTGCTCTAGGTTGGGGGGGCCTCCATTAAACGTATGACAAAAACTCAAAAATATATACCCTTGGAAACTCACATGACAGTCCACTTACATCAACTAAGAAGCAGCCCAAGCCCTATAGCTTGACCACAAACTCAGGGGCAAATATGCTATGGAACATAGGGTTTAGATGAACGTCCTGTCTTTCAAGTAAATGAGCTAATGAAATAGTTGACAGATATCCTAACATGTATAATTAAACCCACACCTGCCTAATGCACTACAGAGTTTTGAGCTTCCACCTGACAACTAGCTAATACTAGCTCAGTACCGTACCTTTTTGATTCAGCAAGTAACGAACGCTGCTCAGGCATATTTCCATATTCAGAACTTCGGTCATCTGTAGTATAGCTGCATCGCAAAGACTACAGTAACATTCAGACGATTAGCAGGCAGCCCAGTCAAAGTAAAAACAGCACAATTAAAAGTGAGGATTTTCTTTATTCTTGAGATCCACTGGTGTTTGTTGACTGTTTTAGTGCACAAGAGAGGATTTCGTTGAAAGAGTTACAGTAAAACTCAGCAAGGTGAAGGCTGCAATGTCCATGGCCTTTTAGATGTTAGTATTTGGCCCAGACAAAGGATTTTATGAATCGGACATAGTTGTGCCTGGTGTTTCTAATATGGTTACTTATCACTTTACCAGATTACCCACAAAATAAACAAACTGTCCTTTGGGACAGAATTCCCTGGTGTTGTTAATCCATTTTGATGGGTAAGTATCTACATTTAGATTGTTGAGCATAAAATGGTGCCAATTTCTTTTCAGGCATTCCTATTAACCTAAATATGTAATGTCTTACTCCAAAGTCTAAAATGTTGGTCCTGCTGCACAGGTAAGCAACATGCTTACCAGCACACACACCACGGCTAGAGGTAGAAGAAGGGGTTGAGTGCAGAGCGCATACACAGCATACACACACAAGCTCTTAACCAGAGCTCTGAAGACTGAATATGGCAACTGAACTGCCCTTTTCCATTGCATAGAGGTAGTATATATATACAAGTTGCTAGTACCTCGTACACCAGTACACCTACTACAATGTCCTCTAGGACATGGCTGATATCAGCCCCAACAACTAAGATACGGCTGAGCTAAGCCTCTACTACCTAGAGTACAACCTGGTACAAGTGATGGCCTATTGCCATACTTGAACAGGGCAAAAGACAGTAGTGAGCTGACCACATTGCCAGCTCTGCATCAGAGAAAGAGAAGGAGATCAGCAGCAGATTATGTCTTACAATTCTTTCCCTAATCCTGCTGCTAATCCTAGGCCTTGACCTCATCCATGCCAATCATCTTCCTCAGCTCCATGAACCGCAGGCGCCCAAGTGACTTGGTGAGGATGTCAACGAGCTGTCTACCGGTCTCGACAAACTCGATGACGATCTGCCCTCCATCGACGCAGTCCCGAAGGTAGTGGAACTTGATCTCGATGTGCTTGCTCTAGTCGTGGAGGACAAGGTTCTTGGCGAGGGCAATGGCGGGCTGATTGTCCACCATCAGAGCTGGCTGGTGAGATTCCTCGCCGGTCAGCTCGCCTAGCAGCCGGCGCAGCTAGACAGCCTGGAACGCCGCCGTGGCTGCTGCGACGTACTCTGCCTCACACGTCGACAGTGCCACGATCTTTTGCTTCAGCGATTACCAAGCAACGGGGGCTGCTCCAAGGAAGACGAGCACTCTAGAGGTGCTCCGTCGCACGTCGATGTCGCCCGCCATGTCTGCATCACTGAAAACCGTGAGCTCCGGCTCACCTTCCTCTGTTTTGGGGGGTGCCTCACTGAAGACCGTGAGGCGCAGCCCACCCTTGCCACCGTGCTTGGGGAAGATGATTGCTTAATCGAGCATCCCCTTGACGTAGCGCAGCAGCCTCTTCACCGCCGTCTAGTGATCCTCGTGCGGGTCTTCCATGAATCGGCTAACGTACCTAACCGCGAACGCGATGTCCGGCCGAGTGTGCGTGAGGTAGCGTAGCCCGCCGATGATGCTTCGGTAGCGCGTCGCGCCCACCTTCGCCGCGGTGCTTGTGCTTGCTCAACTTCAGCCGCTCCTCCATCGAAGTCGCGCACGGCTTGCACTCTGCCATGCCGTCGCACTCCAACAGCTTGCGCCGGCCCAGGGAGATGCTCTGCTTCCCCTGTCCCACCTCGATGCTAAGGTAGTAGGAGAGCGCCGAGATCGCTCATCTTGAAATGAGCCACCATCTCGTGCTTGAAGGCATCGATGTCCTCTGCTCGCACTCTAGTGACTATTAAATCGTCCACGAAGACGCCGACGATGAGCTTCTCCTTCCCCGTCGCCGTGTGTAGAGCGCGTGCTCTGTGGTGCAGCGAGTGAATCCAAGCTCGCCCAAGGTGGCATCGAGCTTAGCGTTCCACGCCCGTGGGGCCTAACGAAGCCCATAGAGCACCTTGCGCAGCTTGAGCACAAGGTGCTCTACGCCCTTGACGATGAAGCCCGGAGCTTGATTGACGAAGACCGTCTCCGCGAGCTCGCCGTTGAGGAACGCCGACTTGATGTCGAGGTGGTGGACGCGCCAATGCTTTGCCGCTGCCATGGCCAGTAGCAGGACGGACTCCATGTGTGCCACCAGAGCAAAGACCTCCTTGAAGTAGATGCCTTTGCGCTGAACGAAGCCGTGTACTTCACGATGGCATCGCGCTCGTCCCGCTTCATCTTGTAGACCCATTTGAGCCCGATTGGCAGGCAGCCCACTGGTGGATCAACTGAGCTCCCAAGTCTGGTTGTCCTCGATGGCCTTCATTTCTTCCAGCATCGCCCGGTGCCAATTGGCCACGCATTCAGCCACCGCGAACATGGGCAGCTCTTCTGCACTAACAAGGAGCAGCTACGAGTCGTCGAGAAGCCGACTGGCCAACCCAGGAGCTCCCCTGTCACCGATGATGTTGTCCACCGGGTAGAAACGAACCTCCTCACCGTTGTGGAAGGCGTCTACATACTCATCGATGTTGGTGGGCGGAGAGGCGAATTCAAGCAGGAGGCGTCCCCTATCCTGCCAAAGCAGGGGACTATAGTGGAGGCGAGTGCGCCGCTACTGGTGAAGATTGATCGCCCGTGCCCATCGTGGCCGGACTTGGCTGGCTCCTCCTCAGCCGCTTCAGTTGCCAGACCTACCCTGTTCGTAGCCTGCTCCTCAGTGCCTGCATCTCCTCCTCCTTGAATCACCAGGTGCTCGACGACAAACATGCTGCTGACGCCACTAGCTTCCCCCGTGCCTGAATCCTCCCAATCCTAGGCCACCATCTCGTTGAACACATCATCCCTGTAGATCACCACCTTGCCTCCCTTGGGATCATAGAGCCGATAGGCCTTTCTACCTTCCTCATAGCCTAGGAGCACCATGGGTGTGCTCCTGTCCTCTAGCTTGTCGAGGTGAGGCTTGGTGTTCTTCACATGGCCGACGCAGCCGAACATTCTGAGGAACGACATGTTTGGCTTGCGCCCGTGCCAAGCCTCAAATGGCATCTTGCCCTTCAGGGCCTTGGTGGGCGCGCGGTTAAGGATGAACACGACTGTGGCCATCGCCTCACCCTAGAACTCCACTGGCATCTTCTTAGCCTTCATCATCGACCTCGCCATGCTGACCACCGACTGGTTCCGCCCATCAACCACACCATTCTGCTACAGCAAGTATGGCGCGGTGTGGTGGCGCACCACTCCTTGATCCGCGCAGTAGGCGATGAACTCCACCGATGTGAACTCACCACCGCAGTCCATCCTCAGCACGCGTAGCCTCTTCCTGGACTCAGCCTCCGCGCGTGCCTTGAACGCCTTGATCACCTCCTGCCACCTCACTCTTGCTCGTTAGGAGCTACAGCCACATGTACCGGTTGTAGTCATCCACGAGCAAGATGAAGTACTTGCGCCCATCGTGTGTCGCTGGCATGATTGGCCCGTAGAGGTCGCCATGGACCAGCTCGAGGGCCTTTGCTGCGCTGGTACTTCGCCATCTTCGGGAATGGCAACCTCCTCTGCTTCTCGGTTAGGCGTGCTCGATGTGAGGAAGCCCCTAAACCATGTTTTCCAGCTTGCCGAGGGCGTCGAAGCTAAGATGACCGAACCAGGCGTGCCACAGCCACGTCACCTCCATGCGTCGAGCCGCTAGTCAAATGGGCTGCTCCACCTTCAAGTCGAGCAGGTATAGCCGGTTCTGAGACCTCTTCAACTTGGCAAAAAGCCACTGCTCTCGGTCCAAGATCCTGAGGACGCCGTCCTTGATCAGCACCTCGCTCTTGTGCTCATCCAGCTACCAATTGTTGATGATGCTTGAAGGCAGCTGTGGGATGTAATACACATTCGTCAGCACATGGTGCTCGCTAGTTCTGGCACCTAAAGATGATGGTGCCGAGCCCTCGGATAGCTACCTGTAACAAAACTGACCAATTATACGAAATTAAGTAAGAAAATCATCCGCTAGAGCAGATGATTTAGCAAACTTAAGCCCGTATAACCCGGTAGTCCATGAAATCACGAAGGATTTCAAACCAACTTCCATTCCAGCCAAGATCATAATAAGTTTAGCGGTCACCATCACATATTACATAAAAGTTTGCATCTCAGATATATCAGAGTTTAAACATAGTTATTACAAAATGAGTTCAAATAAAAGTAGCGGAAGCCATTTGTTCAAACCACACACACTCACACGGAGTTCAAATATAGTGCCAGCTAATGATCATCTCCAACAAAAGCATCAGGCGAGACATAAGGAATGACCATGCCCATGGTCCTAAGCATCACCCATCGCAGGATAAAGGCAGTTGATACAGTAGCCGTAATACATCTACCCATCTACAACAAGTGGGAATAAAACCCTGAGTACGAGAAGGTACTCAGCTAGACTTACCCGACATAACCAAAAATAAGTGACACCAAGGATTATGAAGGGCTTTATAGTAGGGTAGCTGACTCATTTACAAAGAAAGCATTTTTAGCATTTCAAAAACCTTTCTAAAGACATTATTGCCAAGTTAATTAATTATAACCTGTCGACTAGATTTGCACCTATACTAGAGCAAACATGTGATTAAGCCAATAATGATAACCAATGATCATTAACCACTTCCATATTGTCATATTCATTATAACTATCCAAGTGTTCCATCAACATTACTACGATGAAGTCACTCAAGTCAAGTGCTCACTATCCAGGAGCGATGGCGATTCGAATCGATTCCTAACCAGCTAGTGATTTATTCCTTACACAAACCTCACTCACCCGCTAAAGTGAGATATTGATCACCGAGTCAACTATATAGGAATCTCGAGTTTGCCAGGAACCACATGTACCCGGGGGCCGACCGACTGCACTTTGGTCTTATCATCTCGCCCCTGTATCCTACCACACCTGCTGCGGCACAGTGCGCTGCGGGCAATCTACTCGGCCCGAATAATCTCCCAGCTTCGCGGTTGGAAGGTACTTTATCCGGCCAGCTAAATGTAAGGCATGCGTTCAACATGACTCGAGGCCCAACAACGGTCGGTCCTTAATCGACACAGACGAAAAGCACTACAGTCCAAAACTCTGTAAGTCTTCATCCGGTCTCAACTTCATTTAACACTTAGTTATACAATGACTTCATAGTCATCCAAGCAGATCCAGGTAACCACCTATAGCTCGCAGGTGACAGGAAATCACCCGACTTCTACTGGTCTAAGCCAGCTAAGCATTGACTCGACTGTGGATACCAGGGTAACAAGGATATAGTATAACAAAGGTAGACAAGGTATAATGCAGCAACGGTTGCAAACAACTCCTGAACATAATGCATCAATTAAAGTAAAGCATTTAATTAATAATTGCAAACCGGGAGAAAATGCTCTGGGGCTTGCCTCTCTCGAAGGAGCTCGGGCGGTGATTGGGGCACTCCGGAAGTTCCTCAACGTCCTCCTCGTCGGCTTCGGGCACTTCCTGCGGCTGCACCTCGAGCTACTCCTCGGGCTCCTCGAGTATGATGACTGGGTTCTCGGTTTGCGATCCTGTATGATGCAATGTGCGTAAGTGCTTATGCAATCGGTGCATCGGATGAGATGAATACAATAGATATGCTTGAATGCAAGGTAGTTAACATCATCTAAGAACATATACTACAAGCACATGTCATCTACTGCATTCTCTTCTACTACTAATATGCTAAGTCAACACATCTTATTAAATTCTTCAAAGGTACACCAAAGCTTTACTAATTCCTTAATCACACATAAAGTAACACTTGATTAAACCCTAATTAATAATAGGTTTGAATAGTAACATCTATTTTTATTGCTTAGAAAAATCTTAGAAAATTACCATAGCATAGTACTACCCTAAGTAGTCTAACATCAGATTTTCATGGTATTTGAATGAGTGGATTAGCCTACACAAAAATAACAAGCTATGGCATGATTATGAACATGAAAATACTTTGTACTGTGAAAAGTGTCAAACAACAGAGTTAGTATTTTTCCTATGTTCTACACAGCAATTAATCACCTGTACAAAAATTATCACATTGCATATTTTATACAAATTTTGCTCTCTAGCAAAAATAACAAAAATCAGCCATTAAAGGTACTTGAACTACACCTCAAAATTTTTCTACAGCACATGCATGACACATATTTTTCCTAGGAAGTACATTACATAAGAAGATTAACAAACTTGGAAATCATATTTTTCTGAAGCTTATAGTTTTTTCTACACATTTTTCAAGTTATCAGCAATATCCATGATTAAATAAAGTTCTACAGAAAAGTATCTCAAAAATGACATGCAATAATTTTCCCAAGTAGATCTGGTGATAAGGAACCTAGTAAAATTTATTTCAATAGATTTGGAGCAAATTTGAGTATCCAAACATTTTCCAAATCATTTCTCTTTTCAAATAATAAAGAAAACTAAAAACAAAAACCTCCTATTGCTACTGGGCCGGCCCGTGGGAACCAGCTGGCCCACGGCCACACTCAGCCTGCTCATGACCGAGCGAAGGGGAGTGCGGCGGCCTGGCAGGGGCTTCGGCCCACGGCCACTTGGCCCAGCTCAGCCGAGGCAAGGAAGCCACGCCGGCGTCGAGACGCCTTGGTGGCGCGACTCTACCAGCGGGCCGGTGGCCATTGTCCGGCCGGGTCAGGGCAAGCGGGTGAGCGCATGGGGTTCGCAAGGAGTTGGCGAATGCGAGCAGGTAGCTAGAAAGGGTGGAGGAGGGGAAGAAGGGTGAGTTCCACGGCGGCCGAGCACGGCGGCGCCATGGCTGACGGTGGCGAAGCTTGGAAAATACGCTACCTTGGCTCAAAAGACGTCACAACCGCGAGCACTAGGTGCCGGAGAGCGAGGCGGAGCTGCTGGCACTTGATTGCTGGCCGTCGTGGAGCACCGTCGGTGAATTCAGCCGGCGGGGCTACGGTGGCACTGTGCTCTGCCACGGCAAGAGGAGGGGCGAGCACGGGAGAGCGAGAGAGCGGGCGGGAGTGAGTGGAGAGGAGCGCAGCGACTTCGGCAGATGAAGGCGGGCAGCGTGGGAGCGGACGCAGGCCGACTATGATGCGCGGCGGGCGTTGCCAGCGCATGGCCGCCACGCGGCGGGCGTGCTCTGCCGCGGTCGGAACGGCGAGCGGGAACGGGCGCGGCGCAGCTCTAGGCAGGCTAGACGCGCGTGGGGCTGGGCTGGGCCGAGGCGAGGTGGGCTGGTGTGAGCACTGGGGGTTCGCTGGGCCGGCTTTGGCCGTGGGCCGAGAAATGAGGCGGCTGCCCGCGAAAGGAGAAAAGCCTTTTTCAAATTATATTTTCAAGAAATTTTCAAATACCAGCTTTCAAATATCATTTTGAGCAAGAAAATGACATCTTTTGAAAATGTACCAAAAATGAAAGTTGCTTAGAATTTAATTCTCTACAAATTTGCTTTTATGACCAAAGTCCAATTCTTGATAGATTTTGAATTAAAAAATTAAAGTCAATTTTAACTCAAAACCCTAATTTTGGAGAATTATTTTTAAAGCAGAATTTGGCAATAATTGCAATACAAACTTTGCTCCAAAAATTCTAGATGACCAAAGTCCAAACAAGTTCTACTAACCTAGCAAGCATGATTAGGGCAAAAACAACCCTAAACAAGTGTATACAACATTTACGTTTCACAAGCATGTTTCGTATGTTTCGAAGCAGGGTTTTAATTATTATTTACATGATTAGGTATGTATGATTAGGATGCTTGATTACACATAATATGCATGATTTGCAGTGCCTAAATGCTGGCATAACACCGGGGTGTTACAGCCCTCCCCCTTATAAAAATCTCATTCCGAGATTTGGGTTACGAACCATTTGTTATAAAAATCTTCATAAGCTTTTTGTAGATATTCTCCCGTTTCCCAAGTTGCATCTCCCTCATCATGATGATCCCACTGTATCTTGTATGTTTTCACCACACTATTCTGAGTAGCACGTTCTTTAGTGTCTAACACATGGACTAGTTGCTCACGATACACTAAATCTAATTTGAGTTGGATGCCTCGAGGTTCTATTCTTTCCTTCGGAACACGCAAACATTTCTTGAGATGTGATACATGGAAAACTGGGAAGACGGTACTCATTGTCTCAGGTAACTCTAACTTGTAGGCTACTGGACCTCTTTGTTCCAAGATCTTGTATGGTCCTACGAATCTCGCAGCAAGCTTTCTTCAGACTCCAAACCTTTTCTTCTTCATTGGCGTGACCTTCAGATAAACATAGTCACCAACTTCAAACACAAGGGGTCTCCTTCTTCTGTCTGCATAACTTTTCTGACATGATTGGGCCGCCTTCATATTTTGCTGAATCATATGAACTTTCTTCTCGGCTTCTTCTACAAAGTCAATGCCATAATACCTTCTATCTCTAGGCTCGACCCAATTCAATGGTGTTCTACATTTTCTGCCATACAAAGCTTCGAATGGAGCCATCTTGATGCTTTCTTGATAACTATTATTATAAGAAAACTCAGCTAATGGTAACCATGACTCCTATGATCCCTTAGAAGACAATACACAGGCTCTTAACATATCCTCCAAAACAGCATTCACTCGTTCAGTCTGACCATCTGTCTGAGGATGATAAGCGGTACTACGAATCAAACTAGTTCCTAAGCCTTTGTGTAAATGTTCCCAAAAGTGAGCCATGAACTATGACCCTCTATCAGATACTATAGTCCTTGGTATACCATGCAACCTCACAATTTCTGTGATATACTTCTCGGCATATTGAGGTGGTTGATAAGTTGTCTTGACAGGTAGGAAATGAGCGGTCTTGGTAAGACGATCCACAATCACCCAAATCGAATCATGTCCTTTTTGAGTAGTGGACAAACCCGAGATAAAATCCATACTGATATCGTCCCACTTCCAACTAGGGACTGACAAGGGTTGCAACATACCGGCAGGTTTCATATGAATGGCTTTCACTCGACAACATGTGTCACATCTGGCAACATATGCTGTAATTTCTTTCTTCATTTTGGTCCACCAATAACGAGATCTTAGTTCTTGATACATCTTACTACTTTCGGGATGGATAGATAGCTTAGAAAGGTGAGCTTCATCCATGAGTTTATTCATAAGCTCTCGATCCTTGGGAACCACAAGACGGTCGTCAAACCACAACACGCCCTGTTCATCCACTTTAAAGTGCTGAGACGGCTTTTCTTTGATTTTCTCTTTGATGTGGAATATTCCCTTATCAGTTTTCTGGCCTTCTATTATCTTACTCTCCAAGGAGCAACTAATCTAAATACTATGTAACACAGCAGGATGCATCAGATCGAACCCATCTTCAAGTAATGGCTGCACATTCAAGTAATGTGACTTTCTGCTCAAAGCATCTGCCACTACATTGGCTTTTCTAGGATGATATTGCACATTCAAGTTGTAATCTTTGATCAATTCCAACTGAAGGGTCGAGATGGCGACTAGAGGGGGGGTGAATAGTCTTTTCTAAAACTTAATCGCGTCGGCTAACCGATACAAATGCGGAATTAAAACTATCGGTCTATCCAAGACTATACCCCACTATATATGTTCACTAGCACCTTGCAAAGATAACAATTATGCAACAAAGGTGCCGGGCTAGCTAGAGCTCTCCTAAACAATTCTAGGAGCAAGGTTACACAAACCTATGCCACTAGTACTTTAAGCGACAAGGGAGCTCCTACACATGCTAGTAAGCAAAAGCACAAAGCTAACTAAGCTCACTAGCAATACTCAATAATAAGGCAACCACTGCCTAATTAGAGAGCACAATTACTTAGCTACACAAACTAAGTAATATGACTAATAAGGTTACACAAACCAAATTAGCCACGCAAGGGAGCTACTTCTATGCTACACAAGCAAGAAGGTAATTAGCAAGCTACGCAAGCTATCTAATTATAAGAGCAACTACACAAGCTTAATATGTATAAAAGTAATTGCAAGCTTGTGTAATGGGGATGCAAACCAATGGGAAGAATAAGGTTGACATGATGATTTTTCTCTCGAGGTTCACGTGTTTGCCAACACGCTAGTCCCCGTTGTGTCGACCGCTCACTTGGTGGTTCGGCGGCTAATTAGCATCACCCGCTAAGCCTGCATGTCGGGCGCCGCAAGAACCTACCCCTTGAGTGAGGGTAGCTCAATGACATGCTTTACTAGAGTTGCTCTTCGCGGCTCTCGTGGGGCGAGCACAATGCCCCTCACAAGCACTTCTCTAGAGCGCCGCACAAGCTTCTTGCACGCTTCGACGGAGACCACCACCAAGCCGTCTAGGAGGTGGCAACCTCCAAGAGTAACAAGCACCATCGGCTTGCAACTCGATCACCTAGTGCCACTCGATGCAACCTCACGATGCAATCACACTAGAATCGCTTACTCACACAATCGGATGATCGCTATCAAGTATGTGTGAGATGGAGGGCTCCTAAGCACTCTCAAGCATGGACACAAAGTCCCCCAAGGTGCTCAACACCAGCCATGGCTGAAGGCCACTTCTATTTATAGCCCTAAGGGCTAAACTAGCCGTTACCCCTTCACTGGGCAACGGTTGGGCCGACCGGACGCTCCAGTCGTGTTGACCGGACGCTAGACCTTAGCATCCGGTCGCTCGTAGACGACCACGTGTTCCGATTCCAACGGTCACTGACCTGACCGAACGCAGCAGCTTCAACTGACCGGACGCTGGACCCTCAGCGTCTGGTCATTTCCAGTAAGCTCCTAAGCATGACCGGACACGTCCGGTCGAACGCGATCGGACACAGCACCAGCGTCCGATCACTCTCTAGCTACTGCTACACTCCACTGTCAGCACGACCGGACGCAGGCAGTCAGCGTCCGATGCTATTGGATCCAGCGTCCGGTCCCATGACCGACACTGGCATCTGCCTCCATTCTCTTCACCCTTGCTCTAATGTGCCAACCACAAGAACTTGTATCCAGGTGCAATAGAAAATAGGCATTCCATTTTCCTGAAAGCGCCGAATCCATCTCAACCCTGCAAACACCACCTCCTTTGTAAATGTGCCAACACCACCGAGTGTACACCACCATGTGTATGTGTGTTAGCATTTTCACAATCATTTCCCAAAGGATGTTAGCCACTCAACTTGCCACGCCACTCGATCCTAGCGACAATGCAAAGTTAGATCACTCGAGTGGCACTAGATGACCGATATGCAAACAAGTTTGCCCCTCTTGATAGTACAACCATCTATCCTAAACCCGGTCATAAACTTCTCTACATACCTATGACCGGTGAAATGAAATGCCCTAGGTTATACCTTTGCCTTGTGCATTCCATTCCATCTCCTTTAATGTCGATGCAACACATGCACCAACTCGATCAACAATGATATGATCCACTTCATATCATCACGTGATCATATTGGTTCATCGATCTTGACTTTACTTGCTCTTCACCGTTGCCATCATCCATCAGCGCTAAGTCTTGCTCAAGCTTCACCGCCACGCGGTCCATCACTCCAAAGCCTTCGACTTGCCCTTCACGCTTGCAACCGGTCCATCAAGCCAAGTCTTGTCTTGATCTTCTCCACCTTGATCACATGACTCAATGTCATGTCTCATGTGCATTTAAGCTCCTTCATCATCACATGTGTGAGCTTTGCAGCATCTCCAAGCCATTTTCACCTTCATGGCATATGTTGCTCACACACATGTACATGTGGACTAATCACATATGTATCTCACATAAACACAATTAGTCCACCTAGGTTGTCACTCAATTACCAAAACCAAACAAGGACCTTTCACCAACCATCTGCGCTGTCTCATGTTCAGCTCTAGTTGGGTAAAGATGTACTTAAGACTCTTGTGATCCGTGAAAATATTGCACACATTACCAAGTAGATATTGTCTCCAAATTTTTAGGGCATGCACAACTGCAGCAAGTTCAAGATCATGTGTTGGATAGTTGACCTCGTGCTTTCTCAATTGACGTGAGGCATAAGCAATAACTCTCCTTTCTTGCATAAGAACATAGCCCAATCCTAGTTTTCGATGCGTCGCAAAACACATCAAATGGTTTCTCGATATCTAGTTGTGCTAGAATAGGAGCAGTGGTCAACAGTTTCCGCAAAGTGCGGAAAGCTGCTTCACACTCCTCTGTCCACACAAACTTGTGATCCTTCTATAGCAGACTTGTCATCGGTTTGGCAATCTTCGAGAAGTCTGGTATAAAGCGACGGTAATAACCGGCTAGTCCTAAGAAACTTCTAATCTCAGGAACTGTGGTCGGTGCTTTCCAATCCATAACCTCTTGCACCTTACCTAGATCGACTGAAACTCCATTTTCTGATAGAATGTGACCAAGGAAAGGAACTTTCTTCAACCAGAATTCGCATTTACTAAACTTAGCATACAGTTGATGATCCCTAAGTCTGGTCAAGACAATTCTCAGATGCTCTTCATGATCCTTCTCGTTCTTGGAGTACACCAGAATGTCATCGATGAACACCACCACGAACTTATCCAATTCTGGCATGAAAATTGTATTCATCAAAAACATAAAGTATGTAGGAGCATTTGTCAAGCCAAAGGACATGACAAGATACTCATACAACCCGTATCTGGTGGAAAATGCAGTTTTCAGTATATCCTGTGGCCTAATCTTGATCTGATGATAACTGGATCTCAAATCTATTTTTGAGAACACCTTGGCCTTGGCTAACTGGTCAAACAGAACATCAATATGAGGCAAAGGATACTTATTCTTGATGGTTATAGCGTTGAGTGGCCTGTAATCTACGCACATTCTCAACGTGCCCTCTTTCTTCTTCTTCACAAACAAGGCGGGACATCCCCATTTAGACTTGCTTGGCCGGATAAACCCCTTTTTCGATAAATCTTCTAGTTGCTTCTTCAGCTCAGCTAATTCATCTAGAGGCATCCGATAGGGTCTCCTTGAAATCGGAGCTGTTCTGGGGATTAACTCAATTCCAAACTCAATCTCCCTATCTGGCGGAAGACCAGGTAGCTCATCTGGGAATACATCCGAAAACTCACACACTACCGGAATCTGATGAATAGGAATAACTGCCATAGCACATGTAACACTTATAAGGTCTATTCTCCGAGGCAATGGTACTTGGAAAGTACCCACACCCTAGGGGATCCTTAAGGGTAAGTACTCGACTTCCAGTATCTATGACTGCTCCCTAATCCTTCATCCAATTCATCCCTATAATGACATCCAAAACTAGTCTAGGCATAACTATCAAGTTCACTCGGAACTTCTTGCTACCTAATTCAAGGGTTGCCCCTCGAACCATCCGGTTGGTCAAAACATCAGCCCCTGCTGAACTTATACGATAACCATAACCCAATTCTGTGCATAGTTGTTCATGTTTCTGTGCAAATGCTTGACTCATAAAAGAATGCGATGATCTAGAATCAAATAGAACAACTATAGGGTTTTTGTTGATAGGAAACTTACCAGCAGTGATGGGCTCTCCCTCAGGAATTTCATCCACAGTCGTACTATGCACCCTAGCATTATAAGTCTGTTGCTACTTCTTGGGCGGATACGGACAAAACCTCAAGAAGTGGCCGGGTTGATCACAGTTATAGCAGGGTCCCCTCACTGTTCCAGCAGATCCCATAGCTCCCTTGGAACTATCTTGTACCGCAGTTGCAGCTGCCTTGTTGGGCTGTACTGCCATCTTGTAAGGCTTCTGGGGTCCACGGAAATTCTGACTTCTCTGCTGAGGTGGCCTGAACCTCATGCTAGGTGCCGATGGGCGATACGGAGGATGACCTCTCGCAGGTGCTCTTGCTTGGGATGAACCACCTTCAAGGGCTCTCTTGCGAGTCTTGGTTGCGGTGCTGGTGTTGTTGTTCTTTTCCTACTTCAGACAGTCGCTGATGAAGTCATTGAATCTGACGTGGTTGTTGGTACCCACATGCTTCATCATTTTTGGATTGAGTCCCCTCTTGAAACTGGCTATTCTCTTAGCATCGGTGTCAACCATGTCAGGAGCATAACGACACAAGTTATTGAAGGCATGCAAATATTGCGTCACGGTCTTGGTGCCCTGATTCAACATCAAGAACTCTCCCAACTTCATCTCGGTCAGCCCAGGTGGAATATAAACTCCACAGAAGGCCTCAGCAAACTCTCTCCACAAAATCTGAGCATTTGGAGGGAAGGTGGTGCGATGGTGCTTCCACCACATTCCCGCTGGTCCTTGCAACCGATGCACAGCATACTCCATTTTCAATACCTCAGTCATCCTCAACACACAGAATTTATCTTCCATAGTGTTGATCCATTCCTCAGCATCAAGTGGCTCTGTTGCTTCCTTGAATACTAGCGGCTTGGTGTCCATAAAATCTTTGAAGCTACTATATTGGTTCACTCCAATGCCACCACCCTGATTGTTACCACGTTGAACGTTGTTGGCGATGGTATGCAGAAAATCCTCCATGTTCTTCTAGGATTGTTTCGCGTTGCGCTGACTCCTGAGCAACTGTGCGAGGAACATCTCGGGGGTAAATAGGGGAGGAGGTGGCAAATGCGGTTCATGGGGAGGCTCATTGTTGTTGCCGTGGTTTCCACCACCACCACCGGTCCCCGCACCGTTAGCACCGGTCTCAGCGGCCTCATACGTGGTTCGGCGAGTGTTTGTCATCTGCATATTTCAGCAACAAGTAATGATTGAGTGAAGCTGTAATAATTGCGAGTGAAGGAAAAATTATGCCATACTGAATTTACTAGAGAGAATAAATTCATACAATAAAACAGAGGCACAACAATCGCATCCCAATTAAAACAACATCACTTAATCAAATTACTTCAATAGCAAACATCGCGTCCATACAACCCAATTGCCAGCATACATACACTGGACTTTTATGCGTTCAGATATCGCATTCGTAATCAAGTTCCAACCACATGCCAAGTCTCATAAGTTCGAAGCAAAATACATTAGGTTACATGCCAACAAAAGAAAGGTCATCGCGACAGGACCTAGATACTAGCGCAAGGCAACTAGCCTACTCCTCGGGGCCATCATCGGGATCGAAGATGTCACCATCGCCCTCAGGTGAAACTACAGGCTCGTCCTCATTGTCGTCGTCGATGTCCATGCCAGCGGCATCTGGTGGAGCATATGGGCCAACCCCATTGTAGAGCGCGTGAAACTCCTCGTACAGGTTGCTGTTGTATTCCTCTAGCTCATCGACCCTCTGCAGCAGAAGGTCCCTCTCGTCCCAGGCTTCATTCCTTTCCTGAACCAACTGTCTAATTATGCGGTCTGCATTATTGTTGGCTTGAGTCAATGTATGCACCCGCTGCATAGCTCTATCACCTCTCTCAACTGCCTGGTTCCGCTGTAAGTTCATATCAGCTAACTGCTCCTGCAAGCTAGCTATAGCATGTGCCTATCTCTTCTTCTGCTTTCTCCCCTTGAGCTTAACCTGACCACGCAAGCCAGTCAAAGTCTAGTAGGTACTCTCAAGACCCTCATACGCTCTGATGGCGGTGAACATAGCACTCATAGATTGGTTATCGCTAGCCTGTCCCTCAGCTGGACCTCTGACCAAGGCGCTTCCCTGAGGCTAAACCCAAATGGCATCACAAGGATCATCCCTAGGAAAAGTGATAGCTAGAGCTGCTGCAAGCTCACTGGGAAATCTGCTCATGATATCCCTGATGACACGGAAAGCTGCTCCCTCTGCACCCTCAGCAGGAGTGCGACCCTCAAACTCCAAGTGCCAACCATCCCAATCTGGAGCATCACCGAGAGCAGGAACCGTGATCTCTACCACTGCAAGTCCATCCTCTGCTAACTGGCTCTCATTCCAATAGTACACCGGCTCTTGACCCTCTGGGTACCCCACATCATGGAGCACTCTCCAAAGCAAGGTCGGCATGCCAAACTCGCTCAAGAAGGTGTCCGTGGTGCGGTGCTCCCTCAGGGCCAACGGACATCGAGGTGCTCTTCCTCCGGTGGACTTATAGGCGGTCTGCTTTGTGCGGGCCATCTATAGCAAAAGTTCTTTTATTACCCCGGGGAAACATATTTTAGGTGATACAACTTTTATCAAAATGAGATAATCAATTTATAAGGGGAGGGATGCATGACATGAATGAAATGCACAAGTAATATGTTGTATGTACGTGCCGTACATTCTCACAAACTTATGAAATAAATAATTCTAGCGATGAATTCGGTGGCATACAAACGATCTCTCAAATACGTAACTAATACATTCTACACGATAGCGTTGTTATGTACCTGTAGAAGATTCATTTCAGCCCAATTCCCAATGAATGCATAAAAGCAGTAAAATTTTATCTACACGCTCTACACGAATCCCTAGATACGTGTATAACGGTAGTAACTACCCAAACCATCGTCCTATTGACGGCATCGCCTCAACAGACGAAATACCCACACATGAGATACCTTTGCAAAACATGCGTAGAACATGTAATTACTCCAGCATCATATAAGCATTCACCCTAGATCGGCGGTGTATCCGATCTTGCTCTCACAACTCACACTTACCGAGGCGTAGAGGTAATTGATCCATACATTACCACTCAAACAAGTGGCACTTATACAATAGCACGCCGTATGAGCGACGAAAGAGAAATATGATGCAAGAACCCCAAGTCAGTACTTAATTAAGCCACCTAAAGTCCTTAACTGGGCATAAAGGATATGACCACTGGCACACTTTATAGTTTGGAAATCACATTTTTCAAATGTCTTTTTGTTTTAAATACACTTGTGAACAGTAACACGCTAAACTATGCTCTGATGCCAGCTGTAACAGAACTGACCAATTATATAAAATTAAGTAAGAAAATCATCCGCCAGAGCAGACGATTTAGCAAACTTAAGCCCGTATAACCCGGTAGTTCGTGAAATCACGAAGGATTTCAAACCAACTTCCATTCCAGCCAAGATCGTAATAAGTTTAGCAGTCACCATCACATATTACATAAAAGTTTGCATCTCAGATACATCAGAGTTTAAACATAGTTATTACAAAACGAGTTCAAATAAAAGTAGCTGAAGCCATTTGTTCAAACCACACACACTCACACGGAGTTCAAATATAGTGCCAGCCAATGATCATCTCCAACAAAAGCATCAGGCGAGACGTAAGGAATGACCATGCCCATGGTCCTAAGCATCACCCATCGCAGGATAAAGGCAGTTGATACAGTAGCCGTAATACATCTGCCCATCTGCAACAAGTGGGAATAAAACCCATGAGTACGAGAAGGTACTCAGCTAGACTTACCCGACATAACCGAAAATAAGTGACACCAAGGATTATGAAGGGCTTTATAGTAGGGTAGCTGACTCATTTACAAAGAAAGCATTTTTAGCATTTCAAAAACCTTTCTAAAGACATTATTGCCAAGTTAATTAATTATAACCTGTCGACTAGATTTGCACCTATACTAGAGCAAACATGTGATTAAGCCAATAATGATAACCAATGATCATTAACCACTTCCATATTGTCATATTCATTATAACTGTCCAAGTGTTCCATCAACATTACTACGATGAAGTCACTCAAGTCAAGTGCTCACTATCCAAGAGCGATGGTGATTCGAATCGATTCCTAATTAGCTAGTGATTTATTCCTTACACAAACCTCACTCACCCGCTAAAGTGAGATATTGATCACCGAGTCAACTATCCAGGAATCTCGAGTTTGCTAGGAACCACATGTACCCAGGGGCTGACCGACTGCACTTTGGTCTTATCATCTCGCCCCCGTGTCCTACCACATCTGCTCTGGCACAGTGCGCTGCGAGCAATCTACTTGGCCCGAATAATCTCCTAGCTTCGCGGTCGGAAGGTACTTTATTCGGCCAGCTAAATGTAAGGCATGCGTTCAACATGACTCAAGGCCCAACAACGGTCGGTCCTTAATCGACACAGATGAAAAGCACTACAGTCCAAAACTCTATAAGTCTCTGTCCGGTCTCAACTTCATTTAACACTTAGTTATACCATGACTTCATTGTCATCCAAGCAGATCCAGGTAGCCACCTATAGCTCGCAGGTGACAGGAAATCACCCGATTTCTACCGGTCTAAGCCAGCTAAGCATTGACTCGACTACGGATACCAGGGTAACAAGGATATAGTATAACAAAGGTAGACAAGGTATAATGCAGCAACGGTTAGCAAACAACTCCTGAACGTAATGCATCAATTAAAGTAAAGCATTTAATTAATAATTGCAAATCGGGAGAAAATGCTCCGGGGCTTGCCTCTCTCGAAGGAGCTCGGGCGATGATCGGGGCACTCCGGAAGTTCCTCAACGTCCTCCTCGTCAGCTTGGGGCACTTCCTGCAGCTGCACCTTGAGCTGCTCCTCGGGCTCCTCGAGTATGACGACTGGGTTCTTGGTTTGCGATCCTGTATGATGCAATGTGCGTAAGTGCTTATGCAATCGGTGCATCGGATGAGATGAATGCAATAGATATGCTTGAATGCAAGGTAGTTAACATCATCTAAGAACATATACTACAAGCACATGTCATCTGCTGCATTCTCTTCTACTACTAATTTGCTAAGTCAACACATCTTATTAAATGCTTCAAAGATGCACCAAAGCTTTACTAATTCCTTAATCACACATAAAGTAACACTTGATTAAACCCTAATTAATAATAGGTTTGAATAGTAACATCTATTTTTATTGCTTAGAAAAATCTTAGAAAATTACCATAGCACAGTACTACCCTAAGCAGTCTAATATCAGATTTCATGGTATTTGAATAAGTGGATTAGCCTACACAAAAATAACAAGCTATGGCGTGATTATGAACATGAAAATACTTTGTACTATGAAAAGTGTCAAACAATAGAGTTAGTATTTTTCCTATGTTCTACACAGCAATTAATCAATGTACAAAAATTATCACATGCATGTTTTATACAAATTTTGCTCTCTAGCAAAAATAACAAAAATCAGCCATTAAAGGTACTTGAACTACACCTCAAAATTTTTCTACAGCACATGCATGACACATATTTTTCCTAGGAAGTACATTACATAAGAAGATTAACAAACTTGGAAATCATATTTTTCTGAAGCTTATAGGTTTTTCTACACATTTTTCAAGTTATCAGCAATATCCATGATTAAATAAAGTTCTACAGAAAAGTATCTCAAAAATGACATGCAATAATTTTCCCAAGTAGATCTGGTGATAAGGAACCTAGCAAAATTTATTTCAACAGATTTGGAGCAAATTTGAGTATCCAAATATTTTCCAAATCATTTCTCTTTTCAAATAATAAAGAAAACTAAAAACGAAAACCTCATATTGCTACTGGGCCGGCCCGTGGGAACCAGCTGGCCCACGGCCACACTCGGCCTGCTTAGACTGAACGAAGGGGAGTGCGGTGGCCTGGTAGGGGCTTCGCCCCATGGCCACTTGGCCCAGCTCGGCCGAGGCAAGGAAGCCACGCCGGCAGTCGAGACGCCACGGCGACGTGGCTCTGCCAACTGGGCCGGCGGCCATTGCCGGCCAGGTTAGGGCAAGCGGGTGAGCACATGGTGTTCGTAAGGAGTTGGCGAATGCGAGCAGGCAGCTAGGAAGGGTGGAGGAGGGGAAGAAGGGTGAGTTCCACGGCGGTGCCATGGCTGACGGTGGCAAAGCTTGGAAAATGCGCTACCTTGGCTCAAAAGACGTCACAACCGCGAGCACTAGGTGCCGGCTTGAGCCATCGCCAAACTTCACCATGCCGATCATGTTCCTGTTAAGCTTGAAGAAGGCCACCTTGGAGCCTGTCATGTGGTTGCTGGCCCCGGAGTCTAGGGACCACATCTGCTCCCTCCCGCCGCCCACACATCCGAGATGGACTTGGGCGCATGGCTCGTCGAGGTCGATAGCCTTTTGAGTCTTCCCCTGCTCTGCCATTGCCACCTCCTCTGCTTTCTCCTCTGCTTCAACATCATGTAGGGCACAGAACGACGCCATCAGGAGAGTGGTCTCATCATCATCATCAGCCTACGCCAGATGGCCTCGGCCTTCTTCTCTTGCTTGCGGCTTGGGCACTCCTTTGCCTAGTGGCCCATCTTCCCACAGCATCGGTAGGTGTTGGGGTCGATCTTCTTCTTCTTCTTCTCCGAAGAAGCCTTACCGTGGTGTTTGTCGTCGCTACCGCCCTTAGAGGAGCCTTTCCCGGACTTCTTCTCCTTCATCAGGCCGCCCACTCCTCCGTCAGCAATAGCTTGCCGCTGTCCGCCATTGTCGTGGCTTGCTCCATGCACTCGTCCACCACCCATAGACAGCCAGTCACATCCTCAATGGTGATGGTGGATAGGTCCATTATTGTCTCTATGGAGAGAGCGATCTGGATATACTTCACCAGCATAGAGTGGAGGTACTTGGAGACTGCTTCCTCTTCGTTGATGGTGATACCGTGGCTCCCCAGCTTGCTAATGAGCAACTACAAGCGGAGGAAGAAGTCCTCCACTGATTCACCATCACGGAACTTGAGGTTAGCATACTCCTTCTTCAGCAACTAGGTTGTCTCCTTCTTTGCGCGATCGGAGCCAACACGCATTGCCGCAATGGCCTCCCACGCCTCCTTAGCAGACTTCTTCGCCCCCAACAACTCCCTGTACTCCACTGGCACAGCAGTGAGGATAGCCTCCATCACTGACATGTCATCTTCTTCATTGTCGGTGCCCTTATCAATAGCATTCCAGAGCCATCGGGCTCTGAGCTTGACCTTCATGGTAACCGCCCACTCACAATAGTTGGTGCGAGTCAGCGTCGGCCTACTGGTGCCGCTAACCTCCCACACCACACGCACAATGACCTCCTGTCATGGCTGGGTAGCCCCAGCAGCACCATTGCTATCGCCCATCTCTGAGCCATGATCACCCGCCATCGCCAGCGGTTAGTCCGGTAACACAGTTGTATGGCTCTGATACCACTTGTTGGTCCCTTGCTACCCTGCACAGGTAAGCAACATGCTTATCAGCACACACACACCACGCCTAGAGGTAGAAGAAGGGGTTGAGTGCAGAGCACACACATAGCACACACCAGCTCTTAACCAGAGATCTGAAGACTGAATGTGGCAACTGAATTACCCTTTTTCTATTGCATAGAGGTAGTATATATATACAAGCTGCTAGTACCTCCTAAGGTATATGTAACACCCTCGGTGTTACAATATAAAGTCTTTTGCTAAAACACTGCATGAGCATCATATTTATGTGTAAATGTGTGTAATATAGGGTGTAAAGCATCGATCATCGGAAACGCGAAACGAAAGATACATTCAATATCGCGTTATATCACTTAGGGTTTTAAGCGAATTTTTATTGAACAAAAACACTATAGAATGCATATATGGCACTTTAATAAAGTTTGTAGTATAAGCTTCGTAGGTGACGATGAAATACTTGAGGTCGCGAAAGGAACTCACTAGCTAGCGTATCGAATAACTTGGAAATCAAATTCGACGCGAATCCGATAGAGACAGTTGTTGATGCAAAAGTGGATCTGCAAACACAAAGGGCTAATACCCAAATTGATATCCAAGGCGTGCCAGTCGATTTGACCTATTAATCGACAAGGATGAAGATACGAGCACTTTGGTCCTGACAACAGCGATACGCCCGGAAGTCACGACCAAGAGGTACTCACGCGGAACTCGAGGATCGCCGAAGGTCGCACTGAAGCGATGCAGCTCGCCGAATCAATGAGAACTCGTAAAGAGAAAATAATGCAAATTGACGAAGTCACCGAAAAGTAAGTAGATGCAAATGGGAGTAAAAATTGGTTTTGATATTGATTGATATATCTAATTACATTGCCTCTCACTCCATATTTATACCCTGATCTAAAGAGACACAACCAAACACAACTAGGACACCAAGCCCATATCTAAGGAAACATGTGACTCTTACATGAATCATACTCTAACAAATATAGAAAAGGAAATCAACTCCTATCTATTTCCCTGTCCGCCTCAATTACGATGGAAATCTCACCGTCCTCCTTCCCATCGGCATACCCCCTGTTTCATCGATAGTAGTCCTCAAGTCTTCCTTCATCAGCATACTCCTTGTTTCATCGGCAGTAGTCCTCAAGCCTCCCTTCATCGGCATCGACAATGACACCTTCAACCTCATCGGCAACGCCCGAGTCTAAATCAACCTCTCCATCGACCATCACCAGCTATCGGCAACCATCTTTACAAGCTGGCTTTCATTGGCTATCAAGTATACAGTAACTTTCTCCTTGCCGATTAGTCCACTCCGATCATTTTGACATGTGCAAAAAACGGTGTCAACACATGCCCCCCAATTTCGGAGTATAAAACCATTAATGCTCCGAAATTTACTCCAGATTACCGTAACTCATTCTCCAAGCCAAAACCTGATCTGTTATCAAATCTAATCCTGATTCACGCACTTCAGTAAATATCGCACAATCGCCAACCACTCTTGCCTTGATTATGGTTAAGATACCGAAACAATAACCCATCGGCAAGATCTTAACATGATAATGCTGTCATTTTCAGAATTAAAATATCCTGTACCGATATCTCTTCCAAGTCATGATTACTTGCCATCAACCCATCTGTACAATCCCCTAATTATCATGCGAATAGTTACCATATCCATCTGAACCACTTTGACCTACATGCGCGCGGCATAGAGATAAGTCCAAAATACCCCTACTCCAAGCGGCTTATAAATAGATTCCTCTGGAACACTCATCTTCTACCCTCAGACTCCAATCTTTGACATTTTCTCTTTCCGGCGGCGACTCCGACGAACCACTGCACGACCTCAACCAACAAGAACCCTTCTCCAGCATTACCTCAAGTCTCCGGCTCGTGCCCTCATCTTCCTCAAGATAATGGCAATCAACTTCGACGTCCCCGCGGTTCGCTCCACTTCCATTACCTTTACTTTGATTCCCCTAGTTTTTGCAAATCCATACAGTTGGTGATTTCTTTCTTTTGTTCTCTGGATCCTTCAAACTTAGGAACTGTGCAACAAATTAGTTATTCCAACCAATCAGCCGCATGTCCAATGCCTAGGACCAATGGGCAACCCAGATCCAACCGATCTGATTAATGCAGAGGTTAACAGAATCCCCTTTAGAGCCCTAAAATTTCTCTCTGAATTATGGAAAGACACATTTCGATCTTGGCCCAAAACCACCAAAGGGTGGAAAGATTGGTACTTGAGGGTTAATAGATCAATGCAAGTATACTGGGCAGAACGGAAGTTAGACCAATGCATTTGGTTATCTATTGCCGATATGCAGAAGAATGAATCGATGATGATTGCAGCTGCTTACTTCTGGTCAGACACAACAAACACTTTTATGTTTGGACATGGCCCAGCTACTCCTACACTTACCGATGTCCACATGCTCACTGGCTTGGATATTTCAACTGCCGATGAAGGCTCCATTTATGGTAGAAAATCTGAATATAGGGTGAATACCCGCAACATCGGCGGTTGACGAGATACATTCAAGAATACCAGAAGACTAGGACACTTAACCAGAGGGAACATGCCACATTCTTGAATATGTGGTTAGAAAAATTTATCTTCTATGGTCGATCAGTAGGACCAACCAACGCCTTCCTCCCCGCAGCTGAACTTTTGGCTAATGGTGTAAGGTTTCCTCTTGGCCGATACCTTCTGAGCTCCACTTATCATCTTCTTCATCAAGTGTCTCAGAAACTTTTGCTTAGCGAACCCATCGGCAACCTAGGAGGCCCGTGGTGGTTTATCAACATGTGGCTGAATGCCCATATGCACAAACATCTGCAATGGGACTTTTTTGCCCAACAAGTCCCACGAGAAATTGCTGAAGACCATGTGCTTGGGGATGATGAATCAGCAACACGCTCACCCCTCAATTTTGGTGAAGCCATAATTGTCCTTCCTGGAACAGAGGCCAATGAAGACCAGATCGGCAGATTCTTCCAGAGCCTCTACAATGGTCTTTCTCGTGATCATAGGGCCTAGGTACCTTATATTGACGAAGAAAACAAATTCCCCCTTCTTTTTAACTTTGCCGATGACACTCTGAATTAGGATAAGGAACTCATGATGGCCATCATTACTCCTAGGGTAATCCCAGTAAATACATTTGGTAGTGGGAAAAACACCAGCATTACGTATGAATTTTACAACCCATCGGCAGTATCTCGTCAATTGGCTTTTGGGCAACTGCCAATCAAACTTTGCTTTGCCGATGTGATCAAACCCAGGGAAAGAATTACCTGCGGAACAGATTGGAACAAGGTAGTACAACTCTCCCCCGATGCCGATACTACAGATGTTGATATATCCACCTGGACGCCAGTATCTTTCATCACCGAGTCATATAAGCAATGGTGGCAAGAGTGGAAGGAACAACTGTTTGCAACATCTGTTCACACATATCGGCA
Organism: Miscanthus floridulus; assembly: GCF_019320115.1. NCBI lineage: Eukaryota > Viridiplantae > Streptophyta > Magnoliopsida > Poales > Poaceae > Miscanthus > Miscanthus floridulus. Next base: position 34,010,527 of record NC_089585.1, read on the forward strand.
CATGATCGACCCTGAATACGCCATTCTCGATGACGCAGTAAGTTCCTTTTAGCTCCCTTCCGTTTTTTCCTTTCATATATCGGTAACTAACTCTCTCGTGATAGGTTAACAACCCAGCACCAACTATGAGCAAAAGTGGGAAACCCTTCGATCTTCGGCCTATTTCCCCGATATCACCGATCGGCTACAACGCTCCCACCTTAGCCGCTTTGACTCACCAGAAGATCTGTACCAAGACCATCACCTCCAAGTCCAAATTGGCTACAGCCAGGGCCACTCCATCGGCTGCTGCTACAACCTTGGTCAAGGCATTCAAGGTAACAACCTTGTTTATTTCTACTCATGCCGATCACAAACTATATTAACATTAATCACCAGGGGGTAAGAGCTGCTGCTGGATCGTCATCGGCAATTCCTCCGATATCAAGCACCACTTCTTTTGACGAACCTTCAGAGGTATCTTCTTAACTTTACATTTTATCTGTTAAATATCATACCTTACACTTGTTTTGCAGCAACAATTGGGTACATCGGCAAGCAGTACCAGATGTCCAAGCTTCACAATCAACAAGTGCCGATGCCCTCCAGCCAATCGTTGCCGATGCCCAAGCAAAGCGCAAAGCTTTAACAGATGCTGAAGCACAGCCAAAACGACAAAGGTCCATGCCGATCCCTACATCTGCCCCAATGTCATCGGTCATCATACCTCAAGAGCCAACCACCGATGAAGTCACAGAGTATATCCCATCGGCAAGCTCAACCGATCCCCCACACGACATACTCCAGGTTGCTTCCTCTAGTCAAGCATAGGAAATCGCCTTGAAACAGGTAAACCGATTAACCTAGCTGATTTACAATACTCATACTTATCCTTAACTGACCTCCTTTCCTTTTCCTCAGGAACAAGACTCCCCCAAATAGCCTATTCTCCTTCGCTATTGACGTCTCTGACGATGATGGAGAGGAAACAAGTTCTTCCCTTGCACTGGGAACAATATCGGCAAAAACTAAGTCTAGGTTGGAAGCTCTCCTGAACTTGCTACAGCAGGATACCGCCCAACTAGGTAGATGACTCAGGACCCCGCAAAGGCAATTTTCAAAACAATCCGTGGCCAGGTCCCTGCCGATGTTGAAGAAGTACTCTTCCCAGCAGCCCATTTAGAGAGTCGCCAACTACAATATCAATGGGCTGCTCAACGTATTGCCGATAGAGCAGCTTAGGCTCAACTCAAAGAAGAGATGCTACAACTGAAACAAATTGCCGATGAGAAGCACAAGGGCATCGGCAACTTGCAGACTTCGGGTGCTGAACTTAAGCAGAAAATCTTGGATTTATCAGCAAGGAAGATGGCTCTATTGGCTGAATTGAAGGAAGTCGATGCAGCCTTAACTCATGCTCAACAAAAAGAAAGCCAGCTACCCAATGCCATCAAAGCCCTTCAGCAAGAAAGAGATATCTAGGCTCGCAAAGCTTTGGCCATGAAGAAAAAACTCAAGCCTGTGGAGGGTACTACCGATGACGATATCAAAGAAATGGAGGAAGCCGAGCAGATTCGCCTGCGTGCGATATTAGCTATCCAATCCTTGTTGAACTTGTAATCTTGTTTATTGTATCGGCACTTTATGAGACATTGACATCCTTGCATAATTCTAGCCGATAGGACTGTTATCGGCACTTATACTTTTATGCATCCATCTAGATACTAGGGTAATATTTCTTTAAATATTTTCCTATTTAATGCTCTAGGAAACACAACCCCTTAGAGGGTTTCTAGAATATATGCGTTACCAGGAACAGACTGATTTATCCGATATGGACCTTCCCAATTAGGAGACCACTTTCCAAACTTTGAACTTTTAGTCCCAAGTCGGTAAAACCAATTTCCAGACCAGATCTCCATCGGCAAACTCCTTTATCTTCACCTTCTTGTCATACCATCTGGCTACTCTTTTCTTATTTTCTTCGATGCTAACTAAAGCCCTTAACCGATGACCCACCACATCTTCCAACTCATCCTTCATAAGGGTATTATAATCATCGGCTGTCAGCTGATTTTGAGAATGTATTCGCCTAGAGCCAATTTTAATTTCCCAAGGCAATACTGCATCGTGTCCATATACTAACTGATAAGGCGTTACTTTGGTTGCACCATGACATGACATCCGATATGACCACAAGGCTTCATTTAATACTGTATGCCACCTCCTAGGATTTTCTTCAATTTTGCGCTTAATGAGTTTGATGATCCCTTTGTTAGAAGCCTCAGCTTGACCATTAGCTTGAGCATAATATGGAGAAGAATTTAAAACTTTAATTCCCATACCTACAGCAAACTCATCAAATTCTCCTGATATAAACATAGTGCCCTGATCGATAGTGATAGTCTGAGGAATACCAAATCGGTAGACAATATGCTCTTTCACAAAATCAATCATATTAACCGATGTCACCTTTTTTAAAGGAATTGCCTCAACCCATTTTGTGAAATAATCGGTAGCAACCAGAATAAATTTATGTCCTTTACTCGATGGCAGATAAATCTGACCAATGAGATCAATAGCCCATCCCCGAAACAGCCACGGTTTGATTATAGGGTTCATAGCCGATGCAGGCGCTCTTTGAATATTACCAAACTTTTGACACCCCTGATATCCTTTAAAATATTTAAAACAATCTTCAAGAATAGTCGGCCAATAGTACCTATTTCTTCTGATCATCCACTTCATCTTGAAAGCCGATTGATGCGCCCCACACACTCCTTCATGAATTTCACCCATCAAGCTTTTCGATTCATCACTGCTAACACATCTAAGTAAAACTCCATCTATAGTTCGATAATACAATTCATCATCGAGGAGCACATACTTAGTAGCTTGGAACCTTATACGTCTCTCAACCTTTCTATATTGATCCTTTAAATAATCGACAACCTCCTTCCTCCAGTCATCGGTATCAACTGCCGATGTTAGCACTTCCTGAATAGGCTGATACCCTGAAGCATGCTGAGCTAGTCAATTAGCTTCCTCATTATGCAACCGAGAGATATGTTCAAGACGAAAATCTCTAAATCCTTTCAACAATTGCAAACATCTTTCATAACACGAAATCAAAGCTTCACTTCGGCATTCATAAATTCCAGTCAATTGATTTATAACTAGCATAGAATCACTAAAGATTTCAACAGCATCGGCACGTATCTCCTTTAGTAATTCTAACCCTTTTATCAAGGCTTGGTATTCAGCCTGATTGTTTGTCGATGTAGCAACAATCGGCAATGAAAACTCATACTTCCTTCCTTGAGGTGAAATCAACACAATGCCGATACCTGCTCCTTCACCGCATGTGGAACCATCGAAGAAAAGTGTCCAAGGGGCAATCTCCAGAGAGTCCACTGTATTACAATGCTGAGTAACGAAATCAGCCATAACTTGCCCCTTAACTGCCTTGGTCGATTCGTAACGTAGTTCAAATTCTGATAATGCTAAAATCCACTTGCCGATTCTACCACTTAATATCGGCATTGACAGCATGTACTTGACTACGTTGTCTTTGCATATGACCGTACATTCAGCAGATAACAAATAATGTCTCAATTTGACACAAGAAAAGTATAAACATAGACATAATTTTTCGACGGCCGAATACCTTGTCTCAGCATCCACTAATCTTCTGCTCAGATAATAAATAACACGTTCTTTCCCTTCAAATTCTTGAATAAGAGCTGAACCAATAATAGTATCATCAGCTGACAAATACAACCTGAAAGGCTTCCCGTGTTGAGGTGGAACTAGCACTGGAGGATTTGTTAAATATTTCTTAATTTCATCGAGGGCTAACTGCTGCTCAGCTCCCCATACAAATTCCTAATCGGCCTTCAATTTAAGTAATGGACTGAAAGCCTTGATCTTACCCGACAGATTAGATATGAATCTTCTAATAAATTAATCTTACCGATCAAAGATTGCAATTCAGTCTTATTGGCAGGAGCAACCACCTTGTTAATTGCATCAATAGACTTCCTACTGATTTCGATGCCCCGCTGATGCACCATAAAACCTAAGAATTGACCTGCCGATACACCAAATGCACATTTATTAGGATTCATCTTCAATCCATGCTTCCTTGTACACTCCAATATCTTTCGTAGATCGGCTAGATGTTTTGTGATATCTCCAGACTTAATCACCACATCATCAATGTAGATCTCTACTAATGTGCCGATGTATTTATGAAAAATAAAGTTCATAGCTCTCTGATAAGTAGCGCCGGCATTTTTCAAACCAAACGTCATAACTATCCACTCAAACAACCCCACATGACCTGGACATCTGAAAGCAGTCTTGGGAATATCTTCTTCAGCCATGAATATTTGATTGTAGCCTGCATTACCATCCATGAAGCTGATAATTTGATGTCCGGCTGCAGCATCAATCAACAAATCAGTAATTAGCATTGGATAGCCATCCATCGGTGTGGCTTTATTGAGATTCCTGAAATCAATACAAACACGAAGCTTTCCATTCTTCTTATAAACAGGAACCACATTAGAGATCCACTCTGCATATCGACACTGCCGAATAAACTTTGCCTCAATTAATTTAGTTATTTCGGCCTTAATATCAGGAAGTATATTAGGGTTGCATCGGCGCGCTGGTTGCTGATGTGGCCGAAATCCTAGATTTGATAGGTAACCGATGTTCAACTACCGATCGGTCTAACCCAGGCATCTCAGTATAATCCCAAGTAAAACAATCTTTATACTCTTTTAACACATCAATTATTTGCTGCTTACACTTGGAATCTAACTTAGCACTAATAAAAGTAGGTCTTGGCCTATCGCCATCACCGATATCTACTTCTACTAAATCATCTGCCGATGTGAACCCTTGACCTAATTTTCCTATCATCGGCAAACCTATCCATTAAAACTCTTCTTCAGAACCGACTGCTTGGATCGGTGGAATTTCATAATCAGCAACTCTAAGGAACTCTTTTTCCCAAGCTTCTCCTGATATGCATTTAGTTCGCTCATAAGTATCTGACTCTGCCGATGCGATGATATAAGAAGAATCACCTAGGGACAACCTCAATCTTATCCCTAATCCACTGTATGAGGCATTGATGCATTGTAGAAGGAACACAACAATTAGCATGAATCCAATCCCTCCCTAGAAGCAGATTATATGCACCCTTGCCGTTAATAACAAAGAACGTCGTCGGCAAGGTTTTGCTGCCGATGGTCAATTCAATGCATACTGCCCCTTTAGCCGGTGACACATTGCCTTCAAAATCTTTTAGCATCATATCGGTTTTGGTCAAGTCTTGATCTCCCTTACCAAGTTTCCGATACATCACTATAAGGCATAATATTAATCGCAGCCCCTCCATCAATAAGTACCTTAGACACAGGCTGCCCATCAACTCTGCCCTTCACAAACAAAGCCTTAAGATGCTGTCTCTCGTCATCGGTAGGTTTCTCAAAAACAGCCATCATTGGATCTAGTGTCAACTGAGCTACTTGATCAGAGAGAACAACTTCTTCCTCATTATCAGATAGTGCCAAAAATTCCATCGGCAACATGAATACCATATTAACATCTGCCGATGGACCCTTATTTTTGTGTTTTACCTGCCACTGCTGATGACCGGACCTCTCATTGGAGGAATTTTCCTCTTGGTATAAATCCTCCTGACGCTCACGTTGCATCCTCCTTCTCTGTGTCTTTGTTAGACCCTCCGGGCACCATCGAGGAAACTTGGTTTTCCAAACCGGCTGATAACAGGTCCTAGTCGATTCTACACGGCGTATATTAGGGTCCCTGTAGAATATTTTCTCATCGGGAACTCTTGCATTTGCCATTTCCTCAAGCTCCTCTTGATTCCTTGGAAAATATCCAGCGCGTTTACCAAGCCTTTCATGTACACTAAGTCTGCCCCCCAGCCGATCATGCACTGATGCTCTGCTTCTGATCGGCTCACTGATAAATAAACCCTGATTGCCAGGTTGAAATCTTCTTTCTGACCGATTGACCCCATAATAACCATTGCACTCAGGGCAATTTTCAACAGTTGGCAATTTAATACCTTCTTCCCAGCAATGGATAAAAAACGGGCACCTCCAATGATCTTTATGCCGATGCCATTCTTCCCGATGTCTTTCTTCTTGCTGTTGTTGATATCGATCATTACGCTAACGCCAACCCTCCTGCTGCCTTCGATGAGTAATCACAATGCCAGGTCGAGGAGGTTTTTTGGAACTACTGTTTTCTCCCAGCAAACCCTTACTTTTTGCATCATCGGTAGTTATCCGATGTTAGGGATCCACTGATGCATTTTTCTCAGCAGCCTCGGACGTCAATACCTTGGTCTTCCCTTTGGCCTCCAACGTATTTGCTGGAAAAGGGTGTTGATCAATTTTCATCGGCCTTTGGGCATTGGAAGTACCAAACTTAATTCTCTCAGATTCAATAGCCGATTGTAACTGTTGCCTGAACACCTTGCACTCATTTGTACTTGTGTGAAGTTGCATTGTGCCATTTGCAGTACAAGATCTTCTTCAACTCTTCTGCTGATGGGATCATATGATTAGGTGACAGCTTAATTTGGCCCTCTTGAAGCAGAAGATCAAATATTTTGTCGGCCTTGGTGATATCAAAGGTAAACTTTTCTGGCTTTTTTTGACCAAAGGGACAAGATATCGGCTTTTTATTCTTAACCCACTCAGCTAAGCCGATAACTGGTTCTTCATCAGAATCAGAATCTCCTACTTCTTCAACAAATGATACCTTTTTACCCCAATTCTTTTTAGGTTCAAAAACCCTAGTATCTTGATCAGAGATCCTTTGCACAAGATGACTGAGGCTTTCAAACTCTTGAGAAGCATATCTGTCTTTAAGATGTGGCAATAACCCTTGGAAAGCCAGATCGGCAAGCTGCCGATCATCCAGCACCAGACTGTAGCACTTATTTTTTACATCTCGTAGTCTTTGCACAAAGCTCTCTACCGATTCATCATTACGCTGTCTCAATTTTACTAAATCGGTAAGCTTCTTTTCATGGATTCCAGCAAAGAAATACTTATAAATTGTTTTTCTAGATCAGCCCAGGTAATAATAGAATTTGGTGGTAATGAAATGAACCACGTAAATGCCGATCCAGACAAAGATGATGAAAATAATCGAACTCTTAATTCATCCCTGCTAGCTGCCTCTCCACATTGAATAATGAAGCGATTGACTGTGTTCCATTGTTGATGTGTCATCTTGTCCGGAGAATTTAGTGAAATCTGGTACCTTGTACCGATTTGGGAGAGGAATTAAATCATATGCAGGAGGATATGGAGTCCGATAAGAATAAGTATTGACCTTGGGCTTTATCCCAAACTGATCCTTCATAATTTCTGCTATCCTATCGGTCCAAAAAGCATCAGCCTCCTAATGACGAACTGGCTGAATTTCTACAGGAAGTGCCTGCTGATATCCCTCCACATATCTTTGTGGCCCACGATCTCCAGCAATCGGCATATTCGCCGTTACTTATGGTCCATTAACCTAGTTGGAAAGGATTCATCGGCTGTGCTACCGATGCTTGATTCTAGACACCAGCTTGCATATAACCCTGTTGAATCCCTGCAATCTATTGATTTTGCTAAACTGTATGTTGAACAGGTAACTGTCCTGACCAACCATTATTAGAACCCATCGGTACAAAACTTACCGATGGCTGGTAATTTGCTGACATTGTTGGATAATTATAACCAGCTTGAGGCATAAACTGAACCCTAGTTTGACTCATAACAAGGGCTTTCTGCTGCATCGGCAGTAAGCTTGCCGATGGATTTGAACTGGGCGTTTGAACCAAAGGCATCTGGAAACCCCCTGGAGTTGGTTGCACAGTAGTTGCTGTGGCATATTGAGGCACTTGGGCCATCGGCGAAACAGCCGATGGTATAGGAGCTTTTCCTACTGCGTCAAACACTTGAGGTAATCCAAGATTGAAAGCAGATGACCCCGGAGGCATACCATATCCCCACCAATTAGTAGGAATCTGGCTATTCTGAGACACAGGGCCTGACATAGCTGATGCCGATAGATCTATACTAAGCTTAATTCGTCCTCCTGGTAGTACCGGATCTGATCGTATCGGTGTAGATTGAATATTAGGTAAGCCTGCCGATACTGGAGAAGAAGTAACTTCTGTACCCACAACGGCCGAGGGAGCCGATGGAGTATTGACAGATATCGGCTCTGGTTGGTGATAGGCAGGCCCAACATAATGCTGGTGACGCTTGTCCTTCTTTGAGAGTTCGAACCACAACATTATGAACAGTATTAGGACAACACATTGGAATGATTAATCAAAGCATGATTTACTGTAGAATTAACCTATCTCTTGAAGTTTACCAGGATTGGAGTCAAAGGATAACCTGCCGAGGCAACGGCAAATCTTGCTTCTGGATGACTTGTCCACTCTTGTTCAGGCTAAACGATTTCAGACAAAGCTGCCTGTATTCTTCTACGGCCTTTTCCATAGCCTGCCTCTGCTCTTCCTTAAGATCTTCTTCTGATACCGCGATAACTGTTCCCCGCATCGATCTCGGAATTGAACATATTGATCGGATTGGTTTGTCCCACCGGGCGTGCCAAAAGATGTGTTGATGCAAAAGTGGATCTACAAACACAAAGGGCTAATACCCGAATCGATATCCAACGCATGCCAGTCGATTTGACCTGTTAATCGATAAGGATGAAGATACGAGCACTTTGGTCCTGACAACAGCGATACGCCCGGAAGTCACGGCCAAGAGGTACTCACGCGGAACTCGAGGATCGCCGAAGGTCGCACTGAAGCGATGCAGCTCGCCGAATCAATGAGAACTCGTAAAGAGAAAATAATGCAAATTGACGAAGTCGCCGAAAAGTAAGTAGATGCAAATAGGAGTAAAAATTGGTTTTGATATTGATTGATATATCTAATTACATTGCCTCTCACTCCATATTTATATCCTGATCTAAAGAGACACAACCAAACACAACTAGGACACTAAGCCCATATCTAAGGAAACACATGATTCTTACATGAATCATACTCTAACAAATATAGGAAAGGAAATCAACTCCTATCTATTTCCCTGTCCGCCTCAATTACGATGGAAATCTCACCGTCCTCCTTCCCATCGGCATACCCCCTGTTTCATCGGCAGTAGTCCTCAAGTCTTCCTTCATCAGCATACTCCTTGTTTCATCGGCAGTAGTCCTCAAGCCTCCCTTCATCGGCATCGACAATGACACCTTCAACCTCATCGGCAACGCCCGAGTCTAAATCAACCTCTCCATCGACCATCACCAGCTATCGGCAACCATCTTTACAAGCTGGCTTTCATCGGCTATCAAGTATACAGTAACTTTCCCCTTGCCGATTAGTCCACTCCGATCATTTTGACACGTGCAAAAAACGGTGTCAACAACAGTCGAATTTCCTAAGTCGGAAAACGGTTTGACAAAGCCAAGTTTGGCAATTTTTGTAGGTGAATTGGATTAAGAAGTAGTGTAATTTCATGGCTGGTTTTAGTAGCTTGATATGCCTTCTTGAGTACAGAATAGGTGGTTTAGCAATGGGATCATTGAGTTGGATTTTTGGGATGCTTTAAAAAGCATGCAAGGCACGTTCTCGACCGGCTTCAGCATCTGGACGCGGTTAGCATGCCTCGGTTCGGCTCGACGCCGCAGCACTGGCTTGCCCAAACGTGCACAACCGTACCGCTGTTGTCGCGCCCTGGCACGTGAATCATGCACGCACGCGCACGCCGCACCCGGCGGGCCTGGCCGCTCTGTCACCACCGCCGTTGTCGTGGGCCTGCTACCCTGGCCAGTCTGCTGTTGCCCGCTTTGCCATGTCGCTGCCTGCGTTTTGTCGCGTCACCGCGCTGATGCTAGCCGCGGCTGCGAGTGCTGAGTCGCCCATGTGCGCTCGCACTACTTATGTCATGTCCGCCTGAGTCGCTCTGCCACCGCTGTCGCGTCTGCCTAGCCGCTCTGCCACCTCGTGCTCGCCTACGTGGGACCGTGCGCGCGTGGCCGCACTTGGTCTACTGCGGCCGGCACATGGCCCTGCCCGCACCGTCACCTGGCTGCGCGAGGGCTTGCCCCGCCTGCCTTGCCATCACATCCGTGCTCGATGCGACGCTACGCTGCTGCCCCTCCCTAGACCAGCTCCAGCCACTGCGGCACACAGGGCCGAGCCACCAGTGGCTTGCGATTTATGGCCATGCGGCCAACCGTTCTTGAGCACGTTTCGCTGTCCCCCATCGCCCTGTAGCACGTGCGCGCTTGAACTCCGAGTTGACAGCCACTTCCTGCCACAGCAGCAACGAGCCAAGCCATGCAGGTTCTTCCCTGTTCCTCTGTTGCCATTGTCGCCGGACCCGCGCCTTCAATTCGGCTTGGTGGGGTGACCTCGGTCCAATTAACTCTGTCCACGGCTTCACGGTGTAGTCAGCCAGTCACCCGACCCTACCGTAGACCGTTGCTAGTGGCTCTTCGTGTGCGAGGATGGCCGCGCGACGGTGGCGGCGCAATCGGCGGCCGTCGGCAAGGCTGTCGAAAACCATCGGAGTCGAGCCCCACCTGCAGACCGCGCCAGGCACCCCAGGAGACCCCACCCAGAGCCGCGCCCACCGGAACTCCCACCCTGCAGCCGCCGCCGCGCTCCGTAGCCCCAACCCCGCCCCGCCGCCGTGATCCGGAGCTGCGCCCGCCGTGGTCGCGACCGCAGACCACGCCCGGCACCACAGGAGCCCCCTCTCGGAGCTACGCCCCACCGGAGCTCCCGCCCTGCCGCCGCCTCTGCGCCCGGCACCTGCCGCCACACTCTGGAGCCCCGCCACCGCTGTCCGGAGCCGCGCCCGCTGCTGGGGCCGCATCCGCCGGGGCCGCGCCGGCTAGGGAGGCTGCTGGCCGGCCGGGGTATGGCAACCCTAGGCATAGCCCAACAGGCCTTATCTCTTTGTAGAAAAAAAAAGACATGGAAATTCTCATTTTTGCCCTTTAATGACTGAAGTAAAATGACCGATTTATCCTTATTCGAAAATAAAATGAAAAATAAAAAAATAGATATTGCCCTACGTATTTTGGTACCCGCCTCACCTAATCTGGGACTATCCCCACCTATTTGGTACATACTTTCAGTTGGGTTCCTCCTATTTTTCCACCGTCCGATCTCGTCCAATAAATGGCCCATATTTTTTCCAACCATTGTAAAAATTCTCAAAATGAATTGTCTGTTGTTTTGCAGGTGATATTCACGTAAGAAAACATATACCTACTCGAGTACCTAATAAATGTCTGTGCTATATATAGTGGGAGGTATCAGCGTCAACTGTAGTTACGGTTATGTGTAGTCAACTCTGTTTTGTGTGGATATTGTAGTCAATTGTCAAATGATTGCTACCGCTACAATCTTCTTCACTTCTGCAAATGAAACCTTTTAACTCTCAAATGTCTTTATTGAGATAGGTAACTAGCCTGACTCCCCTCCGAGAACCGTATATGAAAATTTCATCTCGTACGGCTCAAGCAAAAATACACAAATTTTCAATGGATATTAGAAAAAATAAGGTTCAAAACTCCATCAGCCACTGTATTGGATCGATTTGCCTTGAAGATATGAAATAAGAAAAATCCAGAATTTCTTCTTTGTGATAATAATGCCAAAAAATCTCAAGTCCGCTCATCAGTCTTTCTTTCCCTTATGTTGATCATTAGAGGCCTCTTGACTTTTCTCCTCCCTATTATTTATTTATTTTATTTTATTTTTTGACTAGTCAAAAAATAAAATAAAAATTTATAGTGGTTTTCTGATAGAAATTATCTTGTTGCGATCCTATGAATCAGTTCAATTAAAAACTTAGATTGAATGAAGAAAATTGCATATTCGGGACTCCAATCGTCGCGCTTCGCAGTTTTGAGACTCCAAACGTGACTTCGTAAAAATAGGCCTCCAAACGTTGGACTCTTAATTTTCTTGACATTATGGGTGTTTTCTTCTTTTGTAGTATTCTTCCATGTATTTGACACCTAAACATACGTATTTGCCCTTCTGTTATTTTGCATCTACATGATACGAAGAGCCCGACGCTTCATCTCTACCTTAGCCACCGATACGAAGAGCGTCGCCCTTCCCGACGGAACTCAACGCGGCGGCCATGGAAGGCCCCGACGACCTGGACGGCTGCCCGCTCGCCCTGGCCACGGCCGATGGCGCCCTGGCTGCGCCCAGCGATGGCCTGGCCGCGCCGGCCGCCCCAGGCTTAGCCGCACCCGCTCCACGCCTGGCCGCGGCCGTGTCTGGCTTGGCCGAGCCCGACGCCACTGCGATTGCCCTAGCGAGTCTGCTTGCCTGGCCAGGCGACGGCCACAGTGCCTGCTGCCTGCAAAAGCAGACGTACAGGAGAAGCGGCCACACTGTGCCCAGGCAATACGTAGGTACGTAAAGTCCAAAAGGCCATAAGGGAAAAAAAACGTCAGTTGATGTGTCAAATACATGGAGGAATACTACAAAAGGAAAGAAAATCGGCGCCCCTAGCGCCCGAACGCCCAGATTCAGGGGCACGTCCGAACGCACCTCGAGCCCATCCGCCCCCCTCCTGCACGGAACAGTAGACTCGACCCTGACCAAAACAACAGATCACCTCGCGGCGGCCCGTTCCATGAAACAGTAGACTCGTTCTGTCCCGCAGGCGCCGCATCCCGCCATCCCACCGCGCCGCCCTATCTCATCGCGCTCCCATCAGAAGTATTACTTGTTTGCAACATCAAACAAACCGTAATGCGAGATGCAACATCAGAACAAAGTCTACTGCAACATTAGAACAAAGCTACTGCAACAACAGAACAAAGGTGCTGCAACGCGAGATGCAATATCAGAAAAAAGAAACTAATGCAACAAAGAAATATTCCTTGTTGCAATACCGTAACAAGGCTACAGCAAGAAAAAAACATAACATAAAGCAAAGGCGAGAAATCAAACATTAGAAGAAAAAAAACTAATGCAACAATGAAAAATTACTTGTTGCGCAAGCAAAACAAAGCTACTGCAACAACAAAGAAACAAAGCGCAATGTGAGATGCAACAATCAGAAAAAAGACTAATGGAACAAAAAGAATACTTGTTGAAACATCAAAACAACGTTACTGCAACAACAGAAACAAAAGCGCAATGCGCGATGCAACATCAGAAAAAAAAACTAATGCAACAAAAAAGAATACTTGTTGCAACAGCAAAACAATGCTACTGCAACAGAGCTCGCCGGAACCCTAGCCACCGCGTCGTCCCTCAGATCCAGATCCAGAGGAGGAGGAGGAGGAGGGCTTAGATCCAGAGGAGGAGGAGGAGGGCTCAGATCCAAAGAAGGACCCACCGATTTCGCCGGAAGCCGCCGCCATTGCCCTCCTCTCCGATGGCATGGAGGTCACAGAGGGAGGGAGGGAGGGAGGGAGGGGCGGCTCGCCGGAAGCCACCGCCGTTGCCCTCCTCTCTAGTGACATGGAGGTCGCGGAGGGAAGGAGGGAGGGGGGAGGGAGAGAGGGGCGGCTCGCCGGAAGCCGCCGCCGTCGCCCTCCTCTCCGGTGGCATGGGGGTCGCGGAGGGAGGGAGGGGCGACGACACGCGACGCAGCAGCAAGAGAGTGGGGGAGCGGAACGAGGAGCGGGCGAGGAGACCGAGAGACTGATGTGCGCGGGTCACGGGTGAGCGGATAAGGCGAGGCGGGCGCGCGGTTGGTCGAACGGTGCGGGATCCGTCCGGACGGGACAGACGCCCATACAGTAGCGTTTCCGAAAGAAAATACACATAATGTCAAGAAAATCAAGAGTCCAACGTTTGGAGGCCTCTTTTTACGAAATCGATGTTTGGAGTCCTAAAACTGCGAAGCGCGACGATTCGAGTCCGAAATATGCAATTTTCTCTACCGAATGCTCCAGTAATTCTTTGACCCTCCTTTTGATAAATGGCAAAGCTGTTTGTGGAATTGAGTGCCCACATTCGTTTGGAATTCTGTATGAAGTCTTGAAAAAATAGTGTAAGCTGAGAATATGGCTGCATTGCTTATACTAAAGCTGTACTTTGTGGAATTAGGTGTCTGCATTCAGCTGCAATTCTGTATATTTTTCTGATAAGAATAGCTTCAGCTAAGATTTTTGATTCTCATCTGTGTTCACTGTCTCTGGTATCATCGACTCATTCATGTACCTCTGACAGAAGGCGCTCAAGAAGAAAATGGAGCTAGGTATATAAGGAGAGTAAACCAGCTACATATGACGAGATGCCATGCCACTTATGTCAGTGAGCTTGCAAGACCACCAAACTGATGTTACTGCACGTTAGGTGCTCAGAGATTACCTGAGTAAAAAGATAAGGAATAGATTGGTCTCGGAGGAGTGCTTTGATGTCTATCATTGTTGACTGCCTTCTAATGGCCTGCGCTAGTGCGGTGGGGTAATTTTGAGTTCGAAGGTGGATAGATCACAGATCACAGAATGTTTCTCATTAAATTATATTTAATAAAACAACTTCCCTCATGGTGTCGTTCATCTTTTTAACTTTGTTCAATGGGTATATTGCTTTCACCTAATCACCATAGAGGATTCCCCTTTCTCGTTTTATTTTCCAGTTGAGCTATTCAGTAATCATATATTATATTCTCTGACAGTACATATCAGAAGATGCAAATATATACATATTAGAAGATAGTAAGATACCATGTAATCATGTATTGTTAGTATGGCATGTGGGGGCTAGGGGCCATGTCAATTGATGGGTTTACTTTTTTCCCGAATCTGTTATTTTGTCATGAATTGAGCTAAATAGCCTAAACGCAACACTAAGGCCATGTTTGTTCCGGTCCAAATTAATCTAATTTGTAGTATTTGATTATATATGAGCTGGCTTATGATTGATTTCATGGCGAGAATCAAAACCAAGTGGAAGCTGTTCTCCAGTATTGTCAGCATCATATCAGTCCTTTTCATTTCACGAACCCAAAATGAATGTCAACTTGTCAAGCAATCGCAGGCATAGTCTGATTCTCCCTTTCCATGGTTACTTTCAACTTCAACCTATGCAACTGAGGAAGGATAAAAATGAAGAGAGTAATTTATACAGGAACATTAGATGATCACAACTTGTGTAATAACTTGTGTCCAGTGACACGGGCATCTAATTATCTCAACTGTATGTGCAGACACATTAGACCATCACCAGGCTTTGTTTCAGGCCTTGTTTGAATGCGCTCGTATTCACCTTAATCCATGTGAGTTGAAGAACTAAGAATCTGTTCGGCCGGACTGAAATGGGCATGGCTCACTCTGGATTTTACTGTTCATGCTGAAATTTTGTGAGAGAAAAACACTGCTCCGGCTGAAAAAAAAGGCGAGCCAGCCAGCCAAAAATGACCAGCCGAACGCGCTCTAAGTTTCAACCTAATTTATTTCAACACATGTGAATTGAGATGAATACATGTACATGTAAATAAACCCTCACTAGAAAAGAGTTGACAGATGGTTCGCAGTATCAGCTATCAGCCTATCACACTGAACACCAAGGTTCAGGATCAGGGACCAGAATGGAGAGCTATAGAGAGATTCACTATTACGCTAGAGAACTTGACATGATTTTTATATATAACCAAATGTCAAAATTGTACAAAGAGGTAAAAACATCAGACAACAAGCCTTTCTCTAATCTTACATAGATGAAAAGTTCAGCAAGATGTGCTTTTCTCGGATATTACACAGAGGAAAAGCCCTTGAGGTCGGGATGCGGCATGCTGAAATCTTTAAAATCAAGGGCTGCCTCCTTCCTTCTATAGAGTTTGCTCTAGGGATGCAAGGGAGAACCTATAAGGGCACGTTCGTTTTGCAGGGAATGGAGTGCCGGAACCGATCCGGACCGGGACATAGCTGTATTTTATACGGCCAACCATCACCGGAAAGCGTTCCGATCGAAAATCAACCTAAACGAACGGACCCTAAATAAGTTTTTATTTTTGCTGTTTTAGCGAAAACTCGGAAATACTATTTATAGGTCCGCAGACAATTCCGCTTGCATGTGTAGTAAGATTTCGTATCTGAGCTCACCTCATGGATGCACAAGCTTTTCCACGAGCATATATATCCACAAAATAGCTCTGAGACTTTCTATGGCGGTGGAACTATTTTTCAAAATATATGTTTAATACTCTCTTTATTTTAAATTATAAGTTGCTTTGTTTTTTTGGTACATCGATTTTGGTATGTATAGATATAAAGTATGTTTAAATACATAGAAAAATATATGTACCAAAAGAGTCAAAGCAATTTATAATTTAGAACGGATGTAGTATACAGCTACTTCTGCGGGAGCTAAAACCGCATCCATCTGTCCGGACAGACCCCGCCTGAGTCACCCTATCCGCATGGCCCGCTCGCTCTGCGACGTCTGCACGTTGCGCGCCTCTACACACGGGATGGATCCCACTCTCCCCCGCGCCACCACGTGCCCCTGCTCGCGGGACGGATCTCGCCCACCCCCACCCTGCCCCTGCCCGTACTCGCGTCTCCCTTTACGGTCGTGCTCCATTCGTCTGCCGCAACCCCTGTCGAGGTCTGTGCCGCCAACAAGCTCTACATCGACGACCTCCTCGCCACTCCGTAGCATCGAGCTCTACGCTAGCCTCGAGTTCCGCCTCGACGAGCCTCCGTTTTCGTCCAAACAGCAAGTAGATGTTGCGCTTTGAAAGCGCATGCAGCATGTTGTAAGTGTCTGTTTCAAGTGTTTTAGATGTTTCAAAGGTATGCTGCAAGTGTTTCATATGAATGTTGCAAAAGTAGATCGAGATGTTCCATATATTGCAATGGTTGTCCACATATGCTGCAAGCTTTTGTTTCCCACGTTTCATCTGTTTTCAGACGTATGTTGCAAGTGTGTTTATCTGGATGTTGCGTATGTTTTCACACATATGTTTGCAAGTGTTTTATCTGGCCATTGTGTATGTTTTTGAATGGTTTTCATGTGTTTTTAGATGTTTTTACAAGTGTTTTAGATGCATGTTTCAAGTGTTTCATTTATCTTTAGACGTATGTTGCTATTGTTGTATCAGAATATTTTAAAAGTAAATTGGGTGGTGCATCTCCCTTCTCGCCTCCGTGTCTCCTCCTCCCGATGTCGACTGGGCATCCGTCGTCTCCTCTCTCTTCTAGATGCTGGTGACGTTTGGCGCACAAAAAAAAAAAATGACCTCAGGCGCGGACTTGCGGACGCTAGACGCTCCGTTGGGATAAACACGAAACATCCGTCACAGTCGCATTGACGCGCCGCACGCACGGCAGGTAGTACGTACGACGCACGCACCGAGCTGCAGTTGCACGGCACCGTGCGATCGAGCCAAGTCGTCACGACAAAATGACATAATCGAGCGGGCTGTGGGGGCCCGTGGCGCCGATCCAGCTTCCTCAATTCCGGGTGCCAGGGACGCTTGTTTTCCCTCAAACCCAGCGGCCGTGAAAGCGTATCCTCGCAGCATCCAACAGACACTGTGCGGGTATTCATGGCGCGCCGCCGCCCACCATTGAAATAAAACCACGCGCGGCCCACAGTCTGCAGTGTTTGTGTTGTTCCATGCATAAATCTCCCGGCTCCGTCTCCCCTTCCCAGCCATCGGCCATCGCCGTGAATTCCGACCTGCTGCCACTGCTCCACTACACCATCCATCTGCACGTACAAGCTAGCACACCACCACTTCCACCGCCAGTTCTTGTAATCTTGTTGGGCTGTCCGTTCCACTCGCTCATGGCTTCCATCGTTCTCCTGCTGTCGGAGCTGCTGGGCGGGGAGAGCGCGAGCGTGCTGGCGGCCGAGCGCTACATGGGCGGCCACCGGAGCCTGGGGGAGTTCCGGCCGGCCGTGACGGAGGCGCCGGCCAATCAGGGCCGAGGGCCAGTGGAAGACCAGCACGCGGCCGCCGCCGGGACAGAGCTGGTGCGGGCGGAGGAGGACAAGAAGAGGAAGGAGGAGGATCCGTTCGAGGACCTCGCGGTGTCCAGGATCGCGGTCGACATCATGTGGCCTTGAGGCAGAGTGGGAGACTTATTAGCCAGAGTCGGTTTGCCCACCCAGACTTTAATTTGGGCTACTCCTAATTGTTTCTTGCTCTCTTCGTTTGCGTAACTCACATGCTCCTCTAGTCGCTTCCGGTTATTTCTATTTATTACATTATTACAAACATGTAAATATGTGTATGAAAAAAAAAACGGATTGCTGAATTGTGGCCGGGCCATGTAATGTCAATTCTTCCCTAACATGGTTGCTGTGCATACCTTGTTTTACAAACTGACACGGTGGACCGGTGGGAAAAGGCATAAAACCAGGGGAGGGGACAGAACAGAGTTTTCTATGTAAGCATTCGCCAGCCGCAAACCCGCCCACAGGAGGAAGAGGACCCGGCCACCGGGCCAGGCTGCTGTGGGCTGAGATCCGCTGGTTTCCTTGTGCTTCCGCACGAACGAATGAACGAACGGGATTTATCATGCGGTACTCAGCGGATCAAGGCCGCATGGCCAGGCTGCTGTTCAAGGACGTGGTCTGATTCTTCTAGATTGCCGTTAATTTAACAGGCTTTCTAAGGGAGCTGCTGTTTTTGTTTTTTTTCCTCTCGCTGCAGGAGGAGGATGAAGACTAAAGAGACTTGAAATTTACCCCTAAGCTTTGCTTAAAAATCATTAGGCCATCTCTTTGTTTTTTTTCTTTCAATAGAAATCGCGGTAAATCTTTACCGCCACTTGGACAGAAATTCTACGTATAATACTCTACCAAAACACCATTCATGACGAAGGCACCGATGAGAAAAGACTGCTGGCACGCACCAAACAAACGCCGGGTTGCAAAACACCGGTTGATAAATTCCAAAACGAAATCGACAACCAAAGAACCAAACGAATCTGCCCCAACGTCTGTTCCGTTCGGACCAGGGAGAAACAGACAGACGTCAGGCACCACGTACCGACCGGCCCGACGTGACGACCACCCCAGCTGCAGCTGCACGTACGCCGCCGGGGCCGGGGCAGGTTGACTACGTACGCTGCCGGTCGGCCGCAGCCAGAGGTCCCTCCAGCTGAAACTGGAAATGCGCGAAGCCATCCCACTGCGTGCAGCGCGCAACGGCACGCATACACACACACACACGTATATAAGGCGGTGTTTGGTCGCCCCTTCTAAATTTAGTCGGTGTTCCATTGAATGTTTGACATATGTATGAAGTATTAAATATAGACTAATTACGAAATTAATTGTATAGTTTGTGACTAATTTGCGAGACTAATCTTTTATGTCTAATTAGTTCATGATTTGACAATGTGGTGTTACAGTAAACATGTGCTAATGACGGATTAATTAGGCTTAAAAATTTCGTCTCGTGAAGTACTAACGAATTATGTAATTTATTTTTTTATTAGTATCCAAACACCCCATATAACATCCTTCCCACACACCACCTAAATTTTAATCACACTAATTCTCCCGCCTCCCCGTCCCATTCTCCCTCCGTACCATCGTCCGTCGTGCACGACAACACACACAATCACCAGTTGCAGTTGCGCTTGCGCCCGTTCCTAGTGCCTGCCTGTCTCTTGCTCGATTTGTTCCGTTTTACTGTGTGTGTGATCCATCTGGGGCTAGCTTAGCTGTACCATCTCAAAATCTCATGGCGCCCATCGTGCTGCTGCTGTCGGAGCTGCTAGGCGGGGAGAGCGCCAGCGTGCTGGCGGCCGAACGCTACATGGGCGGCCATCAGACCCTGCGGGAGCTCCGCCCCGCCGTGACCGGGCCGCCGGCGGCAGCGGCGGCCAACAAGCAGGACGAACAACGTCCGGAGGCCGCCGGCACGGCACGGTGCCAGGAGACGAGGAATAACGAGGAGTGGTTCGAGGATCTCGCGGTGTCCAGGGTAGCCGTCGACCTCATGTGGCCATGAGATCAGCTACTGACTTGAGCGTGTGTGCTTCCTGTCCAGGGTTGCGCAACACCGATCTTGCTCTGTTCGTTGCTTTCTGATTCTTTCTATTCAGCATCCATGTAAATGTATCTATTTATTTATGCCATGTATGTAA
This sequence comes from Miscanthus floridulus, assembly GCF_019320115.1. Lineage (NCBI taxonomy): Eukaryota > Viridiplantae > Streptophyta > Magnoliopsida > Poales > Poaceae > Miscanthus > Miscanthus floridulus. The sequence continues at coordinate 34,030,666 of NC_089585.1, forward strand.
AACAACTGCTGGAAAATGTATCTATTTATTTATGCCAGATACGGATACGAGTATCGGATACGATACATATCGGATGCGAGGATACGCTATTCTCGAAAAAAATAATGACACGAGGATGCGGTAGTGTTTTTTAATATATTATTTTTAGTAACTAAAATAACAAACCAATAGCAAGTTTATTAAGGGGGCTCTATTTAAGTTAGAGAACTCGTATATAAAAGATAGGAAACAAATCGAGAGATGCGCATCATGTATACGTATATATTAATATAAACAACAAACATGCTAGTTCGTATGAAAGATTTATTGCCCTGTTCGGTAGGACTGAAAAATACTGTTCCAGCTGATTGCCGTGAGAGAAAAATATTATTCTGGCAGGATGTGAATAGTGATTTCGTGAGTGACACAGAGCCAGTCAACCGGTAATCAGTCAGCCGAACGCGCCCTTAATATAATTTTTTAAAAAATAAATTACCTGATTGATAGCCTTGTACAGGCAAATGCGGCCAGCGCATACCGGCCTGCTTAGGTCCTGATTGACTGATGTGATGTCGTTAACAGGCGCCGTGATTCGGGCCAGCTACAGCAAACGCGCGCTCACCGTTCAGGGATATTTGGGTCCGTTCTTAGAGGAATTTAAATGGTTCGGAAAAATTTGTGCAAAAAATGTGAATCCGTCGGATTTAAGGGCACGCGGGGCCTCGTCGTGATGCGCTTGCGTTCTTCGATGCACGGCGGTGCCTCTTGCTCGGCAGCTGGCCTTGCAGTTGCAGGTTGCGCCAAGGGCGCAGGTCAAGTCAGCTAGCAAAGATGCCAACCCCAACATACCAGCGGCCGGCGGCTGACGCCAACGAGCGTGTCAATGTGTCGACAGCGCACGGTGTGGGTTCTCTCCGTCAGGCATAAGACAATGATGATGGATTGATGGCGACATGAACAAAATCGTGCCACAGGTTCATTTGTCGTGCATAAATCCCCACGTCTACGTGGGCCCTCTATCCTAAATTATCTGTCGCTTTAGGTTTTCATGTCACAAAGTTGACTCGATTTATAGAAAATACGTGCAATATTTATATCTCTAAATAAATTTCTTAAAAAACTAGATTCAAAGATCTTTCCAATGATATCAATTATATACCATAAATATTATTATTTTTTAATATATATTTTGTCAAAGTTATTTCTCGAAGAAGCGAAAACGATAAATATTTTAGCACGGAGCGAGTATAGCTTTACCGTGGCTCGTTCCAGCCCGCAGCAGGGTGCCGGCGGCGACCGGTGGGAAATGAAAACCAGGATCTTAACTCTTGAGGACAGATTTTCCTATAAGATCAGTGTCGGTGGAAGTTTTATTCTGAGTTTTATTCACGTTTAATTAGCTGCTACGTAAGCTTTTCTAATGGCGCAACATTTATATGAAGAGAAAAGTTGAGTTTTATATATATAGATGAAATTCTCTTGATCCGATTTTCAACTCTAGATGAGTCATGGGTTAGCTATCTATGAAACAATGTATTGAGTGTAGTTTATTCATCCATGTTTTATTGCATTTTGTCTAACGTGATATTCTTGAAAACAACGCTATAAAACTCTACATTGATAATGGCCTAAAAAAGAACCTAAATGCTTATAATAGTGTGCACATGATTTTTTGGGATGCACACAGAAAATGATAGAGAAAAAAACAAAGAAAAGTGAGAACTCACCTACCGCCGCCTGAAGATGAAAGAGCTCGTGCTTGATTAATATGTGCCTAAATTATAATTATTATTAAAATAAATTTTAATTCCAATGATCAAACAGGGTCTTAGCAGTTTCTATACCTGCCATGTCACTATTTAACGACTATGTCTCTAACATATCGTTTCTTTATGGGGCCTACATCAAAATCTGACTAATCCCGTGATTGTCTCTCCCGCCTCTGCCCGCCCTTTCTTCAGCAAATTTCCCTTGACAGCTCGTTCGTCCGGGATGCGGCGGGGCGTGTGTGGTCGAGCGGCACTCACTCACCGAGACGCAACAGGCGGGGGCCACACAACACTCGCTCATCGGGTGGTGCTCGCTACCTGGAACTTGGACAGGGAAGGGGGCAAGTGGTGCTTGCTCACGGGATACGTATAGGTGGTGCGACGGTGCGACGCGCGCTCATCAGGACGTGACAGGGCATGCGAGGCCCAGCGACGATCGCTAGCGGGATTACGACAGCTGGTGAAGACGAGCGACGCTTGCTACCCGACAAAGTATAGCAATGGCGTCACAGCGGTGTGGGCAACAGGGAAGAAGTAAGGCTATCTCCAAAATCAACACCTACAAATACAAGACATATTCATTTTTATAGCACTACAGGCAAAATGTTCAATATCTATTCGATATCTTCTCCAACAACAACAAGACTCAAAAGAGAATCCTTTCTGTAAATGGGTTTTCAGGAGAGATGATGTCCATATTTGGGTTGCATCTCAGGCAACCCAAAATAAGTCTCACGTATAGGTACTCTGTTGGAGGCTGATTTTGAGTCTCATGCTACCCATTTTGGGTTTGAGTGCCCATATGAGTTCTGTTGGTGTTCCGAGTAAACACCAACGAGTAAATTTATGTTATTGCACGTCTGGTTCGGATGGTTTGTTAAAAAGACATAATGTTTATATTGGTTCTGGCAGAATGTCCTTACGTCCAGTTCGTGGCTACTGCTCGTGTTATTAGCATCGAAAAGTTCACAGTAGGGGTTACAAACGGGCGAGAGATGGATATATCTCAAGTCTCTGATGGAAATGTCGAATGGATGCTGAGAGCTTGGTTGTGTGATGTGATGTGTTTAATCGATCCCCTTAGTGGGGTGCTCTGCCTTCCATTTTATAGGCCAACTGGGGAGCAGGGATTACAGATGGGAGAAAGGAGAAAAACCAGAGGCAAAGGAGGTCCTTCAAAGATCTCGTGTCTTTCTTTTCCTCTGTGCGAGCCCCGCTGATATGACAGACGGTGCTAGAGATAGCTCCACGCTAGGGTGCATATCCGCTGATCCTAATAGGACCTGCGCTAGGCAGTCTGTCCGCTGATGATGCCATGTCCTGGCATTGTCAGCAAGTGGTCATGTGCCATCCCGCCCCGGTGGGCAGCGTGGCGGACCTAAGGTGCTGATCCGTGGCCCTACGAGGAGCAGACGGTGGCAGTGACCGCACGTCCGTTACTGTAGGTGATGTGAGTTTCCTCCTGGACCATAGTGGTTGTCGTATGCTTCTGTCAGGATCCGTGCCCTGAGGGCAAATGGCGGCGCCCACAATACTGTAAGATAAATGTCGAATGCCTACAACACTGTTTGGACACTGACATACCTAGGAAGGTCTTAAAGCGGCCTTCTAGGTCATATCCTGACTGGTATTTTCCTATAGGCGTGTAGGGTATGGTCCTTGGTATTGCGGTTGACTTGAGTGCCATGCCTTATCTACTGCAGTGTAGTAATGAAGGAGCAGCGCATAGACGTCGGGCGAGGCGGAGCCAGCCCTCGGGGGTCAGGCGAGGCGGAGTCAGTCCTCGGGGGTCGAGCGAGGCGAAGTCTATCCTTAAACATCGGGCAAGGTGGAGCCAGCCCTCGGGAGTCAGCCTGAGGCGGAGTCAACTCTCGAGGGTCGGTCGAGACGAGACCTACGGCCACAACGCCCACTGAGGTAGAGCCAACCTTTGAGGGTCAGGCGAGGCAGGGCCCATGGTCATGGTGGACGGACAAAAAGTGACCCAGCAAGTGGTGTAGTCACGCTCTTGATTGCGCGGATGAATCAATGTTGATGGTTATTAGCTCCTCCTCTTTGAGTACCCTAATATTGGTCCCCGACAGTAGCCCCCGAGCCCCCAGGTGATTCGAGTTGAATTGCCTCGAGGATTTCTTAACTTGCCTGCGGGTGCGCGCGAGCACACCCAGTGGGTGGAGCCCCTGAGCCTGCGGAGGAGTAGGATACTCCTTCAGAGGGTTTTTCAAAAGAGAGGTTTTTAAGAGCCCTGGCCCTCTATTGTTGCCAACGGCGTGCCCTGAAGATGCTGATTTCTTCTTCGTCGAGGTCGGACCCTTCGCGGGTATAGTCGTGAGATTTGGTGGTTGTTTAGCTGGATAGTTTGATTGGGGTCTCGGTATCCCATTCGCTGAGATCCGGTCAGGGAAAGCCTGGCTGAGACTTAATCATGGGCCGAGATGCCTGTGGCGCTGGCCGCTTGTGGGGCCCTAGCTCTTTCCACCCTTTTGTTGTAGGGGTGTTTGGAGCGGCTGTTGGACCCGTTGATGGGTCAACCGTCGGACTCCTAGGCCCAGACGGGCCGTAGATGCACTTTTGATCCATATTCCTTTTACTTGTAACTGAGTCCCAGTTCGCCCGAGGGGGGGGGGCGAAACGTCCAACGAGTTTCTTGAAGGAAAGGATAGGGATTGCGTGCGCGTATCCTGTGGCTGTGACATTGTGACAGATCATGGGAGGCAGCGGAGATCTAGACAGACTGGTTGGTTTCCTCACATCCATTGTCCCTATAAAACCAAAGGGTTCACCCCTAGGGTTTCATACCTTGCCTCCTTACCTTTGCATCTGCAACCTCCGCTGCCAATTGCTTAAGCTCTCCGCATCCGTGTCTTAGCCACCATCAAGTTCACATCCACCCACCTCATCTTCCAATGGAGCCGTGGTGCTGCTCTGATATCACCCTCCAGCAGCATGGAGGGCCTTGTCCACCATGGTCTTCTCTACGCGTGGACCGCCACCGAGGAGTGGTGGCTGCCCGACGAGGAGGATGCACTATCGTCGCTCGATGGCTATGTTGTGTCCTTTGTGTAATTCCATGAGCGCGGGTTTGCCACCCCCGCCCATAAATTCCTTCGGGGGTTGCTGCACTACTACAAGGTAGAACTGCAGCACCTTAATCCCAATGGAATCCAACACATTGCGGCGTTTGTCGCCCTATGTGAAGTATTCCTAGGGATTAGTCCTCACTTTGACCTGTGGCGGTACTTCTTCGCCGTCACCCTCCTAAAAAAGTGGGAGAAGAAGGAGCTGAACACACCGATGAGATGCGCCGACATCCAGCCCTGCAACAACCGGGTTAGCAAGTACCCGCTGATGCGTCTAGTCGACCTCCAACAAAGGGAGGCATTTGCATTGGTTCTACATCAAGAACAACGTAGGCGCCCCCTTGCTAGAATTCACCAGGTGCCTCATCGAAGAGTTCCTAGACTCGTGGAGGAAGTGGGGAGTCCCAGAGAAAGATAAGAAGAGGATCTGGGACCATCTTGCTGCCATCTGACTCCTGAAGGAGAGGGGCATGAAGGGGTCGGGGATCATCGATGCCTACCACATGAGAAGGGTGGCACCACTGATGAGGCGCACGCTTCCCCTATATGCGATGGTGCCCAAGGCATCATTCAACGATACAACGCTTGCCGAGGGAGCGCTCTCCCCCTCTAAAGTAGCGTAGCGCATCAAGGAGGCAATTGAGCCTCTGTGGGATGACACCGGCGCTCTCCTCGAGTTCATGTATTCGGTGCTAGGGCACCATCCGATGCGGCCGAAATTAGGGTACATCATCTTCATAAGTTTCTTTTCCTTATGCCTCCTTTTTATTTGAACTCTCAACTCCTTGATGCTGATATTAAGATGGAAGGACCAGCCGAGGAACCTCATCCTCACAGACCACCCTAGCTTCGCTGTTGAGGGACCCGTCCATGATGGCGGCGAATCGTGCTGAGGACAAGCGGCAGACGAAGGCGAAGGAGGACGAGCGAAGGAAGAAGCAGCAGAAGCTACGGGCATAGGAGCGTGGGGAGGAAACTGATAGCGACGACTATGATGAGGAAGATGATGTTGAGGTAGTTGATGACACTGAGCGTGATGGACTGGAGAGTGAGAACATGCTGACAGGCACCCACTTATCTTTGCAGGGGTCAGGACCTTTTCTGTTTCATGGAGGGGAAAGCGTGTCTGCGAGGCCAGCTGAGACAGGCTTGACCATTGGCCTACCCTCAGAACCAGTAGAGGTGGGCGGATCTATCACCGCACCCGAGGTGCTAGCGAAGGGGGGTGGCCCTGCCACCACGCCTCAAGAGCCAGTAGGGGCAGGTGGATCTGGCACCGCGCTCGAGGTGCTGACGAAGGGGAGTGGCTCCGCTGCCACCCCCTAAGAGCCAACAGGGGCGGCTAGAACTACCTGCCATGCCCGAGGTATCGATGGAGGGGGGTGGTTCCACTGCCGTGCCCCCGAAGGCAAGGGAAGCAAGCCCCTCTGCCCAAGAGCAGGGGACGGGCTCAAAATGACCCTATTTCGACGAGGTGGAGCAGGGACCTAGGGGTTCATCCCCCAAATGTCTCCACCGCCCAACAATGCCAATGTAAGCCATCAACTCCTCTTTTTTTCTCTGTGACTTATGCCATTTGTTTCTTAGCAGCTGTCCTGAAGACTGGGGCAACTTTTTGGCAGCTGGCGCCCAAGAAGAGTGTCACCCTTCAGGCGAGGCGGTGGCCATCGGCTAACGTCGCACCCATTTTGGGCGAGAGTGGCACCGGTGTGATTGCGTCAGCGAGCCGATGAGGCACTGCTCATGGTGGCGCCTATGGCCACTGGTGGGACAAGCAGGCGCTGAGGCTGAGGGAGCGCCATCAGAGGTTATCGAGCAACCGACGACAGGAGGTGATTCCAGCTATCGATGTCGGGGTTGACGGATCTACCACTCGCGCTTGTGATGCCGACTGCATGTGGGTGCGACATCGCCGATTGAGGCCCTATCGATGGAGGCGGAGGTGGCAGCAACTACGACAAGCTAGGCACAGTCGGATGCCACCGTGGCAGTGCCCGAGGAAGCGGCATGACCCACGCTACTGGTGTCCCAATTGATGGTGCCTGACGTAGGCCAGATGGAGGGAGGCAGCGGTCGAGGGGTCCTTGGATGTTGCGGCAGTGGCGGAGAGGACCTAGCGGGGAATCATCCTTGGCCCTGACCTTAGGGTCAGCCGTTTGCCCATGTGCAGGGCAAGCCCTTGATCCGGTGGACAATTTCCACAGGACCCGACAGTTGATACTTTTCTCCCTCGATGATGCTACTGAGAGCATGGAGCGGGAGAGTCTTGACAAGGGGATTACGGCCAGTGCTATCTGCCTTGGACGATGCCAGGGGAGCCCTATGTGAAGTCGTCATTCCCATTGGTTAGGTATTCACTTGGCCTTGCCTCTCGTCTTCTTCTTTCTTCATGTATTTTTGTGTTCTGACATTTATCTTTTTCGTCCCTTATCGCTCGGTAGCCAGGAGAAATCCTAGGTTCCTTCGCGTGCAGAAGGAGAACTAGGACCACCTCATCGAAGAGGCCCGACTGCGTAGCGAGGTGACCTCCCAGCTTGCTGCTGCCCTAACAGAGGGTGGCTGAGCTGACTCCCCTAGCTGAGGAGGCAGCCAGTCTCTGGCTGTGGGAGGCCTGAGTCCCATCGGCATGAGGAGGAAATCAAGAAGGCGTTCGAGGCCCTATTGGTGAGGGTGCGACAAGATGAGGAGGAGGCCGCTAGAGTCAGGAGGGAGCGGGACCAATTCCTCTAGAGGGATGCTAAGACCCGCCAGTAGATCCTCGACCTCCTAGCCAAGGCCAAGATGGAGCGAGAGCTAAAGCTAGTGGTCAAAGGGAAGTTCATAGCCCTAGCATGGAGGGTGAGTCAGGTTGCCTGATGCGGTCACCTAACTATGCAAGGAGCAAGATGAGTTGCTCCTAGACCATGGGGAGGCTCCACTCAGAGCGTAGGATGGCCCATGAGGAGCGTGACTAGGCCATCTGAGAGCACAATGAGGCACAACAGTGGATCAGCTCCCTCCTAGGTCGAGCTCAGAACCAGTGATGACCCAGAGGCTAGAGGCCGAGAGCGTCTTCGCCAGGCTAGCCACTGGAGCTCACCGAGGCATGGAGGAACCTTTAAGTAGAGAGTGATGAGCACAATCTCCTGAGCGCTAACCTCGGAGTGGTCTACGACAACCTAGAGGTGGTGTGGTCGGAGGGGACTAGCTCACTCATGGCTTGTGCCATCGATATCACTGGCGTGGGTATGCCAGCTCGAGAGGGACGCTCTTCGCGCCAGGGTCACCCAAGCCTTTACAATTGCTAGCTCTCATTATGTGGACAACATTGACTTGGAGACGATGAGCCTCGGCTTCGCTCCTGGCTATGAAGCCTCTGAGCTGGATGAGATAGAGACGGCAGGTGGCTCCTCTTGCTCGGGACCTGGCGGACAGAGTGGAAGACATAGTTCTACCCCCGAGGGGCTAGTTAGTCAAATAGGTCAGGTAAATTTGGATGAACATCATTGTAATCTATAGACAATTGCTAATCCTTGTGCATCATAAAAACAAATTCGTAACTTTATTTTATTTGATTGAACTTATTTCCTTCCCTTTTTGTATGTGAAGAAAAGGGCTCACGTATTCTGACCCTTCCATTCATTAAGACTGTAGGGCCTAAGGTGTAAGAGGAGAACCTTCGATAATGCTGGTGAGCAAAGACACCGTAGCCGCCGAGGCATAGGTTTTTGCAGTCCTACCAGACGTGATCAATTATTCATTTCCAAAAACCTTGCCGCTATGTTTAGTGTGAAGAAGAGGTCTGACGCGGCGACTATTTTAGAAAAGGTGTACTTATACCTTTATCAGCCCCCGAGCGAGATCCAACCCTTTGCCGTTGCTAGGGGTCAGATGTCACTGAAAATCAAGGATAGGATAGTGAAACTTAGTAGGAGAAAACATCTCTTGTATTCACACGTACCCCCTCCCTAGGATCTTAGCCATCATTCTACGACCAAGCATTTGGTCTCCTCGCAAGTCCAACTTTCCTCAAGCCCCCGCGAGTAGCTGGGATTCGATCGAGGGTCGGCTCGTTTTTGTGACTGTCGCCCCATCCATAGTTTCCATGACTGGAGGGGTTGAGTTAACATTACTTGCCTTGATGGCTCGAGTGACGCGCTCGGTGAGCTCGCTAACGGGCATGTTTGAATGGAATCCAGTTCTGTTGCTTGCGATAGGGTCGGCGAATCCCTCGTGTGGCATTCTGTTGCTCCTTAACCTGCTTTCCCATAGATTCCCCCTCAATGGGGATTCTATGGGCTCGACTAGAGGTTTGGATCAAACAAGAAGGTTAAGATGACCTTGTCCACTTCTAAGCGAGATGGGCAAAGGCCATTGGGGCTCATCTGCAATCTCCCCCTGGCTTTTGTTCAACACGAGGCGGCTTCGGGCCCTTGGCGAGGCGGCCTTTGAACCTTAGTCTCTCGATCTAGGATTGAGTGGCTCAAGCCCCGAGCCCTATGGGGTTCGGTAGGGATCGATCATGTTTAACGCATCACCCCGTCCTCGGTTTCCATTACCGGAGGGGCTGAGCTAACGACATTTGCCTCGATGGCTCAAGTGTCATGCTCGGTGAGCTCACTAATGGGCTTATTTGAGTGGAATCTGGGTTTGTCATCCGCTGATGGGGTTGGCAGAGCCCTCATGTGGCATTCCACTACTTCTTAACCCGCCACCCGATAGATGCCCGAGCCATACGATAGGCTCGGGTGGCCCGTTGGCCTCTCCTCGATGATGATTCTGTGGGCTTGGCTTGAGGTTAGAATCGAACAAGAAAGGTCGAGATGTCCCTGTCCGCTTCTGAGTGGGGTTAGGCAAGGCCACTAGGGCTCATCTCGGTTTTTCTCCTCTAGCTCTGTTTGACATGAGGTGGCCTCGAGCCCTTCACAGGCCGACCTTCAAACCTCGATCGGTTGCCGTTCATATCGAATGAGACGACTACCGCTTTGTGACACAACACGAAGCATTGTGATGCAGTAATCGCATATGCGTTGCTTGGATGTGTGAGATAAAAGTATGAATGATTATATAAAGAAAAAGCGGGGGTCTGTAATGTTACCTCGATGGCACAAGTGATGGGTTCTGGGAGTTCTTACCGGATATGTCCATGCGGGGTCTGGGTCCAATGCTCATGATAGGGCCTGGTGTAACCTATACGAGCCTCCCATTCTTTTGTATATATCATTTGGCAATGGCCCAAGCCATTCAATTGACTTGGGTGACCTGACAGCCTCTCCTTGATGGAGATTCCGTAGGTAGGCCCCTCCATAGCCTTCCCGAGAAGGTGGAGGTTAAGGTTTAGAGTGTGGAGGCAAAGACTCTGATTGTGCTAGTGGGCAAGAAATGTCATAGCCACTAGGGCATAGGGTCCTAGCGGTCCTACTAGGCTTACTCAAATTTTGCGCCACACACCATGCCTCTAGTTTTTAAACATAAGGAGGGGTTGGGCAAAGAGAATGTCTAGCGAATAGACACTCCCGCTAGCCCCCAAGTGATGTCTGATCCCCTACCATTGCTGGGATTAGAGGCTCGGTATTGAAATTAATATGTAAAGTAAGTAAGTAAGGGTGCTTGTCTCTCGGCGGTGGCTTGGAGCCGTTCAATCGACCTAGGCACCGACTTTACCTCAATGGTAAGAGTGATGGGTTTGGAACACCTCCATCAGATATGAGCGTGCTCTAGTTTGCTCCTTACCTGTTCTTTGTTAGTGGTGAAGCTGTCCGATTGACTCATGTTACCTGTTGAGACAAGTTTTTCCTATGGAAATAGAGAACAAGAACATCTCATGCAAGAATTTAGTTAAGCAGATAAGCCAAGCAATGAACTTGTGCAAAATGGACAAGCTCTTAATCTTTGTTATAGCAAACAACTTTCAACTCTTCTCCCCCTTTTTGTAAAAAAGGTTTAGTGCATTTTGACCCTTTCTATAGTTAAGGTCATAAAAGCTTGGAGTGTGGGAGAGTCAGCTCTGACCACGCTAGTGAGCAATGGCGATGTAGCCACCGGGGCGTAGGTTTCTCGTAGTCCGACCAGTTATACTCAGAGTTTACTCCGAAAAACCTACCTCCTAGGCATTAACGTGAGAAAAGGGGGAAGGCACAGAGAATGTTTGTAGGATAAATATACTCATACCAGCCCCTGAGTGAGGCCTGACCCCTTGCCATTTGTTTGGGGTCAGATGTCACAAAGGATCGGGGGGTTTTGATAACGAAACTGATAAGAGAAAGTGTGCATTTATTAGGGGTAAAAGCGACGTAGCTTCTTGATGTTCTAGGCATTGGTGAATGTAACACCTCTGGTGTTTTGACCTAGCACTAAAAATTGACATGTCATCATGTGCATTGCAAAGCATTCATATAGTATAAAGTTTTGAATGCATTCACTAAATAAGGTTTATTTCATAATGTTGTTATTTCATGTGATGTGTTTCAAAAACCCTAAATAAAGATCATGACCACAAGGGTCAAATTTCATGTGATCATGTGAGGCCATGTGTCATTTGACTCAAATAACCCTAATGGGCCATGTTACTGGTCAAAAATCAAAATTTAAGTAAAAGGAAGACAAATCAAATTTGAATTCAAATTCAATTTATAAAAGTCTTTTTTGCCCCTTTTTACTAATTCAAAATCCATGTGGAATTTGGGGTTGCGGCAAAAAGCAAAGTTGGAGATTATTTTATGTAGATCAACTTTGGTATTCAAAGTTTTTCTAGTTTACATATAAAATTTGGAGTAATTTTGAAATTATTCAAATGCTCAAAAGCACCCCAAATTCAAATTTCAAAATGGAGGCAGAATTTGAAAATATTTCTAGAAGCAAAGTTGTAGAGTTTGAAAAATTGAACAACATTCATTTTTGGAGATTTTCAACTTCTTTAGAAAATTTGTGAGTAATTTGAAAAATGGACGCAGTGGCAGTTCTGTAATTATTTCAAAAATCAACCTCCACCTCTCTCCTAGCCGCCTGCGCCACGCGGAGGTCACCGCCGATCGGATTTCGCCGTTTCTTCGCACGTTGACACGTAGCCGGTGCCGTGGTGAGCGCGGGCGTGCGCTATCGACGTCGGGCAACACCTTCCCGGCTATAAATAGCAGTCGCCGCCGTCGTCATTCCTGTTTTCCCCCTTCTGCTCTGCTCCACCACCAGCTTGCTCCACCGCTCACCGTAGCCTCCGTCGAGCAGCATCCATCGTGCCCAGCTATGCCTATGTGATCGCCTTGGCCTTGCGCCTCTCTACGGCTTGTCTACGCCACTTGGGTTGGCCGGAGTCGCCCGGCGCAACTGCTTCTTCCCCGAGCCCGGCCGGAGCTCCGCCACCATTGCCTCGACGTGGCCAGGCCATTCTAGACTGCCTCCGCCTTCACCAAGCCCACCGACGTGACCGTGGTGAGCCACTAAACATGAAGTTCACTTCGCTTTTGACTCTACCACAGTCTTGCCAGGGTTACGCCGTGAGCTGACGTGCTCAAGCCACCATGGCCGGTGTGGGGTCTTCTCCGGTGTACCTTCTGCCATTCCAAGGACGGGGATGGGTTCGTAGTAGGGTGTAGATCATTTTGGTGAGGTTGGCTTCGCCGGAGCGTCACCGTCGACGCATTTTGCGGCCGGTTAGTGAGGGCAGCGCTGTCGTGACATGTTTGAGTCACTAACGGGTGGGGTCAGCCTGTCAGTGTGAGTGAGGAAGAAGAACAGTGAAAATTTTTATTTTCTGAATTTGTGAATAGTGCTAAAACTTTGGGAATTTGTAGGAAATTCATGATAGCTCCAAGAATTCTGAAATTTTGTGTGTAGCTTCTGTACATGTTCTAGTATGATTTAAAAATTTGAAACTTGAAATTTGAATAAATTTTTAATGTTCAAATATTCAGTCCATTAATTGAAAAATGCAATTTCCATGATTTTTGTAGGTCACTGTATAATTCCAAAAATTATGAAATTTGTTTTGGTACACTAATTTGTCATGAGGAAGGTTACATAAAATTTTCAGGTCATTTGGAACAAGTTCATTTTTGGGCTTAATTCCAAATTAATTCAAAAATAGATAAAGACAAACCCTAAGTGTTTGAATAGTGTTGGATCTTGTTTTGGTCATGTTTTGTGACTAGTAGGGTTTCAAGATCCACTTGGTCAAGTCACATGTGTGGTTCTTGATGGTAGGATTGCAAGTTGGTTTTGTTGGCTTGCAACTATACCGTGAAATAAAATCCTTTGCGGGGTGTTTTTACATTTCATGTACCGTGAAAGCATCATGTTTACATTATCATCATGTTAAAGCATATGTTATCATTTCATGTAGAACCCGAGAATGAAAGGATTCTAGTTGAGCAAGTTCTGGAAGAATCCCCGGTTGTCACGGGATTCGATAATCGTGGTACTGATCCGGAACCTAAGATCGTCAACGAAGGCAAGCCCCGGTTTAAGCATTAAGCCATTACCTTGTTTACTTTGAAAAGTTTATCACCTATGTTACCTATTGCATTAAGTTGTTTAATTCAAATGTTACCTACTTGATGCATTACCTATCTTGTTACTTGTTTACCATCCTTGAAGATATTTTTATTTACAAAGGCGTAGAATGCTTAGTATGCTTTATAGTAGGCTTTCAAAGTAAAAGTTTTGATACAATCAAAGATGGCATACTGGCCAAAGAAAGAAAGAAAGTTGAATGAACTAGAGACTAGTCAGGTGACTTATCTTGAATGTTGGGTAATGTTGCCGACTATGTCGCTTAAAGGCCACTCATTGTGGATCTTCTGAACGAGACACTTTGTAGTACTAGTCACATACTCCGGTAAGCCTACTTCGGCTAATCCGATACTAAGACGAATGCCCACGCACTGGGAGTGGAGAGATGGCGGGAGTAGCGTGTACCCTCGTGGCTGGAATGTGGCCGGATTTGAGGTGTGCTCTACTCTCAGGTGGCGTGGAGACGGCTTAGTATAGGAGGATCCGGTAGCGAGGTTGATATATGCAAGATTAAGTTCTACATATGTCGTGTGATAAGGAATCCCCAGCTGGGACTTGAATCAATTTGAATTGCCGGTGCTCCGTGGATATAGAGACTTGATTCATTACAGAAGCAATGCAGGACTGGTGAATTACTAAAATATGAGAAAAAGAATAGAATGAGAAGGAATGGAATATGGGAAATGTATATTTAGTTAAGATAATGAACTAAAAGGACTTAGGGGTAAAATTTGAGAATAGAATAAATATAGTAAGCTTTTGGCAAAGGACTTTGAATTTTGCTACATCCTTACCTTGTCCCAAGCACCTACATCTCTAAAGTCTTACACCCCGTTACGTCGGGTTAGTCTTGTTGAGTACCTTTGTACTCAGGGTTTGTTAACCCTTGTTGCAGGTGAGTCACATGCGTAGGCTTGTTTTGGTCCCTGCTGCATGTCTGTGTTTGAAGTCAATGACGATGAGGAGTGATGAATGGCCTTTGGACAAGGCACTAGTTTGTTTGATAAATAAAGTTAATGTAATATTATCTCGCTACTATGGTTGTATAACACTTATGGTATTGTAAGTTTGAAAACACTGGTTTGTAACATATGTTACCTTAAGACTTCTGCTATCTTTTACTCTGATGTATATATTTGAATAAACTGTTGTAATCTACAATGTCTGTGATTGGGATCCTGTTTAAAAAAGAGAATCGTGGATGATTTGGGTTTCTCGAGGACACCCGATAGACCTGTTGAGTTGTTAGGAACTCGTGTACGCTATTCGAGGTCTCTTAAGACAACGATAGGTGCACGTGGGCCCAATTCCTTAGGAGGTTCTGCCACAGCTGGTATCAGAGCAGTTCCCATCTAAGATTATTGTTGGTTACTTTGAAAAACCTTCAAATTGATTTGGATCAAAGAAAGTAAACTTGATATTTTGAAAGTTCAATTTCTTTCTTCTTACCTTTGATCTAGACTCAATCTTGTCTTATTTGAAAGTTTGTGGCGGATAATATGCTTAGGTTTGTCCTATGTATTAAAAATCTAGTACTTATGATTATATAAATCTTTTGTACTTAGATTCATAAGATCGATTCATGCATCATGCTTGAGCACATTGCATAATAATTCCCCTTAATAGTGGTTGGGTAAGTAATGTCAATCCCATTCTTGCTAACCTCCATTATTGTCAAGCTATTCTTATAGTCCTACCTTAAATCCTATAGGCTATGGCAAAGACCAAGAAAACCACATGCAAGTCCACCAGACCTCATGGAGTCCCTCGTCACCAATTGGCACCAAGAAATCACGAGCTTGGTGAAGGAAGTTCCAAGAACCTTGGAGAGGAAGGATCTTCAAGTAACCCCGCCAACATCGAGAACCTTAACAAGGAGCTCAACACTCTTTGTTGAGCTCACGCCAAAGATCAAGAAGAGCTGGCAGAAATGCAAAGGGGTATCACCATGACCATGGAGCTACGGAATGAAGCCTAGACACAAGAGGATGCGGCCAATGAACGCGTCAATGAGTTGGAGTTCTACGTAGAGGACCTAGAGATGGATAATGCTATTCTTCATGAGAATGTCCACATGTTGTATGCTCAACTTCATCCACCTCATGGGGATGGTGAAGTTACCGATGAAGAAATGATTGTAGCTCCAGGAAAAGTCAAGAATGAAGAAGAGGAGGAGGATCCTAAGGAGTTGGTGTACTTCTCAGATGAAGATGAGGTTTCGTCCGATATGGGCACGGATGCCAAAGACTGAGAGCTTGGAGTAGAAGTAGTTCTTTTACTGCTTTCCGAGTAAACTAGGGTTGTCTTGTGGGATACAAGACATGTAATTTAAATAAGTAACCCTTTGTAACATGAAACCTTTTTAATGCTTTCAATAAAGAATAATGTAAGTAAATGTGTTTCCCTAAACAGATGCCTCGTCCAATAACCTAAACTGGTGCTAGTGGCTCGCATGACGATGATGAATGCCCAAATCCTCCACCAATGCCCTCGACTATGGCAGATGCCATAGCCGCACTCATCAACGCAACGGCAGAGAATGCTAGGCTATTAAGGGAGTTGGCACAGAACCAGCAGGCACCATACCCTAATCATGGCCGTCGTAATAATGGAAACGACGAGTCAACCTATGTGGATTTTACTGACACACGTCCGCCTGTGTTCTCTAAGGTAGACGGACCTTTAGAAGCAGACGATTGGCTTAGGACAATAGAGCAAAAGTTCGAGCTGATTCACTGTACCGAGGTTCAGAAACCAAGGTTTGCGGCACCTACAACTTCGAGGAGCTGCTGGTGCCTGGTGGGCAAATTTGGTAGTAGTACAGCCTGCTGGTCACCAAATCAACTAGAGGGAATTCAAGGATGCCTTCAGGGCACACTATATTCTAGACGGTGTGATGACCATGAAGTTAGAAGAGTTTTTGGCTCTTAAGCAAGGGGAGCACCCAGTGATGCATTATGTTGGGCGTTTTAACCACCTGTCGCAGTATGCTATTGATTATGTGAATACTGACAGGAAGAAAAAGAATCATTTTCTTAGAGGCCTGAACACTAAACTTCAGACCATGATGACAACTTGTGGTAACGCAACTTACCACAAGACAATCAACATTGCTATCGCTTCTGAGTTGAATTACCACCGACACAAGGAGGCAAAGAAGAAGAAAATATTTGCTTCTAGATCATCGAGTGGAAAGCATCAGAAGATCGTATACCATCCTCAGAATCATGGTCGTGCACCATTCCGCCCACAACAAGGACAAAGCAGGCAGTAGATCTTTATTCGCCCTACAACTAATACGCCTTATACTCATCAAGCACCGCAGCAGCAGAACAATACAAATAATGCAAACCACAATGCTACTCCCTAGAATCACAATTTTCCATGCTATAATTGTGGTAAACCCGGACATTTTTCCCAAGAATGTTCGTATCCTAGGAAGAACAATCCTGATGCACCCAAAGCCCCTGTTAATCAAGCTCAGAATCAGTACAAGGGCAATGCTCAGAACAATCAGAAGGGTCAGGCTAAGAAGAAAACTGGAAGGGTATTCTATACTCAAGTGGAATCTATTCCAGAAGGAGAACCAGTTATGATGGGTATGTTTCCCATTGCTAAGCATCCTGCATTACCTTATTTGATTCTAGTGCATCCCATACATTCATCAATCGTACATTTGTTGTGAAGCATGGGATAGCTATTGGGGAAACAAAAGAACCCTATCATATACAGTCGCCTAGGGGATGAATCTATACAAGGGAGGTAGTTCAGCATGTACCTATTGATTTGGGAGGATATGAGTTCCCTACCAATATGCTGATATTAAAGGATCAAGATATAGATGTGATCCTTGGTATGAATTGGTTAACTCAACATGGGGCTATCATAGATGTTCTGCATAGAACCATAAGGGTAAATGTACCCGACAGCAAAACCTAACTTCTCATCCAACTTCCTTTTCCTAAGAGTACGATGGAAACAGTCTGTGCAACTAGTGTTGAAGGAGTCGAGAAAATTTCAGTGGTATGTGAGTTTACGGATGTCTTTCCCGAGGATCTGCCTGGTCTGCCACCAGACTGAGATGTAGAGTTTAGAATTGATCTGAAACCAGGGACAGCACCAGTGTCCAGAAGAGCATATAGGATGCCACCCAAAGAGCTAGCAGAATTAAAAATGCAACTACAAGAGTTGTTAGACAAGGGTTTCATTCAACCCAGTTCATCACCTTGGGGATGCCCTGCAATCCTCATGAAGAAGAAGGACCAAACCTTAAGGTTATGTGTTGACTATCAGCCATTAAATGAAGTCACCATCAAGAACAAATACCCCTTACCCTGAATTGATTTGCTTTTTGATCAACTTGCAGGGAGCTAAGGTATTCTCGAAGATAGACTTGAGATCGGGCTATCACCAGATTAAGATCAGATGTGAAGATGTGCCGAAGACAGCATTTACTACCCGATATGGTCTATATGAGTATTTAGTCATGTATTTTGGGCTGACCAATGCCCCGGCTCATTTCATGTACCTGATGAACTCAGTTTTCATGCCTGAGTTGGATAAGTTTGTCGTGGTGTTCATTGATGACATTCTTATCTACTCTAAAAGCAAAGAGGAACATGCGGAACATCTCTATATTGTTCTACAAAGATTGAGAGATCACCAACTATATGCCAAATTCAGCAAATGTGCATTTTGGTTAGAGGAAGTACAATTTCTAGGTCATGTACTATCTGCTGAAGGTATAGCTATTGATCCGAGTAAGGTAGAAAAAGTCCTTAATTGGAAAACACCTACAACTGTTCATCAAGTTCGTAGTTTCCTAGGGTTGGCAGGGTATTACCGTCGGTTTATCCCTGACTTCTCCAGAATTGTGAAGCCAATTACTAGACTGTTGAAAAATCAAACTAAGTTTGTATGGTTGATAGAATGTGAGGAGGCCTTTCAAACATTGAAGAAGTTGTTGACAACTGCCCCAGTATTAGCACAACCTGATATCGAGAGGCCATTTGATATCTATTATGATACATCTGGAATTGGTATTGGCTGTGTTCTTATGCAAGAAGGTAGAGTCATAGCATACGCTTCTAGACAACTCAAGAAGCATGAGGAACATTATCCCACCCTATGATCTTGAATTAGCTGCTGTTGTCCATTCACTCAAGATTTGGTGGCATTATTTATTGGGCAATATATGTCATATCTATACGGATCACAAAAGTTTGAAATACATCTTCACTTAGTCAGAGTTGAATATGAGGCAAAGAAGATGGCTGGAACTTATTAAAGATTATGATTTAGAAGTGCACTATCATCCGGGCAAGGCTAATGTGGTTGCCGATGCCCTGAGTCGCAAGGGTCATTGTCATTGCCTAATTGTAGAACCTATGCAGCGAACATTGTGTCAAGAGATGGAGCATCTGAATTTACAAATCATAGAACAAGGTTCCCTGTCCAATATTGTAGTTGAGTGCATTATTAAAGATCAGATCATTGCTGCTCAACAGAAAAGTAAAGGCATAGCCCAAATTAAGGATAAAGTCAGATCTGGGAGACCAATATGTTTCAAGATTGATGAATCAGATGTCATATGGTTCAAGGATAGATTGGTAGTACCCAAAAATCTAGAGCTACAAAAGCAGATTCTTGATGAAGCTCATTCTACAAGATACTCCATTCATCCGGGTAGCAACAAAATGTATCATGATTTGAGAAAGAGATATTGGTGGACCAAAATGAAAATAGAAATAGCTCAATATGTGGCCAAGTGTGATATTTGCTAGAGAGTCAAGGCAGTTCATATGAAGACTACAGGTCCATTACATTCATTGCCAGTTCCATCTTGGAAGTGGGAAGATATCTGTATGGACTTCATAGTAGGGTTGCCTAGGACATCTATAGGCTACAATTCAATATGGGTTATTGTTGATCGTCTAACCAAGATAGCTCATTTCCTATCAGTCAGAGATAAATATCGAGCGGAGCAATATGTAAAGATTTATCTTGATAGAATCTTCAGTCTGCATGGGGCACCCAAGACCATTGTCTCTGACAGAGGGTCATTGTTCATATCCAAGTTTTGGAAAAGTCTCATGAGTCTTTAGGAACTAAACTTATCCATAGTTCTGCTTATCATCCGCAAACAGACGGACAGACTAAAAGGGTAAATCAAATTCTTGAAGATATGTTAAGAGCATGTGTCCTTTCCTTTGGTGCTAAATGGGATGAATGCCTTCCCTTAGCTGAATTCTCGTATAACAATAGCCATCAAGAGAGCATTAAAACGGCACCATTCGAAGCACTGTATGGCCGTAGGTGCCAAACACCTTTAAATTGGTCAGAAGCTGGAGAACGTTGGTTCTTTGGACCGGATGTGGTCAAGGAAGCTGAAGAGAAAGTTAAACTCATACAAGCTAATATGAAGATAGCTCAATCCCGACAGAAAAGCTATGCTAATAAGAGGAGACGACCGCTAGAATTCAAAGTGGGAGATTATGTCTACCTCAAGGTATCACCGATGAAAGGAGTTCATCGTTTTGGGATTCGGGGAAAGTTGGCATCCCGTTATGTAGGTCCTTTTCAAATCCAACAACGATGTGGACCAGTCGCCTATCGCGTCAAACTACCAGATCACATGTCAGCGGTGCATGATATCTTTCATGTATCTCAGTTAAAGAAGTGTCTTCAAGTACCTGACCAGGAGATCGACTTTGGTGGTGTAGAACTAGAACATGATTTGACTTATGCCGAATACCCCATTAGAGTTTTAGATAAGAAAGATCGAGTCACTCGTAGATGTACAATCAAGTTCTACAAAGTACAATGGAATCAACACACGGAAGATGAAGCTACTTGGGAGTCCGAGGATTACTTAGAAGAGAACTTTCCTGACTTCTTCGCTTCTATCTAGCTGCAATACCTTGTCTATATTGTAACTTGTCTTGTTGATAAGCGAATGGAAAACCCCCTCACTGGCCTTTTGAATAAAGTTATGATGTGTTAGCTTAACACATTTCCTTTTCCATTACTTAGCCTTAAGTTTTAAATCTCAGGACAAGATTTCTTTAAGGGGGAAGGGTTGTAACACCTCTGGTGTTTTGACCTAGCACTAAAAATTGACATGTCATCATGTGCATTGCAAAGCATTCATATAGTATAAAGTTTTGAATGCATTCACTAAATAAGGTTTATTTCATAATGTTGTTATTTCATGTGATGTGTTTCAAAAACCCTAAATAAAGATCATGACCACAAGGGTCAAATTTCATGTGATCATGTGAGGCCATGTGTCATTTGACTCAAATAACCCTAATGGGCCATGTTACTGGTCAAAAATCAAAATTTAAGTAAAAGGAAGACAAATCAAATTTGAATTCAAATTCAATTTATAAAAGTCCTTTTTGCCCCTTTTTACTAATTTAAAATCCATGTGGAATTTGGGGTTGAGGCAAAAAGCAAAGTTGGAGATTATTTTATGTAGATCAACTTTGGTATTCAAAGTTTTTCAAGTTTACATATAAAATTTGGAGTAATTTTGAAATTATTCAAATGCTCAAATGCACCCCAAATTCAAATTTCAAAATGGAGGTAGAATTTGAAAATATTTCTAGAAGCAAAGTTGTAGAGTTTGAAAAATTGAACAACTTTCATTTTTGGAGATTTTCAACTTCTTTAGAAAATTTGTGAGTAATTTGAAAAATGGACGCAGTGGCAGTTCTGTAATTATTTCAAAAATCAACCTCCACCTCTCTGCTAGCCGCCGGCGCCACGCGGAGGTCACCGCCGATCGGATTTCGCCGTTTCTTCACATGTTGACATGCAGCCGGTGCCGTGGCGAGCGCGGGCGTGCGCTGTTGACGCCGGGCAACACCTTCCTGGCTATAAATAGCAGCCGCCGCCATCGTCATTCCCGTTTTTCCTCTTCTGCTTTGCTCCGCCACCAGCTTGCTCCATCGCTCGCCGTAGCCTTCGTCGAGCAGCATCCGTTGTGCCTAGCTACGCCTATGTGATCGCCTCGGCCTTGCACCTCTCTGCGGCTTGTCTACGCCACTTGGGTTGGCTGGAGTCGCCTGGCGCAACTGCTTCTTCCCCGAGCCCGGCCAGAGCTCCGCCACCATCGCCTCGACGTGGCCAGGCCATTCCAGACTGCCTCCGCCTTCACCAAGCCCACCGACGTGACCGTGGTGAGCCACTGAACGTGAAGTTCACTTCGCTTTTGACTCTACCGTAGTCTTGTCGGGGTTACGCCGTGAGCCGACGTGCTCGAGCCGCCATGGCCGGCGTGGGGTCTTCTCCGGTGTACCTTCTGCCATTCCAAGGATGGGGATGGGTTCGTAGTAGGGTGTAGATTATTTTGGTGAGGTCGGCTTCGCCAGAGCGTCACCGTCGGTGCATTTTGCGGCCGGTCAGTGAGGGCAGCGCCGTCATGACATGTTTGAGTCACTGACGGGTGGGGTCAGCCTATCAGTGCGAGTGAGTAAGAAGAACAGTGAAAATTTTTATTTTCTGAATTTGTGAATAGTGCTAAAACTTTGGGAATTTGTAGGAAATTCATGATAGCTCCAAAAATTCTAAAATTTTGTGTGTAGCTTCTGTACATGTTCTAGTATGATTTAAAAATTTGAAACTTGAATAAATTTTTAATGTTCAAATATTCAGTCCATTAATTGAAAAATGCAATTTCCATGATTTTTGTAGGTCACTGTATAATTCCAAAAATTATGAAATTTGTTTTGGTACACTAATTTGTCATGAGGAAGGTTACATAAAATTTTCAGGTCATTTGGAACAAGTTCATTTTTGGGCTTAATTCCAAATTAATTCAAAAATAGATAAAGACAAACCCTAAGTGTTTGAATAGTGTTGGATCTTGTTTTGGTCATGTTTTGTGACTAGTAGGGTTTCAAGATCCACTTGGTCAAGTCACATGTGTGGTTCTTGATGGTAGGATTGCAAGTTGGTTTTGTTGGCTTGCAACTATACCGTGAAATAAAATCCTTTGCGGGGTGTTTTTACATTTCATGTACCGTGAAAGCATCATGTTTACATTATCATCATGTTAAAGCATATGTTATCATTTCGTGTAGAACCCCAGAACGAAACGATTCTAGTTGAGCAAGTTCTGGAAGAATCCCCAGTTGTCACGGGATTCGATAATCGTGGTACTGATCCGGAACCTAAGATCGTCAACGAAGGCAAGCCCCGGTTTAAGCATTAAGCCATTACCTTGTTTACTTTGAAAAGTTTATCACCTATGTTACTTATTGCATTAAGTTGTTTAATTCAAATGTTACCTACTTGATGCATTACCTATCTTGTTACTTGTTTACCATCCTTGAAGATGTTTTTATTTACAAAGGCGTAGAATGCTTAGTATGCTTTATAGTAGGCTTTCAAAGTAAAAGTTTTGATACAATCAAAGATGGCATACTGGCCAAAGAAAGAAAGAAAGTTGAATGAACTAGAGACTAGTCGGGTGACTTATCTTGAATGTTGGGTAATGTTGCCGACTATGTCGCTTAAAGGCCACTCATTGTGGATCTTCTGAACGAGACACTTTGTAGTACTAGTCACATACTCCGGTAAGCCTACTTCGGCTAATCAGATACTAAGATGAATGCCCACACACTAGGAGTAGAGAGATGGCGGGAGTAGCATGTACCCTCGTGGCTAGAATGTGGCCGGATTTGAGGTGTGCTCTACTCTCGGGTGGCGTGGAGACAGCTTAGTATAGGAGGATCCGGTAGCAAGGTTGATATATGCAAGATTAAGTTCTACATATGTCGTGTGATAAGGAATCCCCAGCTAGGACTTGAATCAATTTGAATTGCCAGTGCTCCGCGGATATGGAGACTTGATTCATTACAGAAGCAATGCAGGACTGGTGAATTACTAAAATATGAGAAAAAGAATGGAATGAGAAGGAATGGAATATGGGAAATGTATATTTAGTTGAGATAATGAACTAAAAGGACTTAGGGGTAAAATTTGAGAATAGGATAAATATAGTAAGCTTTTGGCAAAGGACTTTGAATTTTGCTACATCCTTACCTTGTCCCAAGCACCTACATCTCTAAAGTCTTACACCCTGTTATGTCAGGTTAGTCTTGTTGAGTACCTTTGTACTCAGGGTTTGTTAACCCTTGTTGCAGGTGAGTCGCATGCGCAGGCTTGTTTTGGTCCCTGCTGCATGTCTATGTTTGAAGTCAATGACGATGAGGAGTGATGAATGGCCTTTGGACAAGGCACTAGTTTGTTTGATAAATAAAGTTAATGTAATATTATCCTGCTACTATGGTTGTATAACACTTATTGTATTGTAAGTTTGAAAACATTAGTTTGTAACCTATGTTACCTTAAGACTTCCGCTATCTTTTACTCTGATGTATATATTTGAATAAACTATTGTAATCTGCAATGTCTGTGATTGGGATCCTATTTGAAAAAGAGAATCGTGGATGATTCGGGTTTCCCGAGGACACCCGACAGACCTGTTGAGTTGTTAGGAACTCGTGTACGCTATTCGAGGTCTGTTAAGACAACGATAGGTGCATGTGGGCCCGATTCCTTAGGAGGTTCTGCCATAGTGAAGACCTCACCATCCATAGTCCTCAGCTTGTAGGCGCCTAGCCGGAGCACATCCATAATGACGTATGGTCCCTCCCATGGCGGGGAGAGCTTGTGGTGGTCCTTGTTGCTCTGGACGAGATAGAGAACTAGGTCTTCGACGTTGAAGGCTCGACCCTACACTCAATGGCTGTGGTATCGTCGTAACACCTGCTGGTACTTGGCCGTGCAGAGAAGGGCAATGTCACGTGCTTTGTCTACCTGGTCCATGGCATCCTCAAGGGATGCCTCAGCTCCTTGTTCGTCGTATGCTCTGACCCTTGGTGCTCTATAGTCGAGGTCGGTTGGGAGGACGACTTCAGAACCGTAGACCATGAAGAATGGTGTGTAGCCGGTGGCCCGGCTGGGGGTCATCCAGTTTGTGCGCTTGACCTACCCGTTCATTCAGGGGTGCGCAACGGCGGCGCAATTGACCCAGATCTAGTATTCATCGTAGAATCGTAGGAACTTCTTTTTAGTGAATTGCGTGTCATTGTCCGTGATGATGGAGTTTGGGACTCCAAAGTGATGGATGATGGTGAGGAAAAACAACATAGTTTGCTTAGATTTGATTGCGGAGATCGGCCGAGCTTCTATCCACTTTGTGAACTTATCTATGGTGATGAGCAAGTGGGTGTAGCCTCCGGGCGCCCTCTTGAGAGGGCCAACCAGATCGAGCCCCTATACCATGAATGGCCACGTGATAGGGATCGTCTAGAGTGCTTGAGCTGGTAGGTGAATCCACTGAGCATAGTACTGACACCCTTCATAGGTGCGCACGATCTGCTCGGCGTTGGCTACACCAGTGGGCTAGTAGAATCCCTGTCAGAACACATTTCTAACTAGGGTTCTAGGCATTGCATGGTGACCCTAGACCCCACCATAGATATCGCTCAGTGAACGCTTCCCCTATTCGATGGGGATGCAACGCTGCAGGATCCCGGTGTGACTTTGCTTGTAGAGTTCACCCTCCATAAGAACAAAGAACTTGGCACGACATGTGAGCCATCGAGCCTCCATCTTGTCTGTCAGTAGTGCATCATGGAGGAGGTAGTCGAGGTAGAGTGTCCTCCAGTCGACCAGAGGGTCAGGCTCTGTCGCTGGGTCTACTTCGAGCTCCATGACTTTAGGGCCAGATGGAGCCATCGATTGGTCAGTCCTCGAGCCCGGATTAGATGGACTATCACCACCTTGTTCTAACCCCTCATAATGAACCAAGGGCTTGTGCTGGTTGTTGGCACCAGCTCTTTTGCAAGCACGTTGGCCGCCTCATTGTGGCGCCTCAGGATGTGATTGAGCTCGAGGCCATCGAACTTGTCCTCCAACTAGTGGACTTCTCAGCAGTATGTGGCCATCTTAGCGTTGTGGCAGCTTGACTCCTTCATGACTTGGTCAATGACTAGCTGATAATC
Organism: Miscanthus floridulus; assembly: GCF_019320115.1. NCBI lineage: Eukaryota > Viridiplantae > Streptophyta > Magnoliopsida > Poales > Poaceae > Miscanthus > Miscanthus floridulus. The sequence goes on from NC_089585.1 coordinate 34,055,998, forward strand.
TCCTCGAATGTTGAGGCGTCGGATGCCCAACTCGATGGCAATACATAGGTCATTGATGAGCGCCTCATATTCGGCCACATTGTTAGAGGAGGGGAAATGGAGATGGACCATATACCTCATGCGTACCCTGAGGGGCAACACAAAGACCAGTCCCTCGCTAGCACCCTTCCTCATCAGTGATCTATCAAAGTACATTGTCCAGTACTCTTGATCAACGACAGCTGGTGGCATTTGGACCTCGGTCCATTCTGCGACAAAATCAGCCAACACCTAGGACTTGATGGCTGTCCGGGAGGCATATGCAATGCCCTGACCCATTAGCTCGAGTGCCCATTTCATGGTTCTTCCCATTGCATCCTGGTTCTAGATGACCTCGCCGAGGGGGAAGAACATCACGACCATCACCGGATGTGACTCGAAGTAGTGGTGTAACTTCCTCTTGGTGATGAGGACAGCTTATAGAAGCTTCTGGATTTGGGGATAGTGGGTCTTTGAGTTAGATAGGACCTCGCTAATGAAGTACATAGGGTGCTATACTTTGAGGGCATGCCCCTCTTCTTCCTGCTCCACTACCAGGGTGACGCTGACCACTTATGTGGTGGCCGCAATGTAGGGTAGAAGGGGTTCTCCATTGGTAGGAGAAACTAGGATTGGGGCCTTTGTCAAAAGCAGCTTGACCATGTCAAGTGCCTTCTGGGCCTCGGACATCCATTCAAAGTGGTCGGCCTTCTTCAGAAGTCGATAAAGTGGGAGACCTCGTTCGTCGAGACACGAGATGAAGTGGCTAAGCATGGCGAGGCACCTTGTAACTCATTGTGCTCCCTTTATGGTATAAATTAGGCCCATCCTAGTGATGGCTGAGATCTTCTCCAGGTTGGCTTTGATGCCATGCTCGGAGATGATGAAACCAAGCAGCATGCCCCTCGGGACCCCAAAAATGCACTTCTCGGGATTGAGTTTGATGTTATTTGCTCGGTGTTTTGCAAAGGTCTGCTCAAGATCGGCTATGAGGTGGTCAGTCCGTTTGGACTTGACCATGATGTTGTCAACATAGGCCTCAATGGTACGCCCGATGAGGTCCCCAAAACACTTGAGCATATAGCGCTGGTACATAGCCCTAGCGTTCTTCAGACCAAACGACATTGTGATGTAGCAGAACAATTCAAAGGGGGTGATGAAAGATGTCGTGAGCTGGTTGGACTCTTTCATCATGATTTGATGGTACCCAGAGTACGCATCAAGGAAGTAGAGGGTTTCACACCCTAAGGTAGAGTCAACTATCTGGTCTATGCGTGACAAAGGAAACAGATCCTTTGGGCATGCTTTGTTGAGACCCATGTAGTCAACACACATCCCCCATTTCCCACTCTTCTTTTGTACAAGAACAGGATTGGCTAACCACTCTAGGTGGTACACTTCCTTGATGAATCCAGCCACCAAAAGCTTTGCGATCTCCTCACCGATGGTCCTGCGTTTCCCTTCGTTGAAGCGACGTAGGCGTTGTTTCATTGGCTTAGAGCCTAGGTGGATCTTCAAGGCCTGCTCGGTGACTTCCCTTGGAATGCTTGGCATATTGGAGGGTTTCCACGTGAAGATGTCTCTATTGGCGCGGAGGAAGCCGACGAGCATGCTTTTCTATTCAGAGGAAAGCATGGTACCAATGCGCACCATTTTGCCCTTAGGTGCTCTAGGGGTCAATGAGGACCTCCTTAGAGCCTTTTGCTAGCTCAAAGGACCTAGTTGACCACTTGGGGTTGGGTTCCTCTTTGGCTACCTCATGCCTAAGGGCCACGAGCTCTCCGGAGGCAATGATTGCTGCGGCGTGATCGCAACACTTGATTTCGCACTCATAGGCGCGCTGAAAGGAGGTGCCGACGGTGATGACCCCACCTAGGCCTAACATCTTTAGCTTGAGGTAGGTGTAGTTGGGGATGGCCATGAACTTTGCGTAGCATGGTCATTCTAGGATGGCGTGGTAAGTTCTGTGGAACCCCACCACTTCATAAGCGAGGATCTCTATCCTGTATTTGGACGAGCCTCCAAAGGTGATGAGCAGATTGATCTGCCCAAGCGGCATTGGCCTGCTTTCTAGGCACGATGCCATGAAAGGGCACTCTGGTTGGCTAGATGTACGCTCGGCCAATGCCCATAGCGTCGAGCGTCTTGGTGTACATGATGTTGAGGCCGTTGCCTCCATCCATCGGTACATTAGTGAGCCGCTTCATGCCAATGATTGGGTTGCTCCCCCTTGTTGGAGCCTCTAGACAAGAACCGCTTCATGAGGGTGTAGTCCTTGTATAGATGCTTGACTGAGGAAGGCATGGTTTGGGCGTGGCCCCTCGAGTAGTTTTTTGAAGTGGTTCAAAGTGCTCTCCATGGGCTTCTAACCACCCCTATGGTCAGCGGCTGGCCACGAGAGCACCCTTGTGCTGTTGCTTCTTATTCTACTTTTTGGCAGGACGGTTGGAGGCACCTTGGCCAGCGTCCTCATCTCGCCTCGCCTTGCCATTGAGGCGATCGAAGATCGCTCTGATTGCTTCTTTGCCTGAGGCATGGTTGGTGGTGATGTCAAGGAGTTCCTTAGGTGGTCTGTGGGCCCTTGCACCCTAGCTTGTGAACCAAGGACTCACTAGGTGGTCCTAGATAGGAAAGCTCCTATAACATCGGTGTCGATGATGTTAGGCAGCTTGTTGCATTGTTAGGAGAAGTGTCCGGATGTACCCATGGAGGGTTTCTCTAGCCTTCTATCGGTAGTTCTTGAGGTCCCATGGGTTCCCAAGGCGCTTGTATGTGCCTTATTATTTTCCCACGAAGGTCTCCTTTAGGTCCACCCAACTTTGGAATTCTGTTGGACGGAAGGTGTTCCAACCATGTCCATGCCGAATCCTACCAAGAACAAAGGAAGGTTGCGGATAATGAAATCATCATTATCCGCTCCACCGGCTTGGCAGGCAAGCGGATAATCCTCAAGCCATAGTTTGAGATTCATTTCCTTACAGTACTTTGGGATGTTGGTGGTTGGTACCTTAGTGGGAAGGCAACGTTGAGGATGTGTTGATCGAAGGCCTAAGGCCCTAGTAGGCCAGGGCTCAGGCTTTAGTCCTCGTTGTTGTTGTAGCATCCACCACAGCGAGGGTGATAGCCATGGTGAGCTCCCTCTCTTAGATCATCATGGGTATGCCTATGAACGTTGAGGCTATTGCGCGCGTCACGGTTGCGGCCGAGACGTTGATGCACCGGGACCATGGTGCACCGCCTGCCGCTTTATGGTGCCTGGTGGACCAACGCACCCCTATCAGGATGCTCTGAGAGCGTGTGCTAGCTGGCGTTGAGCTTGTGTCACCAAAACAATGAGCTCTCGGCCTGCTGCACTGCCGCAAGCTTGAGCAGCGTGCGAACCTTGCAGTGAGCCTGACGATCCTCGGGCGTCGCAGCCTCTAGAAGGCCATGGAGCAAGGCCACCATGGCGGTGATGTTCTAGCTTGCTCGAATGAAACAAGGGAGGGCTTCATTGTTGGTGATGATCCTTTGGTTCACATCACGGGCCATGGCGTGTGCACGCTCGCTGTCTCCGTGGCGCTTGATTTCATGATTGAGCTCCGCGTATTCCTACTCGAGCTAGAGTCGAGCTTCCTTGATCTCTTTATGTTGGGCCTTTAGCTACTCCACCCACATGCGAGGTGGGGCCGCTGTCTCCCCCTCAGCCTTGTCATTGAGGTTGTTCATTGGGGTAGCCTCCTCCTCACAGATGCTTTCGACATGTCCCTCAGGGGGTACCCATCATGAAGCATTCGCGAGAGGGGTGGTGGCTTCCCCTACTAGAGTCAGAGCCATAGGGTGACTCTGGCTCTTTTGTGAGGTGGTTCGTGGAAGGATTCCATGATGTGTTTGATCATCCCCATGAATTCATCATTCATGGGAGGTGGAATCATGCGTTGCGCCACAAGGTGGATAACTGGTCCCCATGGCATTGCAGAGACTGAACGAAAGCACTGTCGGGGCGCTCCGTATGAGGTGTTTCAGAGAGAGGGGTTCCCCTTTAGGCAAGCCATGCCATGTCATTGGTGTAAGAGAAGGTGAGGTGGTGTGGGTCCTACCTGGATGGCTAGGGGTCCTAGGGAGATGCTGAGCTAGGTGCTCAAGCCTCCTGTAGTCGAGGCCAATGGAGGGGAGAGGTTGGATGGCGGCGTGAGCCAATGCCAAATCTCCTCCCATCATGATGATGAAGTCCAGGTCCCCAAACTGCATGTGTGCACCAAGGACCTAGTTGATATCATGGCTAGCCATATGTGGCCAAATGTTAATGCCAAAATGCGCAAAGGTCCCCTACCTGGCATGCTAACTATCGGTGTTTTGAGTAAACACCAACGAGTAAATTTGTGTTATTATGCGTCTGGCCCGGATGATGTGCTAAAAAGACATAAGGTTTATACTGGTTCAGGCAAAATATCCCTATGTCTAGTTCGTGGTTGTTGCTCATGTTATTAGCATAAAAAAGTTTACAGTAGGGGTTACAAACGGGCGAGAGAAGGACAGATTCCAAGTCTCTGATGGAAACATCGAATGGATGTTGAGAGTTTGGTTGCTACTCAGCTATGTCTGATGTGATGCATGATGCATTTAATGGATCCCCTTAGTGGGGTGCCCTGCCTTCCCTTTTATAGGCCAAGGGGGAGCAAGGATTACAGATGGGTGAAAGGAGAAAAACTAGAGGCAAAGGAGGTCCTTCAAAGATGCCAGGTCTTCCTTTTCCTCTATGCGAGCCCCGCTCATATAGCAGACAGTGCCAGGGATAGCTCCACGCTAGGTGCATGTGCACTAATCCTAATAGGGTCACACTGGGCATATGTCCACTGATGATGCCATGTCCTGGCATTGTCAGCAAGTGGTCTTGTCCTATCCCGCCCTAGTGGGTGGCGTGGCGGACCAGGGTGCTAATCCACGGCTCCATGGGGAGCAGACAGTGTAGTGACTGCATGTCCATTACTATAGGTGATGCGAGTTCCCTCTTGGACCGTAGTGGTTGTCGTATGCTTCTGTCAGGATCCGTGCCTGAGGGCAAATGGTGGCGCCCACAACACTGTAAGACAAGTGTTAGCGCCTACAACACTGTTTGGACTCTGACATGCCTGGAAGGTCTTAAAGCAACCTTCTAGTCATATCCTAATGGTACTTTCCTATAGGCGTGTAGGGTATGGTCATTAGTATTGTGATTGACTTGAGTGCCCTGCCTTATCTGCGCGTGTAGTTATAAAGGAGTAGCGTGTAGACATTATGTGAGGTGGAGCCAACCCTTGGACGTCGGGTGAGGTGGAGCCAGCCCTCGAACATCGGGTGAGGTAGAGTCTACCCTTAGACATCAGGTGAGGCAGAGCTAGCCCTCCGACGTCAAGCAAGGCGGAGCCATCCGTCGAACATCGAGCGAGGTGGAGCCAGCCCTCGGGGGTTGGGTGAGGCGGAGTCTGCCCTCAGACGTTGGGTGAGGCAAAGCCATCCCTTGGACGTCAAGCGAGGCGGAGTCTGCCCTTAGACATTGAGCGAGGTAGAGCTAGCCCTCAGACGTTGGGCGAGACGGAGCTAGTCCTCGGGGTTGGGCGAGGCAGAGTTTGCCCTCACACATCGTGCAAGGCGAAGCCCACCCTTGGGAGTTATCCTGAGGCGGAGTCAACCCTCGAGGGTTGGTTGAGATGGGACCTATGGCCACAGCACCCACCAAGGCCGAGCCAACCTTCGAGGGTTAGACGAGGCAGTGCCCATGGTCTTGGTGGACGGACGAAAAGTGACCTGACAAGCGGTGTAGTCATGCTCTTGATCATGTGGAAGAATCAATGTTGATGGTCATTAGCTCCTCTTTGGGTACCCTAATATTGGTCCTCGACAGGTTCCTTGTTGAAGACAGTCTAATTGAGGTGCACTAGTATCTTGTAGGCACCGAAGACGATGTTGCCTACTTTGAGAAGTTTGGCTGCCTCGATGAGCTTGTCCACCGCTACCATTTTGATCCTGGCCTTGTTTGGGGCTGCTTGTCTCCCCTTAATCATGCCAAAAGCTATGATTCTAGATTAACTTTTTTTTGTGGTTCTCTCCTCAACCCGTTTCAACGTGATCGTAGAATCAGCTTTTAGCGAGCAGTGGAGAAAATCCCCTCGATTCTCTCCTTCCTCTCATCACCACCTCCACCTACTCAAGCCCCACCCATGCCTCTCCTTGCTCGTGCCCCGCCTCTACCCCACTCGGGCACCAGAGCCAGAGCAGGACATGAGCTTGATGAATCTGCCAACAAACCCGCTTTCGCCTCCTCGCTCAGGCACTATAGCCAGAGCCCATGCCCAATGGATTCATAGCCTTATCTTCTAGCAGCGACAAGGACAGGTGGTGCTTACAAGGTGGAGATGTCTCTTTCTCTTGCGACAACGGCGAGGCTGATAGCTCCCGAGAACTAGCTTCCCACCATTAGATCAAAAGGGAGTTGTCTCGCCATGGTAGTTGTCGAACCACTCCATGAGTAGGCCCGTCACTAACGAGCGGACTGTCTCCTCTTCCTCATCGAGTCCCTTCTCATCCTCCTCATTCTCGGCGGAGCTCGAGCATGTCCATGAGTTCTCACTTAAAACTTCATTGTGGAAGAAATTCAGCTTCAATTTCAAAGCAAAGTCAAGAAAAGTTGTCCTAAATCAGGCCTTTATCACTCTTCCAGGTAGGTAGGAGATGACTTTGGAAGGGTGTTTTTATAAAATTTTATCATAGTGAATATCACCCAAAAGAGGTATGGATCTGTCGTTCATGACTTTGGACTAGATTTTGATTTTGAGAGTTTTGGACCTAAAGGGCAGGTAACCACAAGTTTAAGACCCGCCAGCGCATTTAACTCTATATGTTCTATAATAATAAATTATGTTAAAGATAAAGTTAATTACACACATATATATATAAACATTACTTATTTGATATAATAAATAATTTAACTTCTTTTATATAAAATTAGATAGAAACGGTCGAAGAGTATATGCATAACATTCATGATGCCTTAAAGACTACCACATAGCTATGTGCCCTGTTCGTTTGGGTTGGTTTGGCTTATAAGCCATGGCTGAAAGTACTGTTATCTGATTTGGTGTGAGAGAAAAATACTATTCGTTGGCTGATAAGCCATGGCTTATAAGCCAAATACGACCAAGCGAACAGGCTGATGGTAGGTGGCAGTAGGTGAATTGGCTTTCCCTATCCCCACCGTATAAAAATAGTTTTTTCTCTCTACTCTCATTAAGACATGCTCTGCACCGCTACTCTACATCTAGCCATGTGCCTCACCAAATTTGAAATGGAACCTAGACCCTACTAAGGATGGCAGTGGGTTGGGTCTGGGATGGATATCCGTGGATTTTGGGTCAATGGGCCTAGGTTTGATTTCTTCCCCATAGTTTTCGGGTTCAGGAACCCGAAACTTATCAGGTTCAGTTTTGAGTTCGGTTTTCACCCTGCGGATGTCCAATGGAGGTCCGAACATCTTGGGCCTATTCGCTTAAACTTATCATCTGGCTTATCAGCTAGAATCTACAATATTTTTCTCTCACAGCAAAACAGCTTCAGTCGGCTTATCAGTCGGCTTTAATACCAACCGAACAGGCCCACTAAAGGACTCATATGTTTTATTAATACATTGTTTATGTAAGCTACTAAATTTGTTCTAAGTTGAGTCATGATTTGTTCTAAGTTGAGTCATGAAATTGTGTGTTGTTTATTGCCTCTAGTTTATACATGTCAATATGTAATTTCTATCATGCATATGTTGCTAAAAGTTTCTTATTATTTTTATTGCCATATACATGTAGTAACATATATCATGCATCTGTTATCATCTGGAAATGCTCCCCACACGGTGACACGGGTGACCACTGATTAGCCGCCACACGGGATCTTTCACCGCCTACGCGTACTGGCATATAGGGTATAGTGCCGCACTCTCTCGCTGATAGCCCTAGACACATGAGGCAGTCCCCACATCATAGTGGTGTACCACCAGCGATGTGCCCATTGCTCATGATGTTTGTGGGGGTGCGGTGCATGACGGCATGAGTTTCTCGTTGAGATTGATCGTGGCGGAGGCAGGTAGAGCCGCCTTTCGCCGTCATGGCCTCCTGCTCCTCCTCGTCTGCCACCAGCTTCCAAGTCCCAGTGCGTAGGGGCTGATGGCGATAGGAGGGGAGAGGTGGCATTGGTAATCTTGGGGGAGGCTGTGGAGCGGAGGGCGGAGAGGGGTTGCGCTGGACCACGCCGTTTGGGGTCTCCGAGTCAGTCGCCATAGCTTCTGGCCACACCAAGGCCGAGGAAAACGAGAGGGATGGAGGGAGGGGTATGCCCCGGAGCCCCTTCGCGAAGGTTCTAGAATGGTGGTAAGAATTTCCTTTCTATCCCCTTCCATGTATTGTGAAGGGATGATCTCTCGCGCCATGGGGGAATTACTTGTGTGCCATTAAAAAAGATCGCAATACCCTGTGTGCCCCTAGAAAAGTTTAGTGGTCTTCAGCGCCACTGCTTCACTTTTTTGTGCCCTCCATGCCACTGCTATCAGTTTAGGCTCTAACACCGTCAAACTGCAGGTGTGAAAGTCAAAAATACCCATTATGTCTAAATATGTCATTATTTTTAAGCATCTTAACGACTTCAAATGAAAAAACTCAAAACTAGAAAGTTATAGATCTCATCGAGATCTATAATTTTCATATAAAAATTATCTTCCTTTAATTTCACAAAAAAAAGATTTGATATGATTAATTGTTTACACCAAAATTTAGAAGAAGCCATAGGGACTCGAAAGCTCCCAAGATCATGTCATCAAGGAATCAATTGCGTGCAAATCGGAATTGGCCGATTCGAATGCAGCACTGGAATCGGCTTTCTTTAGGCAGCGCCAGTAGATAACGACAAAGGCTACGATCGGCGCCAGGACAAGACATGATGGACTCTACAAAAAGAGAAAGATTAGAGTCCAAGTTATCTTAAATTAGGAATATTTTTAGGGCCAAAGATTGTGATGAGTCGTGCTTAGATAGGAGTCATGCGTAGGTCCCGGGTATAAATATCAAACCTCGGCTATTATAAAACACACACAATCAATCAAATACAAGTTATTTACCTTTTTTGGCTCTGGCCACCCCTTAGGAGTAGGAGTAGAGTAGATCTCGATGAGTTCTTCAGCAAGTATGGCTGCATCGATCCGGTCGACCTCCACTACTTGTCTGTAAGTACCGTCATGGCTTATACCTCTATTCGTACGGCTACATCGATCTAGTCGACTTCCACTGTGACTCTGGTATGAGTTAGTTATCAACTCTTGTCTAGTTCAAGTACGACTGCATCAATCCGGTCAACCTCCACTACTCGAGCTAGATTAATGTCAAGTCATTGACTCTATCTAAGGGTGGTGTTCCTTTGGATAGATTCATTAAGTTACCAATATTACTTATTGCTTATATTATTTATTTAATTATAGCAATATCACTTCGCCCGATTAAGATTGATCTAGATCGGCCTTATATCTTTTTTAACCCATTGTTTGTTAATCTAAACTATACTTTAAATGATGAGTTATGTTTTATCGGCTATTTTACATCAATCTTGATCGTGCATAGCGTGCGGTTAAGGCATGTTTGATCTTGAGTAGATCTATTGGTTAGCGAAAACTATTCCATGGCCCATTGTTATGGCCTATGTGATTCTGCCTCACACCCCACTGTTAGCACCGTGGAGTGAGGATCATTATTTGGTAGATCTATTCCTGAGAGGGCATGACCTTAACTATGCGCTATGCCTGAATCGGCTATTTTAGTTGATATCAAGCGCTTTCACGAACAGTTCACATCACGAGATCGTTGAAGTAGCGATAGGTTGAAAGATGTGTTAGCCCTATGATCTTATTATTATATTATGGCCTGCATGATTCTGCCTCATGCCCCACTGATATTAGTAATAAGTTAGGGTCATCGAGTCTATTGTTGTTTCTATGGCCCGCATGATTGTGCCTCATGCCCCACTGGTTATAGCGATAGATGAGATCTAATATGTTCATTAGATTTATCTCTATTAAATGGTTGAATAATGATGAACTATTTCTTTTATAAAGGAGTTTGGTTACTTGCAGTCATTGACTCAATATAAACTAATTACTATTGACATCTTATTGCCATTGACTAATATTTGTCTAAATAATAATATTTATCCTGAATGATAACCGATTCTTCTTGCATAACCCCATGAGCTTTAACTGATTTATTCTTATGAATATGCTGGAATCGACTATTTAGTTGATCTTCTTTCATATCGGCTCTTAGAGCCACGCATTCGGGACAGTCTAGCAACACCGGCATGTTCTGCCCTAAATTATTGATAAACTTTCTCTCCTTGTCAATTGCAGGGTCAAATTGACTGGCATGTCTTGGGAGGAGCGCGCAGGATCAACCACCCCTGCGCTCAAGCTAGGCGGATGTCCAGCTGCATCGAGCGGACCCTTCTGGCTTGCTCATGTGTCCTCGGCATAGGACAAAAATTTCATGTTGACACACGTTTCTATCACGCCTAGTAGGACCCCACAATCATCATTGTGGTTCACAACAATAATGATATCCTTATGATACATTAAGAAGATCTACTTGATGAAGATAAAGATGTCATCGGCAAAGCTACAGAAGAGTTTCAGAACAAGTGTTTGTTGTCCTACACCAAAACACGTGATAACACAATTGTTAAGAAGTTTCCACTACTAAGAGTTCTATTGCACGGGCAAACAGATACATCTGAAGCTGAAGACAGGCGTTTCTTTACGGAAGTTGTAGACAAATCTATTCATGATGCCATATCAAGCCATAATGAAGCTTTCTTGGACATATTCTATAACGCCATGAAAGAGGCGATTCATGGGTTTCCAGCTGGTCAAGGTGGACCAGCTTATTACAACATTCTAGATCCGTTGACCCAAGAGACTAATCAAGTCGGTACCAGCCGCCAAGAAGCAGCACCAGCTAGTAATAATGGTGATGTCCAGACAGTTCAGGGTTCATCTGAACAAGCTCAAGGAACTACTACGAATTAGATATAGTATAATCCTAGACTGTCAATATAGCATGTGCAATAGCCGGCAGGGCAAGGTAAGAACCAGATGATCAATTTTGGCACATTAGGCCACTGTCGATGTTTCACCACCGATAACCTACCACGGGCGTACCCAGGGCAGTATGTTTGAGCTTCGGTGTATGCTGAACTTGATGGTTAACGTAAGAGACAGTCGATTTATCCTAGTTCAGGCCCTCGATCGTGGATCGAGTAATAACCCTATGTCCAGTCGGCGTTAGCCTTTGCGTTGGATTGATTGTAAAGTGTTGTACAGTTGTTCTATCGTTTTTTTCCCTAGGAGCCCTGCCCTCCTTTATATAGTCAGGAGGCCAGAGTCCTAGTCGGTTTACAATGAGAGATCCTAGTAGGATTACTGAATAGTACTACTACTAAGATCACATGGGAAGAATCCTAGTTGGACTAGATCTTCTCTTTCCCTTGTAGGGTATCCTATGGGTCCCACATCGACAAGCCCCCGAGCACTTCATGGTTGAGCTCTGAAAGTCTCGTTTTGCTCTTTTAGGTCTTGTTGAGTAGGAACAAACATCATCCAAGTGCTTTCTGGAGTGAAACCTTGTAGCGCTTCTTGGGATCTTCGAGTGGTGAGTGCTTTTTGAAGAAAAAGTACATCCATCTGGTTGTAGCCCCCGAGCCTCTTGCTATTTGGAACAAGGACCTAGAGGATCTTGTCTTGAAGTTGCTCTGATTGTTTGTTGAAGTTTTATAAAAAAAAGAACTCGAATATGGCTCGTTCCGGGTTCTTTTTGTCGTAATGTCTTAAGGTGGTCTACGTTGAGGAAGTCTTTTGGTGACATGCGCTTTTTAAAAAAAAAATACACTCACTGAGTGTAGCCCCCGAGCCTCTTGCTATTTGGCACAAAAAGTTGGAGGGTCTTGAATCTTTATGTTGTTTGAAAATTTGTGTTCTGAAGTAGTCCCCGAGACTTGGATTATGTCATCATCCGAGTAGTTTTGCGGCATCTTTCTGAAGCAACCCTTTAGTCTTGGATTAAACCATCATCCGAGTAGTTTTCGCAGCATATAGCCTCCGAGCGTATATCCATGTTGTTTTGTTCAAGAAGAACTCGGATGCGAGGTCTTGGCGTATTCTTTGATAGTCTGCTATTGTCAGATGTAGTTGTATGGAGTTGGTTGGGTGTAAATGCTGTTTGTTGACGGGTTGTACCGTGGTGGTATATCCTTCTGAATATGCTTGTCCTTGGTCACTGTTCCTTCATGCCTGAGTCCTTTTTCATTGAGTTCTATCTTTTCACTGTTTCCTTTGTCAGGTCTTTACCTTTGGTGCTCTCGGTTCATGTGCACCGCTCTTTTGGTCTATAAATACCCTCCTGTGGTGCTTGTTTTTGAATCATTGAGCATTCTGTTGTGTGGCCTAAAGTCTTTGTAGTCATGGATATGGTAGTTTATGAAGTTGAGCAGCCCCCGAGCATATCTTGTAGTTGTTGTGTATCTCGTCGTAGCTGGAGGAAGTCTTGTGATAGGGATTAGAGGTAGACTAATCCCATAGTGGCGTTGCACTAGGAAGTTGGTGGCGGTAGTTGGAGGAAGTCTTTTGATGTGGGCTTCGTTCCTTCAACCGACAGTTCCTGGCTGGCGCTCTTTGTCTGCCCTGCGGCTGTCTGGTGCAGATCAACACCTGATCCTGCATCACGTCGGGCTTGGGTAGACAGATGCCTACCAGCCTCCTTTGGTCCATGCTTTCCTATTGTGCTGCTGATTTCCGTCTTGGATGCACTGTGTTCGTCCTTTGAAGAAAACAGTATAGCCGAGGGCGGTTTGTTCTACCTGGCAGCAAATTGGAACATGTAGTCATTCCAGAGCCTAGCCGTGTCTGGGTTCCTCTTTGCTACCTTGCTTGTTGTAGTACCGAGTTCGTCGGGTCTTGTAAGATGTGTAATCTTGTACTTCTTGATTTCATTTGTAATAAAAAAGATTCTTGCCTTCTTAGTTGCCATGTTTTTTCCTGCTGTATTGCTTATGGAATTTCCGAGTTCTTTTATCAAGAACCGGGTTCTTTTGTTCCTTCAGAAGTTACCCTTCCTTTCTTCTTCGAGGATGGGTTGTTCTTACAGTTATCTAATGGCTCCGCAGTAGTGCTGGATGGATAAGTCTGAAATCTACCCGTTGGTTTGTACCATTGTGTGGATTTGTGCCCTCTGTCGTTTTAGCTGCGTCGGTAAATGGACCGTTGCGTTCTCACACGGTGCTTTAACGGGCCTGGTGGGCCATTTCTAACGCTGTAAAATTTATTTATAGACCCTTCATCCTCTTTCTCTTTACTGCCTTTCTTTTGCCTTCAAACCCTAGCTCTTAATCATCCGCCGTCGCCATTGCTGCCGCCATCCTTAGCGCCGCCATCTAGCTTCATCTTCCCCAATACCTTTTTGCTTCCGCTAGTTCATGGGTAAGAAGAAAACCGCGAGCAAGTCCCATGCGACCTTCGTGGACGAGGAGTCATCCCTTTCTTTGATCGAGAACCAAGAGTTCGTGGCCATGAGGGCTGCTCAGACGGTTTGGTCGGCTCCAACAACAAGCGAAGATCAGCTGCGCGAGCTCGTCAGTGACGGCTTGATCCAAAGCAAAGTCATCGCTGAATGGAGAGTTCCGGGCGAGCATCGGGTTCCTACTCCGGGTCCTGGTGAGATTGTCCTCTTCGTTTCCTTTGTCTGCGCCGGACTTTGCCTTCCTACTTCTGCCTTCCTTCATCAATTTCTTGGTTATTTTGGGGTTAGTCTGAATCATCTAACCCCTAATGCCGTTCTCCATCTTTCTATTTTTGTTCATCTCTGTGAAGCTTTCCTCGGAATCCCTCTTTCTCTATCTCTTTTTTGCTACTTCTTTCGTCTAAAACCTCAACCCCGTCACGAAGAAACCAGCGTTCTTGGCGGTTGTGGGATTCAGTTTCGCCAAGGTCTTCGGATCAAGTTCTTTGACTATGACCTGGTCGATTCTGTAAAAGATTGGCGTGCTGACTGGTTTTATGCCGCCAATTTGATCCCTTCCCTTGTCGTCCACTCTGGATCTGGTCCTATGGTGAATGACCGATGGGACAAGAAACTTGAGTCACCCGCTGAGATTCAAGTGATCCAGCCACTCCTTGATAGGATTAGCATGCTAAAACAGCAGGGTTTAACCGGTTTCGGTATTGTCTCGAGCTTTCTTCGTCGTCGAGTCCAGCCTTTGAAAGAGTGGGAGCACCTTGGCTTCGAGTATTCTAGGGCCGAGGATCCTTCACGCATGGTCCCAGCTCTAGAGCTGACCGATGAGGAGGTACTCGAGCGTCTCCAGAAGATGCTAAAAGGAGTGAGCGTTATTCCTCCTGCTGTCTCCAAGTTCTCTGCCAACAACCTACCCCCAGCTGTGAGTTGTCTATCTCTTTGTTTGGGTACTTTATGTACTCTTGCTGCATTCAAGTTTGCTTAGCTCTTCCTTGTCTTGCTATTTTATCCTTTTTCGTAGGAGCTTGGGCGGAACTTTGTTGACCCGATCCCTCTTGATGTTCTCCCTGCCGTGGTGGAGACTGGGGATAAACTTGCTGGAACTTCTGCAACTAGTAAGTCCCTAACCTCCATAGCCCTTCCTGGGGTTTCTTCTGGATTTGTTGATGTATATGAAGAATATGTTCGTCGTCTAGTCCCTCACGGTCCTTGTAGTGTCCCGAAGAGGGGGCGAACGGATGGGTCTTCATCTGGCCTGTCTGTCTCCAAGAAGCCTCACAAACCAAGTACTCCCTCAGGTACTCCAGTTGTTGCTAGCATGCTCTTAGGTGAGCACATTTAATACTCTTTGTTCCTTTGTTTTCCTGTTTCTCTCTTGAACCGAGTACTTTTTATTCTTTTTCCAGCAGGTGCTCTAGTTTCCTTGGCTGAGGGAGAGGAGGATGACGAAGTACCCCTTATCATGTGGCGGTGAGTTGTTTTCATATTCCTATTGCATTGAATTTTTCTTCTTTGTCTTGACTTTTAGTTTTGAACTTTTTTGAAGTAACCGAACGTCGGGTATGAGTTCTTCTGAGGCTCCCGCGCTGACTTCTTCTAAAGCTCCGGTGTCGAGTTCCTTGGTAGCCTCGATACCGAGCTTTATCACTCCTCTAGTGCAGAGTTCTTCCATGGCTCCAGCCCTGGCCTCTTCTGTGGCTCCGGTATCTGCTATCCCGCTCCCGTCGTCGGGTGGTAGGGATGTTTTCGCTGTCGTGGTCCCCCTGCGAGGCCTTCTTTTGGCTTCGCGAAGAAGAAAGTGGCTGGGTGAGTAGATTCTGGTTTCATCCTTTTACTTCTATCTTCCTTCTTCTGGTTCTCATTAGTGATTTCTTTTATCAATTTTCAGTCTTTCGTCTTCTCTCATTTCTTCATCGACTTCTTCTCAACCTTTCGCCGTGCTATTGAGTTCCGAGCCTCAGGACTCGCAACATAATGTTGGTGAAGTTGCTACGGGGGCTTTGGAGCTATCTGGCGAAGTTGCGGACTTGGCCGCCCTAGAGGTGATTGTGGCCATCGCGTCGGGTCCTTCTAAGGGATTGATTTTGGCTTCCCTAGAGGTTGCTTTGGTTGTTCCTTCTTCGCCCTAGCCGACCTCTCCTTCCCCTTCTCTTGCTTCCGATGGTCCCTCTTTTACCGGTGACGTGGTGCAATAGTTCGATGCCACCCATCGGCTATCGGAGCTGACCGCAGCCTGGGGGAGCTTGGCGTCCTCTACGACTTCTTTCGGAGAGAAGCTTCACGTAAGTTTTTCTGAGATTCTTTCTTAGGCTATTTGTTTTGCCTTTGCCTTATCAAAGAAAAAGTACATCCATCTAGTTGTAGCCCTCGAGCCTCTTGCTATTTGGAACAAGGAGCTGGAGGATCTTGTCTTGAAGTTGCTCTGATTGTTTGTTGAAGTTTTATCAAAAAGAACTCAAATATGGCTCGTTCTGGGTTCTTTTTGTCATAATGTCTTGAGGTGGTCTGCGTTGAGAAAGTCTTTTGGTGACGTGCGCTTTTTTGAAAAAAGTACACTCACCAAGTGTAGCCCCCGAGCCTCTTGCTATTTGGAACAAAAAGTTGGAGGGTCTTGAATCTTTATGTTGTTTGAAAATTTGTGTTCTGAAGTAGTCCCCGAGACTTGGATTATGTCATCATCCGAGTAGTTTTGCGGCATCTTTCCGAAGCAACCCTTTAGTCTTGGATTAAACCATCATCTGAGTAGTTTTCGCAGCATGTAGCCTCTGAGCGTATATCCGTGTTGTTTTGTTCAGGAAGAACTCGGATGCGAGGTCTTGGCGTATTCTTTGATAGTCTGCTGTTGTTAGATGTAGTTGTATGGAGTTGGTTGGGTGTAAATGTTGTTTGTTGATGGGTTGTACCATGGTGGTATATCCTTCCGAATATGCTTGTCCTTGGTCACTGTTCCTTCACGCCTGAGTCCTTTTTCATTAAGTTCTATCTTTTCACTATTTCCTTTGTCAGGTCTTTACCTTTGGTGCTCCCGGTTCATGTGCACCGCTCTTTTGGTCTATAAATACCCTCCTGTGGTGCTTGATGTACTTTTTCTTCAAAAAGCACTCACCACTCGAAGATCCCAAGAAGCGCTACAAGGTTTCACTCCAGAAAGCACTCGGATGACGTTTGTTCCTACTCAACAAGACCTAAAGGAGCAAAATGAGACTTTTAGAGCTCAACCATGAAGTGCTCGGGGGCTTGTCGATGCGAGACCCACAGGATACCCCGCAAGGGAAAGAGAAGATCTAGTCCAACTAGGATTCTTCCCATGTGATCTTAGTAGTAGTACTATTCAGTAATCCTACTAGGATCTCTCATTGTAAACCAACTAGGACTCTGGCCTCCTGACTATATAAAGGAGGGCAGGGCTCCTAGGGAAAAAAATGATAGAACAACTATACAACACTTTACAATCAATCCAATGCAAAGGCTAATGCCGACTGGATGTAGGGTTATTACTCGATCCACGATCGAGGGCCTGAACCAGGATAAATCGACTGTCTCTTGCATTAACCATCGAGTTCAGCATATGCCAAAGCCCGAACATACTACCCCGAGTACCCCCGTGGCAGGCTATCGGTGGTGAAACATCGACAGCTAGCACACCAGGTAGGGGCTTTCGGCGAATTTGCGTCCGAGAGCTCGATGGACCTCAACAACATGATCTTCTCAACGGGATCCACTTTCATCTTTGGCTCATGGATCTACGAGACAGACAACAATGGCAAGCTCCAAAGTTGTCTCCTCGAAGATTCGAAACACCATGAAGACGATTCTATTCCAACGACCACAACAGATCAAATCTCCGGAGGATTCGCGCAGCTCATAGTGTCTGATTCAACTCAGGTTCCGCAGCTTTGCGCATTTGACTCGAATTTGAGCTCCGCATTCGAGTTGGAGTCTTATCCGAGTCCTTTCGGGAAACCGAGTTCTTTTCCGATGGGACTTAAGAACGTGGCCTTGACCTATCAAGAATACAACTCGGAGTACGCACAGAATCCCTTCAAGAAGTCAGATCTTCCTCCACTTGGACTCCAAAACATGGCAACATCTTATCAGGGACAGTTCGAATGATCCTTCAATCTAATGCTTGGGATACCACTGACAGGAGCCCAGGAGGGTCTCATGCTAACGATAACATCGCAAGACTGTATCATCCACTGGCCAGGTTTCGTTCCTAAAGATAGCAGAATCCAACTAGTCGGCACAACAACAGCTATTCTACCTTACCAAGAAGGAGACTCGATCTGCGACATCGAGGCATCTACTAAAGTCATCAGCAACTCCGACAGTATGGAAACTAACACCAATAACAGAACAGCTCACGCACGGGAAGTGCTCATGGTTCGACGTCCTCGGTCACCATTAAATCCCCTAGAAGCATCCGATGTCAGGTCATCAGATGAATCAGAATCCAACATATCACCCTTTGCCCAGGGCTATGATGGAGAAACCAAGAGTCAGAAACAAGCTAGAGAAAGGAAAAACAAGTTGAAGCAAGGGCGCCAACACCGTGCTAGGCAGCGTAGGGAAGCCTGGATCAGATACGAGTCAGATTTGGCTGAATACGATAGAAGAAAATCACAACAAGAAGTCAAAGGAAGACGCACGGTGAATACACCTTACGATAAGATTCGAGAAGCATTAGAAGAACTCAGAGCAACTTCACATCCTGGTGAGAAGTATGAACAGCTCCAAGACTTGCTCCGGTCAATGATCTCGAAGAACGCATGAAGAGAGAGACCAATCAAGAATACCTGCCAGATCAACAACCCACAGGCAAGAAGATCAAAATCAAAGGAAGTCCGCTTTCGAAAGACTTGGGCCAGGTGGAAGCCATAACGAAGGAAGTAGGAAGGAACATAATCAAGGTCACCAATTTGAACAACCAAGAAAGACCAAGAGTAAGGTGCCTACCTAGACAGCCTCACAGAATTATTCCCATCAAAACAACAATTGGCCAAAAGGAGGTGCCGAATCCGAATTCAAAGAAGCCAGAACACACGACAGATTTCCCTGCTTCGTGAACAGGCTTGCGTTGGTACGATTACCTCACAAGTTCAAACCGTCTAACCACTCTAAGTATGATGGCAAAACTAAACCAAGGCAATGGCTCAGAATATATTCACAATCAATTGAACTAGCCGGAGGAGACGACGATATCAAGACCCTATTCTTTCCCATGGCACTAGAAACTATGCCCCTCCAATGGTTCGATAAATTGAACCCAGGGTCGATCAGAAATTGGGAGGACTTGCAAAGAGCTTTCTGTGAAAACTTCGCGGGTATCATCACACACCCTGATCACTCATGCAGAACTGAAAGGACTCAAGCAAATGGGAGGCGAAAGTCTCAAATATTACTATCGACGATTCGGCTGAACTGCGGGCTCAAGTGCATGACATCACCGAACGAGAAGTAATAGAAGCTTTCTCTCACTGGAATCATGGCTAGGTGGCAATTTCAAGACTTCTACAAAGAAAATCCTGAGAAATAATGAAGAGTTCAGACGAATAGTAGAAAAGATGATTACTGCAGAAGAAAAAACACGAGAGAGGTTCCCAGGATAGAAGCAACCAGGACAACCCGGATAAGCAAAATCATCGAAATAGCAGACATCAAGAAAGAAAACTGTAGACCAGACAATACCATGGCAATAGCCGACAAATCAAAGAAGCTTTCCAAACCCAGAAGATATGATGACATTGAAAACATACGTTGCCCATTGCACCCCAATGGGAGACACATCATCAGAAATTGCTACACTTTCAATGATCGATACACAAGAAAAGATAGTAAGGAGAACACCAAAGAGAACAATCAAAAAAAAGATGAAGACAACCACGAGGACAAAGGATTCCAAAAACCCAGAGGAACGGTAGCAGTAATCTTCTCAGGGGCTCCAGATTGTAGAAGCAAACATCAAGAAAAACTAGCACTATGGACTATCATGACAGCAGAACCGGCTACACCAAGATATCTCAATTGGTCACAGTATCCTATCCAATTTACCAGAGAAGACCAATGGACTAGCGTAGGAAACGTAGGCCATTATCCACTGGTTCTAGATCCAACTATTGCTGGTATGACTGTCACCAAAGTATTAATCGACGGGGGAGCCGGACTCAACATCATCTTTTCAGAAACACTAAGGAAGATGGGACTACAACTCGCCGGGATGATCACACCAACAAGCACACCTTTTTATGGAATAGTACCTAGCAAAGCAGCCATGCCGCTCGGACAAATTACTCTACCAGTCACTTTTGGAACACCCTCGAACTACCGAACAGAATTCATCAAATTTGAGGTGGCGGACTTTGAGTCATCGTACCACGCAATTCTCGGACGACCGGCACTAGCAAAATTCATGGCGATACCGCATTACCTGTATTTGCTGCTCAAGATGCCAGGACCTAATGGAGTACTTTCCCTTCGAAGTGACTTGAAACGCGCTTTTGACTGCGATGTTCAAGCAATCCAGATTGCAGCCAGAGCACAAGATGACCAAAGTAGAAAAGAAATGGCCACAATTGCGGCAGAGATGAGCCAAGAAGAATTAGAAATACCGGCTAAAAAGCCCAGCATCATCGCACCACTAAAAGAAGTCGACGTCAAGGAAATCGACTTGGGCACTGGCGATACCTCCAAGACAGCAACCATTAGTGCTCGCCTCTCGGCAAAATAGGAACTCGCGCTCACCAACTTTCTTCGGGACAACAAAGATATCTTCGCTTAGAAGCCGGCCGACATGCTAGGTGTCCCAAGAGAGTTGGCTGAGCACAGAATTGAAGTTAATGAAAGCTCCAAGATTGTAAAGCAACGGCTATGGCGATTCTTACCTGACAAGAAGGCAGCAATTAAAAAGGAAATCACAAAGCTAATGGTGGCCGGATTCATTAAAGAAATCCTTCATCCAGATTGGCTAGCAAACCTAGTCCTTGTGCAGAAGAAGAACATGGACGAGTGGCGCATATGCGTCGACTACACAGATCTCAACAAACATTGCCCAAAAGATCCGTTCGGGCTACCACGCATTGACCAGATAGTTGACTCAACAGCAGGGTCTGCACTATTATCCTTTCTCGATTGCTATTCAAGGTATCACCAGATCGCATTAAAAGAACAAGACCAGAGCAAGACGTCTTTCATTACTCTATTCGGTGCTTATTGTTACAAGACCATGTCGTTTGGACTAAAGAACGCTGGCGCAACATACCAAAGAGCTATCCAAACTTGCTTTGGGGATCAAATCGGTGAAAATGTGGAGGCATATGTGGATGATGTAGTGGTGAAGACAAAGAACCCAGACACTCTGATTAAAGATTTGAAGCAAACCTTCAAAAACTTGAAGAGATGGAGATGGAAGTTGAACCCAAATAAATGTGTATTCGGAGTTCCCTCAGGACAACTACTCAGATTTTTGGTCAGTCAGCGCGGGATTGAAGCCAGCACCAAGCAAATTCGAGCTATAACAGAAATGGGCCCACCTAGAAACATCAAAGATGTGCAAAAGCTAACGGGCTACATGGCGGCACTCAATCATTTCATTTCAAGGCTCGGCGAAAAAGGACTACCTTTCTTTAAACTACTAAAGAAGACAGATAAGTTCAAATGGACAGAAGAAGCCAATGAAGCTTTCAAGAAACTTAAGGCATACCTCACATCCTCACCAATTCTCACACCACCAAGGAAAGACGAAGATATGATGCTATACATTGCGGCGACTACTGCTGTGGTCAGCACGGCAATAGTCATAGAAAGAGAAGAAGAAGGACACGTGTATAAAGTACAACGACCCATATACTACATCAGCGAAGTGTTATCTGAATCAAAAATATGGTACCCGCATGTGCAAAAACTACTCTACGCCCTATTGATCACTTCACGCAAGCTTCGCCACTATTTTGAAAGCCACCAGATCACAGTAGTGACAGACTTCCCGCTCGGAGACATCTTACACAACAGAGATGCGACGGGACACATATCAAAATGGGCAGTTGAACTCGGAGCTCTTAACATCAATTTCACCCCGCGGAAAGCAATCAAATCTCAAGCCCTTACCGATTTTGTGGCCGAGTGGACAGAGATTCAACAGCCTTTATCAGATACAATCCTTGACCACTGGAAGATGTACTTTGATGGGTCACTCAAACTAGGTGGAGCCGGTGTAGGCGTTCTCCTCATTTCTCCAGAAGGAAAACAACTCAAGTATGTCCTTAAGATATTATGGCAAGCTGCAAATAACGAAGCAAAATATGAAGCCCTCATCCACGGGTTACAAGTGGCAATTACCCTCGGAATAAAGAGATTACTCGTATACGACAATTCGGCAGTAGTCATCAACCAAGTCAATAAAGATTGGGATTGCACCAAAGAAAACATGGGTGCTTACTGTGCTGAAATACAGAAACTTGAAAAACATTTCCAAGGATTAGAAATTCTACACGTCCTACGCGATTCCAACATTACAGCAGATGTCCTCGCCAAGCTCGGATCAGACAGAGCGAAGGTTCCACCCGGTGTATTCATAGAAGAGCTATCAGTTCCCTCTATCAAACAACCCAGTGAAACAACCCCTAAAATTCAGGCTAAAGGCGTTCAAATCTTGGTAATCAACACTTCATGGAGCCAAGTTTTCATCGACTACATCAAAGAAAATAAATTGCCAGCAGATAAAGCAGAAGCCACCCAAGTTGTTCGTAGAAGCAAAAACTACGTTCTAGTAGGAGATAGACTTTACAGAAGAGCAGCATCATCAGGAGTACTCCTAAAATGTGTCTCATTTGAAGAAGGCAAAGAGATCCTAGACGAAATACACTCAGGTTGCTGTGGAAATCATGTCGCTTCAAGAACACTGGTTGGCAAAGCATTTCGCACCGGATTCTACTGGCCAACCGCTTTAAAAGATGTAGAAGAACTTATTAGAAAATGCAAAGGTTGCCAAATGTTTGCAAGACAAGCCCATATGCCAGCTCACAATCTTATCTGCATCCCACCCGCTTGGCCTTTTTCCTGCTGGGGGCTGGATCAAGTAGGACCTCTGAGGAAAGCAAAAGGCGGCTTCGAGTACATCTTTGTAGCAATCGACAAGTTCACCAAGTGGATTGAATACAAACCACTCACGAAATACAGCGCAGCCAAAGCAGTCGAGTTCATCCAAGATATTATGCACCGCTTTGGCATGCCCAATCGAATCATCACAGATCTAGGCTCCCCCTTCACAGCTACAGAATTCAAAAGTTGGGCATAAGACTGTGGTTTCAGTATAGACTACACGTCTGTTGCACATCCAGAAGCCAATCGACAAGTAGAAAGGGCTAATGGACTCATACTAGCTGGATTAAAACCAATGTTATACGAAGAACTAG